>NC_136527.1:190820858-190995858 GCF_053919585.1 Euprymna scolopes
TGATTTTTATTTTCGTATTAAAATTGAAAATAAAAGCAATATTTTTAATAATAAATTGCTTTCTTTAATTTCATGTACACATTTTGGGGCACCGGTTTAAAATATCAAACGTATAAGTGGGATTAACAGTCGGCAGCCATTTTGAGTGGAAAATTACACATTTACCAATTAAATTTCTGGTACTAGTGCGCCGGACGTAAATAATAACGTTATTATTTAAAAAGCCATTCTTAACATGGAGAGGGGAGGGTGTTTTGTACCTATTCTATACAAGTGAATAAAAAATACACCATAAAACTTTAATTAAGCTTGGAAATACGATTTAAAAAATAGCGTGGATCACTCTCTGCACTAATACCACAACTTTCGAGTACTTATACAAAATACGGGCCGTCCTGAAATAATTGGGTTATTTAGAAACCCATACTTTACATAGCGAGCGGTGGCTAAAAAAAAGCTATTCTGTAGTTTCATCTATAATTTAATGAACAACAGATACCATAAAAATTGAATGTAACCTAGAAATCAGAAAAATTAGTCTGAAAAAAAAAAAAATTGACTCGAACTAATTGTTCTAATTATTATGATAAACAATTGTTTTTTTTTAGCAACAAAATCTGTTTCTGTTTTTTTCTGCTAATAAATAGAATGATAATCGATGATATCAATCGTTTAACGCAATTCTACTGCAACAACACAACGTTGTGAACCACAAATCAAATGTTGTTTATTTCGACCATTCAACATTACACGCAAACTGAATCGAATGAAGTAACTCGTACGATGAGGGGCAAATACCCAAGAAATATTCTTAGAATTTTTATGATGCCTTCATATATATATATATATATATAAATTCATTTTCGAATATACCATGGAGTGCTAGAAAAATAATTAAAAATGTTTAAGCTGAAAAAAAAAATGTTCATAAAACAGTGTATAGCATATAAGCCAACAAAGAACCAAAAAATGTTACCAAAGGCAAGATAAGTTATTCTTTTATGTATCTGGATAAGCTTTGAATTTTTAACGTATTATGAAGTTTTATTCCGTTCGAAAAAAAAAAAAATAAGTGCCGAGTTGCAGAGTTAAAAAGAAAATATGACCGACAAGAAATGCCTTCTTTGAAGTGTCATTACTGGCTTAAAACTTTACAAATAAACTAAATACTCAGGAAATTGATCCAAAAGTGTCACCGTGATATTAATTGGGTAAATTTCAATCAGTATATTGCTTTGTTGTTATGATTTAAGCGATTATCGAGACTTCCCAGTTAAATGATTGCATGTCAGCCATCTTCTCGTCCTAACTTACCAAATCGGCACTACTTGTGTTTCAGATTAAATAGACGCTTTAACATATGTACAATCACACATAACTTATTCAGGTAGGTAACAGAATAATTTATCTTGCCTTTGGTAACATTAATTTGCCATATATTTGAATTTTTTATCCATTTTTCGTTTGTGGGGGTTTTCTATTAAATTCCCAAATATAATTTTACATATGTTACATATAAGGAATTTTTTTAAAAGACTTTTACAATTAATTTATTTAACTTCAAAATTTACTTTAATTTGCTAATGTCGCAACATATTTTTCATTATAATCAACGGTATTCCAAACATTCGTCATATTAAAAGAACAGCAACCGTAACGGCCTCTTTCGACTTTTAGGAAGAAAAGATGGGGAGTGTTGGCGCTTTAAATATAGTTATTTCCCCGTGGCGTGTTCCGAAAAATTCCAAGATTCTACCTTCCACGTGCTGTCATAATACGTGATTTACGGCTGTAAAGAAATAAAAAAATAAAAACTTACTCAATCAAATTAAGTGAACTTTCTTTCTTTCTTTTTTTTTTTTTTGAGATATTTTGTCCAAAACAGATACGTAAAATATAACCTTTTTTTCTTTTTCTTTTTTTTTTCTTTTTTTTTTTTTTTGAGATATTTTCAGTTTTTAATGTCTTGATTAAACTATACAAGTGCCAAAAATAAATGATGTGAAAGGTTTTTTTTTTAATTATTTTTAGTCCAATTTAAAAAAACAAAAAAATGCTTTGTTTTATTATGAAAAAAAAAATTTACAAAATGAAAATTTCTTTAATAATAAATTATTTTTTAGATGCCAGCCATTGTAAATGAACATTTTTAATTTAACAATAAACAAAATATACGGTAGAAACTGGATTTAACTTTAAATTCACAACTAATAAATAGTATTTTGCACACACGCAAGAAAAACGTTTTTTTGCTGTTTTCTTTTTTAAGTAATGAAAAGCAAATAATTCATGAATATTTTATATGGAACATGGCATTACTATGAGATGTAATAAATAAAACAAAGTGTATTATGATTTGTTTAATTTGGAAAAATGCTGTTTATGAAAAGATAGATTTAATAACTTTGGCTTTGTTTTACTTTGGCATCCCCGTTGTTCTGAGATACTAGGAACATGGCGGTGTATGCGAAAAATTCGTCCTAGGCAATGTTTTAAGTCAATGTTAGTTTTATTAAAAAAAAAATCTAGATGATTTTTTTTTTCACTTGCCTTACAAACTTTATTTGAACTTTTAAACAAACTTTTTACAAACATAAAAAATAGACTTTTCTAATGTAAAATTTAAACATTTATTTTACCAAAATATATGATGAAAAATTGCCCCCCCCCCGGTTTTATCATGTCGCAGTAATGTCCAAAAATTACGAAAAAAAAAACGAAGATGTAGGAAATTAATTAACAAAAAAAACAAGGTACTTGTACAGTTTAATCAAGACATTAAAAAAATGAAAACAAAAAAATGGTATTTGTTTTAGTTTACCGACCCCTCGGCATTCATCTTTAATTTTCGACTGTCAAAGGTTTTCGCGTACGTCGAGAACGAATATCGCATTCATTTTCTGCGCAAACAAGTAATTATCCAAATTTGACAAGAAATATTTTTCATAAAATAAAGAAGTTTTCGCCTCATTTAAAAGTAAAAATATTGCTGTCGGTAAGTTTCTCGAGCGGTTATCTTTTTCATTCTTTTTTTTTGGGGGGGAGGGTATTCCATTATAGAACTTGTGTAGGTTAAAAGGTACTTCTGCAGTTTAATTAACCGTTTTTCCATAAGTCACGCGCCGATATTTATCGAGTAGAATACTATTCAACATTTCACATAATTTCAGTGTTTACATTTGGGGAAGGCGGTGGAGGGATGTGGGCGGGAGTGTTGTGGCCCCCAAAAAAGAACGAAAAACATAAGATATGCGGGTTTGTATTACTGTACACATAGATTCGAAAAAGTTGTCAAAAAACAAATATATAACAAATAAATGTTATCAAAAGCAAGATAAGTTATTTTCTACCTAAATGGATATAATTTTCGTGTTTTTATTCAATGTAACAATAACATGTTTATTCAGCTCGAAAACTATACAGTGTTCACCAATGTATTTGAAAATTCAAGATGGCGTCTGACTCTCTCTTTAACACGGTAAGTTTGGGAAAGGGTGTTATAAATAAAAAAAACTGGATGAAATACTGTTAAAAACTCGCTCAATATATGTTACCGTGACATAGGTTGACATATATTCGGCGGGTTTTTAACAGTATGGAGAAGAGGGCATTCCAGTCACATGCCTTTTTTGGCGTTTTTTTTTTTTTTTTTTTTTGCGATATTGGAAAACAAGATGACCGCCATTAAAAATGATAAGGATTACGTTGGATGCTGAATGTCTTCAAATATGGATAGCTGCTAGAAAGGACTTGTCCTGCCTTGATAGAGTTCAAGATAGACTTCGTAGCCTCGTAGATGTCCTTTTCTCTTCCCTGCAACCTCTATCTCACAGAAGAGATGTTGCGAGTTTGTCTCTGATGTATCGTTATTTTCATGGAAAGTGTTCGACTGAGCTTTAGTCTATGGTCCCCCATCGCCAAACTTTCACAAGAAACACTCGTCTAGTTGAAAAAAACTATCAATTATTTCCCCCACTCTTTCCCTGTGCCTAAACCTAAACGTAGATTCCATGAACAAAGCTTCTTTCTTAGAACTGCACGCCTGTAGAATTTTCCTGCTTTCCGGCTAACTACAATATGGTTGTCTTTACGTCCAACATAAACAAGTTCTTGTGGAGCCGTTACCGAATTTCCATTACTAATGATTACAATATTTTCTAATTTCTACTGTACACTCTTTAACCTTATCCTCTAGGGACCTCTTGGCCTTGATAATGTCGTGATGTCTATGTAAAAAAAAACTGCGTGTTTGCGCAAATAATAAATGCGATATTCGTGCTCACCGTACTCGAAAACTTATAAAAGTCGACAAATTAAAGGTGAATGCCGAGGTGTCGGTAAACTAAAACTTTAACAAAAATATATTGTAGGTACTCGTTATGGAATAAAGTTTTCATGAAAAAAAAATCACTTAATTTGATCAAGTATTTTTTTTTTCTAAGTAAAATCAAATTTTAATGAGATCGACCGGGTAGCGACCCCCCCCCAACTTAATATATATTTCAGCTTTTTTGTTTCTCTTATTTTACAGAATATCTTTGCCCTTTTTTAATCCTTTTTATTTTGTCATTTTTTTTAATCAATTTTTCGTTTAAAGCCACCCACACCTCCTCGTGCCCGTAAACAAATGGCAACGATAGATTGATCTCATTAAAATGTTATTTTCCTCTGTAAAAAAAAAAAAACTACTTGATAAAATTTAGTGAATTTTTTTGGGGGGGAACTTCGTTCAATAGTGGTTACGTACAATATTTTTTCAATATTTTCATTTTTTTAATGTCTTGATTAAACTGTACAAGTACCGAAACAAAATTTCGAAGTGAATAAAGTTCTGCTAAAATTCCTAAGATTAAAAAAAAAACTTCCTTTGTTACGATTCGAACTCTTCGGTTTCTTTTATTTGCCAAATCTCAATTTTCGTTAATTGTATTCGAAACGTATTTTCATTTATATTTAATTTGATCGTTTTTCGTAAATTTTGGATATGTTCGTAAGTGTTACATGGTAATTAAGTATACGCCATTGGTTTTACTCAATTTTCCTTCATTGTATTCGAAACATATTTAATTAATATTTATTTTCTACCTTATCGTTTTTCGCAATTTTTGGATATGTTCATTACTGTGGCATGACAATAAAGTAGATACCATTGGTTTTACTTGGAAGTTTGTATTTCAACTTTAGATACAATTAGTTTTATTTTAAAGTCTGTATTTCGACTTTAGATGTAATAAAAGCACCTTATATTTTAATATTTCCCAATACTGTTTATAAAAACACAGATTTTATAATTTAAAAATTTCGAAAAAAGAAAGGTACTTGTACAGTTTAATAAAGATATTTAAAAAAAAATGAAAATATCGAAAATGTGTCAATTGTACGTATCCGGTATGGAATAAAGTACTCTGAAAAAAGAAATTCACTTTATTTCATCCAGTATTTTTTGTTGTTCTATTTAAAAAAATTTTTTTTTTTTTTTTTACAGCGAAAAAACAATTTTTGATACCGAACAAAAGGTTCAATTTTTAAGAAGAAACGCTAGCATTAAAGATGGGGAGAGAGTATTGTCGCTTTAAATTGAGTTATCTCCCCATGGAGCGTTAAAAAAAATTCCAAGATTCTACCTTCCACGCGCTGTCATAAAAACGTGATTTATTGCTGTAAAAAAAAATTACTCTATCAAATTAAGTGAACTTTAAAAAAATGTTTTTGAGATCTTCTGTCCAAAACGGATAGTAAAAAATAGCCTTTTTTTTTCGATATTTTCAGTTTTTAATGTCTTGATTAAACTATACAAGTGCCACAAAAAATTATGTTAAATTTGAAAATTTTAAAAATTATTTTTAGTCCAATTTTAAAGCATAAAAATGATTTATTATTTTATTGTGAAATAAAATTTACGAAATGAAAATTTCTTTAATAATAAATTATTTTCTAAACGCCAGCCATTGTGAATGAACATTTTTAGTTTACCATTTATATCTTGGTGCGTGTGTAAATTAGTGATCTTTTATAATAACGCATTTCAGATGAAAACAGAATTACTTACTTACTTGTCTGGTAAAAATAAATTTAAATTTCAAGGATTACGAGAAAAAAAAAATGATCCAGTAAAAAATAATTTCAAATAGAAGTTAAAACTTGTCGAAAGCAATCTACGTTTTGGGTTGTTTTAAAAATGGAATAGAAATTAAAATTCGTTTCGTTTTACTCTTTTTTTATTATGTCAAATTGGTTGCATATTTTACCAAAGTAATGGTTGACAAATATACTTTTTAAAATGTTTATTTATTGTTATAATTCTTAACAATTTATTTGATTTATTTCTCAAATACTAGACTACATCTCCAAATTCTAGATTCTATTCAAATATTATTTTTTGCTTAGTTGTTGTTTCTTATGAATGAACAGAAGTTAAAAAGGTTCATTTGAATAAAATATTAATTAAAATATTATTCATCCTCTGATGGTTATGTTAATCATTTAATTAAAATTCTTTTTATTCTGAAGTTTTTTTTTTTCAATTTTAATCTTTCTTGTACATTTGCGATGAACGGGAGATAACATTTTATGGTCATTTTTTAATAATTTATCCATCTGAATTTTTCTTTATTTTAATTGCTGGTATTTGCCTAATTTTAAATGAATAATACTAACATTATCTTTTAATGACCATCTCATTTTTGTTTAAACTTATTATATTTTGTGTGTGTCTGCACCTCTCTCTCTTTCTCTCTCTCTCTCTCTCTCTCTCTCTCTCCATATACATGTGTGTGTGTGTGTGTGTGTGTGTGTGTGTGCGTGTTACATAAGGGCTGTCCCCTTTTCATGTAAGTATAAAAATGGAGAATTTAGTTTAAAATGAAAATGAAATAGCATAGGCGAAATTCGAACCTCGTAATCTAGTTTAGAAATAGATTACGTGTGAGAATTTAAAAATGTAAAACAAACATTTGTTTAGAATATAGATAAATATTTCAAGGAAAGAATGTTAACTATCAAGTTTGTTATGAAATTTTAAATTGAAAGAATGCAGCCTATAAGATAATGTTTTTAACATATTGGAAAATAGGTTACTGAGAAATAGGAAAAGTTTTGGACACGTATGTCCAAAACACGTGAAAGAAGGCACATGTTTTAACATGTGTATGACGTCACGGAAAATAGAAAGTTCTCGGGATAGAGAAAAACTTTAGTTAGAGTTAGTCAGTCAGTGAGAAAACTCAGAGAGATTCAGTCGTCTAGGAGCGAGACGTCACTTCAAGAAAAAAAATGTGAAACTTTGATTTCTTGATGATGGAATCACGGCCGTGTGACAAAATAAACCATCAAGTATTTTTTGTAAAGCTCGTCTTGTGTCTTATGATTCTTACAAAAAGGTAAAGTGGAATTGTATTATATATTTGTGTTATGTCTTTACATACACGTCTCAACATCATCATGTCCGAACTGTCTGAACACTATGTCTTTACTCCAAGAGCTTCTTCTCTTTCTTCTTCAACACATCTAAGAATGAACATTTTAATATATAAGAATCTCCTAACATGAACAATATATCCTTAAGTCTCTTCTAAACATCTCTCTCTCTCAGTCTTCTTACATCCCTCTCTCTAATAAGACAAGAACTCTTACAACACATCTCTTTCTAAGACTCATCTTTATCTCTAAAACTCTCTTAATGAAACCCCTATATAACATGCTTCATAACTATGTTTAATCTGGGTTTTAAATGATGAATATATAAATTATCTTTTAATAGCAAACTAATTTTTATTTAAACTTATTATATGTTACACACACACACACATATATATATATGTGGTTCATAACTATGTTAAATATTTTTTTAATGATTAATATATATATAACATAGATGACTTTTTAGATTCAATATTTACCAATTTATCGAAAGTACCTGCGTTTCTATCTTAATTTTTTTTTTATTTCTATTACTGGTTTCGCCTAATAAAAATATTTTAATTCAAAATTTATCTTCTTAATGGCAATCTTATATCAATTTCTCTCTCTCTCTCTCTCTCTTTGCCTGTCTCTTACATATATATATATATAATGTGTGTGTGTGTCATAACCATGTTTTGTCTTGTTTTTGCAAAGATATAATATATAAATTATAATTCACCTTTGAACATATCGTAATCAACGATTGTATTGTGGCTATAATGTCCGACAACGAGGAAACTCCAAACCGGATGTTTTGTCAGGATTTACTCTTTTAACCTTGCCTTTATTAAAGAATCAACAAAGCAGCAGAGTGGAGCTATTCGTTTATAGCTGAGGAATATTATTAGAATATTAAAATATTTCCAATTTTAAAAAGAAAATCAGGAAAATTCATCGTAATTATGATTGTATCACTATAAAAGCAACCTCATGGCCATTGCTGAGAAGATAAGCTGCTAAGAAAAAACATGTCAGAATAGTCACAAGAAAAGCAACAGTTGATGATTATTGAAGTCTCCTGTTCAAGAATGAGGTTACATTCAATCAAGAGACCGAACAGATCTTAGATATGATGAAAAGCAACAAAAACAATCAGAAATGTTAATTTATTGTATCAATATAAAATATATATTTATCAACGGTAACAGCAATGAAAAATTAACATAATAAAATATTAAAGAATCGGTTTTGGAATCGGAAATCAGGCACAAATTTTTCCGATTCCGATACACCGAAAACTACCGATTTTTCCGATTCCTGATTCCGATTAATCGGTACAACACACACACACACACACACACACACACACACACACACACATATATATATATATATATATATATATATATATATATATATATATATATATATATATATATTCTTGTTTTTACAATGATGAAATATATAAATTATTATTCACCTTTGAACATGTCGTAATCAACGACTGCATAATGACTATAAGACAATGAAGAAACTCTAAACCGGATGTTTTGTCAGGTTTTACTCTTACTCTTTTTAGCTTGTCTTTATTAAAGAATAAAAAAAAAAGGCAGCGGAGTGGAGCTATTCCAATTTTGACAAAAACAACAGAAAAAAAACACCGAAATTATGATTGTATCAATATAAAATCAGCCTCCTGGCCAGTACTGAGAATATAAGATAAGCTGCTCAGTTTAGTTTATGGGACAGAATAAGGAGGGTAAGAATAAAAAAGCAAACATGCCATAATAATCACAAGAAAAGCATCAGCTGATGATTATTGAAGTCTCCTCTACAAGAATGAGGGTACATGCAATCAAGAGACTGAACAGATCTTAGATATGATGAAAAGCAACAAAAAACAATAAGAAATTTTATAACAACTTAAGTGAGTTTTCTTAAAGATTATGATTGTATCAATATAAAAGATATTCATCATAGTTATGATTGTATCAATATAAAAGATATTCATCATAGTTATGATTGTATCAATAGAAAAGATATTAATCATAGTTATGATTGTATTATATAAAAGCGAAATCTCTAATTTTTCTTATAGAGTTGGCTCTCGCTCCTAGACAAGGTTCAAAAGAGTCGTGAATCTGATAGGCCCTTAACTGGCATCTAAGCTTCAGCCTCTGTCGCATCGACGAAACGTTGCATCCCTCTGCATGTTCTACAAGTATTTTAATGGTGATTGCTCTTACGAACTGCAGCTGTTACATAGTTATTCATGTTATGACTAAAGTAAGAGTCTTATTAAAAGAGTGGTTGTTGTATCTTAGAGAGAGAGAGAGAGATGTATGTTGTTGTAAGAGACTTAGAGAGATTGTTCATGTTATGAGAGATTGTTCATGTTATTACGATTCTTATATTTTAAATGTTATTCCTTAGACGTGTAGAAGAAGAAAGCTCTTAGAGTGAAGGAGATAGTATTGAGACAGTCTTAGTGTAGATATGATGTAGATTCACATTGTGGATATGAGATGTCGAGACATGTATGTAATGACATTTTATAACACAGATATATAGACATATACTACAATTGTCACTTTACCTTTTTGCAAGAATCACAAACACAAGACGACGTTTTTATCAAAACACATAATGGGTTTATTTCTTCACGACCGGCCGTGGTTTCCTCATCAAGAATTCAAAGCTTCATATTTTAGTTTCAAAGTGACGTCTCGCTTACTAGACGTTCGAATTCCAAACTCCAGACTCTCTCTGAGTTTCTCACTGACTGTCTCTCTAACTAACTAACTCTCACTTCCTATATTGAGAAATCCAGTCATTCCGGTCACGTGAGAAAAATTCACGTGTTTCAACATGCGCGACTTTGCACGTTTTTCCGACATTCTGATTTCCCAATAAACTATTTTTCTTTGATGTTTTTACAAAGGAATTCAACCTACATATCTAATTTATTCAACCCATATTTTATTATCCACATTCTTTCTAACAATTGAATAGTTTATTATTTATCTCATCAGAATTAACAATTTACTGGACATTCTTTTAAACCTATTTTTCTTTAAAACTTATGTCCAGGGTTTGATTTCTGCCTTCTCATTTTATTTTCATTTTAACTAATCTCTCTAATTTTATACTTACATGAAAAGGGGACAGCCCTTATCATGTTACACAGCCACGTGCCCCCACGACGTAGACACCCTCGACAAACCCGACAGGCAGCAAAATCCCACCCACACAGTAGAGATCCCTAGATATAGAAGATCTTTCTACTCCAGTAGTTTCTTCCCCAGAACCGCTAGACTCTGGAATTCCATTCCAGGTCCCTGCTTCCCCAACTGTACTGACATTCAGAAGTTCAACTGTAACGTGAACCGACATCTTGCTGCCCAAATCTCAATATAGTGCCCCAGTAGCTGCTGCACTTGATAGTACCCCCTCTACACCACAGTGGCAATGTGCCTTGCTTATGGTGAAAATGTAATTAAAAAAAAGAATTCCATAACGATAGAAATTTAAAAAATATTTAATACAAATTACTACAAATAATATTGTCAATAAATAATAAAAGTTAATGTAATTTATTTTTGTCATTGCAGATGTTCCTGCTTGAACGCTTGTTTTAAATCCGAACATGTCTTTATTTTCTTTAATATTTGCTACGGATAAAATCGGATTCATGTGAAATTGTTTGTTCTGATAAATCAAATTCAGTAAACCATATGAGAACTCACACTGGTGAAATACCATATTCTCGTGAACAATGTCAATATTCACGTACGGAGCAACCAAATCTAGCGATGCATATGAGTACTAACGCTAGAGAAAATCAATATTCTCGGGAACACTGTCAATATTCAGGTTCTGAGGAACCAAATCCAGCTAGGAATATGAATACTCACACTGGGAAAATGTTATATTCTTGGGAACAATATAATTATTCCCGTACTGAGAAACCAAATCTAGCGATGCATATGAGAACTCACACTGGAGAAATACCATATTCTCGTGAACAATATCTATATCCACGTTCTGAGAAACAAAAATTAGCGGTGCATATGAGTACTTATACTAGAGAAAATTCATATTCTCGTGAATTATGTCAATATTCACGTTATGAGAAACCAAATCTAGCGAAGCATATGGGTACTCACATTGGAGAAAAGCCATATTCTCATGAACAATATCAATATTCACGTACTGAGAAACCAAATCTAGCAATGCATATGAGGACTCACACAGGAGAAAAACCATATTCTTGGGAACAAAGTCAATATTCACGTACTGAGAAACCAAATCTAGCGATTCATATGAGTACTAACACTAGAGAAAATCCATATTCTCGGGAACACTGTCAATATTCAGGTTCTGAGGAACCAAATCTAGCTATGAATATGAGTACTCACACTGGAGAAATACCATATTCTTTGGAACAATATCAATATTCACGTACCGCAAAACTAAATCTACCGATGCATATGAGTACTAACGCTAGAGAAAATCAATATTCTCGTGAACTATGTCAATATCCACGTTATGAGAAACCAAATCTTGCTATGAATATGAGTACTTACGCTGGGGAAATGCCATATTATTGGGAACAATATCAATATTCCCGTACTGAGAAACCAAGTCAAGCGATGCAAATGAGTACACACACTGGAGAAATGCCATATTCTCATGAACAATGTCAATATTCACATTCAGAGAAACCGAATTCAGCTATGCATATGAGTACTCACGCCGGAGAAAATCCATATACTCGTGAACAATGTCAATATTCAGGTTCTGAGAAACATAAATTAGCGATGCATATGAGTACTTACACAAGGGGAAAGCAATATTCTCGTGAAAAATATCGATATCCACGTCATGCTAAACAAAATCTAGCTAGGCATATGAGTACTAACCCTAACGAAAGTCAATATTCTCGGGAACAATGTCAATATTCAGGTTCTGAGGAACCAAATCTAGCTATGAATATGAGTACTCACACTGGGGAAATGCCATATTCTTGGGAACAACATCATTATTCACGTACTGAGAAATCAAATTTAGCGATGCATATGAGTACTCACACTGGTGAACAGCCATATTCTCGTGAAAAAAGTCAATATTCACGTTCTAAGAAACAACATCTAGCGAAATATATAAGAAATCACATAGAAGAAAAGCGATATTCTTGTGAACAATGTCCATATTCATGTTCATATAAATCACATCTTTCGATACATATGAGAACTCACACTGGAGAAAAACCATATTCTTGTGAACAATGTAAACGTTCTTTTTCAAGAAAAGCAGATTTAGTTAAACATATGAGAACACATTCTGGGGAAAAGCCATATTCTTGTGAACAATGTAAACGTTCTTTTTCTCGAAAGGAACATTTAGTTGCACATATGAGAACACATTCTGGCGAAAAGCCATATTCTTGTAAACAATGTAAACATTCTTTTTCTCAAAAATCAAATTTAGTTAGACATATGAAAACACACACTGGCGATTATATATCAGGACTTAAATAACAAAATATCAGGACCTAAAAATTATCTAAAAATCACATGATATCTGAAAGAAATAAACATTATACCGGTTGTGATAGAAGCAACTGGCTTAATAAAAAATAATCTTCAAAAATACTTAGAAGCAATCCCTGGAAGACCAAGCTGTAATGAAATACAGATAGCAGCCATAAAAGGGAACAGTATCTACTCTTAAAAGAGCCCTCGGATATAAATTTAAATCATAACGGAATCAAGTGTTAGCTCCAGGAATGAACCCCTTGATCTCTTAAGTTTACTGAAGTAAAATACAAAAAAAGCGATTTGATAAATGTGTTAAATGCACAATAAAACAAGGGGAAAAGACAACATCTGAACATCTACAGATCAATGACAGCCTCATTGACGATTTTGAAGTGGATTCCGCACACAAATGCCTCGCCATTGAGAAAAACATAAATGTGGAACACGATAAAATTAGGCGTAGGACAGAACAGAAATATAGTGTACGTATGAAAAATATCCTCAAATCTGATCTAACCACTAAAAACACAATTATAGCTATAAATCAGCTTGCAATACCTGTGATCGACTTCGGTTTCGGTATTATAGACTGATCTCAATATAACATAAACAGGCTCGATACAAAGACCAGGAAACGACTATCCCTACATAAGGTAACATAGCGAAACCAATGCATGAACAGGATATACCTATCACGAAAACAGGAGGCTTAGGCCTGAATTCAATCATAAATATCAAGCCACTATAGTAAGCATGGGCCAATATATTAAAAGTTCAACGGACATGACAATGGAAATGGTGAAAGGTCATTATGATCACCTTTTTCAACAAACCTCAATCACAAAGCTTGCTGAAAACTTTGGAGGAATCATACCGCAGAACACTGTCGACGTACATGATTAACCAGCGACACAGATTGCAAGAATAAAAAGTAAAAATACACTAAAATGGAGATAGAGGCAAGAAAAGAAGGAGGAAACAAAATAAGAGAGCAGGAAAGTTCCTAGAGGAGCTCAACAAGAAGTACATAGATGAAGATGCTTCACTTCAATGGCTCAAGAGTGGGAGACTTCCATTTGATGAGGAAAGACTTATTGTAGCCGGGCAACATCAGGGCTTACTCACAACGGCATTTAAAAATGGCTTGCCTAAAAAAAATGGCCAGTGTAGGTTTTGCCACTCAGCGATTGAAAGCGCAAGCCATCTAATGTCTGCATGCCCAATCCTATTGGCAAATGGTTATTATTCTGCTCGTCACAACAAAGTATGTAAGTACCTACATTGGAAGATCTGTGGAGAGATGCAGCTTGACAGATCGTCAAACATCTGGGAACATGAACCACCACCAATAACATCAAACAGAAATGTGACCGTGTTCTATGACAAAGCCATACAGACGGGCAGATACATAAAGGACAAGGCCATCAAACCAGATATTGTAATATGGAACAAGCCCAAAAAGATGTCACCGTTCCAAATGATTTTGGCCTCAAAAGAGCTGAACGAGAAAAGATAAAAAAATATCAGGACCTAAAAAATGATCTGAAAACGACATGGTCTCTGAAAGAAATAAACATTATACCTGTTGTTGTGATAGGAGCAACTGGCTTAATAAAAAAGAATCTTCATAAATACTTAGAAGCAATCCCTGGAAGACCAAGCTGTAACGAAATACAATTAGCAGCCATAAAGGGAACATTATCTAATCTGAAAAGAGCTCTTGGATATAAATTTAAATCATAACAGAATAAAGTGTTAGCTCCAGGAGGCAGACCCTTGATCTCTTAAAACTTACTGAAGTAAAAAAAAAAAACCGAAAAGCCATATTCGTGTAAACAATATAAAAATTATTTTCCCCAAAAATCAATTTAGTTACACATATGAAAACACATTGGTGAAAGAGAGAACTTGCATGCCTACTAGACACGGTCCTCGAGTGTCTACGGTCTCTCTGTACAGGGGTTTCTCAGAACAACCTGGCATGAGGATACTTTTTCCATGGAAGTAAACCCTGACCAAATATTCAAAATCTCATAGTATTCGCTGCCCAAATAAGATCTCCTCACTATGGCTAACCCACATTAGCTTTTACGAGGAATGGTGCACCTTCTCCAAGTGATGTTACCTCAAGTAATAGCACGAAGCTGGATACTCCACCAGACTAGATAAATTCTTGTCCTGGAATCCAGTAAGACCAAGAGACCAAAATGAAAGGTATACTACAACATATAAAAATGGTTAATTGGGGAGAGGAAAATTATGTTCTAAACTTCTTTACTAACTCAGTTTTTGTGAGATAAAGAACTTTAATGGAACATTCGAATATCTATGTATCTCATATAGACTTCAATGTTAGCCCCAGTTTGATTTAATGATTTTGGCCTTAACAGAGCTGAACGGGAAAAAATAACAAAATATCAGGACCTAAAAAATGATCTAAAAACCACATGGTCTCTGAAAGAAATAAACATTATACCGGTTGTGATAGGAGCAACTGGGTCAATAAAAAAGAATCTTCATAAATACTTAAAAGCAATCCCTGGAAGACCAAGATGTAACGAAATACAATTAGCAGCCATCAAAGGAACCGTATCTATTCTGAAAAGAGCCCTTGGATATAAATTTAAATCATAACAGAATCAAGTGTTAGCCCTTTGATCTCTTAAAAATTACTGAAGTAAAATAAAAACATATGAAAACACACACTTCAAGGTTGTGGGACCCTTGATTTCTGCGAACTTCGACTGAAGTAAAATAAAATAAAAAAGCGAAAAGCCATATTCTTGTGAGCAATGTAAACATTCTTTTTCTCTAAAATCAATTTTTGTTACACATATGAAAACACACACTGGCGAAGGAGAGAATGGGAAAGCCTACTAGATACAGACCTCCTGTATCTTCGGTCTCTCTGTAAAGGGGTTTATAAGTGTATCTCAGAGTGTCCCTGCAAAGGGGCATGGATTGATATACAAATATGAGGATGCTTCTTTCAGGAAGTAAACCCCAACCAAATGTTCCCAAAAATATATGAACAAAAAAATAATAAAAAGTAAACACTGGCAGGACGACGCCCAGGATAAAAAGGTTCCCTCATCATGTGTACGCACTGGGCCATACGTGGAAAATAACAGTGTAACGTTTCCCAGTGATACTACTACAGGTAGCAACACTATGCTAGAGAATCCACTAGACCAGACAAATTCTGATCCTGGAATCCGGCAAAACCAAGCAAAGACCACAAGAAAACGTAATTTATAAACAGTGAATTGGTCGATTGCAGTAAGGAAAATATCCTTCACTGCTTCAAATACTCAAGATTTGAAAAATGGGGTTGGTGCAAGGACAAAATATTTGAGGGCCAAATAAAAAAAAACCGGATCTACCAAGAGAAAACTGGAGGCAACAACAACCAAAAAATTACTCTCTATAGTCTCACAAATTGATAAATATATACATCCACACGAGATTTATGAGATAAAGGAGAGTGCTATAAAAGTGGCTGAAACTGACTTCAGTTCCCAAAAATACCAGGAAAATGGTGAAAGACAATCATAATCATCTTTCTCAACAAACCTCAATCACAAAGCTTGCTGAAAACTTTGGAGAAGTCACACCGGAGAACACTGTCGATGTACACGATAAACCACCAACACAGATTGCAATAATAAAAAGGAAAAATACACAGAAATAGAGATAGAGACAAGAAAAGAAGGATGGAAACAAAATAAGCAGTACATAAACCAGCAGTACACAGAAAAAGATGCTTCACTCCAATGGCTCAAGAGTGGGAGACTTTCATTTGATGAGGAAAGACTTATTGTAGCCGGGCAAGATCAGGGCTTACTTACAAATGGATTAAAAAAATGGCTGACCTACAAACCAATGCCCAGTGTAGGTTTAGGGTAGGTTTTGCCACTCAACCATTTAATGTCTGCATGCCTAATCTTATTGGCAGATGGCCATTATACTGCTCGTCACAACAAAGTATACAAGTACCTCCATTGGAAGATCAGTGGAGGGATGCAACTTGACAGATCCCTGAACATTTAGGAACATGAACCACCACCAATAACATCAAACAGAAATGTGACCGTGTTCTATGACAAAGACATACAGGCGGGCAGATACATAAAAGACAAGGCCATCAAACCAGATATTGTAATATGGAACAAGCCTGAAAAACTGCACTCATTGTCGATGTCACAGTCCTAAATGATTTCGGCCTTAAAGAGCTGAACGGGAAAAGATAAAAAAAAATATCAGGACCTAAAAAATGCTCTAAAAACGACATGGTCTCTGAAAGAAATAAACATTATACCGGTTGTGATAGGAGCAACTGAGTTAATAAAAAGAATCTTCATAAATACTTAGAAGCAATCCCTGGAAGACTAAGCTGTAACGAAATACAATTAGCAGCCATAAAGGGAACAGTATCTGAACTCTTCCGTTAACTATAAATGCTGCATAATTAACGCTATTTGTGACTTGCTTTCTTTTGTGAATAAAACCTTTACAAAGGTATTCGGCTCTTCGTTTTTCACTACAATTTTATTCACAAAAGAAAGCAAGTCACAAATAGCGTTAATTATGCAGCATTTATAGTTAAGGGAAGAGTTCATTCAAGGGATGACTTGCTTTCTTTTGTGAAAAAAATTGTAGTGAAAAACGAAGAGCCGAATACTTTTGTAAAGGTTTTATTCACAAAAGAAATGGACCGAGTACTTCCTCCCGAACGATTCGACACCGAGTCCACAGCCTTCAATGCAGAAAAAGAGTACAAACACTGGAAACTCACGTTTATGAATTACTTACATACGGTTAACGGCACTGAAGAAACTGGAAACACCCAAACTGACTACTATGCTTTGATAAATAGCATATCGGCTGATGTATACGAAATAATCAGTGACACAAGCGACTATGCATCTGCCATGAGAGCTCTGGACGCGGCATACATCAGGCCTACTAATATCGTTTACAACTGACACCAACTTATTACCATGAAACAACAACCAGCGCAAACAGTGGATTCTTTCAGGCTACAGTTGGAAAACCTCGCTAAGACATGCAACTTCCAAGTCGTGAGTGCTGAAACAAATAAAAGCCAGTATATGCGGGAGGCTTTTATTAGCGGTATCTCCTCCTCAATTCGACAACGACTTCTTGAGAAATCCTCGCTAACTTTTCGGGAAGCATACGAGATGGCAAGATCTCTGGAACAAGCAGAAAAACACTCTGCGTGTTACAACCAGGAGAGTGTGATTTCTGCGCCAATAATCGCTTCAGGAGAAAATACGAGTCTGGCTGCAACATAAAAAAAAACGAGGCCGAAGGAAAGTTGTTTTTTTCTGCGGGAATTCTCGTCATCCGCGTCGCCTTTGTCCAGCACGGGACTCGAACTGCAATAAGTGTTCGAAAAAAGGGCACTGGGCCAGAGTCTGCAAATCTTCCGTGTCAGCGGTGTTAAATGAAGACACTGATTTCTCGAGTCTCGCATGTCTAGGAAGGAAAAAAGACATTACTTTTACTAAGTGTAAAATAAATAGATTCACTGTCAATGCCATGATAGATTCTGGTAGTGAGGGACTTTCATTAACGACAATATTGCAAAAAAAAAAATGAACCTCGAAATTATTCCCAAACACAAAGAAATATCATTAGCCGACCCTAAAATGTGTGCGAAAATTGTGGGAGAAACTAAAGTCGATATCTCTCTAAATAATAATGTACAATCTAACATAATAGTGGAGGTCATTAAAAATTTATTTGTCGACTTAATCATAGGAAAAGATATTCTCGGCAGATACAAGATGGTAACTTTCAAATTCGATGGACCGGAGGAAGAACTTATTATCGGAGCAGTCACCAAGAATACCTTTTTTCCATCCATGAACGTTTCTCCCCCCCCATTATTTTCTCATCTCTCTACGAAAACAACACCAATCAGCACCAAGTCACGTCGTCACACAATTGCTGATAGCAAATTTATAAAAGCAGAGACTGCAAAATTGTTGGAGGAAAATGTTATAGAACCCCCAATTTCACCTTGGCGAGCGCAAGTTCTAGTAACATCGAATGAAAACCGAAAAAAAAGAATGGTGATTGATTATAGCGACACAATCAACAGATTTACTGAATTAGACGCTTATCCGATACCAAGTATACCAAAGATTGTCGAGGAAATAGCCAGGTATAATGTTTTCACTACGCTTGATCTTAAATCAGCATACCATCAAATCGCCATCAGTAAGGAGGATCGTAAATTTACAGCATTCGAGGCGAATGGTAAATTATACCAATTTACTCGCCTGCCGTTCGGGGTTACTAATGGAGTAAGCGCCTTCTAAAGGACCATTGACGGCATTGTCAGCAAAGAGCAATTAGTAGATACTTTTGTCTATGTGGATAATGTTACTATCTGTGGAAAACCCAAGAGCATGACTATAATCTTCAAAGATTTTATGAGGTTGCTAAACAGTACAACATCACGCTTAATAAAAAAAAAGCATCGTTTCAGTCTCAACGATAACATTACTTGGGTACACTATCAAAAATAACCAGATATCACCCGACTACGAACGTCTTAAACCTCTACTTGAGATGCCACCTCCTCTAAATCTAAAATCACAAAGACGGATTATTGGGATGTTCTCCTACTACAGCAAATTTATCCAGAATTTTTCAGAGAAAATATTAGCATTAAACTGCAATAGAGAATTCCCGTTATCTTCTGTGGCGTTGGACTCTTTTATAAGACTGAAAAACGACTTGAAAGATGCTATGCTGGTAACGGTTGATCAAGAAAAAGAATTTATAGTAGAAACAGATGCTAGTAACAACTGTATTGCAGCTACCCTTAATCAAGAGAATCGTCCGGTTGCATTCTATTCCAAAACACTAAGCCCTAGTGAAACGAAACATCACACGGTAGAAAAAGAAGCAGCTGCTATTGTTGAAGCACTACGTAAGTGGCGACATTTTCTCCTTGGTAAACACTTTACTGTAATTACGGACCAAAAAAAGTATTAGCTTCATGTTTGATAATACCAGGAAATAAAAAATTTAAAAAATGACAAAATATGCCGTTGGCGCATTGAACTGTCACAATTTAAGTTTAGCATCGTCCTGGTAGAGAAAATACTGTCGCTGATACGTTTTCCCGAATATCTACTCTCACTTATTCCTTACAATATCTTCAGGACCTACACTGTAAATTATGCCATCCAGGCATTACCCGACTCTTCCATTTTTGCAAAGAAAGAAACTTTCCTTTCTCCCTCGATCAAATAAAAGGAGTAACTAATTCGTGTTCATCTTGCCAGTATTTAAAACCCACATTCTTCACCGGTAACAGGGGAACTCTCATCAAAGCAATAGTTCCATTTCAGCGATTAAACATGGATTTCAAAGGACGACTGCCTACGTTCACACATGGTAACAAATACCTACTTATGATAATTGACGAATACTCGCGTTTTCCTTTTGCATTTCCGTGTAAAGATATGACAAGCTCAACGATCACACAATGCCTGAATCAACTATTTGCGATATTTGGTATGTCCGATATGATTCACACAGATAGAGCGACTGATTTTCTGTCGGAAGAAACGACTAATTACTTATATGGGAAAGGCATTGCGACTTCGAAAACGAGTAGATAGATCCGGAAGGCAATGGTCAAATTGAGAAACTAAACGGCACACTATGGAAGGCCATACAAGTAACCTTACATTCTCGTAAAATGAGACTATCCTGCTGGGAAAATATTCTACCTGATGCTCTACATTCTATTCGATCATTGCTCTGCACAGCTACGAATGCGACCACTCATGATAGACTATTTAAGTACAGCCGTAAATCCACTTCTGGTACTTCTATTCCCCTGTGGGCAAAACCAGGCCGAGTATACGTCAGAGATCATATATGGTCGAGTAAAAATGACCCCCCGGTTACACCTGCGACGTTACTGGAGATCAACCCTCATTATGCCCAAGTACGACTACCTTCAGGCATCGAAACTATCGTCAACGTCAGAGATTTGGCTCCCAACACAATTAATGGGGACAACACGTTAGAGAATGGTTGCATGCCACCTGTGAGTAAGCCAGGGAGTGAAAACGAATGTATACAATATCCTGAACATATAGAAGAAAACGCCCGTGGGGAACCAGTTGAGAGCGAAATGCCAACCTAGCCGCTGGGCGCTGCGTAGATCTGGCAGAATACGGAAATTTCCTGAGAAATACAAGGACTTCATTACTAAGTAAGGCACGAAAAAAAAAGTTTAAATTATAGGTAAAAAAAAAAAGTTAGAAAAAAATAAAATAATAACGAAAAAAACACCTTGAAGGGGAAAGTGTAATATCCTTAACCCCTCATCCCTTGAATGAACTCTTCCGTTAACTATAAATGCTGCGTAATTAACGCTATTTGTGACTTGCTTTCTTTTGTGAATAAAACCTTTACAAAGATATCCGGCTCTTCGTTTTTCACTACAAATATACTCTATATTTAATCGGAAAACAATTCGACACACATAAGTAATGAACGAATATTTTTTACACGAGGAACGAAATAATGATTACACCGTTTACAACCCATTAACTCATTATTCTTTAGCAGTTGATTTTCTCTTTAAATAATTTCACGTTTAAATCGTGTTTTTCCTCTTTTAATTTTGATCCTTTTATATTTTCATATATTTTATTTCTTAATGAACTGAATACACAACAACAAAAGTTGTATAAATTTACTAAAGGAATCATAACAAACAATTTTTTGGAAGACAAAAAAAGAAAACAAAACAAAAAAACGAATTCATCGCATTTTTTTTTTTTTCGTATCGAATTCCTGCAGAGAAAAAGTAAGTTTCTTTTTTTTCTTTTTCTTTGTTTACATTTAAAAACAACGATAAAATTATTGATAACAGATTAACAAAAGTATATATTCTAGAAAAAAAATAATCTCGTAACAATATATTGTTCAATGTGACGTTTAGATATTTTTTAAAAAATTGCTTTTTTGATTTTGATTCTTTTATATTTTCATATATTTTTATTTCTTAATGATTTCGACACAAAACGAAAGTTGTATTAATTTACTAAAGAAATCCTAACAAACAAAACAAATTTTCTGTTTTGAACACAGAAGGAAAAAAAAAAAACGAATTCATCGCATTTTTTTTTTTCGTATCCAATTCCGGCAGAGAAAAAGTAATTTTCTTTTTTTTTTTTTTTACATTTTTACATTTAAAAAATCTCGTAACAATATATGGTATTGGTACTCTTGGATAATTTGATCCGAATTCTCGTGAATTCCCGTCAAACATAGATCGGGTGAGACCGGCAATCATCGGTGTCAGCCGCAGCCGCCAGCGTTGTTCAAATGTTGAAACGCTAACTCGACTTTTGATTTTATTTATTTAATTTTTTTTTTTCTGTAATGTTTTTAGTAATTTTTAAGGTGATATTAAGAGAGCGGGGTGACTTTTATTTTCTGATTAGTTACTTATTTATTTATTTTTTTAATTTAATTTTTAGGAGTTTGATTAGCCAAAGCAAAAGCGCTATCTAAATAGAAGCAGACGACATTCGAATTGGAAGAAAGCGACTAAACCAAAAAAAAAAAAAAGCTGACAACTATATTTTCAAACTCGCCAAACAGAAAAATGAAAGGCAATAAAATAAATCTATACATGTTAGAAAACGAACTAAAAACATCGATGCAGACAATCTCATATTGTCAGGAGAAGAAATTGCTGCCCCCCCTATGAGGTGCATTTACGCAAATGTTTACTTTAAAAAAGATCTTGTGTAAAGGATGGTTTCTCCTGGAGATTTACAAATGGGCAGTGCTACCAAAAGAATTTGACTGAACAACAAGTCTTGAAAAAAAATAAAAATAAAAATACGGTTACAAAAACAAAACAACAAAAAAAACTGTATTTACACCTAGCAATTAGATGGTTAAAAAAAAATCTTTTCTTGGAGAAAAAAAAAAAAACAATTTTCTGTTGATAAATATTTTGCAAAAAAAAAAAAAATTAAATACTAAAATGAAATAAACAT
Organism: Euprymna scolopes; assembly: GCF_053919585.1. Classification (NCBI taxonomy): domain Eukaryota; kingdom Metazoa; phylum Mollusca; class Cephalopoda; order Sepiida; family Sepiolidae; genus Euprymna; species Euprymna scolopes. The sequence goes on from NC_136527.1 coordinate 190,843,867, forward strand.
ATTTTCATTTTTCAAGGTAGTTTTTTTTTTTTTGCATTTGTATTTTTCCCCGGTTTGTTTGTTTTTTATCAGTAGTCTGCATTTGCTATGACGCTCGACTGACACCAATAATTGCCAGACTCACCCGATCCAGGCTTGACGGGAATTCACGAGAATTCGGGTTAAATTATGCAAGAGTGCCCAATATATTGCTCCATGTGACGTTTAGATATTTTTTTAAAAATTGCTTATCTGGAAGTAATATTTGTATGATTTCTGAAAAATCATAATGTAATTCGAAGTTTGTCGAATTGTTAAACAACTGAAGAACATTTTTCGGATTTAATTGTTATTTTTTATCTTTTTACTCTAATTTATGTTGCTGTTAAAGTCTATTTGGATTTTTATGTTTTACAATATTTTAGTTTTTATGATGGTGGTCTAATTCTTTTATAAAATTTACATCAAATGATCACCCATATATGGGCCATTACAAATTAGCAGAAACTTGATGTAGAATAAATATTCCTAAATCTTTAGCGTAGAAGTTTGTTTAAACGTGATTTTTATAATGGTATCAATTTTATTGTTAGAGAGACAAACTGATCATTTGTTTTCTTATTATTTTTATATTCTAAACTACTTCTATAACAGCACACATATAATTAGTTTGGGTATAATTGCATCGTTATGCAAGAAGTACAAATATTAGCTAAGAGTGTATTCAGTAGTCAATGGTAAATTGCGAAAATCAGTTCCTTGTGTTTTTCAGATTGTTAATCTTTTTTTCTTTTTACAATTAATTATTATGTCGCTAGAAAAATTCCATTTGGATTTTTATGTTTTACAATATTTTAATTTTTATGATGGAATCTAATTCTTTTATAACGTTTACATCAAATGAACACCCATTTATGGGCCATTACAAATTATCAGAAACTTAATGTAGAAAAAAATATTGGTAAATCTTTACAATATAACGCATCGTAGAAATCTGTTGAAACGTGATTTTTATAGTGGTCATGAGAAGCACGTGCAGAGGCACACAAGAAGAATTGTGTGCCAGTCTATGAGTTGGGCCTACTTGTGGCAAAAAGTGAACCCGGAACTTTTGATTGCAAATCAAAAGTCTACCAATGAGCTACATCCATCCTATCCACAGCGACGACTGAGTTTTGCCCAACAGCTATAAAAAACAAGTTGATAAGTAATTCAGGGTCAGTTAAAAAAGATTGCTCTGGTAACGTGTCATATATTACTGCATTTTTGATCATGTCGTGGCGTGTCATTTTGACAGTATTGTTCAGAATCGGGCAGTGTCGATCAACAGTGTTGTTCGGGATCATGTCATGTCGATTGACGGTGTTTTTTGTAATCCTATCATATCAATTCAACAGTGTTGTTTGGAACTGTGTAGAGTCAAACGTATCGTTGGGCGAATCCAGATAGTCAATAGTGGAGTGGTTGGAGAAAGCTGAACTGATATGTCAGGTGAGTGGGGTGAAGTGGATTGAACTTAGCAAAAAGTGTCTATAAGACTTATATTAGATGTGTACAGAGTCAACGGTATCGTTTGGTCTTGTGTCATACCAAATTGCTAAAGGTGTTCAGGGTTGCATGGATGTGCTTGTTCAGTAACATGCTCTAACGTGTAATATTTATATATATATACATATTTATATTTCTCTGTTTTGGTTTCTCTTTTCCTCATGAAGCAACAAGCTATTTCGGCCATGATGGCCTTTGATCCAAAGATCATAGCAGCAGTTGATGACAACGAATCCAGATAGTCAATAGTGGAGTGGTTGGAGAAAGCTGAACTGATATGTCAGGTGAGTGGGGTGAAGCACATTAAACTTAGCAAAAAGTGTCAATAAGGCTTATATTAGATGTGTTTATGCATTTTTTTTTAATTTTGTACTATTATTTTCATTTTTTCTTTATAAGCTATTATCTGGACTGCAAAACCGCCATCTCGTTTCAACCTATTTTTCTTGTACTAACGTAAAATTCCAAACAAGGCACAGTGCGTCTTTAATGTAGGGGGCTATTATCATGGATATAAGTTGCAGTGATACTGTGTACGGAATTGAGCAGCAATATGCCTGTTCACATTACACTTGAACTTCTGCATGTCAGTAAAGTTGGGGAAGCAGGAATCTGGAAAGGAATTCCAGAGTCTAGCAGTTCTGAGGAATAAACTAATAGAGTAGAAGGCTTTCTTACATCTAAGGATCTCTCAAGGGGTTGGATTTTGCTACTAGTCAGATTTGCTGGGGGTGTTTATGTCCAGGGGGTACAAGAACTTGTAGTTCGTCACAGCATCCATCATTAAAATACTTGTAAAAAAGGCAGAGGGATGCAACATATCGTCAGTGGGACAGAGGTTGCAGCTTAGAAAACAGGTTGGCGACTCTCTTTTGATCTTAGTAGCAGATGAACCAACTCAAATGTGACAACAATACTTCATACATGGGGGAATGGTGGACTTTTAGAGGTAGACAATACTTTCAGGTGTAAGTAACTTTCTAGCATGGTAAAGAGAGCCCACCTTCACAGCAGCAATGTATCGATGTATCTGTTCCAACTCATGTTCCCTGTGAACGTTAAGCTGAGGAGTTTGAAAGAAGTTTTTTTAAGAAATGTATCTATAGCAACAGCTATTTGTGGTTGAGATGGTCTTTTGTAGTTATTGAAGGAAACAAGCGTATACTTAGAAGTTTAGAAGGTGAGCTGCCATTTTTGCCCCCATTCCACTACAGGTTGGAGGTCTTCTTTTGTGTTTCTGCTATTGCCTTAGATATGTGTTCATTCTTTTCTGTCGTGTCTGTTATAGAGCATGGTGTCCTCAGCAAATATACACATCTTAGAGACAATTTTACCAATTTAAATTAAGTAAACAATTCATCAAATCCGCTTAAGTAAACAATTCATCAAATCTCCACACTCACGTACTGTACTTGCAATAACCCTTATCCCTGAGTGGCTTCCGGGCCCTGATAAGTGGTTACAACCGCGTAAAAAAGATGTCATTTATGAATATTAGGCAGAATTAGGTCCAAAGATCGCCCCCTGAGGTACACCGGCATTTATATCATATATGTTTAAGATGTGGGACCGTCTAAAACATATAGGATTCTTCTCTTATTTAAGAAGGATTTAATTATGTAAAGTATTCGTCCAGTCATACCGTATGATCTGATTTTTTTTAGAAAACCATTGTGACATACCCTGTTAGATATATCTAGAGCTACTGCCTTACCCTATCTTGCTTTGTCCAGTGTATGATATACACGTTTAGAAATTACAGTTAAAGTATTTGCAGTAGAACGGGCTTGCCTTATTTAATTAGTCAAGCTTTAGTCCACCACCTTATTGTTGCTAAACTTATGACCGATTAATGATAATTCAGAAATATATAAGAAAAACAAAACATTTGCAAATGTTTACGTAAAAATTATAGAATTTTACTGTAGATGATCTAACTAAATAAGTAATTTTTGGAATAATAATTAAGCTTCTAACAAAATGTCCATATTCTTGGTAATTTTCATAATCGTACATCAGTTATATGTATATGTTGTGGAAAACAGAAACATCTGTATGTGATAAAAACTTTGTTGATGAACCTATGGACGTGTTCTGTTATTTTAGGAATAGTTAACATGACAAGCTTTTATATATATATATATATATATATATATACATTATCTAATTTATATAAAGGATATTATCATGAACTTACTGTTTTCGGATTAAAAGACAAATGACTAGCCTCGTATAAGAGCGGAAACATTTAATTGTCTGACTATGTCTTTTAAGACTTAAACAGTAAATTCATTGTAGCGACTTATCATAATTTTACTTCAATACCAACAAATGAATTCGTTTTTACTTTTGACTTTTTTTGATCCTAGAAAAAGTTATATATTTAATTTCATTTCTTCGTGTCCTGATTGACACGTCCAATATTACTTATATACTTGACTGACACGTCCAATATTACTTATATACCTGATTGACACGTCCAATATTATTTATATACTTCTGTATAAAAACAGTGAGCATAAACAAAGGTATAAAATAGCAACATTAAAAAAATAAATAAAATGATATCATCCATGAAAAATGCATTACTAATTGAAATAAAAACATTAAATAAATACTCATCAATAATCATTTTCCTAATTACATTGTTGATGAACAAATAAAACGAATGCTACAATCCCTTGAAAACTCTAATAATAATACTAGCTTACACTGCAATGCAAACTCCATTAATATATTTTATCAAAATCAAATGACACATAACTTCACATAGCATACATAGATAGTGGACGCCTTTAGACAGTAATTCTGAAATTAAATTTATTATCTGCTACAAGATGTTTAGAACACAAAACCTTGTGGTTAGAAACAACTCCTCACCGACTATAAAAATGTTGGAACAAACCAATGTAGTGTGTACATTCAAATGGTATATGTAACTTCGATAATAATACATTGGGCATACAGTGACAACGTTGTCCCGGCGAATAACCATGCAGCTAAGTAATACTAGTGTTTTATATAAAAATGTTTATAAAAGAACATAACTGTTCTCCTCCAATCTTAAAAAGATCCTCATTGACAACATAAAAATTATACAACATGAAAATAATATTAAAAAATTAAACATTCTTGAAGCGTCATATATTAGAACCCTTTAACCCACTATAAATGATATCGCATTTGAGAAAAGCAGCGACGTTCTAAAATGTCTTGCGTAGTTCGTACCTGCTGAGTTAAATACTCGAATTTTTAATCGGCCTATATTTTTGAATGACTTACATTGACTATATATTTCAACTGATCATTACCTCACGCCTTTTTAGTGTATATTTTACTTTTTACTTGTATTCTCATTTTCACACCTTCGTACTTTTACTTCAACACCTGATGATAATTCGTAGACGAATCGAAAGCGCTCGTAACAGCAACAGTTATGGAACTTTTATTAATATTTTTTACTTTGATACAAAAAAGATTATACGGAAAATCGAAAAATTGAAAAAAAGAACCATAAAGCAAAGAGTCTCCGTTGCATTCAATAATATTTGCTTGAATGAAAAAATGTCGCCTAAATATACCAACATATATATATATGTCTGTTTGTGCGTGTGTGTGAATGTTTGTTTTTTCCCACCAATATAAATTTATCTAATTTCTCTAGGATTAAGGAAAATCTGTATTAATTTAAAGGTTTAGATTTCAATAAAATAATATTGACAACAATAAACAAACAGAATGCAAATAGCAAAACTATTGACTTTTATTTCTTTTTCCTTGGAATATTTTTTCGTTTTTATAGACATACAAATAAAACTAGTTTTATGTTTCAACATGTGCACAGTTATTTGCCATTTTTTGCCAAGGTTTTTTATTCAAGGTTGGAAGCCTTTTTTCATTCAGATTTACAACAAATTTGAAGCTGTTTTCACAACTTCTTACCCCCAAAAGGCAAATGCACAAACTTTTGTTTTTTCTGCTAAATCACTGAACCTGCAAAACCGTTTCCATTGATGAATAGCAATATATATATATATATATATATATATATATATATATATATATATATATATATATATATATATATATATATATATATATAGAGAGAGAGAGAGAGAGATCTTTATGTATATAGTGGAGATGGTAATTAATAAAAACTGAAGAAAAGGCTCGATACTGTTGTAGAGAAAATATGCGTTTTATTTTTTATTACCGTATCTTTCTGTAAAGTTACCTTATTGTTTCGGCTACTCGGTGGTTTTTTTGGCCGTCTGTTGCGTCCTCAGACTTTTACAGAAATGTATTTTGGGATGAAAGAGTGAATGAGTTCAGGGGTGGTTGCGGGGAGGGCGGAAGAAAGAGAGAGAGGAAGGGAACAAGTGGGAAGGTGGGGGGCGCTTGGTATGTCGATAATGTTTTAGTTTTGGGGTTTAAGGAACTTGTGGGGAGGGTCTGAGAAGTTCATTTCTGGTGTGGCTGAGGGCATAGGGATACATGAGGGCAAGGGGAATGGGTGGGGGTGGAGGAAGGGGTTACTTTAAAATTCGAGTCGTAGTGTTAAAGGTTTTAGCGTCTCGTTGGTGAGATGATTTCTTGGTAAGTATGTCTTGACCTGTTGGGTGTTCGCTTATGTATGGAGGCGGGGGGGTATGATTTGGTTTATTTATTTTTAGTTTTTATTTTGTTGTTAATTGTTTGGAGAGGGTTAGCTGATGGTCGTCGCCACGGGTACACAAATGCGCACGTACACACATATATACTTAAAAGAAACGGTCACAGGTACACATACATCCCCGCCCTGGCGTGCAAATATATGTACACATGTGTGCCTGCATCCATAGACACCCGAGTTGCTCTTGCTTATGTCAGATTTTCTTTAAGGTGGTAAGATTTGGTGCGCATGTGTAGGCATGGATGCGCACATACACATATACACACACATACATATATATATATGCATCTCTATATATATTTACAAGGTGGCCACCACTTTTCAAGGGGTTATATATATATATATATATATATATATATATATATATATATATATATATGATTTTCAGAATGTGAGAGATTGTATAATAAATTCCACAGCCAAACAACGCCGCAGCTCACAAGATTCGAGTTTCGCCCTCATTTGGGCTCATCAGTTAGACACATCCGAACTCAGGATTCGAAACCCGAGCCTCTTGCATGCGAGGCAAGCACTCTACCAACTGAGCAAACGCCCCGCACACAAGAATTTCTATTAACCAACACAGATAAGCAAACAGCGTCAAAATCCGACTGTGAAATGAAGGCGAAACTCGAGTCTTGGACTTCCGGTTCATTGACTGTCATGGCTCTTGTGAACTGCGGCGTTGTTTGGCTGTGGAATTTATTATATATATATATATATATATATATATATATATATAATGTGAGGGTGAGTGTGTATTAATGTTTCATCTTTTCCCACCAATATAAATGTACTTTATATTATTTTATCTAGAATACATTATCCTCTAAGGAACATCTGTATCGACTGCTTCTTTGCCAGAAAATAATCGGTTATCTTCCTAGTCTCCGATGTTTTTTGCTCTAATCAAGGGTTGTGAGTTCAATCAAATAATACTGACAACATTAAACAGAATTCTGATATGTTAATGTAAATAACAAAAATATTAACCTTTATTTATTTCTGTTTACAGGTATTTGTGCTTGAACGCATTTATTGGATGTTTTTTAAATGTTTTCTTAAAACATTATTATATGAAAAAGACTTGATGCACGTGGACGACAAATACAGAAATGTATGTGGCCTGTTTCTTTACAGTATGGAAAATCATAGCACTAGAAAGATCTCTAATCTGATGTTTTTCGCTCTAATCAAGGGTTGTGAGTTCAAGCAAATAATACTGACAACATTAAACAGAATTCTGATATGTTAATGTAAATAACAAAAATATTAACCTTTATTTATTTCTGTTAATAAACCATAGCACTAGAAAGATCTCTAATCTGTACTAGTCAAGTAGCTTCTCATGAAATAAAATTTGATGAGGAATATGAGAATGCATATTATGGAAAAGCCTCATTCTTGTGAACTGTGTGGATATTCCTGTCCTCTTAAATCAACATTAGTGAAACATATGAAAACTCACACCAGGGAAAAACCACATTCTTGTGAAGTTTGTGGATATTCTTTTTCTGTAAAATCAACATTAGTCACACATATGAGAACACACACTGGGGAAAAGCCATATTCTTGTGAAGTTTGTGGGTATTCCTGTTCTGGTAAATTATGTTTAATGACACATATTAGAACTCACACTGGGGAAAAGCCTTATTCTTGCGACGTATGTGCATATTCTTTTTCTCAAAAATCAACGTTAGTGACACATATGAGAACTCACACGGGGGAAAAACCACATTCTTGTGAAATGTGTGGATATTCTTGTTCTGATAAATCAAATTTAGTTAAACATTTACGAACTCATACTGGAGAAAAGCCATATTCTTGTAAAGTGTGTGGACATTCTTTTTCCCGAAAATCAATCTTAATTGTGCATATGAGAATTCACACTGGGGAAAGGTCACATTCTTGTGAAGTGTGTGGATATTCTGTTTCTAAAAAAGCAAATTTAGTGACACATATGAGAACTCACACTGGAGAAAAGCCATATTCTTGCACAGAATGTGAATTTAAATGTTCCTGTAAATCAAGTTTATTGAGACATATGAAAACACACTATAAATAAAAGGCATATTTTTTCCAAATAAACATATAATCATTTCCTAAGGATTCGCATTTATTTCTATCAGAACACACCTGAAATTGACGAAACTATTGCAAATGACTTTTGAGAATAATATTGCATAGGGTATATTCATATTGAACAGAGACATATATAATTATGGTGAGAGAGATAAGGGAGATAGAATAATTGATGCATATAGATATTCTTTAAAGTTCTTATTAGGATGTTTCACACATTACCTTTTGGGTGTTGAAAGATGACACGACAACAGTTTTCAAAAACAAAAATATGATTCTTTATTCATTGGACTGATTGAATGATGAGCTCGTCAGGAATTCACATTTGTTCTACATAATTTAATCTTTCTATCGTTTGCTTCCAAACAGGAAGCTGACCACTTTGCAAACTGATTGACTCCTGATCTCTGCGTACTCGCAGACTCAACTGTTTTGCCTCAACTACTCAACTGAACTCTGCGATCTGACATACTGTCTCCTATATTGAGAATCCTCTTTTTGCTATGACGTCAAAAGTGTGCTTCCAAAACGTGATCAACTCACGTGGCTAAGCACACGTTCCAAACACACTTGACAACAATGAATTCTCAGCTAACCTATGTTTTAACCTAACCTATTTTTTTAACAATGTATTTTTTAATTTGTATTGTTCATTCGTTTCAGCTGACATTTTAAATATTGTTTCATAAAAGAATGACAATGAATTCTTTTTTGCCAGATAAACAATATCCAACTATTTTATCATAGAATTTAACAATAGGCCTTTTTAACATTCTGATTTCTAACATTCTATTTCTGAATCATTCTTAGAACGACATATTCTCCGAATTATATAAACATTATACCAGCTGCAGTGATATAAATCAAAAATAAATTTTTAGACACAATGCCTGGAAGAACAAACTTTTTCGAAAAGCAAATAGCAGCTATGAAAAAAACGAGAAAAAAAGCACAAAAGTCCATAAACTTTCACACTATGTACATATTCCTTTTTCTTGTTCTAAAAAATCAAATTCACACTGAGGAAAGGTCACATTCTTGTGAAGTGTGTGGATATTCTTTTTCTAATAAAGCAAATTTAGTGATACATATTAGAGCTCACACTGGAGAAATACCTTGAGTGCCTACTAGACACTATCCTAGAGTGTGTAAGGTCTCTCTGTACAGGGGTTTGTCAGAACAATCTGGCATGAGGGGAGAGAACTTGCATGCCTACTAGACACTATCCTCGAAGATCTAAGGTCTCTCTGTACAGGGGGTTGTTAGAACAATCTGGCTTGAGGATACTTTTCCATAGAAGTAAACCCTAAACAAATATTCAAATCACATAGTATTCGCTGCCCAAATAAGATCTCCTCACTATGGCTAACTCACATTAGCTTTTACGAGGAATGATGCGCCTTCTCCAAGTGATGTTACCGCAAGTAATAGCACGAAACTGAATACTCCACCAGACTAGATAAATTATTGTCCTGTAATCCAGTAAGACCAAGACACCAAAATGAAAGATATACTACAACGTATTAAAATGGTTAATTGAGAAGAGGAAGATTATGTTTTCAATTTCTGTACTAACTCAGTGTAAAGAACTTAAATGGGACATTCGAATATCTATGTATCTCATATAGACTTCAAGTGTCAGCCCCAGGTTGTGAGCCCCTTGATTTCTGAGAACTTCGACTGAAGTAAAACAACAAAAAGAGAGAAGCCATATTCTTGCACAGAATGTGAATTTCCATCTTCTTGTAAATTAAGTTTATTGAGACATATGAAAAAAACACTATAAATAAAAGGCACGTTTTTGCCAAATAACATATAGTCTTTTCCTAAGGATTCGCATTTATTTCTATCAGGACTTCTACAAAGACAGTATTAAAGTGAACACAAATGACGAAACTATTGCAAATGACTATTTAGAATATAACACATGATGAACTAAAGACTTGTTTAAAAACGACATATTCTCCGAATTATACAAACATTATACCAGCTGCACTGATATAAATCTAAAGAAATTCTTAGACACAATCTCTGGAAGACCAAACGCTTTTGAAAAGGAAATAGCAGTTAATATTCCTTTTTTTTAGTAAATAAATTGTGAAAATAAACAATTGACAAAATGATATCCTTGGAAATCATATCTGATAAAAATATCCAGTAAAATAAGTTTCACAGATATTCCTTTTTTAGTAAATAAATTGTGAAAATAAACAATTGACAAAATGATATTCTTGGAAATCATATCTGATAAAAATATCTGATAAAAATATCCAGTAAAATAAGTTTCAGAGATATTCCAACAATTGCACATTTAGGGACGGTTAGAATCTTTTAAAATCTCTCGGTTGGAATGTGCGAGAAAGTGGTTTTATATCTTTGGTTCGATCGGATGCCTCATCTCTAGCAAGAAACAAACGCTAAGAAAAAATATAAAAAAAACAAGACGTTCAGTAGAAATTGAATATAACCTGCTTGAACAAGAATAAACCTGAAATGCGAGAATCTTGAATGTTAAATATAATATTCGATCAATTCTATCATAAATCCCTGCATAGACGACCTATCAAATTTTTTTATTGAAAAAGCTATCATCACTACATAGAAAACATGGTGGTTGTTTCACAAATACTTTGATTTTCAAGAACTATGGCTAATAAAAGGTGTTATAAACATGATTTCCCCATAACAGTAAGACACTATGCTTTAGCAAGTGCAGAGGCATCTTCTGTCTAACTATAATATAGAAGCTCTCTTCACTTGTCTGATTGCAACCTTTATGAACAATGTCTGAACAGGAATTGTTTTGGCATCAAAAATGTATTAATTGATTACCAAAAGGCATATCATCACGTGTTTCTTACTACGATACATTGAATTATTAATCAGCTAATCAAAAAAATCTGTTTATGACAAAACATTTTGCTATTAAACAACATCAATTGAACTGAAATATTTTTTTCAAATAGACAACTTATTTCATATACTGTTTTGTGTGACGATAAATCTACTAATCAATAAATGAGATGTTAATAATGTGTGCAAAAATCGCCAACATGACCAAAAAATAACACCTGCTCTTTTAAAGACCTAGGAGAGGATGTCTTTTTCGTAACGATAAATCTGCTTATCAATAAATGAGACGACCTACTAGGAGAGGATGCAGAGTAAAACAGAATACAACGATTGAGTGTTGAATGATAAAACATAATGATCAAAAGCGTAAATCAGCCTCAAATAATGAGATAACGTTCAATGAGAATATATCTATCGCCATTATAAAATTCTCTTATCGAAAATATCTCTTAAAATAAATGTCATCAATCAAGCTGTTGTTTCTTTTGTATGTTTTATTATTGCTCACTTAAATATAAAATTATGAATTGCCTTCACACAAAAACCTTAAAAATACTGCCTCTACATAATAGCATTTACCAATATACAATGTAATACTGATCTGTACTTCACATGGAGAGAAAGCAAGTTTCGCTTAAAACGCCATCGGATATAAATTAATATCATAGCGAATCAAGTGATACAGAGGAACTCTTAATAATTTGCAATGATTTGAAAACAAAGTAAATCGTCAAGAAAGACACTTGTTGCGGTAAAGGCGACTGTTCTAATGAGGAAATATTTGAAATTATACAGAATCTTTGCAAGACAAAACTGTCGCTAAACTTTTGAGATAAACTATATAATATGTGCTTTTGCCTTTTCATCTAATAAATATTAGTTAACCACATAATTACTCATTGAATAGAAATTCTATTATGAAAGCTGTGGTCTTGTTTATATTTTAGTTATTGTCAAGCAATTTGTTAATAATCGTATTTCGTTACTTAATATTTTCATCAATATCGAATAAAGTTTACATATGAACCTCATTTAATATTGACATCAATCGTTTAAGACCGATAATGTTGATACTAACACGTAAAATATATTCCGCACATTTTCTCAAACAATTATTTTTACAACCATTTAAATATGTGGCATAATCATTAACAGATATATTGCTCATATTTTGGAAATAAGGTAATCTTTGTCATCAATTTATACAGACTTAAAGCATAAAAATGTTATGTGATTTAATATTTTTCTCAACAAATACCAGGCAATCTGGTGGATCCGTACATTGTTTATAGTCATTGGAATATCGCCATGTTTACCATTGTCATTCTTATTAAATATTTCAAATTGTAATGTTTTGTTTTCTTATTTTTCCATTAGTTTTTAAGCTATTTTCAGTTGAATAACGTTGACACATGAGTAATATAATTGTTCTTCTTTTATTCATCTAAACTTGATAGTTATTGATTTATAATCATTTTTATGTAAATCAAGTGTTTATACAATTTTATTATATCTGGTAAAATGCAAATGTTCCAAACGATTAAACCATATTTAAAAATTATATCAAAATTTTACCATTTTCTGATAATGAAAAGAAGAGATGAGAAGTTGATCATTCTATGATTTTATATGACGAAAGCCAAGAAGAAATAAATAACCGTTTAAATTTATTAAAAATTAAATTTAGGTTATTACACGCTAAAAAGAATAACCTTTGAAATCTTTAGAAAATTATGTCTGTATGATCACACTAGAGTCTTTACACTAATTGGAATTTGAATATATTAAATTGAATTTACTTATGTTTTCATGAAGAGGATATAGTACGGATAAGGGCTTTCACATGTGGGGAGCTAGGTGAGTCAGAACTTGGGGGGAATTTTTGACACTCTTAACACAAAACTGCAAATAAAATATACAAAACTCATAATTTCTCTTTTTCAAGTGGTTCGTTTAATTTCTTTCTGGAATATACTTCCAAAATTTTTTAATATAATAGAAATATTTTTTATTAAATAAAAACAGTGTTTACAAAGTGCCTGCGCGCTTATGCAGCCATTTTTTACGTAATAAAATGAATTGAATTTTACGAGTTAATTTTTTTCAATTTTTTTCAGTTTAAAAATCTATCAAACTTTTTCTATGGATTAAATTTTTTACAATAGTCGCATTTAATGCCATATTTTATACTCTTCCCAATAAACCGAATATAATATTCTGGACAAACGTTTTTTTTTAATTCACCCCCTCCCATTTTGAAATGTCTATTCAAATGAAAATAATTAATTTTCTTACCTCAGATTTATATATCACAAATTGAAGATAAAAGATAAATAAATAAAATAATCTAATTCAAAACAAAAAAAGAATAGTTTTATGCAAATAAAATCAAAAGTTTACAAGCTTTTTTTTTAAAACCACGTTGATTTTTTTAGTGAAACCTCGCATTTTTTAAATTTTATCCTGAAAAGATTGAATACCTACAACAACTTTTTCTGCATCATTTAATGTTTTGTTAGATTAAAGAAAAATCACTCCATGAAGAAGAAATAAAATATATTATTTTAAGAGAATAAAAAATTTTCAAATACGGTGGCCCTTATTTGCTTACTTTTGTTTACAGCTAGCAATAGAAAGGGAGATTAATTCTGGCACTTAAGGCCACCGAAGTTCTTAACTCGAATAAAAGGAGACCTTTGTCTCCCTTTATTCCACTTCTGAAACATCTCATGATTACAAAAAGTATTTCATTTAAAAAGGACATGGAATATGAAATATAAACATGGATAAGTTCTTAACAGCGATTAGTATTTTTATAGGTAAGCGATTTTGGGGAATTTATATACATAAATATATATATATATATTCGAAGTAATTTCAAATTCGTTGATTTTCTTGAAATATTTTTAAAGAAAACCGATTAAAAAACAAATATTTCATATTTTGCTATTAAACCTGTTATTTATTTTACTGAAAAAAAAAAGGTTTGAGTGACATTTTTCGAACGATAGTAAGTCTACTTATTCAAGTTTTCACAACGCATTTTTAATGGCGATTTTCTGAGACTGCTAGTGGGTAGCTCCACCACAAGGGGGTCTCCTTAATTATAACAGAAATTGTCAAAGAGATACTTTCAACCGATTACGCAGTTGTAATGGAACGTGTTTGCACTTATGGGAAAAGTTGTTTTTTTTTACTTTTTTATAAATTTTATAAATACATATACCAATGTGCATGGAGTGTGAATTCATTACATATGTGTCTTGTAGAACTACTTCTGTCTAATTTGGGGATGAGAAGAGAAAGTGTTTACTGATTTCTGTAGACATTTACCGATCTGTATCGTGTAGAACTGCATTTGGGAATCAGCAGAGAATGTTTTTACTAATCTTGTTACACATTTATCAATCTGCTTAGAGAGTGTATTGCATCTGTATCGTGTAATACTACTTATTTGGGAATCAGCAGAAAAAAAACCCAAAGCAACGAAGAGAATTTGTCATTTTTCTCTTTCCACCTCGTAGGAGACTAAAGTATCAAACAGTTTTGTCTTAATATATCTGACAGAATTTTCTACTTTTTGTTTTCTTCGCCTTGACTCTCCAACTTTCGTATACTTATATCGAATGGTAGAAGAAATTAACAATACTCTTTTTTATAAAAACTTTTTTATTCATTTCGTGCGACGGTTTTTATTATTTATGGACCTCCAACGCCTGCTATGGATTTAATCCCATTATATATAACTCGATGTAATCTAATTTAATAATAGCATTATAAATTTAATGTAGGATGTTTCTGGTAGTAGGATTTCTTTGTATATAGAAAGGTATTTAACAGGGAGTTCTTATGGTTGTGTAATTGATTGCGGTGTTTATAAAACACTGGTTTGTTTTCGTTGTGTATGGGTTCATGTGTTGTGTATGAGTAGGGATTTGGCGGAGGTTAGTTTTGCAGTTGATAGAACACTTTGATCATACGCTTGAGTTTAAAGCTAGTATGATTTACTACTAAAACTATGCATGGATAATCCCGAAATCCTGAATAGGGTTTGTTAGTGATAAAAACCAGTTGGCTCTACACTGTAGGTGAACCTCATATGGCAGGCAAGAAAATAAGTAGTTGCTGGGTGATTTTATAGAATTTGCACTAAAACAGATTGTATTCCAAGATACTGTTGGGATTTTCTTAGTTTTATGAATGTATAATATTATAAGATATGTTAACTGACAAAATAAAATAAGCAACGTGATTTAATGCAATCACTAAACCAAGATGTGATACAAAGTTGTTTAACTTGAAAAAAAGACTTGTAATTGAAAGTAGCGACGTCACAGCAATTGACTGTGAATTTATCACATATGAATTGGTAATGCCTGAATTAAACATATCTTGACAGATCTGAGCCACACCTTATTGCAAATAGGCTTGAATAGCTTTAATATGCAAATGAAATACTTAATTGGGGAGGGTTATAATATAACTATAGCAAAAACGCCACGGCTAGTAGAGGCAGAATATGCAACTTGCAAGCACTATGAAGCTATAGATATTTTAGTTGAAAATAACAGTTTAAGTAAAATGCGAAAATGGTCCATAGATCAACACAAATCGCGAACATATTCTATACTTTTATTGCTGGTCGGTGTGATATATGTCTAAGAGGACGGTTAATTAGAATGTTAAATCTGAAATCAAAAGTAAAATTAATCGTAAGTTTAACTATATCATGTTTAATTAACAGGAAGTCACAAATTGTAAACAAACCATAAAATCATCATGTTTTAATAACAGGAAGTCACAAGTTGTAACCAAACAAATGTATAATGCAAAAGGGAGTAACTCTTTACTTCTTTGGGAAAAGTTGACTTCCTTTGTCCTTGTCCTAAACTTAAAATCTTGCGACTTCTCGTGAGATCAACGACCGGAAAGGAGACAGTGAAGAGAAAACGGAGTGACTCTGAAAATGGCGAGATGAACATTATTCTCGTTCGTTCCAGTTATCATATTGGACGTCTAACTTTCATCTATTATGTTTGGATTGTAGTTACGTATGTGTGTGTGCATGTCTCCATAATAAACGTATATCGTTATGCAACAAGTGAGTGGCTTCTTATTTATTCATAAATATTACGGTCTTTCCTCATGAGCTGCAACATACCCACGTGAAGGCTGGACGATATGGCAATGAAGATTTGGAAATAAAATAAATAAAAACACTTTAAAAAAATGTATATCTCCGCAGAAGTTCTCAAATAAAAAGCACATTTGAATCTAATAACGACATTGACCCAAAAAATTCCAGTTGCAAGACACCAGGAATTCATCTAGTGTCGAGCTTTCCAACATTATTACAGCATTTTCTTATGACGCCAACAACGGCTGCACATTCAGCTGATTGTTCACATGATCAAAGGACACATTTGAACATTAATTTTCTAGAAAGGCTGACAACTGGAAAAAGTTGGATACAAAGGAAAACGAAAGGTTCGTATGTTTTATTTTACCCAAACTCTTGACTCTTACTGAGACTATCAGTATATGGACGGACATTTTTGAGGAACAACAGTCTCTATTCAATATTCGATATAACTGTTTCAAACTTTCAAAAAACTAATCCGATGATTTTGTCACTTATGCCGGACGTGTGAATCACGAGTGCGAGAGATTTCACCTCTAGACACTGAATAAGGACCAATTTAATGCAAAGTTGTGGTGTTTTATCGTAGAACGGAAGAAAAACCAAAACCTCTTTACTAGGCTTTATCGAACTAATTTCACAGCTAATAATAAACGTAAGAGCAATTAGTAAACGTAAGAGCAAATAGTAAAGAGCAGGTAGCAGCAGTCAACGCAAGAGCTGTTATTAATGAAATGTTGAGGAATAAAAAAAACTCAGGTCTTTTAAAAAGGAAAAGGAACGTGTGCAAAAGCACGTGCCATAGAAACTTTTACTTTAACGGAAATATAACAATCTCCCCCCCCCCATTAGTAAGAGAGATTGCAAGGTGTAGATTTTTTTTCTTTTCTAAGTAGAAAGTTATCTTTTAAAGTGGCGATGTGTTTTATTTATAAGTCCAGTTGCTGGACTGGTTTGCGGATTCGGCTAGACCAGCGTGGAAGCAGGCCAATATTCGAAGGACTGGCCATCTTTGCGAATTCGCTATATTTTCTGCATTAGGTTAGGTGTATTGTCAACTGGATTTGTTTCAATCAAATGAGCCGGGTCTACATTTGCAAGGTCGGGTCGAGTATTCTCAGCAGGAACCTGAGGTCCATCAGAGCACGGAAAACGAGCCAAATGTCTTAGCGCCGCTGAATCCTCCCGGCCATCATTATGCCATATTCTCACATGCGTAGGGTTGGTCTCGAGGAGTTCCACTACCTCGACGATTGGTTCGTACTTGCTCCTGTTGCCAAACCGTTTCAATAGTAGCTCGCCAGGTTCGCAAAGCCAAACAGGTAAGGCAGTACCAGTAGAAGAGCATCTTTGAAATTTGAACAATTGTTCGTGGGGACTTGCATTCGTACTAGTGCATAGTAAGGAGCGAATAGAATTTAAAACATCAGGCAGAACGTCCTGTCAAGCACCAAGGAGTAGCTGTTTAGATTCCAGGGCCAATAATATTGAATGCCAAATAACACCATTATAGCGCTCGCACTAACTGTTTTCTCTTGGGTTGTATGCAGTAGTGTTACTGCACCCAACCCCAAGTCGTGTCAGGAAATTTCTGAACTCCTCCAACACGAACGATGTTCCTCTATCAGAATGGATGAAAGTGGGGAGTCCAAAATAGAAAAAATGTTCCTCACGCATTTGATTGCGGTCTGCGAAGAACAATCACGGCAAGGGAATGCAAAGGGAAATCGACTGTACTCATCACGATAGTAAATAGGTAACGACATCCTTTCAAAGATGCCGGGACAGGCCCCTTGAAGTCTACGGAGAGGCTCTGGAAGGGAGCAGTAGCGTAGATCAGTGTATTTTTAGTAGGGCTGAAGAATTGAGGCTTTATTTTTGCGCACGTTGTACACTCGGATGTCACGCGCCGAACTTCATCAATTGAGTATGGCATATTTTGTGATCGTATAAAGTGCCAAAAACGCTGTATACCAGGGTGTATTAATGAACTGTGTATGGCCCTTAGCTCCTCCAAGGAGGAAGTAGCAGCACTTACTTCACACTCTCGATAAAGCATCGACAACGATGTTTTCACTTCCGGGACGGTGTTTTATATCATACGAGAATGGGAGAAGCTCCATTTTCCACCAAATGATTTTATCGTTTTAAATTTTTCCTCGGTTAGCTGGCTTATACATAAAAGATACGGCTTGCTGGTCTGTTACGATAGTGAAGTGCTTCCCAGCAAGGAGGGTCCTCTATTTTCGGACACATTCAACTATCGCGTAAGCCTCTTTTACAACTATGTGTAGTCGTACTTCCGATGGGTTTAATGGGCGGGAAAAGAACGCTACAGGCCTATCAGCCTGTAAGAAGGTGCCTCCGATAGCCTTTTCTGAAGCATCGGTTTCGATAGAAATTGGTAGTTCGCCGTCGATAACCTTTACAGATGATTCGGCGATGTCCTTCTTAAGTTTCTCGAAAGAATTCACAACTATATGGGAAATTGTTTATTTTCAACCAGGTGACGAATTTTGTGTGAATACTTAGGTATCCATTTTGCTTAGTAAGAAAACATACCAAGGCACCTGTTTAACGAATTTAAATCCGAAGGAGGAGGCATTTTCAAAAGGGGTTTCAACCGCTCAGTATCAGGTTGGATAGTTCCGTCACAGATTTGGTATTCAAGCAAATTGATAGAGCGAAACGAAAACTTTGATTTTACTCGGTTTATTTCGAGGTTGTATGTTGAGGCAGCCTTTAAGAAACGTTCTAAGTTAGCGTCATGCTCCTCTTGAGTTTTACCGCAAATGGTAATATCATCAATGTAAGAAAAAGTTCCGAATAACTTATTTTCAGAAATAAAAGAATTTATAAATCGTTGAAAGGCAGACACCCCATTAGTGACTCCATGGGTATTCGTTTGAATTGATACAAACGATTTCCAGCTTGAAAAGCCATGTAGGGGCGATCTTCGGGGTAAATGTCAATTCGGTAGTAAGCCTTAGACAAATCAATCGTACTAAAAATATGATACTGGGCAATTTGGTTTACGTGATCCTCAATCCGAGGCAAAGGGTACGCGTCAATTAGGGTGAAACGGTTAATAGTTTGGGAAAAATTAATCACCAGTTGTTTCTTTCTATTAGGCGACGAAGTTACGACAATTTGAGCACGCCACGGTGAATAGCTGGTTTCAATGACGTCATCCTTAATTAAGCAGGTGAAGAATTTCCTTTTCAATAAATCAGGCATTCTCCGCACGGTAGTTTTGAGATTTTGTAGCAATGGGTCTGCAATCAGGGGTCAGGTTTTGGAACAATTTTACAGGGGCACAACTGATCTTGGTAAGCCCGCAGATTTTTAAGGCATCCTGAGATCCACCAAAAGAGATAGTAACGCCCTGGTGTAGTTTCAAAAACGGCACCCGAGTATAATGTCCATATAGGAGTCAGGAAGCACAGTCAGGTCAATCTTTTATATTCGCAACCATTGAAGAAAATGTTCTCGGTGCAATATTCACACAGTTTAAAGGGATGATGCCATAGAAATTATGGAGTTCCGCTTTAAAGTGGGCAGTCTCATTGTTTTAACAATACAGGCACTGATAAAATTATCAGAACTGCCGGTGTCTATAAGGGCAGTTAACCTTTTTCCTTTTAATGCCACAGGTTTGGTGATAGGAGGGCAACTATCACCACCTTTAGCGCGGGTCCCTATGATAGCAGAAGAAGAACGTGAAGGTGTCGTTAGACTAGAACGGCAAACTTTAGAAAAATGCCCGAGTTTACCACAGCTTTGACATACCTTATCGCGGGCGGGGCAAAGGCTGCGGTCATCCTTAAGGTCTTCAGTTGTAGCACTTGCCACGAAGAGGAAGGAATGCAGAGAACTGTATAGAGTCACACCCCAATCAAGAATAAGTTGGAACAGAATTTCTAGAAATATAAGTGGCCTCCTCGGCAGAATCGGTCAGCACATTTTTAGTTCCCGTAGTAGAAGTAACAGCGACTGCCCCAACCAAAGGCATACGATTCCGCGCGAAAGTGAGCTTGTTCTAAAGCGCTAGCAGATTGAGTAGCTTCTGTGAGAGTTAGAGTGTTTGTTTCAAGGAGCCTAGCACATATCAATGAGGACCGGAGACCACAAATGAATGCATCACGGACAGATTCATCCTTGTAAATGGTGGCAGTTATGTCTTTAAAACAACAGTCAGCGGCAAGTCGATTCAAGACCTGTATGTATTGGTCGACAGACTCGCTTTCTTGTTGCAAATGCGTGGAAAGCAGATTCTAGCGTGAATAACGCTTGGAGACTTGTTGTAAACGCCTTTCAATAATTCCACGGCATGTTCAAAACCAGAGCAACCTTCGATAACGTCAGCAACAGAGGGACCGATGTTTAAATAGCAAACTTCTAGCTTATCAGCGTTTAACAAAGTAATAGTTGATTAGTAGTAATTAAAGTTGCGGAACCATAATTTCCAAAGCTTGCTGGCCTGAGGGTCTGCCGAGGAAACATCACATTTATCCAAGCGAATTATCTTCTCCATGAAGAAAATAAAAAAAATAGTTCGGTAAATTGTGGTGTTTTATCATAGAATGGAAGACAGAGCAAAAACTCTTTACTAGGCTTTATCGAACTAATTTCACAGCCAATAATAAACGTAAGAGCAAATAGTAAAGAGCAGTTAGCAGCAGTAAACGCAAGAACTGTTAGTAATGAAATGTTGAAAAAAAAACTCAGCCCTTTTAAAAAGGAAAAGGAACGTGTGCAAAATCACGTGTCATAGAAACTTTTACTTTAACGGAAATATAACACGAATGTTCTCGTTAATGGACGTTAACAGTAGTTCGACGTCCAAATAATTAAATGCCCAGTTTTAATCTTACAGCAAGCCTGTCGTTGACAAATATAATCTAAACTTGATAGGAGAAAAATTCGGAACGGACATTTTTACACAAGAAACAAAACAATGATTACACCGTTTTATGATGACTTTACGTCTTTGTTCTTCAGCAGTTGAGTTTCTATTTAAATAATTTCACGTTTAAATCGTATTTTTCATGTTTTAATTTTGATTCTTTTATATTTTCACATATTTAATTTCTTCATGAATTGGACACACAAAACAAATGTTGCATCAATTTACTAAAAAAAAATCCTAACAAACAAACAAATTTTTGTATTTTGAAGACAAAAGAAAAACAAAATTATCCCGATGTTTTTTCGTATTGAATTCCAGGAAAAAGAAAAAAAAGGTAAGTTATTATTTTTTCTTTCTTTATACACTTTAAAAAAATTTAAATCCAATAAGTTTTAAATTAATTAAGAACATTAAAATAAGTGTATTTTTAACTGCAATCTAATAAAAATATTGATTTCGCCAATAAAAAATGTGTGAAGCTTCTATTTCAAAATAATCTCTTAAAAATATTTTTTTCAATCTAACATATAGAATTTTGTACAATTGTGTACAAAATGTGTTTATCTCAGTAAACCTTATGATAACATAGAAAATAATAATAATAATAATAATAATAATAATAATAATAATAATAATAATAATAATAATAAAAATAATAATAATAACCATATACACAATAGATTATCCCGATGTTTTTTTCGTATTGAATTCCAGGAAAAAGAAAAAAAAGGTAACTTATTATTTTTTCTTTCTTTATACACTTTAAAAAATTTAAATCCAATAAGTTTTAAATTAATTAGGAACATTAAAATAAGTGTATTTGATAATAATAATAATAATAATAATAATAATAATAATAATAATAATAACCATATACGCAATAATTTAATTCAAAATAATAATTACCATATACACAATAATTTAACTCGAAAAAATAATAATTACCACATACACAATAATTTAACTCGAAATAATAATAATAATAATAATAATAATAATAATAATAATAATAATAATAACCATATACACAATAATTTAATTCGAAATAATAATAATAACCATATACACAATAATTTAATTCGAAATAATAATAATTATCATATACACAGTAATTGAACTCGAAATACTAATACTAATACTAATAATAATTACCATATACACAATAATTTAACTCAAAATAATAATAATTACGATATACACAATAATTTAACTCGAAATAATAATAATAATAATAATAATAATAATAATAATAATAATAATTACCATATACACAATAATTTAACTCGAAATAATAATAATAATAATAATAATAATAATTACCATATACACAATAATTTAACTCGAAATAATAATAATAATAATAATAATAATAATAATAATTACCATATACACAATAATTTAACTCAAAATAATAATAATAATAATAATAATAATAATTACCATATACACAATAATTTAACTCGAAATAATAATAATAATAATAATAATAATAATAATAATTACCATATACACAATAATTTAACTCGAAATAATAATAATAATTACCATATACACAATAATTTAACTCGAAATAATAATAATAATAATAATAATAATAATTACCATGTACACAATAATTTAACTCATAATAATAATAATATTAAAAATAATAATAATAATAATAATTACCATATACACAATAATTTAACTCGAAATAATAATAATAATAATAATAATTACCATATACACAATAATTTAATTCGAAATAACAATAATAATAATAACAATTACCATATACACAATAATTTTACTCAAAATAATAATAATTACCATATAAACAATAATTTAACTCGAAATAATAATAATTACCATATACACAATAATTTAACTCGAAATAATAATAATATTAATAATAATAATAATAATAATAATAATTACCATATACCCAATAATTTTATTCGAAATAACAATAATAATAATAATAATAATAATAATAATAATAATTACCATATAGACAATAATTTAACTCGAAATAATAATAATAATAATAATAATAATAATAATAATAATAATTACCATATGAACAATAATTTAACTCGAAAATAATAATAACAATAATAATAATAATAATTACCATATAAACAATAACTAATTCGAATTGTTAACAACTGAGCAGAAAATTTTATTTTTATGTTTAATCAAAGATTTTTTGATTTTATATTATAGATCACTTTCTTATTTATTAACTTTACTTAATATATGTGCTTATTTATGTGCTTGTTTATCCACCATCACTAATGGAAGCCAATGTCGAACATAAATATTGATAAATGTTTATAATTTAACCTATCATAGTTTACAATCGAAAAACAAAAAAGGAAATGATAATAGCTATTTCCCTTTTACTAACGTAAACTCATCATTATTTTTTCAAAGTAAGTAAATGCTTTAAAATAAGTATAAAACACACAAAAACAACTTATCCAGGTACGTAGAAAAGTATTATGTTACCTTTAGTAACATTTAAAATATTCGTTTTTTTTTTTTAATTTTACTACTGTTGGGGGGAGGTCAAAACTATAATTTTTTGATTATTAAATTGTTAGGTGAAAGTACGAATTGGTCTGCAAGGACATCCTTCCTAATGCTAGGACTTGCTTTCCAAATAGTAAATAGATGGTCCGCTATTTTTATAAAAAAACAAAAACAAAATCGAATGCCACTTTTTAATAATCATTATATTTTTTATACTTCACAAAATTGGAAACTGTTAACGATTGACCATGAAATGGGTGCTCATTTTACATTGAATTGATACAGGAAAGTGATTCCCCATTCTAAAATCTTAAATATATCTATTTTTAATTCATTGTTTGCAAATACTTTTTATCACTTACTCTAAAATTGTATGTCTATTATTATATAAAAGGAACCTTCTCTGAGTGTGTGTGTGTGTGTTCATTTTGTGTGTGCATCTTCATTGTCTATGTACTCTTGCACTAGTTTTTTTCTTTTAATACGCAGGTACTTTATGTGGCTGGCAATGTTCTGAGATAGGTTTTGTATATAAATGTTCTCAATAAGTATCAATAATCGAAAAAATCCAATGAACACAGGAACAGCAGATTTTTACTAAAAAGAACGCCTTAAACCGTCTAATATTACAAGTTCATTTGAAAAGTTTTATTACCACACAAGCAGTAAGTAAGGCGCATAAACTCAACAGTAAGTTCTTTGGTACGACAGGGGCACATTCGAAATGAATGTTACTGTTTAGACCACGATTGAACAATGATATTGATTTTTACTATTTAAACGTTTAATTCAAACTATTATCAATACACGAGTAGAAAGGCTCAGTATATTAAATCAACAGTTGGTTCTTTGATAGGCAGCTTCGAAAAGAATGTTTCTGCTTGAAGCACAATTTAACTATGGTTGTTGACATTTGCATTTTAAACTTGAAAAATATAATTTTATAAAATAACCAATAGGTTCTCTACAGTGCAATTTACATATCAAAGGCCTTTGACAAAGTATGGCATAAGGGTCTACTTCACAAGATTTCCAGCTACGGTATAACTGGAAATGTTTTCTCAATCATTAAATCATTTCTCTCTGATAGGCTCATAAGAGTAGTGGTAGATGGACAAAAATCGGAGGCCTGCAATATAAATGCTGGAGTCCCTCAGGGGTCAATCCTGGGCCCAACTCTCTTCCTGATCTACATCAATGACCTCCCTAAACACATACTTAAATCATTCGTTGACATCTATGCTGATGACACAACCATCTACGGCAACACATCAAAGGCTGTAAATGACGAAGTTCTCTCGGATTCTCTCTCCTCTGATCTCGAGCGCGTGGTTCAGTGGGGGAAGATGTGGCTAGTTACCTTTAATGCATCCAAAACCAAACTCCTATCCTTACATCATCAACGCTCTGATCCCCAGCTGGCATCAATTGTGATGGATGGCTCTCATCTGGGTGAGGCCCCGTGTTTTGACAAGCTTCTGGGTTTGACCTTTACTCCTGATTTGAAATGGAACACGTACATCAAGTCTGTTGCCAAGGTCGCAGGAAAGATGGTGGGATCCTTCTACCGCTCCAGAAGATATCTCACTACTGATGCAATTCTCTATCTCTATAAAAGCCAAGTACGGCCAAGGATGGAATACTGTTGCCATATCTGGGCAGGAGCTGCCAAAAACAGCCTATCATGCCTTGACAGAGTACAAAATAGACTTCGTGGTTTAGTGGGGGATGCCCTTTTCTCTACCCTGCAACCCCTCTCCCACAGAAGAGACGTTGCAAGCCTATCCTTGTTTTATCGTTATTTTCATGGCAGGTGCTCGTCTGAACTCCAATCCCTGGTCCCCCCTCGCCAATCTTTCACGAAAAACACCCGTCTAGCTGAATCCACTGTGAAAAATTTCCCCCACTCTATATCTGTGCCTAAATCAAAACGCGGATTTCATGAGGAAAGCTTCTTTCTTAGAACTGCACGCCTGTGGAACTCTGTTCCGTCTGCCTGCTTCCCTCCGGACTACAACTTGGATGTCTTCAAGTCTAATGTTAACAAATTCCTGATGAACCGCCCCCCTAATTAAACACTTCATAAAATCTCCTCACTAACGTGATGTACTTACAATAACCCTTATCCCTGAGTGGCTTCCGGGCCTTGATAAGTGGTGATCACTGTGTAAAAAAAAAAAAAAAAAAAAAAAAAAAACAATGTATTGTTAACTAAGCCAGACTGGGGGAGCATGTGAAGTTTCCCCCAGTGTAAGAGCGGTGGGTCCCAAATTAGAGCAGGCAATCGATTTGATTATAAAATGGTCGATTTCGCTGAGTTTGATAACAATAAAAAATAATATAATCATATATATAGAACCATACCAAACTCCTCCGCCAATTCTTGGGTATAAACAATTGAAATTTTAGATATTGGTTCCTTGGGCATGGAACTAACTTAATAACTTGATGTAAGTCCAAAACAATACTTACTAACTTAAACTCATCAGTATTTTTTCTAAATAAATAAACGCTTTAAAATAAGTATAAAACACAGAAAAAAACCTATCCAGGTACGTAGAAAAGTATTATGTTGCCTTTAGTAACATTTACGCATAATATATTCGTTTATTTTTTAATTTTACTACTGTTGGTGGGTGGGTCAAAACTATAAAATGATCATTTTGATTATTAAATTGTTAGGTGAAAGTACGAATTGGTCTGCAAGGATATCCTTCCTAATGCTAGGACTTGCTATTTATTATTAATGCTATTTATTATTAATGCTATTTATTATTAATGCTATTTATTATTAATGCTATTTATTATTAAATGCTAGGACTTGCTTTCCAAATAGTAAATAGATTCATATTTGCTCTCTATCGCCCCCACAACAGCGGGGTTACTGTCCTTAAGAGTATATCTGAGAAAATTGACCTCATCCTCTCTGCTCATCCTTCGGCTACCATTCACATTTGCGGTGACCTCAATGTCCATAATGTGGAATGGCTGACCCACTCAAATAAGACAGATGATGAGGGGAGGTTCTGTCATGATTTTGCCATTGCCTATGACCTCACTCAGATTGTTCATGAACCTACCTGTATGCCCGATACTACTGGTCAGTATGCAAGCCTTCTAGACCTTTTTTCTCACAACTTCCCCTGAGCTATGTTCATGTTCCGTTCTATCTCCCCTGGCATCCTCCGATCACACAGTTATATCAGTTAAGATAAAAATGAAATTCAATAAGTCTTCAGATGTACCTTTCCACTATACTGTATATCGATACTCTATGGCTGACTGGGATAGCTTCCGTAAATTCATATCTGATCTGCTTCTGCATTCCATGTTTAAAAAGGATGTATCCTCTATAGTATCAGACCTTACCGAATGGTAAATGGTAGGCATAGACCGATTCTTACCATCCAAAAAATTCCAACAAAAACCTAACAGCAAGCCATAGTTCTCCCCAGAATGTGCTGCTGCCATTGCGCACAGAAATCACTTTTTTCCATAGCTACCAACGTAATAGATGTACTGAGACTAAAGCTGTCAATTGTAAAAGAGTAATAAAAAATGCAAGAGAGCTATATGTTCAGTCTGTCAAATCCAAAGTAGCTGAGCAGCGGCTTGGTTCCCACCAGTTTTGGCAAATAGCAAACAGGATCCTGAACAGATGCATACGTTCTATCCCAACCATCATCAATGGACCTGAGGTCATCTCATCAGCATCCGACAAGGCCAAACTTTTCGCCAAGAACTTTGCAGCTAACTCTACCCTTTTCGAGGAAGGGCATCAACTCTCCATATTTCCTCCTACAACAGACAACACCTTATCCAACATAGAAATATCTGTGCACGAGGTCGCCAAACTAATCAAGAACCTTGATTCCAGTAGAGCAACTGACCCAGACCCATTCCAATTATACTGTTGAAAAAACTTCGACCAGAACTTGCCCCCATACTTACAAAACTGTTTAAGCGTTGCCTTGAGGAGAAGTGCTTTCCAACACCCTGGAAAACCTCGTCAATATGCCCTGTATTTAAGATCTCAGGCGATAATCATCCCCCTCTCAGTACAGACCAAGTCTCTTGTGTGTTATGAGTAAGGTACTGGAATCCATATTAAATAAAGAAGTAGTTAACCACCTCAGCAGAAATAACCTCCTTATGTTAAGGAATAGAGAGAGGGAGAGAGAGAGAGAGAGAGAGAGGTGAGTTATAGTGTAGACACGTTGACTGGAAGTTAAGATCAGCTGATTGGATTGCGTGCGAGTCATGTGATCAAGTTAGCTGAATCATTGAGATTTGATTTGGACTCAGAAGACAACGGACGGCTTCCCGTTGTCTCCTCCTCTTCACTGGGGGGGGGACGAACGCTGACCTGTGTAGAAGAAGAACCCACACAGGCCGATTTCACTTTCCACCTTCTGCAGGACATCTGGGAAAAGTGAAAAAAACTATAGAACTAATTCCTTGTCTTGGAGTGATTGAATCTTCATCCAAAAACAAGTATCAAGTCTCCCTCCAGGACGAGAAATTCCAGATGGCCCAACATCGAAGAAGCAGAGGTAGGTTCTGAAAATACATGTCACTCACACACGATTCCCTTTATGATACAACAATATAAATATATAACAACAACAAACACTCAACCCTTTATTATACGACAATGTAACACTTAGTGACATGCAATATGGTTTCCGTTCTGCTAGATATACAGCTGATCTGCTAACAGTTATATCCCATAGGATTAGTGAATCTCTCGACAGAGGCTTCCTTTCTAGGGCAATTGCTCTTGACATATCAAAGACTTTCAATAAGGTTTGGCATAAGGGCCTACTTCACAAGATATCCAGCTACGGTATAACTGGAAATGTTTTCTCAATAATTAAATCATTTCTCTCTGACAGGTTCATAAGAGTAGTGGTTGATGGGCAGAAACCTGAGGTCCACAGTATTAATGCTGGAGTCCTCCAGGGGTCCATCCTGGGCCCAACTCTCTTCCTGATCTACATCAATGATCTCCCAAAACACATACTTAATTCATTCGTTGAAATCTATGCTGATGACACGAGCATCTATGGCAACACATCAAAGGCCGTAAATGACGAAGTTCTCTCTGATTCCCTCTCCTCTAATCTTGATTTCTTAAACTTTAATATCGAAACAGGCTTATTTAAGCCATTTTTCACGTGTTCGTGTTCTGTTTTCATCGTTCGTTTGCCTTATGTTTGTTTTTTGTGGGTTTTTTTCGATGTTTTGATTACTCCCCCGCCCCGCTTAAGTTTTAACATTGTTTTCTATTTTTACTTCACTTATAACAATCAAACCAGGTCATTGACATTGTCATCGTCGTAACACTCAACAACTTCCGGGCGCGCACCTCAATTTGGTTCTTATTTAAATAAATTCAAACATCTTTCAGTAATTCATTCTGGCTGGCCGATTTTATTTTCAAACTTCGCCTCAGATTCTATTCTACCCCCCCACCCGTTTTTTTTTTAATTTAACACCACACACACCTACAAACACCCGGGCAACCCCGGTTACCCCTGCTAGTATATCTATAAAAGACATTTACTGAGACAATAATTCTGTCAATTTTCAGTCTACAGACTCGAAACCTGATATACAGGGAATTGAGATTTGGGAAAATCTTTGTAACCGGTTTTCGGCCAGAAATTTAGCTGTCAAGGGGTGAAAGTTCAACGATTTGACCTTTGAGGACTCTACCAAACTCCTCCGCCAATTTTGGGTATAAACAATTGAAATTTTAGATATAGGTTCCTTGGACATGGAGCTAACTTAATAACTTGATGTAAGCCCAAAACAATAAATATTAAGGGGTCATAGTAGAGGTAAAAGTTTTTTATAAAATTACCTCTGCGGTCTCTAGCAAATTACTCAGACAATTTTTGGTTAAAAAATTTGAAATTTTACATAAAGGGTATTCAGAGATAGGGCAGGCTTTTTAATCGGGTCGAAAATTTGAGCTATCAATATATAACTGTATGTTTGCATGTCTGCCTAAAACTTTCATCCTCAACTGGGCACTTTCCTACAGGGAGGGTTTCCTTTTTTCACCGATATTTTCAAAAGTCATCCCCTCTTTTCGATTGACTAGCCTTAATTTAAACCTATGTCACTTCTGGTTTGGCGGTGGTCGTAACTGCAAAGACGTCACACTTTTTATCTCATTCTTTTCCTCCATCGAGTTTGAGCCTGCCTTCCTACTACCATTTATTTTTTGACAGAAAATAACATAGATTAAAGTGTAAAATTGCGAACAGCAAATGTAAACAAAATAATTTAAACATCCTTTAAATTGGTATTGCAATTTGAATTTAAACATATTCCATCACTTCCTTATATATGAGTTGCATAACTCAATTAAAATGCTGTAAATATAACAAAGAGAATAATTCTTAACACTCTATAAAATGAAATGTCGCTGAAGCCATCTTGCAATATCAAAACACTTGTCTCTTCCATGAACAACTTTTGCTAAATTAATGCATTTATGCTTCTCAAGCAAAATAGAAGTGTGAAGATTTAAAGTACCAAAGACTTATGTTATTTTGTGTATCAGATAAGCGTAGATGCGTCAGACAAAAATCATAATCATATCTTTCTTCATCTGAATTTTTAGGTTTATTCGATTTAGCAATTGTTACACACACTTTACACATTAAGAATATAAGGGTCTTTTCTCTAAACAGCTCATACTTCACTGATATTATAACGTCATTATAATAGTCTTTTCCTTAAACAGCTCATACTTCACTGATATTATAACGTCATGATAGTAGTCTTTTCCTTAAACAGCTTATACTTCACTGATATTATAACGTCATTATAATAGCCTTTTCTTTAAACAGCTTATACTTCACTGATATAACGTCATTATAATAGCCTTTTCTTTAAGCAGCTTATACTTCACTGATATTATAACGTCAATTTAATAGCCTTTTCTTTAAACAGTGTGTACTTCACTGTAATTATAACGTCATATCATTCTAAATAGCGCTTAATAAACCAAATCTAAAACTATGCCAAAGATCAGAACTATCTCAATACAATACTTATGTATATACTTTATAAACATTGGTGTCACATCCCAGCCTGCACTTCATAAACAGCATGCAAAATGGTTAATGGCAGCTGAAAAAGATAATTAGGCTTTGTCAACATCTAAACGAACTTTTATTTAAAACCTCTGTTCAATTTGCAAAAACGTTTATTCTATGAAAATAAAACAGTTAAAGTCTCTTTCAAAATGGTGGTCCAATTTTAACTTCAACATGATTGCAGAGTTCATTAACGCATGGTTTACGAAGCACAGGCAGACGTTATTTGCATTACTTCAGTTTAAAGAGCATTTAAAGATTTTACCAGACAAACAGTAAAGAGGATAATTAATGACAATATTGGTATTCAGGAATCTTTTAATAATTACAGCCACCTGGCAATATGGCAACACCCTTATGAAAGGCATTGGTCAATACCGACATTTAAAGATAAAACATTTAAACGCTGATAAGTTAAAGACATGTTGTTACAAATAATTTCAATGTTCAGCTGAATTAGAGATGCACCAATATTTCTCATCAAATAATTATTAGCTTGGAATAATAGATTGACAATTGAGAAATATATGAGAAGAAATAATAAATTTTGTTGTTTCAAACAAAGATGCCGGTATCAAAGTTTATTTAAAACGTAAATGATAGGTTCGGATAATTGTATTTTATCTGTTTATAGCAATTTAAATTGTGATTAGAAAGTCGTACAACATACCGTCTGTTTCAGGAAAGAAAGAAAGGAAAAATTCCGCTCTTCCATTTATGGACTGGTGGTCACCTGAGGTAACTAGATCTGGGGAAATATGCAAATGAGATACAGTCGGTTTTTCAAATAAAAAAAAATGTCAGAAAGAGAGAGAGAGAGAGAGAAAGGTGGGGCATATGCGAAAGGAAAAAAGAAAATGTTCCGTTTAAGGCTGGGTTATGGTTAGAAACAAGAGAAATAAGTAATATACGACGTACCGAGCGTATTTGCATCGCTCTTTGGGAAAGAAGAAGGACAGGATGGCTGGCTCATTTATATACCCAAAGAGCATCTTGCGAAGGCAGTGCATGATGGGAGAAGCTATTTTTTTTTATTGTCTCTTCCTTTTATTTTTTTGATAGGAGGATATAAAAGCCAGGAAAAATTCGATGGTCGATTTGAAAAGAAGAGGTCTGAAACGTGCTGGTGTCAAGCGAGTCACTCACTCATTCTGAAGCTCAGAACCGAATCCTGATCGTAACGTCACAAGAAGTAAGTTAAATTTTGCTCATCATCACGTTGGTCGTGATGAATATATGTGAAGTTTATCAAATAGCATTCCACTAAAGTACTTGCTATATTTAAAACCCTTTTTGAGCCTTAACACAAACATAGTTGTATCAGCACATATGCATAACAAATGTATATTGTGATATTTGTAGACATCTACGATACCTGATTGTCTAAGTAATTGGGAGGGTTGGGAAAAATCACCTTCTTTGAATCAGCTTTTGTAATATCTTTAAAGTGTTTGTTAATGTATAGTTAAAGATATAGATGAACACTGATAAAAACGCTCTCACTTTCAAATAAAATACAAGACAAAATATAAAAAACTATATCGATTTTTCTGTAGCTTTTCAAATGAATATAATGATGAACAAATTAGGAAAGTTTAAAATATCAAAATAATACATAATCCACACCCAAACCTACTACACATATTAAACTATTCTATCCTTCTCAAATCAGGGGGAAAAGTATTAAAATATTATTAATAAAAACGTGCAAACCGTAGACCATAAAAATATAAAATTAATCATTTACTATAATAAATTTAAAACATCTAACCTTATTATATATTAAGTTTGTGTAAAAATAATGTATTTTTTGACGTTCAACTTCAAGTAAAAAAAACGGCATTATTTTTGCACCAAACTAATATATAATCACGAATGAGTTGCTTGATAGAATAACAATTTATGAATTCAATATATATATATATATATATATATATATATATATATATATATATATATATATATATATGTTGCAATTGTATCGATATAAGTATTTCTCTTCTGACCAGGATCTAAATCATAGAAACAGGGTTGGATATAATTTCAACAAGAAGCAAGCAAAACCATTATTGCCTGATTCTGTGTCAAACTAGAAATTATGCGATCATTTTGTAATGTTACGTCAATGAATATCTTAGATTAATTAATCTACAGGTTGTGAGTTCAATCCAATAATAATGTACAACACAAGAATAATACTGTTATGTGAATGCAAATATAAAAAAAAATATTGAATTTCATTATTTTTTACAGATGTTCCTGATGGAATTTTAATGGAGTAACATTATCTTTAAACATTATTCTATAAACACTTGTTATGTTAATTGGAAGAGTGCGGCGATATCTCTGAGACGATTTCTATACGGGACTCAACTATTGAACACACTTTGAAGCAGTGATAAACGTCATAAAAGATCGCATCACAAATTAAAGAAAAAATTATGTGGCTTTAAAAAAGAAAAATATTGAATACAATTCTATAAAAACATCTTATATGTTTAACATTTGATATAAAGCCTCATCCTCAGCTTGTACAAATTAATGATAAATTTAAAAAAGAGAGAAAGGCATTGTTTTTGTAATGTGGTGACATTCCGAAGCATTAAAAAAAAGATCTGGTTGGAATATATATGAATATATGTTCAACAGTTGATAAAGAGTCCAGTCGTCAGCTTGTACAAATAAGATAATTTGTAAAGTGTGTGGATACTCTTGATCTGGAAATTAAGACTTGTGCTCATTATTGATATCACCTTCCCAAATGACTATGGCATTGATGAAGTTGTATGCATAAAATAACAAAATATCAGAATCTGAAAACGATTTAAAAACGTCAAAAAATACAAAAAAAATTAAAAAAAACATCAATTTAATCATAAAAATCCAAATCTTAACGAAATAATTGTTAGCTGATTTTTTTTTAAAAACTAAAGTAATTAAAAATAGAAAAATGCTACATTCTTGTAAAGAGTGTGGATATTTTTCTTCTGAAAAGTCAAATTTAGTAAGACATATGAGAACTCATACTGGGGAAAAGCCACATATTTGTGACGTGTGTGGATATTCTTGTTCTCAAAAATCATCGTTAGTAAGACATATAAGAACTCACACTGGGGAAAAGCCATACTCTTGTGAAGTGTGTGGATATTCTTGTTCTTTAAAATCAGACTTAGTTGTACATATGAGAATTCACACTGGGGAAAGGCCACATTCTTGTGAAGTGTGTGGATATTCCACTTCTAAGACATCAATGCTAGTGAGACATATAAGAAGTCACACTGGGGAAAAGACACATTTTTGTGAAGTTTGTGAATATTCTACTTCTCAGAAATCATCTTTAGTAAGACATATGAGAATTCACACCGGGGAAAAGCCACATAATTGTGAAGTTTGTGGATATTCTTGTTCTCAAAAATCAACGTTAGTCAAACATATGAAAACTCACACGAGTGAAAATTCATAATTTTGCAGAATATGAAAATAGTTTTTCTTTTCAATCATATTTTGTGCAACATAAAAAGACAATTATTAAAAAACTTGCAAAATATGTTTATAGCATTAATATATGAATTCACATTTATTCATATGAAACCGTTAAACTAAACAGTATTACATAAAACACATTTGCTAGGATTGTGTCATTTGATTCTGCTGTAACAGTTTATACTTAGAAATACTGCTGTTCAATTTTAATCGTAATGAAATGAAATATTAATTCTAACTTGATTTCATAAAATAAACAGCCGAAAATCTGTATTCTTTTTCACTATTTTAATATTTCTATTTAACCTATTCTATTTTAAACAATTTACAAAAGCCATATTCGGTTAATGCATGTGCGTAACACAAAAAAGAAGGAAGTCTAGTCCACACTGGAATAAACCAGGCATATCGGCCAACTTAGTAATCAAGGGTAAGTATTTCAAAAGTTTAACAGATATGAAAATGAAATGATAAGGGGCCATAGTAATCAAGGGTAAGTGATTCAATAGTTTAACAGATATTAAAATGAAATGATGAGATAATAATCAAGGGTAAGTACTTCAAAAGTTAAAGAGATGAATAGATGGAAATGATGAGGGACCATATTAAACAAGAGGAAGTACGTCAAAAGTTTAACAGATATGAAAATGGAAATGATGAGGGGCCATAGTAATCAAAGTTTAACAGATATGAAAATGCAGTCTACTTATACACAATTCACTCAGTAGACAAATGAAATGATGAGATAGTAATCAAGATATGAAAATGGACATGATGAGGGGCCATAGTAATCAAGGGAATTACCTCCAAAGTTTAACATATATGAAAATGCAATCTACTCATTCAAAATCCACTCAGTAGAAAGTGTTCGAGTGTTATTGATGAATGATAAATGCTGCAGATATGATGAATCAGCAACAAAAAATACAAAAAGAAAACGAAAGAAATAGAAATCGATAACAAGAGAAGCAAATGGATTCTTCAATCCAAGAGTGCAAGAGTGGGAGACTTTCATTTTAGATAGTCAATATTAAGGCTTACTCACAAATGTGTTTTTAAAAGCTCGCCTACAAGGAACTGTTTCACACAGTGATTTAGTGCCCGAGGGACCTAATATCTGAATGTTCAATTTTAGTGGCATATGGTCTTTGCGCTGTCTGTTAAAACACATTGGGTGATGTGTGGAGAGATGAAACTTGACTGATCGTCGAACATCAGGGAACATAAAACACAACCGTAACATGAAATGTGAGATATTAAGGCTCATGAACAACATGAAAAAAGATCGTTCCAAATTAATATTGTCTAAGTAGCATAGGAACAAAATAAAATATTAGAATCTAAATAATGCTTTTTAAATGGCATGGTATCTGAAATAAGTAAAGAGTATCCCGTTTGGGTGAGAGTAACTTCGAAATAAATGCAAACCGTTAGATCCAGAAATAAACTTCTTGATCTTTAAAATCTTATTGAAGTAAATTAAAAAAAGAAAAAAATCGAAAACTATCTGACAAATATATCTAATAAAGCAAATTCCATATATATTCAAACACGCTTCAAGGGAATGTTGTCGCTTGGGTGACACTGCTGTCCGAACTTTCACCTTCCCGTTCCCGCTTGACGCGTCTTCTCTCCACTCCAAAACGCACTTTTGCAACTTTAGCTTTTCTCTTCTCCAAATACACCTTCTCTGCTCGCAATCAAACTTCAGCGTCCCCTCCTTCCCCAAATCACTCCTCTTTTATTTCCAATCAGGAGCATCTCATTTGCATACCTCGTGGTCACCCTGTAGGCATATAAAGAAACAGGGCAGCCATTTTTGTTTCTTTCTTCTTCATTATGAACACGAGGTAAGCCACACAAAAAAGCGGTCGGTCGTTCTTGTTTCTCTTCATTTACACCACAGAGATGTGAAGGATAACGAAAATAAGCACAGAGTTAAGGTAGATATTGAATATATCTTACACCGAAAACAAATAATGTGAGCCAGGAATAATACTTAGATTACTGAAGATATCGTTTGTTCAATTTCCGGTATGAAAAAATCACTGCACAGAATAGCAACGAAATTTCTCGTTGAAGAAGTTAAGAGTTTTTTTTTTCGTCAATTTGTTGATTGGTAAGCAGTTGCACATGCTTGGGTTCTGTCGTCAGGTGGGTGGGTGCCTATGTGATACATGCCTATACAGTCCGATTCTATGGCGGAAGAGCCGCAGACAGTGCTCACGGGGGAGGGAAAGGAGATGGGTTTGCTCTCGCTCCCTTCTTCTTCCCCCAGTCTATTCCCTTCTCCTTCCCTCCTCAAAGTAACCACTGCCACGGTGTACAGCATTCCTCCATGCCATCCTGTCCCTGGCAGCCTCTTCTCACGAGGAGTAGTCGATATCAGTTGCTGCCAGAGCACGCTTCAGCTGGTCTTTGTAGCGCTTTTTTGGTGCGCCTCGTGGTCTGCTTTCTTTTACCAGTTCTCCATACGTCATTCTCTTGGGAAGCTTTGAAATTTGCATTCTATGGACGTGGCCTGTCCAGCGGAGGCGCTGACGGATAATAGTGGCCTCAACACTTGTCATTTTGGCACGTTCAAATAATAAGCACAGAGGTAAGGTAGATATTGAATATATCTTAATATACACCGAAAACAAATAATGTCAGTCAGGAATAACACTTAGATTACTGATGATATCGTTTGTTCAATTTCCGGTATGAAAAAAATCACTGCACAGAATAGCAACGAAATTTCTCGTTGGAGAAGTTAGCAGTTTTTTTTTCATCAATTTGTTAATTGGTAAGCAACTACACACGCTTGGCTAATAAAAGGCAACGTCGTCGTCGGCTCCTAATCGTATCCCAGCATTAGGTCCTGTCGTCAGGCGGGTGGGTGCCCAGGTTATACATGGTTATACAGTCCGATTCTATGGTGGAAGAGCCGCGGACAGTGCTCACAGAGGAGAAGAGGGCGAGGGGTTTGCTTTCGCTCCCTTCTCTTTTCCTCCTCAAAGTAAGCACTGCTACTGTGTACAGCAGTCGTCCACGCCTTCCTGTCCCTGACAGCCTCTTCCCACGAGGAGTGGTCGATGTCAGTTGCTGCCAAAGTACGCTTCAGCTGGTTTTTGTAGCGCATTTTTGGTGCGCCTCGTGGGCTGCGTTCTTTTGCCAGTTCTTCGTACATCATTCTCTTGGGAAGCTTTGAAATTTGCATTCTGTGGACGTGGCCTGTCCAGCGGAGATAATAGTGGCCTCAACACTTGTCATTTTGGCACGTTCCAGTACCTCAGAGTTGGAGGTATGGCTCTGCCAGGGTATTCTCATAATGTGCCTTAATTTTGTTTGTCGGAAGCGTTCCAGATGTTTTATTTCACTTCTGCATAGTGTCCACGTTTCACAGGCGTACAGGAACGTGGAGAGGACAACTGCCTGAAACAACATTATCTTTGTGGTCATCGTACGCGTGTGGTTGTCAAATACGCGGACGTTGAGTCGTCCAAAGGTGGAATGAGATGCTTTATTCTGTTCTCCACGTCCTTCTTGCATGTAGGAGTAGATGTTAAAATGCTTCCAAGATAAGAGAATTGATCCACCTCCTCTAGTGGTTGGTTGTTAATCGTGATATTAAGAGCTGGGAGCGTCTGTCCTGGCAGATCTTTGACGAGGGTCTTTGTCTTGTCCATTTTGACCTGAATCCCAAACCTTTCAGATGCAGAGTTATATGCGTCTGCTAACGACTGCAGGACATCTGCCGTCTGACCAGAAGTGGCGTTGTTATCAGCATATTGTAGTTCTCACACTTCGCATAAGGTGGTTTTGGTTTTGGCACGGAATCATACGTGGTTAAAAATTCCTCCATCCAAGTGAAATTGCAGGCCAATTGAGCGTGTGTCTGGTGGAATCTCGCTGAGCATTGCTGCGATGTACAGCAAGAAACACATTGGAGCTCAAACACACCCCTGCTTCAGACCACCGTTGATGGGGAAGGGGTCTGAAAGAGAGTTCTGATGACAAACTCTTCCAATCATTCCATCATGGAGGGCACGCACCAGTTCAACGAAGTCAGGTGGACAACTATATCTCGCGAAGACAGCCCACATGACAGGTCGTGGGACTTTATCAAAAGCTTTTTTAAGGTCCCAAAAGACGAACATCATTGCTGTTCCTGTTCAAGGCTTTTTCCTGCAGTTGCCTTACATGGAAAAGCATGTCCATTGTCCCCCAGGAAGGTCGAAACCCGCACTGGGTCTCTGGCAGGATGTCCTTTGCGAGGATGAGCTGGCGGTCAAATTCATATATATTTAAGATTTATGAGGGCAGCATCACTTTCTTATATAAATGATATGTAAAATGAACACTTTGTTCTATACAGTCATTTAAAAATTTAATAAACAATATATGCTGTAAATGTCACCGTGACATTTTTGTTTAATTTTCGATTTTTGAACGATTGTCAGCCTATCTAGATGATCATAGCCATATTTTCTTGTTCTAACGTAAACTCATCACTAATTTTTTCCATGTAAATAAATGCTTCAAAATAAGTATAAAGCGCACTAAAAACTTATCCACGTATGTAGAAGAGTATTTTCTCGCTTTCAGTAACATTTTTTGGAATATAATAGTTTTTCTTTGTACTATTTTTTTTTTTAATTTATTTATTTTTTGTCTAAACTATAAAATTTTGTTTATCGTATTGTCAGGCGCAAGAACAAGTTAGTTAGCAAGGATATCCCTCCCTATGTAAGTCCCAGCTTTCTAAAAAAAAAATAACATTAATATCAACGAGGGGAGTCATTAAAATGAAGGTAGGAAGGTCCGGCGTATAAAATCAACAATAATTTCTTTGATCTGACTGGGTTTCATTCGAAATAAATGTTACTGTTTAGAGCACAGTTGAACCATGATGCTTAACATACTGAAAAAATAAAGCATTAAACGCTAATAAGGTAAAAGCATGTTGTTACAAACAATTTAATGTTAAGCTAAATTGGATCGAAACGGATATTTTTCCCCAAAAAAATGGCTGGAAAATTTGAGAAATACATGAAGAAATAAAAAAGTTGCAAAAAGAAAATGCCAACACCAATCTACATGCGATAGTTGTTTTCCTTAATTGCATTATCATAAAATAACCCAAATAATATTGTTAGATTAAATGTTTACTTTCTCTTTATAGTAATTAAAATATTTTTGTTGCTAATATTTAAAGATTAAACATTAAAACGTTTATAACTAAAACACATGTCGTTTCAAATATTTTTACGTTCAGGCGGATTATGAGTGAACGGATATTTTTTACAATTTTTTGCCAAAATACAACTCTGACTAAAGTGACTTATTTGAGACAAAAGATACAATAATATTATATTATAATACGGTTGGATTAAATGTGTTATCTGTTTATATTGATTAAAATATTTAGTCTAAATAATACTTTAAAAAAATTAAAGTCGCTAAGTTAACGTCTGTGATTAAAACTATTTTTCGTTCATATGATTTAGAGGTGAATAGATATTAGAAGATAACACATTCAAGACGTTTTTGTACACATTTTCTTTAAAAAAGCATATTACCACTTGGAGGTAAGGGACTACTATTTGCGACTATAACTAAGAAACGGATAGCTCGATGTCTGTACACATTTAAACTACTGCATTTCTGAACAGTCAATGAGAAGAACACGGACGGGAAGTTAGCAAACTAAGAGTGAAAGCTTTTTTAGAAATATCCACAGAGAAGAGGTAGGTGTATCAGAATTTTTGTAGGAATTTTTGACACCCCTAACACGAAACTGCGAATAAAATATAAAAAACTTGTAATTTCTCTTGTAAAAGTAGGTTGTTTGTTCTTTGTGAATTATACTTACAAAATAAACTATTAAAGTTGTATAATCAGTAATAGAAATATTATTTTTTTTAAAACAGTACGATATTTTCAGGGCCAATGTGAAATTTTATGTTCTTTTCATTAAACTGAATATATTTTAGACAAACGTTTTTTTTTTAATTCACGCCCCCTATTAAAAAGTAAATAATTAATTTATGTGCCAACGTTTTATATATCACAAATTGAAGATAAAAGATCAATAAATAATATATTCAAATTAAAAAATGAATAGTTTTTTGAAGATTTACCTATAAAGTCCGAAGTTTAAGACCTTTTTTTGTTTTTAAATAAAAACACGTTGTTTGTATTTTTTAAAATGAAACCTTGGTCCTTGCTCGTTTAATTGGAAAAAATTAGGGTTTTAATAAAATTTTTCGAGTAGTTCTTAGCTTGGAAAGACAGGGAGTCGAATTATTTAATATTTTTCACGAAGTTTCTGACACACCTAGAGAAGGGGTTGCATTTTGCTGCTTGTTGGTTAAGTAGAATTATATACGTTTAGGGGCTACAAATATCCATTGGAGCACATTCAATTATATTAGTTGAAAAATTGTGACGATGGGATGCAGATTGGAGACTCTTTTTAATCTTTTTCTAAACGAATTTAGTTATTATAGTAGTACTAGATCCAATTGTGGCAATAATCGTCAATGTATATTCTAATGACGACATCTAGGATAATCTCAGTTAAAATTAATTTCATAACATGGTTGAGAAACCCCACTTTTCAAAAAAGTTATTAATAGTCTCAAATTATTGTTGATGTATTTGACAATTAGTGAACTAAAAGTTGTTTATACAAATATTTAAAGACAGATAAAACATTTACACTCTTATCAGTTAAAATCTGGAGTTAATTTTTATATTCAGATGAATTGGGGCGAACATTCGTTTACTCAAACAAATTGATTAATATATAAAAACAATTTTGTAAATATTAATAAATAAAAAAGTAAAATGTATAAAATTTTACAGAATGATTTTCAACCAAATTAAAATTTTAGGTACTAAAACACATTAAGATAATATTGTCGATGTTTTATAATTTTGTATGTTTTTATAAGAATTATATGTATGTGCTTGAGGAGGGCAAAACGAACTGTTTTATGAACATTTTGTAATTTATTTTCATTGTAACATTAAGATACATAATATATGTATGTAAATCTTCACAGAAATATTATATGAACATTAAGATACATATATATGTATGTTCACATAAAGATTATATATATGTATGTGTGTGTAATTTCTTGTCATTGTAACATTAAGATACATAATATATGTGTATAAATGTTCACATAAATATTATATATATATGAACATTAAGATACATATATATATATATATGTTCACATAAAGATTATATGTATGTGTGTGTAATTTCTTGTCATTGTAACATTAAGATACATATATATATGTATGTAAATGTTCACATAAATATTATATATATATGGACATTAAGATACATATATATGTATGCTCACATAAAAATTATATATATATGTATGTGTGTATGTGTGTTCATTTTCTTACAACAATGTAAATACTAAAAATACACTAGATATAATTGCAACGCGTCTCCTTTTTAATTGAATTAAATTATAGGTTATGAGTTCAGTCCAATAATATTGAAAACAATAAATCAATAATAAACCGTGAAGATACATACTAAAAATATTGAATTTAATTTTTTGCAGATGTTCCTGATTGAACCCAATTATCGACTTTTAATGGGATATGGTTTTCTTTAAACATTATCCTGTAAACAGTTATACCCTTATTTTGACGATAACAGCGACGTATGTGAGAATATTTATTATACTAGACAATAGTATTTATTAATTTTATGAAATAGATGTGAAAACATAACACATCTTGAAGGTAATAATAATTTTTGTGAAAAATGTGTTTGATTTTAAAATAAATCAAAATATAATAACAAATTGAGACTTGAAGAGAAAAGGCCAATTCCTTTTAAGTTTGTGATTTTATTTATAAAAATCACATTTAGTGAACATATTAGAACTCACACTGTGTAGAAGACACATTCTTGTGAAAGGTGTAAATATTCTTTTTATGTAAAATATGGTATACTGAGACATATGTGAACATGTAGTGGTAACCTTGCTTGAAGTGAGTGTCCCAAATGATGCTAGTCTAAACAGCTGAAAGAGAGAAACGG
Organism: Euprymna scolopes; assembly: GCF_053919585.1. Classification (NCBI taxonomy): domain Eukaryota; kingdom Metazoa; phylum Mollusca; class Cephalopoda; order Sepiida; family Sepiolidae; genus Euprymna; species Euprymna scolopes. The sequence goes on from NC_136527.1 coordinate 190,886,218, forward strand.
ACGAAATATCAAGGTCAATATATGATATGAAGGGAAACTGAAATCTTTGAGAGATATCAATCACTCCAGTAGGCTTCTGAAGAAAAACTTTTAAGCCTACTTATCCAATATTTGTTTGTGAAGCAAGTGCAAGAGAGATCTAGACAATTGCATTTAAGGGAACAGTGAGGATCCAGAAAGTAGCTCTTGGCTAGAGTCAATAAAAGTGGCTGCCCAATGCCCAGGCATACCCTCAAAATAAGACAATTAAAAAATAAAAAACAAATGTGAAAAACTGCACTTAAAGAGATATCAGCAGTTTACAAAGCTCTCATTTGGAGTATCTGTTTGGCATTTGGTAGGATGCTCCATCCCCTGTCTAAACTGATAAGATGAATAAAACAGAGAAAAGCAATGTTCCCGTAAAACATATAAACATTTCCTCTGAAAAATCATTGTAAGTTAAACATAGAAAACCTAACATTGGGGTAAAGTCATATTCTTTTAAAGTTTGGAGATAGTATTGTTCATGAAAACAAAGTTTCTGCAACATTAGAAACGGCCACAGTCTTGTGAAGTGTGTGGATATCTTTGTTCTGGAAAATAAAAGTGACACACATGGAAACCGACACAGAGAAAAAGCCACATTCTTGTGAAGCATGTGGATATACTTGTTCTCAAAAATCAGATCTAGTAAAGCATATACGAACGCACACTATAGAAAAGCCACACTCCTGTGAAGTTTGTGGATATGCTTGTTCAGAAAAATCAAACTTACTTACGCATATAAGAACTCACACAGGGGAAAAGCCATATTCTTGTGAAGTGTGTGGATATGCTTGTTCTGGAAAATCATCGTTAGTGAAACATATGAGAACTCACACTGGGGAAAAACCACATTCTTGTGGAGTCTGTGGATATTCTTGTTCAGATAAATCGTCTTTAGTGAAACATATGAGAATTCACACTGGAGAAAAGCCACATTCATGTGAAATGTGTAGTTATTCTTGTTCGAGAAAATCATCGTTAGTGAAACATATGAGAACTCACACTGGAGAAAGGCCACATTCTTGTAAAATGTGTGGATATTCTAGTTCTGAAAAATACAATTTAGTTAAACATATGAGAACTCACACTGGGGAAAAGCCATATCATTGTGAAGTGTGTGGATATTCGTTTTCTGAAAAATCATCGTTAGTTAAACATATAAAAACTCACACTGGTGAAAAACCACATTCCTGTGGAGTTTGTGATTATTCTTGTTCTGAAAAATCAAAATTAGTAAGACATATGAAAACTCACACTCGAGAAAAACCATATTCTTGTGAAGTTTGTGGATATTCTTGTTCTGAAAAATCAACATTAATAAGTCATATGAGAACTCACACCGGGGAAAAGCCATATTCTTGCACAATATGTGAATATTCTTTTTCTCATAAGTTAAGTTTAGTGAAACACATGAAAAAGACTCACAATTAGAAAATTGTATATTCTTTTAAAATATATGCAGAGTTTTATTCTAAGAATTCGCATTTATTCATATGAGAACTATAAGTAAAATAATATTACATAAAACAAACATAAAATGACTCATTATAAGGCAGACAACTATTCTTAATGTATTATTTTCAAAAGTTTAGAATATAAATGGAAATACTGAATTGTTTAAAAACAACATTTTCTCAGAAAAATATAAATATTATATTGATTGTTGTAAGATCAAATGCACTAATGAATATAAAGAAATTCTAAGTCAAAATTGCTAGAAGACGAAGATGTTGTGAAATACAAATAGAGCCAAATCTCCACTTAATAAATGTTTCACTTGTATATATTTTAATCCTAATGAAATCAGATATTTACTCTTAAAGGAAACCACTTGATTTCTTGTAAGTTATATGAAATAAAGACGAAAACCTATATTCTTCACCACTTGATTTAAATGTTTCTTTCCTAATTCACTCTGTTGTGAAAATAATAGACAACTGACAGAAATAATAGTTTTGCAAAGTATATAGTTTTGTTCTAACAAATCAAGTTTATTTATACGTATGAGGATTCATACTTAGGAAAAATCAAAAACTTTGTGTCATATACACTGGTAATCATGTTTCACATATTACCGAACAATTGCATTAAAAGGTATCATTAAGAAAAAGGGGTCTCGGCTGAATTATATAAAATCGCAGGTGAATGCTGGACCACAGCTAGAATGCTCCATCTCACTTAGAGCAAAATAAGAAAAAAATAAGTAAATAAACAAGAGACCAAGTAGATGTTGAATATCTCTTGGAGACAAAAAAAAATAAGGTTCAAATGTCAGAGCTGGAAATAAAGGTTGTTAACGTGGAAATAAAGGTTGTTAACGTGGAAATAAAGGTTGTTAACGTTGGAATTATTTCAATTAATTACAAAATCCCTGCATAAACAACATTTTATAATTAAAGACGCTATCCTCATCTGTTAGCTACTATAGATGTCGTATAATCAGAAGCCAGTAAAAGTCGATACAATCCTTATATCCCCTATTACATAGATTGTGCCTTAGCAAATACAGAGCAATATAAAGCCGTTTACCGACCTTGTCACATACAATTTCTATGAACAGTTATTATCAACGCTGATTAACATGATCATAAACCAGGAGTTAAGAAACTGTCAGAGAATTCTAATATTGGTTTCTATTGATTAGCACTGAGAATCCCACCCTAAGCCAAAATAAATTGTTACAAATAGTTTTTAATACTTTAGAAAAAACAAATATAGGTTAAATAAAGCATAATATGACATAGATTGTTACGTAATAGAATGAACAAAGCAAAGAATTAACAACAAACAACTCAGCATGTGGACCGACTGTGAACTCATTTCAATAAGCTCCCGTCGATGCACACTAGTAAACAGACCATAAAATCTTCGCTCTTAAAAGACATTTCTTCATAGACTCACATATTTTTTAGAAAGGAGTCCGTAAATAACCCCTCTGACTCCACCTTACACTGGGTCTTATCATGTTCTTTCATGCACTAACAAACTTTTCACACTTGACATGAGTGGTAAAAAAAGAGTGACCATTGATAGGGTGAAAAATACACAAACACAGGAGCAAAACATTCCTTCTACATACACACAGCATCAACATACACATGAAGTGAACGATCCATCTGAAGACAATTACGTCATCACCGCACGTAGGGGTCGACGGGTACACTGGCCAAAGAGAATATGAGAAAGAACTTTTGTACAATTCCGGACTAGAAAATAATAACTGTTATGTTCAATATTAACATGGTGACAAGAGCCCTTCCTGATACAAAAACGCAATAGCCACTTATTCACCCTACGTTATGTTCAATATTAACATGGTGACAAGAAACAAAGACACAATAGCCACTTATTCGCCCTACAGCATCAACACTCAACTGAAATGAACATTCCACGTGAAGGCAATTACCACTACAGGGAGTAGTTGACGGATACATTGGCCAAGGGGTTGTGTAGACTCTATACATAAGAGAAAGAAATTTGCTTAAATTCCTGCCTTTATCTCCCCCCAATACACCTTTGCCCTGGAAAATAATAACTTTTTCATTAAAAGATCAGAACATTTTTATAAAAGAAAAAAAAATCTGTAAATTGAATAGACTTCTTATTTGCATTTTTTTCTCTTGAAACTGCTACCGTTTCTTTATTCTCTGCCGACTTTCCGCCGAAGTAGGCGGTGATGTAGCAATCAGCATAACAGACTATTTCCTCTCGTGGATGATTACCAGTCAGCTACCAGGACTATTTAAACCTGACAGGAAAGACCCAGCAGCCAGTAGAGGAGCTCAGACAACCAAAAAATACATACCTCTTTCCTCTTACTCTCTAATTTAAATTCCCATGTTCATTCAAACGAAGTACAAAAAAGATTAAATGAAAACACCATAATATTATAAACATCGGCTGCAAAGGACTCAATCAAGTAGCAACACAACACCAAGAAAATTGCATAAAAATTATGTTTTTGTTTTATTTGTTTTTGTTTTTTAAATTAATAAATGCATGTTTTTTCGTTGAATATCCATGTGAAATGTTTAGCCTCACAAAATAAAAGCGCTTTGGCAACCGCCATATTCCTAGAGACAAGATTAACAAAATAATTTCGAACCCTATATCACATAAAATGAATCCAATTTCCCTAATCATCGATATGTTGCATAGGGTTCGAGACTATTTTGTCAATCTTTTCTCCAGGAAAATGGCGGATTGTCAGTGATTTTGTCCAAACAATTGTGTCTGTTTAATTCGTATTAATACTTATTTATTTAGCATTTATTAAGCTTTATTCGTACATTGAATTAATACATTACCTAAATTTCTGATTTCACAATTATTTCCTCTTATTTGAGTTGTTTATGTGAAATACGTTTTGCATTTTTTTATATGATGATTATTTGAATTAATCGCACTACGAGGTGTATCACTATTTGGGGGAATATTTGACACCGCTAACACGAAACTGCGAATAAAATATTAAAAAAAACTCGTAGTTTCTCTTTTAAAGGTGGGTTGTTTATTTTCTTTATGGAACATCTTTCCAAAATAAGCTATTAAAGTTGTTTAAAAAAAAATAGAAATATTATTTTTTTATATTAAAAAAAAACAGTGTTTACAAAGTCCCTGCGCACGTTCAGGCAGCCATGTTTTTTTACGTAATGAAATAAATTAAATTTTACGAGTTAATTTTTTTCAATTTTGAAAATTTAAAAATCTATCAAAATTTTTCTATTGGTTAAATGTTTACGATATTTTCAGGGTCAATGTGAAACTTTATGCTCTTTCCAATGATACCAATATAATAGTTTAGACAAAAGTTGTGTTTTTTAATCCACCCTTCTCATTTCGAAATGTCTATTAAAATTTATATAATTAATTTACGCACCGAAGTTTTATATATCACAAATTGAAGATAAAGATCAATACATAAAATATTCTAATTTGAAAGAAAAAAAGAAGTGTTTTTTGGAAATTTACCTATAAAGTCCAAAGTGTAAACCCTGTTTTTTTTTCAAAACCAGGTTGATTTTTTTAAAGTGAAAGCTCATGTGACGCTTACATTCTCAAGTAAATATTGGACGCTGACGACAATTTTTTCTATTTCATTCAGTGTTTTCTTTTTTTAGATATTAAAAAAAATCACTCGATAAAGTAGAAATAAAATATAATCATAAAAACTCACGTATTTCATTAAGAGAATTAAAAAAATCGGTAGAGTGTGTTTGTTTTTAAACGGCAAAAACTATTAAATGAATGTGTTCAGTTTTCTGCTACGGTGGCCCCAAAATACTAATTTTGGTTTACAGCACACAATAGAAAGATACATTAATTGTGACGCTTAGCGCCACCGAAGATACAACGTCAAGAAAAGCAAACAGTTATCTCCCTTTATTTTAACTGTAAGACACATCTAATCGTGCGTTTTTTGGAATACTTGCTTAAATAAGCATTTTATCTAAAAAGGACATTGAATATAAATATGGATAAATTCTTAACAATGAAGAATGGAAGTACCCATTGAATAGTACTTTTTATAGGTAAGTGATTTTTAATTTATATTTTTTATAATCGAAGTAAGTAAAATTTCGTTGATTTTCTTTAAATCTATTTTAAAGAAAACCGATTTTAAAAAAACAAATATAGCATTATTTGCTATTAAACCTGTTATTTTTGTTAAAGGTGGTCTTTGCTCCTTTAATTGAAAAAAAAAAGGGTTTGAATGACATTTTTCAAGTATTTATTAGCTTCGAAAGATAGTAATTTGAATTATTAAAGTTCTTATCACGCATTTTTAATGGCCGCTTCTGATACACCTATCGCTCTACTGTTCTCATCTTGAATGATGTTGTAAATATGTTAGAATGCGAGAAAACTAGCTCATAACACAATATCCTCTAATTGTAGATAACTCTTGGGAGTGATGCTCCTTTGATTGCAATGTTGTTCTCATCTTGGATGTTAAGTTCGACTGATTTAAATCATAATAAAATCGTCAGTCTGAAAAAGTAAACAACATAACCTGGTTTTAATTTTTTGATATATTTTAATTTTTTTTACTGAATTAGACACACAAGAGAGAAATTTACAAAAGAAATCCCAACAAGCTTTAAGCATTGACAAATATAATTTAAACTCGATATCAAAACAATTTCGACATTTCGGATGATCTCCCAAATCAACAGAGATTATACGATTCCTGTAACGATCCGGTCCCTTAATTTTGCAGTGGGAGTAAAGTGCTCTGCAGTTCTAGGAGGTTCGCCATCCCAGGCTTTGCCTTCTCTCTTTGTGAAGGGGTTAATTAAGGCGTCCTAACAGGGAATACCGACGGGGCTGCCCTGGTATATTTTTCAGGTCAGAGTACCCTTATAAATATATATTTACTGAATTAGACACACAAGAGAGAAATTTACAAAAGAAATCCCAACAAGCTTTAAGCATTGACAAATATAATTTAAACTCGATATCAAAACAAATTCGACATTTCGTATGATCTCCCAAATCAACAGAGATTATACCATTTCTGTAATGATCCGGTGTTAATTTTACGGTGGGAGCAAAGTTCTCTGCAGTTCTAGATTTTGATAAATATGCTTATTTTAGTAAAATAATAATAATAATAATAATAATAATAATAATAATAATAATATTTTCGTAAAACTTATGTGATTTTTGACAAAATAATTTATTTCGAAGTTGGTCGAATTGTTGGACAAATGAACACTACAACTGCTTTTAGTAAATATGCCTATTTAGTAAAATAATAATAATAATAATGATAATAATAATAGTAATAATACTTATTTTAGTAAAACTCATTTGATTTCTAAGCAAATAATAATGTTTACCATAATGACAAAAATTTATTTCGAAGTTTATCAAATTGTTAAACAACTGAACACAAAAACTGATTTTTTTTATATTTAATTGTTTTAATTTTTTTATCTGTTTCTTGTCTGTCTTATTTTGTCGCTAAATAACTCTGTTTGCTATTTGAATGCTGATTAGTTTCTTTTATAAAGTTTACATGAAATGAGCACCCATTTATTGGCCATCATCAATTAGAAGAAACTTAATGTAGAAAAAAATATTATCCCCTGAAAATTAAAATATACTTTTTTTTTTAAAAATTTTATTTTATGTTCCAGTTGTCTAAAAAAGATCCAAAAAGAAACTAAAAAATAAAGAACAATTAAGATTTGATGTAGAAAATATTACTTCCTAAAAATTAAAATATACTGTTTTTGTTGTTGTTTTTTTTTGTATTGCATAAAAAAATCTGCAAAGAAGAAACTAAAAAAAAAGACTTAAAGATTTTAGATTTGAAGATTATTTTCCTATATAAGTTTAACGTACAATGAACATTCACTTCATGGTCAGTTACTGGTCAACGAAATGTTTTCAATGTTCACAGTTTCCAAATTTTGGGCGGTAGTACAGGGGTTCATATTGAGTTTTTTGTGCTAGTGCACTGACTGATAGGCGCTCTTTTTTAAATCGTATTTCCAAGTTTAATTTAAGTGTTATGATATGTTTTTTGTTTATTCAATTGTAAGATTAAAGTACAGAACAGGTACAAACCAACCTCCCATCCCCATGTTAAGAATGGCTTTTTAAATAATAACGTTATTATTTCAGCAATAAGTGCACTAGTACCGATTTTTCTTCATTACTCTTTTCTAGTGAGGGTGTGGAGTCCATGTGCTGTTAACTATTCTGTACTTTCACCTAACAATTTAATAAAAGAAAAGTACCGTAAAAATATAATTAGGCACAAGAAAACTTTGCAAAACGTGTCACTGTGACATATATTAGATGTATTTCTTTTAGTTTTTTGTTTAATTTTTGATTCATGAGCGATTATCAGGAATTCCCAAAATGACCATTCCATAGCAGCCAATTCTTCTTTTTCTAACGAAATAGTCAGCAGTATTTTCCAAAGTAAATATACACTTAAAAATAAGTTAAAATATATTTTTAAAATATCCAGTTTAGTAGAAATTTATTTATACTGCATTTGGTAAAATTTATTTGTAATATCTTTGTAATATATAGATTTATTTGTAATATCTTTGTAATATATGCTTTTTATTTGTAACATCTTTGTAATATATACATTTATTTGTAATATCTTTTTAATATATGCTTTTTTTGGTTCAATGTTCATAATACACCAACGCACAATTTACAATTTTTAAAAGTTTTCTGTCATGAACGAATATAACATTCTAATAATAAATAATGCAATAAAAACTCAACATTAATGATAATCATATGAAATCATATTAATTCAATAAAAAAAAATAATAATGATTACCATATGAAATATTTAATTCAATAAAAACTCAATAATAATGATTATAATATGAAATAATATTTAATTCAATAAAAAAACTCAATAATAATGAAAATCACATGAAATCTTATTTAATTCAATGAAAAACTCAATAATAATGATAATCATATGAATAATATTTAATTCAAAACAAAACTCATTAATAATGATAATCATATGAAATAATATGTAATTCAATAAAAACGCAATAATAATGATAATTATATGAAATCGTATTTAATTCAATATAACAAACTCAATAATAATAATAATAACAATCGTATGAAAACATTAACAAGGACAAATGCACTACTGTCAGCAGTGCCTACCTTGGTGTGTCAGAAATGTCGTGAAAAATATTGAATAATTCCACCCCGTCTTTCCAAGCTTATAACTCCTCGAAAAATGTAATTCAAGCCCTATTTTTTTTCAGTTAATTTCTAAAAGCACTACTTGTATTTGTTTTAAATTTATTGATCTTTTATGTTCAATTTGTGATTTTTAACACGTTGGTGAGTAAATTAATTATTTACTTTTTAATAGACATTTCAAAATGGGAGGCGTGAATTATTCGACCCCCTGTCTATCCAAGCTTATAACTAATTTCATAAAAAAAAACAAAAGAAAAAACAAACAACGTGGTTTTAAAAAAAGGTTTTAAACTTCGAACTTTACAGGTAAATTTCTAAAAATACTACTGAATATATTATTTATTAACCTTTTATCTTCAATTTGTGATATATAAAACTTTGGTGAGTAAATTAATTCTTTACTTTTTAATAGACACTTGAAAATGGGGGGCGTAAATTAAAAATAAACGTTTATCTAAATATTATATTCGGTTTATTGAAAAGAGCATAAAATTTCACATTGACCCTGAAAATATCCTAAATATAGAATCAGAAAAATGTTGATAGATTTTTAAAGTTTAAAAATTGAAAAATATTGAGTTCGTAAAATTCATTACTGTTTTTCCAAAAAAAAAAAAAAAAAATATTTCTATTACTTTTAAAACAATATTAATAGTTTATTTTGGAAGTATAATCCATAAAGAAAATAATCAACCCACTTTTAAAAGAGAAATTACGAGATTTTTATATTTTATTCACAGTTTCGTGTTAGGGGTGTCAAAAATTCTGATACACCTAGTGCTTGCCACTCTGTCTACACAAACAATGGCCGGCAATTGATGCACATTAAATATCGGCAAGAAAAAAGGTACCTCGTTATAATACACCCTCATATTCCAGTACCTTTCTATTCAAAGCTGTAGATTTGTTGAGCTTTATTTCGTCTGGTTTTGTTTACGTATAACAATTCACTATAAAATCTCTAAAAACTATATTCCTTAAAAATAGAAAAAAATAATTAACTTTTTAAATATAAAACCATTTTTATAGATTTATTATTAAATGTGTTGATCTTACATGTGATTAAGTTTTTAAAAATATGTTTAGCTTCATTACAGATGAACAGATAATAACCAATGAAAAAATAAAAAAATATGTGAAGCTGAATACGAGATGAACAGATAATAATTGTCTGTATTGTTGAGATGAGGTGTTTTCAATAAAGAAAAATATATGTTCATCTCGTTGATTTAGATTGCCGGACTGATTTCCTCATCTTGGTTGTTATCGTCACAACGTTTCGGTCGTGATAAAGGCCGGAGGGCAAAACGGCCGAAACGTTGTGACGATAACAACCAAGATGAGGAAATCAGTCCGGCAATCTCAATCAACGAGATGAACATATATTTTTCTTCATTGAAAACACCTCCTCTCAACAATACAGACAATTATTATCTGTTCATCTCGTATTCAGCTTCACATATTTTTTATTTTTTCATTGGTTTGGAATAACATGATTGACACGTTGAGAAATACACGAGAAGAAATAGAAAATGTAATCGTCCCAAACAAAGAAAATATCAATCTATATGTGGTAGTTGTATTGTTATAACATGTTTAGTTAAAAATCAAAATAATATAATTAGGTTAAATGTTTGTTATATGTTAATAATAATTTAAATATTTTGTCTTACTAATATTTAAATATAAAACATTAAACTCGCTTATAAGTGAAACGTCTATGATTACAAATAATTTTAACGTTCAGTTGAATTTTAAGATAAAACAATTCAATCGCAATTTTTAAATTTCTTTGCCTCAAGCAGTAGAAGAATTTTAAAAGCATCAACAGATGTGAATAATTGGATTTTGATGTTCTCCGATTGATCAGGAATATGTACGTTATATTTCTATCATTATAACAATGACAAATATTACATTAAGATTGTCACATACACACATTATAACAATGACAAATATTACATTAAGATTGTCAAACACACTCATTATAACAATGACAAATATTACATTAAGATTGTCACATACACACATTATAGCAATGACAAATATTACATTAAGATTGTCACATACACACATTCTAACAATGACAAACATTACATTAAGATTGACACATACACACATTATAACAATGACAAATATTCCATTAAGATTGTCGCATACACACAGTATAACAATGACAAACATTACATTAAGATTGTCACGCACACACATTATAACAATGACAAACATTACATTAAGATTGTCACGCACACATATTATAACAATGATAAATATTACATTAAAATTGTCATGTACACACATTATAACAATGACAAATATTACATTAAGATTGTCACATACACACATTATAACAATGACATCGTCCAGTGGTGGAATGACCTCGGTTGTCGGTTCTGATGTTTCCTCAGCGATGATGTCACGGCCGGTTTCCTAAAACAGACTTGTCATGCAAAAACAATTGAAGGGACCAAGTCAATAAGCGTTTCTTTTTGTTTAAACTTCTTTGTATTCAATCAGGGTACAATCGCAGTTATCTGTTTATTTAGGGACTGGCCACTTGTTAACTGCGAGGTTTTCTCCTCTCTCTCTCCGACAGACAACTCAATTATCTACGTGACAGGGTCAACTGATGGGGGAATCTTCGTTCGTCGGACCCAAGGAAGCAAGGCTCTCTCTCTTACTCTCTCAAGGCTCGCTGCTTATATTGTGGGGGCGTAGACTGGGTCTCTTCCCGTTTCAGGTCGTTGGCCAATCAGAATTAAGGGATCACTGTCCGTCAAATCTTCGCCAGGCGGTCTATACCCAAAAAAGGAGCTGTCTTTCTTTTTCTGTTGGCATTCGGGTGTTCCCTAATGGAACTTGACAGGACATAAAAACAGAGATGCCTAACTTAATTATTTTTGAGAGGACATAAAAACAGCTGAATCCGATTCCACAAAGGCCACGCGTCTTTTCAATAGGGTCACTTGCCGCCCCGCTGTTCGGCGACTGTTTGCTTTGTAGATCGGAATTTCATTGGTATCCTCGCCACCCACGGGCTGTCATGGCCAATTTAACGTCATCACGTTCTTCCACCATAAGCTGCGATCTTATCTTTTTTTCTCTTCCTTTCGTTGTTTACAGCTGCCTGTTTTCCCTTTCTTTTTCCACGGGTTCACCGCTACTCTTGGCCTTTTGGTCAGGATCAAAGTGCAGCATCTGTTCTTCAGATGCCGCACTTCCATTTCTTGTTCTCTTTCGGTGGAGGAGAAATCCTTCACGACTGGGACAATTCTTATTTTTGTACCCTTGAGCGTCTCTCATTCCACTCCCCTCCCATTGACATGTCTTTTACATCGTAAAATACACCTTTTGCCAGGTAAATTGTTTCTCAGATGGCTGGATTGCCAACTGCACTGACCGTTTCAATGAGAGAGAGAGAAGAAAAGGGGGAAAAAAAATCGCAAATCGTGAGCCAGCCCCTCTTTCGAGAATATATTAATCGCATGCCAAAAGAAAAGTGATAAAGTCTCTGGAGTTTTAATTGTTCGGGTTAGTTGTAAGAAACAAAACACAAAAAAAAAACAGAGAAAAAAAAAATAAAGTAAAAAAAAACAAAAACAAAAAAAACAACAAAAAAAAACAAGAAACAAGCGGAATGAAAGAAAAAAAAAAGGTCTCTTGTTTGTTAGGTGAGTGTGGGTGGGTGCGTTTCCCTCTTCTTCTGTATCTGTTTGTCTTAGGTTTACAGGTGTAAGATGGAAGTGTCATGGAAAAAAAAAATTTTCTTTTTTTTTTTTGGTGTGCGCGTTTTCACCTTTGTTTATCTTTGGTCTGCAGGTGTAGGATGAAAGTGTAATGCAACATTATTATTTATTTTTTGTTTTTGTTTTGCTTGCCGTGTGCGTGTGTGTGTGTTTTCTCTTCTGTTTGTCTCTGGTCGACATTCCTACAATTTTAAGAGCCATTTTCGGCGGCCCCGAACGGACTAATCCTCCGCTCATTCCACCACGCCTGTTAGGACCGGGTGCTACCTCCCCACCCGGTGTCCTTCTTTTCGCTAAGCTGCCCGGCTGTCTGCGCTCTGGTGGTGCGCCCCCCCCCCCCAGTGCAACATAGCACTGCACCACTGCAGTGCCTGTCTAACGAGGTCCACATGCAGTCGCTCAACCCGTATTTTCAATAACCCGGCTCTCAACAAATATGACAAATATTACATTAAGATTGTCACATACACACATTATAACTATCTTCAAATATTACATTAAGATTGTCACATACACACATTCTAACAATGACAAATATTACATTAGGATTTTCACATACACACATTACAACAATGACAAATATTACATTAAGATTGTTACACACACATTATAACAATGACAAATATTACATTAAGATTGTCACATACACACATTATAACAATGACAAATCTTACAGTAAGATTGTCACGCACACACATTATAACAATGACAAATATTACATTAAGATTGTCACATACACACATAATAACAATGACAATTATTACATTTAAATTGTCACATACACACATTATTACAATGACAATTATTATATCAAGATTGTCACACACATGTATTACTCCAATGACAAATATTACATTAAGATTGTCACATACACACATTATAACAATGACAAATATTACATTAAGATTGTCACATACACACATTACACAATGACAAATATTACATTAAGATTGTCACATACACACATTATAACAATGACAATTATTACATTAAGATTGTCACATACACACATTATAACAATGACAAATATTACATTAAGATTGTTACACACACATTATAACAATGACAAATATTACATTAAGATTGTTACACAGACACATTATAACAATCACAAATATTACATTAAGATTTTCACATGTACACGTTATAACAATGACAAATATTACATTAAGATTATTACACACACACACATTATAACAATGACAAATATTACATTAAGATTGTCACATACACACATTATAACAATGACAAATCTTACAGTAAGATTGTCACGCACACACATTATAACAATGACAAATATTACATTAAGATTGTCAAATACACACAATATAACAATGAAAATTATTACATTTAAATTGTCACATACACACATTATTACAATGACAATTATTATATTAAGATTGTCACATACACACATTATAACAATGACAAATATTACATTAAGATTGTCACATACACACATTATAACAATGACAAATATTACATTAAGGTTGTCATATACACACATTCTAACAATGGAAAATATTACATTAAGATTGTCACATACACACATTATAACAATGAACAATATTACATTAAAATTGTCACATACACACATTTTAACAAGGAAAATATTACATCAAGATTGTTACATACACACATTATAACAATGCCCAATATTACATTCAGATTGTCACATACACACATTATAACAATGACAAATATTACATTAAGATTGTCACATAGACACATTATAACAATGACAAATATTACATCAAGATTGTCACATACACACATTATAACAATGACAAATATTACATTAAGATTGTCACATACACACATTATAACAATGGCAAATATTACATTAAGATTGTCACCTACACACATTATAACAATGTCAAATAATACATTTAGATTGTCACATATACACATTATAACAATGACAAATATTACATTAAGATTGTCACATACACACATTATAACAATGACAAATATAACATTAAGATTGTCACATACATTATTACAATAACAAACATTACATTAAGATTGTCACATACACACATTATAACAATGACAAATATTACATTAAGATTGTCACATACACACATTATAACAATGACAAATATTACATTAAGATTGTCATATACACACATTCTAACAATGAAAAATATTACATTAAGATTGTCACATACACACATTTTAACAATGACAAATATTACATTAAGATTGTCACATACACACATTATAACAATGACAAATATTACATTAAGATTGTCACATACACACAGTATAACAATGACAAATATTACAGAATGATTGTCACACACACACATTATAACAATGACAAATATTACATTAAGATTGTCACATACACACATTATAACAATGACAAATATTACATTAAGATTGTCACATACACACATTATAACAATGACAAATATTACATTAAGATTGTCACATACACACATTGTAACAATGACAAATATTACACTAAGGCTGTCACATACACACATTATAACAATGACAAATATTACATTAAGATTGTCACATACACACATTATAACAATGACAATTATTACATTAAGATTGTCACATACACACATTATAACAATGACAAATATTACATTAAAATTGTCACATACACACATTATTACAATGACAAATATTACATTAAGATTGTAACATACACACATTATAACAATGACAAATATTACATTAAGATTGTCAGATACACACATTATAACAATGACAAATATTACATTATGATTGTCACATACACACATTATAACAATGACAAATATTACATTAAGATTGTCACATACACACATTATAACAATGGCAAATATTATATTAAGATCGTCACATACACACATTATAACAATGTCAAATATTACATTTAGATTGTCACATACACACATTATAACAATGACAAATATTACATTAAGATTGTCACATACACACATTATAACAATGACAATTATTACATTAAGATTGTCACATACATCATTACACTGACAAATATTGCATTAAGATTGTCACATACATTATAACAATGACAAATATTACATTAAGATTGTCACATACACACATTATAACAATGAAAAATATTACATTAAGATTGTCATATACACACATTCTAACAATGGCAAATATTACATTAAGATTGTCACATACACACAGTTTACCAATGACAAATATTACATTAAGATTGTCACATACACACATTATAACAATGACAAATATTACATTAAGATTGTCACATACACACAGTATAACAATGACAAATATTACATTATGATTGTCACATACACACAGTATAACAATGACAAATATTACATCAGATTGTCACATACACGCATTAGAACAATGACAAATATAACATTAAGATTGTCACATACACACACTATAACAATGACAAATCTTACATTAAGATTGTCACATACACACATTATAACAATGACAAATATTACATTAAGATTGTCACATACACACATTATAACAATGGCAAATATTACATTTAAATTGTCACATACACACATTACAACAATGACAAATATTATATTAAGATTGTAATATACACACATTTTAACAATGACAAATATTACATTAAGCTTGTCACATAGACACATTATAACAATGACAAATATTACATAAGAATTGTCACATACACACATTATAACAATGACAAATATAACATAAAGATTGTCACATACACACATTATAACAATGACAAATATTACATTAAGATTGTCACATACACACATTATAACAATGACAAATATTACATTAAGATTGTCATATACACACATTTTAACAATGACAAATATTACATTAAGATTGTCACATAAACACATTATAACAATGACAAATATTACATTAAGATTCTAACATACACACATTATAACAATGACAAATATTACATCAGGATTGTCACATACACACATTATAACAATGACAAATATTACATTAAGATTGTCACATACACACATTTTAACAATGACAAATATTACATTAAGGCTGTAACAGACACACATTATAACAATGACAAATATTACATTAAGATTGTCACATACACACATTACACCAATGACAAATATTACATTAAGATTGTCAGATACACACATTATAACAATGACAAATATTACATCAAGATTGTCACATACACACATTATAACAATGACAAATATTATATTAAGATTGTGATATACACAAATTATAACAATGACAAATATTACATTAAGATTGTCACATACACACATTATTACAATGACAAATATTACATTAAGATTGTAACATACACACATTATAACAATGACAAATATTACATTAAGATTGTCACATACACACATTGTAACAATGACAAATATTACATTATGATTGTCACATACACACATTATAACAATGACAAATATTACATTCAGATTGTCACATACGCACATATTACAATGACAAATATTACATTAAGATTGTCACATACACACATTATAACAATGACAAATATTACATTAAGATTGTCACATACACACATTATAACAATGACAAATATTACATTAAGATTGTCACATACACACATTGTAACAATGACAAATATTACATTAAGATTGTCACATACACACATTATAACAATGACAAATATTACATTAAGATTGTCACATACACACATTATAACAATGACAAATATTATATTAAGATTGTCACATACACACATAACAATGACAAATATTACATTAAGATTGTCACATACAGACATAACAATGACAAATATTACATCAAGATTGTCACATACACACATTATAACATTGACAATTATTACATTAAGATTGTCACATACACACATTATAACAATGACAAATATTACATTAAGATTTTCACATACACACATTATAACAATGACAAATATTACAATAAGATTGTCACATACACACATTATAACAATGACAAATATTACATTAAGATTGTCACATACACACATTATAACAATGACAAATATTACATTAAGATTGTCACATACACACATAACAATGACAAATATTACATTAAGATTGTAACATACACACATTATAACATTGACAATTATTACATTAAGATTGTCACATACACACATTATAACAATGAAAAATATTACAGTAAGATTTTCACATACACACATTATAACAATGACAAATATTACATTCAGATTGTCACATACACACATTATAACAATGACAAATATTACATTATGATTGTCACATACATACATAACAATGACAAATATTACATTAAGATTGTCACATACACACAATATAACAATGACAAATATTACATTAAGATTGTCACATACACACATTATAACAATGACAAATCTTACGATAAGATTGTTACATACACACATTATAACAATGAAAATATTACATTAAGATTGTCACATATACACATTATAACAATGACAAATATTACATTAAGATTGTCACATACACACATTATAACAATGACAAATATTATATTAAGATTGTCACATATACACATTATAACAATGACAAATATTACATTAAGATTGTCACATACACACATTATAACAATGACAAATATTACATTAAGATTGTCACATACACACATTATAACAATGACAAATATTACATTATGATTGTCACATACATACATAACAATGACAAATATTACATTAAGATTGTCACATACACACATTATAACAATGACAAATATTACATTAAGATTGTCACATACACACATTATAACAATGACAAATATTACATTAAGATTGTCACATACACACATAACAATGACAAATATTACATTAAGATTGTCACATACACACATTATAACAATGACAATTATTACATTAAGATTGCCACATACACACATTATAACAATGAAAAATATTACAGTAAGATTTTCACATACACACATTATAACAATGACAAATATTACATTCAGATTGTCACATACACACATTATAACAATGACAAATATTACATTATGATTGTCACATACATACATAACAATGACAAATATTACATTAAGATTGTCACATACACACAATATAACAATGACAAATATTACATTAAGATTGTCACATACACACATTATAACAATGACACATCTTACGATAAGATTGTTACATACACACATTATAACAATGAAAATATTACATTAAGATTGTCACATATACACATTATAACAATGACAAATATTACATTAAGATTGTCACATACACACATTATTACAATGACAAATATTACATAAGATTGTCACACACACATTATAACAATGATCAATATTACATTAACATTGTGACATACACATATTATAACAATGACAAATATTACATTAAGATTGTCACATACACACATTATAACAATCACAAATATTACATTAAGATTGTCACATACACACATTATAACAATGACAAATATTACATTATGATTGTCACATACATACATAACAATGACAAATATTACATTAAGATTGTCACATACACACATTATAACAATGACAAATATTACATTAAGATCGTCACATACACACATTATAACAATGACAAATATTACATTAAGATTGTCACATACACACATAACAATGCCAAATATTACATTAAGATTGTCAAATACACACATTATAACATTGACAATTATTACATTAAGATTGTCACATACACACATTATAACAATGAAAAATATTACAGTAAGATTTTCATATACACACAATATAACAATGACAAATATTACATTCAGATTGTCACATACACACATTATAACAATGACAAATATTACATTATTATTGTCACATACATACATAACAATGACAAATATTACATTAAGATTGTCACATACACACAATATAACAATGACAAATATTACATTAAGATTGTCACATACACACATTATAACAATGACAAATCTTACGATAAGATTATTACATACACACATTATAACAATGAAAATATTACATTAAGATTGTCACATATACACATTATAACAATGACAAATATTACATTAAGATTGTCACATACACACATTATTACAATGACAAATATTACATAAGATTGTCACACACACATTATAACAATGACAAATATTACATTAACATTGTGACATACACATATTATAACAATGACAAATATTACATTAAGATTGTAACATACAGACATTATAACAATGACAAATATTACATTAAGATTGTCACATACACACATTATAACAATGACAAATATTACATTAAGATTGTCACATACACACATAACAATGCCAAATATTACATTAAGATTGTCACATACACACATTATAAAATTGACAATTATTACATTAAGATTGTCACATACACACATTATAACAATGAAAAATATTACAGTAAGATTTTCACATACACACATTATAACAATGACAAATATTACATTCAGATTGTCATATACACACATTATAACAATGACAAATATTACATTATGATTGTCACATACATACATAACAATGACAAATATTACATTAAGATTGTCACATACACACAATATAACAATGACAAATATTACATTAAGATTGTCACATACACACATTATAACAATGACAAATCTTACGATAAGATTGTTACATACACACATTATAACAATGAAAATATTACATTAAGATTGTCACATATACACATTATAACAATGACAAATATTACATTAAGATTGTCACATACACACATTATTACAATGACAAATATTACATAAGATTGTCACACACACATTATAACAATGACAAATATTACATTAACATTGTGACATACACATATTATAACAATGACAAATATTACATTAAGATTGTCACACACACATTATAACAATGACAAATATTACATTAAGATTGTCACATACACACATTATAACAATGACAAATATTACATTAAGATTGTCACATACACACATTATAACAATGACAAATATTACATTAGGATTGTCACATACACACATTATAACAATGACAAATATTACATCAGGATTGTCACATACACACATTATAACAATGACAAATATTACATTAAAATTGTCACATACACACATTATAACAATGACAAATATAACATAAAGATTGTCACATGCACACATTATAACAATGACAAATATTACATTAAGATTGCGACATACACACATTTAAACAATGACAAATATTACATCCAGTTTGTCACATACACACATTATAACAATGACAAATATTACATTAAGATTGTCACATACACACATTGTAACAATGACAAATATTACATTAAGATTGTCACATACACACATTATAACAATGACAAATATTACATTAAGATTGTCACATACACACATTATAACAATGACAAATATTATATTAAGATTGTCACATACACACATAACAATGACAAATATTACATTAAGATTGTCACATACAGACATAACAATGACAAATATTACATCAAGATTGTCACATACACACATTATAACATTGACAATTATTACATTAAGATTGTCACATACACACATTATAACAATGACAAATATTACATTAAGATTTTCACATACACACATTATAACAATGACAAATATTACAATAAGATTGTCACATACACACATTATAACAATGACAAATATTACATTAAGATTGTCACATACACACATTATAACAATGACAAATACTACATTAAGATTGTCACATACACACATAACAATGACAAATATTACATTAAGATTGTAACATACACACATTATAACATTGACAATTATTACATTAAGATTGTCACATACACACATTATAACAATGAAAAATATTACAGTAAGATTTTCACATACACACATTATAACAATGACAAATATTACATTCAGATTGTCACATACACACATTATAACAATGACAAATATTACATTATGATTGTCACATACATACATAACAATGACAAATATTACATTAAGATTGTCACATACACACAATATAACAATGACAAATATTACATTAAGATTGTCACATACACACATTATAACAATGACAAATCTTACGATAAGATTGTTACATACACACATTATAACAATGAAAATATTACATTAAGATTGTCACATATACACATTATAACAATGACAAATATTACATTAAGATTGTCACATACACACATTATAACAATGACAAATATTATATTAAGATTGTCACATATACACATTATAACAATGACAAATATTACATTAAGATTGTCACATACACACATTATAACAATGACAAATATTACATTAAGATTGTCACATACACACATTATAACAATGACAAATATTACATTATGATTGTCACATACATACATAACAATGACAAATATTACATTAAGATTGTCACATACACACATTATAACAATGACAAATATTACATTAAGATTGTCACATACACACATTATAACAATGACAAATATTACATTAAGATTGTCACATACACACATAACAATGACAAATATTACATTAAGATTGTCACATACACACATTATAACAATGACAATTATTACATTAAGATTGCCACATACACACATTATAACAATGAAAAATATTACAGTAAGATTTTCACATACACACATTATAACAATGACAAATATTACATTCAGATTGTCACATACACACATTATAACAATGACAAATATTACATTATGATTGTCACATACATACATAACAATGACAAATATTACATTAAGATTGTCACATACACACAATATAACAATGACAAATATTACATTAAGATTGTCACATACACACATTATAACAATGACACATCTTACGATAAGATTGTTACATACACACATTATAACAATGAAAATATTACATTAAGATTGTCACATATACACATTATAACAATGACAAATATTACATTAAGATTGTCACATACACACATTATTACAATGACAAATATTACATAAGATTGTCACACACACATTATAACAATGATCAATATTACATTAACATTGTGACATACACATATTATAACAATGACAAATATTACATTAAGATTGTCACATACACACATTATAACAATCACAAATATTACATTAAGATTGTCACATACACACATTATAACAATGACAAATATTACATTATGATTGTCACATACATACATAACAATGACAAATATTACATTAAGATTGTCACATACACACATTATAACAATGACAAATATTACATTAAGATCGTCACATACACACATTATAACAATGACAAATATTACATTAAGATTGTCACATACACACATAACAATGCCAAATATTACATTAAGATTGTCAAATACACACATTATAACATTGACAATTATTACATTAAGATTGTCACATACACACATTATAACAATGAAAAATATTACAGTAAGATTTTCATATACACACAATATAACAATGACAAATATTACATTCAGATTGTCACATACACACATTATAACAATGACAAATATTACATTATTATTGTCACATACATACATAACAATGACAAATATTACATTAAGATTGTCACATACACACAATATAACAATGACAAATATTACATTAAGATTGTCACATACACACATTATAACAATGACAAATCTTACGATAAGATTATTACATACACACATTATAACAATGAAAATATTACATTAAGATTGTCACATATACACATTATAACAATGACAAATATTACATTAAGATTGTCACATACACACATTATTACAATGACAAATATTACATAAGATTGTCACACACACATTATAACAATGACAAATATTACATTAACATTGTGACATACACATATTATAACAATGACAAATATTACATTAAGATTGTAACATACAGACATTATAACAATGACAAATATTACATTAAGATTGTCACATACACACATTATAACAATGACAAATATTACATTAAGATTGTCACATACACACATAACAATGCCAAATATTACATTAAGATTGTCACATACACACATTATAAAATTGACAATTATTACATTAAGATTGTCACATACACACATTATAACAATGAAAAATATTACAGTAAGATTTTCACATACACACATTATAACAATGACAAATATTACATTCAGATTGTCATATACACACATTATAACAATGACAAATATTACATTATGATTGTCACATACATACATAACAATGACAAATATTACATTAAGATTGTCACATACACACAATATAACAATGACAAATATTACATTAAGATTGTCACATACACACATTATAACAATGACAAATCTTACGATAAGATTGTTACATACACACATTATAACAATGAAAATATTACATTAAGATTGTCACATATACACATTATAACAATGACAAATATTACATTAAGATTGTCACATACACACATTATTACAATGACAAATATTACATAAGATTGTCACACACACATTATAACAATGACAAATATTACATTAACATTGTGACATACACATATTATAACAATGACAAATATTACATTAAGATTGTCACACACACATTATAACAATGACAAATATTACATTAAGATTGTCACATACACACATTATAACAATGACAAATATTACATTAAGATTGTCACATACACACATTATAACAATGACAAATATTACATTAGGATTGTCACATACACACATTATAACAATGACAAATATTACATCAGGATTGTCACATACACACATTATAACAATGAAAATATTACATTAAAATTGTCACATACACACATTATAACAATGACAAATATAACATAAAGATTGTCACATGCACACATTATAACAATGACAAATATTACATTAAGATTGTCACATACACACATTATAACAATGACAAATATTACATTATGATTGTCACATACACACATTATAACAATGACAAATATTACATTAAGATTGTCACATACGCACATTATAACAATGGCAAATATTATATTAAGATTGTGACATACACACATTATAACAATGTCAAATATTACATTTAGATTGTCACATACACACATTATAACAATGACAAATATTACATTAAGATTGTCACATACACACATTATAACAATGACAATTATTACATTAAGATTGTCACATACATTATTACAATGACAAATATTACATTAGGATTGTCACATACATTATAACAATGACAAATATTACATTAAGATTGTCACATACACACATTATAACAATGACAAATATTACATTAAGATTGTCATATACACACATTCTAACAATGGCAAATATTACATTTAGATTGTCACATACACACAGTTTACCAATGACAAATATTACATTTAGATTGTCACATACACACATTATAACAATGACAAATATTACATTAAGATTGTCACATACACACATTATAACAATGACAAATATTACATAAGATTGTCACATACACACAGTATAACAATGACAAATATTACATTATGATTGTCACATACACACAGTATAACAATGAGAAATCTTACATTAAGATTGTCACATACACACATTATAACAATGACAAATATTACATTTAAATTGTCACACACACACATTATAACAATGAAAAATATTACATCAAGATTGTAATATACACACATTTTAACAATGACAAATATTACATTAAGATTGTCACATACACACATTATAACATTGACAAATATTACATTAAGATTGTCACATACACACATTATAACAATGACAAATATTACATTAAGATTGTCACATACACACATTACACCAATGAAAAATGTTACATTAAGATTGTCACATACACACATTATAACAATGACAAATATTACATTAAGGCTGTCTCATACACACATTATCACAATGACAAATATTACATTAAGATTGTCACATACACACATTATAACAATGACAAATATTACATTAAAATTGTCACTTACACATATTATAACAATGACAAATACTACATTAAGATTGTCACATACACACATTATAACAATGACAAATATTACATTAAGATTGTCACATACACACATTATCACAATGACGAATATTACATTAAGATTGTCACATACACACATTATAACAATGACAAATATTACATTAAGATTGTCACATACATTAATACATTCTAACAATGACAAATATTACATCAAGATTGTCATGCATACACATTATAACAATTACAAATATTACATTAAGATTGTCACATACATATTATAACAATGACAAATACTACATTAAGATTGTCACATACATACATTATAACAATGACAAATATTACAGTAAGATTGTCACATACACACATTATAACAATGACAAATATTACATTTAAATTGTCACACACACACATTATAACAATGACAAATATTACATCAAGATTGTCATATACACACATTTTAACAATGACAAATATTACATTAAGATTGTCACATACACACCTTATAACATTGACAAATATTACATTAAGATTGTCACATACACACATTATAACAATGACAAATATTACATTAAGATTGTCACATACACACATTATAAAAATGACAAATATTACATTAAGATTGTCACATACACACATTATAACAATGACAAATATTACATTAAGGCTGTCTCATACACACATTATCACAATGACAAATATTACATTAAGATTGTCACATACACACATTATAACAATGACAAATATTACATTAAAATTGTCACTTACACATATTATAACAATGACAAATACTACATTAAGATTGTCACATACACACATTATAACAATGACAAATATTACATTAAGATTGTCACATACACACATTATCACAATGACGAATATTACATTAAGATTGTCACATACACACATTATAACAATGACAAATATTACATTAAGATTGTCACATACACACATTATCACAATGACAAATATTACATTAAGATTGTCACATACACATTATAACAATGACAAATATTACATTAAGATTGTCACGTACACACATTATAACAATGAAATATTACATTAAGATTGTCACATACACACATTACAACAATGACAAATATTACATTAAGATTGTCACATACACACATTATAACGATGACAAATATTACATTAAGATTGTCACATACACACATTATAACAATGACAAATATTACATTAAGATTGTCACATACACACATTATAACAATGACAAATATTACATTAAGATTGTCACATACACATTATACCAATGACAAATATTACACTAAGATTGTCACATACACACATTATAACAATGAAAATATTACATTAACATTGTCACATACACACATTATAATAATGACAAATATTACATTAAGATTGTCACATACACACATTATAATAATGACAAATATTACATTAAGATTGACACATACACACATTATTACAATGACAAATATTACATTAAGATTGTCACATACACACATTATAACAATGACAAATATTACATTAAGATTGTCACATACACACATTATAACAATGACAAATATTACATTAAGATTGTCACATACATTATAACAATGACAAATATTACATTAAGATTGTCACATACACACATTATAACAATGACAAATATTACATTAAGATTGACACATACACACATTATAACAATGACAAATATTTCATGAGATTGTCACATACACACATTATCACAATTTCAAATATTACATTAAGATTGTCACATACACACATTATAACAATGACAAATATTACATTAAGATTGCCACACACACACATTATAACAATGACAAATATTACATGAGATTGTCACATACACACATTATCACAATTACAAATATTACATTAAGTTTGTCACATACACACATTATAACAATGACAAATATTACATTAAGATTGTCACATACATTATAACAATGACAAATATTACATTAAGATTGTCACATAAACACATTATAACAATGACAAATATTACATTAAGATTGACACATACACACATTATAACAATGACAAATATTACATGAGATTGTCACGTACACACATTATCACAATTACAAATATTACATTAAGATTGTCACATACACACATTATAACAATGACAAATATTATATTAAGATTGCCACATACACACATTATAACAATGACAAATATTACATTAAGATTGTCACATACATTATAACAATGACAAATATTACATTAAGATTGTCACATACACACATTATAACAATGACAAATATTACATTAAGATTGCCACACATACACATTATAACAATGACAAATATTACATGAGATTGTCACATACACACATTATCACAATTACAAATATTACATTAAGATTGTCACATACACACATTATAACAATGACAAATATTACATCAAGATTGTCACATACACACATTATAACAATGACAAATATTACATTAAGATTGTCACATACACACATTATAACAATGACAAATATTACATTAAGATTGTCACATACACACATTATAACAATGACAAATAATCTATTAAGATTGCCACATACACATATTATAACAATGACAAATATTACATTAAGATTGTCACGTTCACACATTATAACAATGACAAATATTACATTAAGATTGTCACATACACACATTATAACAATGACAAATATTATATTAAGATTGTCACGTACACACATTATAACAATGAAATATTACATTAAGATTGTCACATACACACATTATAACAATGACAAATATTACATTCAGATTGTCACGTACACACATTATAACAATGAAATATAACATTAAGATTGCCACATACACACATTATAACAATGACAAATATTACATTAAGATTGTCACGTACACACATTATAACAATGAAATATTACATTAAGATTGTCACATACACACATTATAACAATGACAAATATTACATCAAGATTGTCACATACACACATTATAACGATGAAAAATATTACATTAAGATTGTTACATACACACATTATAACAATGCCCAATATTACATTTAGATTGTAACATACACACATTATAACAATGACAAATATTACATTAAGATTGTCACATACACACATTATAACAATAACAAATATTACATTAAGATTGCCACATACACACATTATAACAATGACAAATATTACATTAAGATTGTCACACACATATTATAACAATCACAAATATTACATTAAGATTGTCACATACACACATTATAACGATTACACATATTACATTAAGATTGTCACATACACACATTATAACAATGACAAACATTACATTAAGATTGTCACACACACACATTACAACAATGACAAATATTACATTAAGATTGTCACATACACATATTATAACAACGACAAATATTACATTAAGATTGTCACATACACACATTATAACAATGACAAATATTACATTAAGATTGTCACATACATTATTACATTATAACAATGACAAATATTACATCAAGATTGTCATGCATACACATTATAACAATGACAAATATTACATTAAGATTGTCACATACACATATTATAACAATGACAAATATTACATTAAGATTTTCACATACACACATTATAACAATGACAAATATTACATTAAGATTGTCACATACACACATCATAACAATGACAAATATTACATTAAGATTGTCACATACACATATTATCACAATGACAAATATTACATTAAAATTGTCACATACACACATTATAACAATGACAAATATTACATTAAGATTGTCACATACACACATTATAACAATGAAAAACATTACATTATGATTGTCACATACACACATTATAACAATGACAAATATTACATTAAAATTGTCACATACACACATTATAACAATGACAAATATTACATTAAGATTGTCACATACACACATTATCACAATGACACATATTACATTTAAATTGTCACATACACACATTATAACAATGACAAATATTACATTAAGATTGTCACGTACACACATTATAACAATGACAAATATTACATTAAGATTGTCACATACACACATTATAACAATGACAAATATTACATTAAGATTGTCACATACACACATTATCACAATGACAAATATTACATTAAAATTGTCACATACACATATTATAACAATGACAAATATTACATTAAGATTGTCACATACACACATTATCACAATGACAAATATTACATTAAGATTGTCACATACACATTATAACAATGACAAATATTACATTAAGATTGTCACGTACACACATTATAACAATGAAATATTACATTAAGATTGTCACATACACACGTTATAACAATGACAAATATTACATAAGGATTGTCACATACACACATTATAACAATGACAAATATTACATTAAGATTGTCACATACACACATTATAACAATGACAAATATTACATTAAGATTGTCACATACACACATTATTACAATGACAAATATTACATTAAGATTGCCACATACACACATTATAACAATGACAAATATTACATTAAGATTGTCACACACATATTATAACAATGACAAATATTACATTAAGATTGTCACATACACACATTATAACGATGACACATATTACATTAAGATTGTCACATACACACATTATAACAATGACAAATATTACATTAAGATTGTCACATACATTATTACATTATAACAATGACAAATATTACATCAAGATTGTCATGCATACACATTATAACAATGACAAATATTACATTAAGATTGTCACATACACATATTATAACAATGACAAATATTACATTAAGATTGTCACATACACACATTATAACAATGACAAATATTACATTAAGATTGTCACATACACACATTATAACAATGACAAATATTACATTAAAATTGTCACATACACATTATAACAATGACAAATATTACATTAAGATTGTCACATACACACATTATAACAATGAAAAATATTACATTAAGATTGTCACATACACACATTATCGCAGTGACAAATTTTACATTAAGATTGTCACATACACATTATAACAATGACAAATATTACATTTAGATTGTCACGTACACACATTATAACAATGACAAATATTACATTAAGATTGTCACGTACACACATTATAACAATGACAAATATTACATTAAGATTGTCACATACACACATTATAACAATGTCAAATATTACATTAAGATTGTCACATACACACATTTTAACAATGACAAATATTACATTAAGATTGTCACATACACACATTATAACAATGACAAATATTACATTAAGATTGTCACATACATTATTACATTATAACAATGACAAATATTATATCAAGATTGTAACGCATACACATTATAACAATGACAAATATTACATTAAGATTGTCATATACACATATTATAACAATGACAAATATTACATTAAGATTGTCACATACACACATTATAACAATGACAAATATTACATCAGGATTGTCACATACACACATTATAACAATGACAAATATTACATTAAGATTGTCACATACACACATTATAACAATGACAAATATTACATTAAGATTGTCACATACATTATTACATTATAACAATGACAAATATTATATCAAGATTGTAACGCATACACATTATAACAATGACAAATATTACATTAAGATTGTCATATACACATATTATAACAATGACAAATATTACATTAAGATTGTCACATACACACATTATAACAATGACAAATATTACATCAGGATTGTCACATACACACATTATAACAATGACAAATATTACATTAAAATTGTCACATACACACATTATAACAATGACAAATATTACATTAAGATTGTCACGTACACACATTATCACAATTACAAATATTACATTAAGATTGTCACATACATTATTACATTATAACAATGACAACTATTACATCAAGAGTGTCACGCATACACATTATAACAATGACAAATATTACATTAAGATTGTCACATACACACATTATAACAATGACAAATATTACATTAAGATTGTCACATACGCACATTATAACAATGGCAAATATTATATTAAGATTGTGACATACACACATTATAACAATGTCAAATATTACATTTAGATTGTCACATACACACATTATAACAATGACAAATATTACATTAAGATTGTCACATACACACATTATAACAATGACAATTATTACATTAAGATTGTCACATACATTATTACAATGACAAATATTACATTAGGATTGTCACATACATTATAACAATGACAAATATTACATTAAGATTGTCACATACACACATTATAACAATGACAAATATTACATTAAGATTGTCATATACACACATTCTAACAATGGCAAATATTACATTTAGATTGTCACATACACACAGTTTACCAATGACAAATATTACATTTAGATTGTCACATACACACATTATAACAATGACAAATATTACATTAAGATTGTCACATACACACATTATAACAATGACAAATATTACATAAGATTGTCACATACACACAGTATAACAATGACAAATATTACATTATGATTGTCACATACACACAGTATAACAATGAGAAATCTTACATTAAGATTGTCACATACACACATTATAACAATGACAAATATTACATTTAAATTGTCACACACACATTATAACAATGAAAAATATTACATCAAGATTGTAATATACACACATTTTAACAATGACAAATATTACATTAAGATTGTCACATACACACATTATAACATTGACAAATATTACATTAAGATTGTCACATACACACATTATAACAATGACAAATATTACATTAAGATTGTCACATACACACATTACACCAATGACAAATATTACATTAAGATTGTCACATACACACATTATAACAATGACAAATATTACATTAAGGCTGTCTCATACACACATTATCACAATGACAAATATTACATTAAGATTGTCACATACACACATTATAACAATGACAAATATTACATTAAAATTGTCACTTACACATATTATAACAATGACAAATACTACATTAAGATTGTCACATACACACATTATAACAATGACAAATATTACATTAAGATTGTCACATACACACATTATCACAATGACGAATATTACATTAAGATTGTCACATACACACATTATAACAATGACAAATATTACATTAAGATTGTCACATACATTAATACATTCTAACAATGACAAATATTACATCAAGATTGTCATGCATACACATTATAACAATTACAAATATTACATTAAGATTGTCACATACATATTATAACAATGACAAATACTACATTAAGATTGTCACATACACACATTATAACAATGACAAATATTACAGTAAGATTGTCACATACACACATTATAACAATGACAAATATTACATTTAAATTGTCACACACACACATTATAACAATGACAAATATTACATCAAGATTGTCATATACACACATTTTAACAATGACAAATATTACATTAAGATTGTCACATACACACCTTATAACATTGACAAATATTACATTAAGATTGTCACATACACACATTATAACAATGACAAATATTACATTAAGATTGTCACATACACACATTATAAAAATGACAAATATTACATTAAGATTGTCACATACACACATTATAACAATGACAAATATTACATTAAGGCTGTCTCATACACACATTATCACAATGACAAATATTACATTAAGATTGTCACATACACACATTATAACAATGACAAATATTACATTAAAATTGTCACTTACACATATTATAACAATGACAAATACTACATTAAGATTGTCACATACACACATTATAACAATGACAAATATTACATTAAGATTGTCACATACACACATTATCACAATGACGAATATTACATTAAGATTGTCACATACACACATTATAACAATGACAAATATTACATTAAGATTGTCACATACACACATTATCACAATGACAAATATTACATTAAGATTGTCACATACACATTATAACAATGACAAATATTACATTAAGATTGTCACGTACACACATTATAACAATGAAATATTACATTAAGATTGTCACATACACACATTACAACAATGACAAATATTACATTAAGATTGTCACATACACACATTATAACGATGACAAATATTACATTAAGATTGTCACATACACACATTATAACAATGACAAATATTACATTAAGATTGTCACATACACACATTATAACAATGACAAATATTACATTAAGATTGTCACATACACATTATACCAATGACAAATATTACACTAAGATTGTCACATACACACATTATAACAATGAAAATATTACATTAACATTGTCACATACACACATTATAATAATGACAAATATTACATTAAGATTGTCACATACACACATTATAATAATGACAAATATTACATTAAGATTGACACATACACACATTATTACAATGACAAATATTACATTAAGATTGTCACATACACACATTATAACAATGACAAATATTACATTAAGATTGTCACATACACACATTATAACAATGACAAATATTACATTAAGATTGTCACATACATTATAACAATGACAAATATTACATTAAGATTGTCACATACACACATTATAACAATGACAAATATTACATTAAGATTGACACATACACACATTATAACAATGACAAATATTTCATGAGATTGTCACATACACACATTATCACAATTTCAAATATTACATTAAGATTGTCACATACACACATTATAACAATGACAAATATTACATTAAGATTGCCACACACACACATTATAACAATGACAAATATTACATGAGATTGTCACATACACACATTATCACAATTACAAATATTACATTAAGTTTGTCACATACACACATTATAACAATGACAAATATTACATTAAGATTGTCACATACATTATAACAATGACAAATATTACATTAAGATTGTCACATAAACACATTATAACAATGACAAATATTACATTAAGATTGACACATACACACATTATAACAATGACAAATATTACATGAGATTGTCACATACACACATTATCACAATTACAAATATTACATTAAGATTGTCACATACACACATTATAACAATGACAAATATTATATTAAGATTGCCACATACACACATTATAACAATGACAAATATTACATTAAGATTGTCACATACATTATAACAATGACAAATATTACATTAAGATTGTCACATACACACATTATAACAATGACAAATATTACATTAAGATTGCCACACATACACATTATAACAATGACAAATATTACATGAGATTGTCACATACACACATTATCACAATTACAAATATTACATTAAGATTGTCACATACACACATTATAACAATGACAAATATTACATCAAGATTGTCACATACACACATTATAACAATGACAAATATTACATTAAGATTGTCACATACACACATTATAACAATGACAAATATTACATTAAGATTGTC
Source organism: Euprymna scolopes (assembly GCF_053919585.1). Taxonomy (NCBI): domain Eukaryota; kingdom Metazoa; phylum Mollusca; class Cephalopoda; order Sepiida; family Sepiolidae; genus Euprymna; species Euprymna scolopes. The sequence continues at coordinate 190,920,978 of NC_136527.1, forward strand.
ACATACACACATTATAACAATGACAAATAATCTATTAAGATTGCCACATACACACATTATAAGAATGACAAATATTACATTAAGATTGTCACGTTCACACATTATAACAATGACAAATATTACATTAAGATTGTCACATACACACATTATAACAATGACAAATATTATATTAAGATTGTCACGTACACACATTAAAACAATGAAATATTACATTAAGATTGTCACATACACACATTATAACAATGACAAATATTACATTCAGATTGTCACGTACACACATTATAACAATGAAATATAACATTAAGATTGCCACATACACACATTATAACAATGACAAATATTACATTAAGATTGTCACGTACACACATTATAACAATGAAATATTACATTAAGATTGTCACATACACACATTATAACAATGACAAATATTACATCAAGATTGTCACATACACACATTATAACGATGAAAAATATTACATTAAGATTGTTACATACACACATTATAACAATGCCCAATATTACATTTAGATTGTAACATACACACATTATAACAATGACAAATATTACATTAAGATTGTCACATACACACATTATAACAATAACAAATATTACATTAAGATTGCCACATACACACATTATAACAATGACAAATATTACATTAAGATTGTCACACACATATTATAACAATCACAAATATTACATTAAGATTGTCACATACACACATTATAACGATTACACATATTACATTAAGATTGTCACATACACACATTATAACAATGACAAACATTACATTAAGATTGTCACACACACACATTACAACAATGACAAATATTACATTAAGATTGTCACATACACATATTATAACAACGACAAATATTACATTAAGATTGTCACATACACACATTATAACAATGACAAATATTACATTAAGATTGTCACATACATTATTACATTATAACAATGACAAATATTACATCAAGATTGTCATGCATACACATTATAACAATGACAAATATTACATTAAGATTGTCACATACACATATTATCACAATGAAAATATTACATTAAAATTGTCACATACACACATTATAACAATGACAAATATTACATTAAGATTGTCACATACACACATTATAACAATGACAAACATTACATTATGATTGTCACATACACACATTATAACAATGACAAATATTACATTAAAATTGTCACATACACACATTATAACAATGACAAATATTACATTAAGATTGTCACATACACACATTATCACAATGACAAATATTACATTTAAATTGTCACATACACACATTATAACAATGACAAATATTACATTAAGATTGTCACGTACACACATTATAACAATGACAAATATTACATTAAGATTGTCACATACACACATTATAACAATGACAAATATTACATTAAGATTGTCACATACACACATTATCACAATGACAAATATTACATTAAAATTGTCACATACACATATTATAACAATGACAAATATTACATTAAGATTGTCACATACACACATTATCACAATGACAAATATTACATTAAGATTGTCACATACACATTATAACAATGACAAATATTACATTAAGATTGTCACGTACACACATTATAACAATGAAATATTACATTAAGATTGTCACATACACACGTTATAACAATGACAAATATTACATAAGGATTGTCACATACACACATTATAACAATGACAAATATTACATTAAGATTGTCACATACACACATTATAACAATGACAAATATTACATTAAGATTGTCACATACACACATTATTACAATGACAAATATTACATTAAGATTGCCACATACACACATTATAACAATGACAAATATTACATTAAGATTGTCACACACATATTATAACAATGACAAATATTACATTAAGATCGTCACATACACACATTATAACGATGACACATATTACATTAAGATTGTCACATACACACATTATAACAATGACAAATATTACATTAAGATTGTCACATACATTATTACATTATAACAATGACAAATATTACATCAAGATTGTCATGCATACACATTATAACAATGACAAATATTACATTAAGATTGTCACATACACATATTATAACAATGACAAATATTACATTAAGATTGTCACATACACACATTATAACAATGACAAATATTACATTAAGATTGTCACATACACACATTATAACAATGACAAATATTACATTAAAATTGTCACATACACATTATAACAATGACAAATATTACATTAAGATTGTCACATACACACATTATAACAATGAAAAATATTACATTAAGATTGTCACATACACACATTATCGCAGTGACAAATTTTACATTAAGATTGTCACATACACATTATAACAATGACAAATATTACATTAAGATTGTCACGTACACACATTATAACAATGACAAATATTACATTAAGATTGTCACGTACACACATTATAACAATGACAAATATTACATTAAGATTGTCACATACACACATTAAAACAATGTCAAATATTACATTAAGATTGTCACATACACACATTTTAACAATGACAAATATTACATTAAGATTGTCACATACACACATTATAACAATGACAAATATTACATTAAGATTGTCACATACATTATTACATTATAACAATGACAAATATTATATCAAGATTGTAACGCATACACATTATAACAATGACAAATATTACATTAAGATTGTCATATACACATATTATAACAATGACAAATATTACATTAAGATTGTCACATACACACATTATAACAATGACAAATATTACATCAGGATTGTCACATACACACATTATAACAATGACAAATATTACATTAAGATTGTCACATACACACATTATAACAATGACAAATATTACATTAAGATTGTCACATACATTATTACATTATAACAATGACAAATATTATATCAAGATTGTAACGCATACACATTATAACAATGACAAATATTACATTAAGATTGTCATATACACATATTATAACAATGACAAATATTACATTAAGATTGTCACATACACACATTATAACAATGACAAATATTACATCAGGATTGTCACATACACACATTATAACAATGACAAATATTACATTAAAATTGTCACATACACACATTATAACAATGACAAATATTACATTAAGATTGTCACGTACACACATTATCACAATTACAAATATTACATTAAGATTGTCACATACATTATTACATTATAACAATGACAACTATTACATCAAGAGTGTCACGCATACACATTATAACAATGACAAATATTACATTAAGATTGTCACATACACACATTATAACAATGACAAATATTACATTAAGATTGTCACATACACACATTATAACAATGATAAATATTACATTAAGATTGTCACATACACACATAACAATGACAAATATTACATTAAGATTGTCACATACATTATTACATTATAACAATGACAAATATTATATCAAGATTGTCACGCATACACATTATAACAATGACAAATATTACATTACGATTGTCATATACACATATTATAACAATGACAAATACTACATCAAGATTGTCACATACACACATTATAACAATGACAAATATTACATTAAGATAGTCACATACACACATTATAACAATGACAAATATTACATTAAAATTGTCACATACACACATTATAACAATGACAAATATTACATTAAGATTGTCACGTACACACATTATCACAATTACAAATATTACATTAAGATTGTCACATAAACACATTATAACAATGACAAATATTACATTAAGATTGTCACATACATTGTTACATAATAACAATGACAAATATTACATCAAGATTTTCACGCATACACAATCTAACAATGACAAATATTACATTAAGATTGTCACATACACACATTATAACAATGACAAATATTACATTAAGATTGTCACATACACACATTATAACAATGACAAATATTACATTAAGATTGTCACATACACACATTATAACAATGACAAATATTACATTAAGATTGTCACATACAGACATTATCACAATGACAAATATTACATTAAGATTGTCACATACACACATTATCACAAGTACAAATATTACATTTAGATTGTCACATACACACATTATAACAATGACAAATATTACATTAAGATTGTCACACACATATTATAACAATGTCAAATATGACATTAAGATTTTCACATACACACATTATAACAATGACAAATATTACATTAAGATTGTCACATACACACATTATAACAATGACAAATATTACAATAAGATTGTCACATACACATATTATAACAATGACAAATATTACAATAAGATTGTCACATACACATATTATAACAATGACACATATTACTTTAAGATTGTCACATACACACATTATAACAATGACAAATATTACATTAAGATTGTCACATACACATATTATAACAATGACAAATATTACAATAAGATTGTCACATACACATATTATAACAATGACAAATATTATATTAAGATTGTCACATACACATATTATAACAATGACAAATATTACATTAAGATTGTCACATACACACATGATAACAATGACAAAAATTACATTAAGATTGTCACATACACACATTATAACAATGACAAATATTACAATAAGATTGTCACATACACATATTATAACAATGACAAATATTACAATAAGATTGTCACATACACATATTATAACAATGACAAATATTACATTAAGATTGTCACATATACATAATTATAACAATGACAAATATTACATCAAGATTGACACATGCACACACACACACACACGCATGTGCACATTTGACTTCAAACAGAATACGTGTATAATGTGTATATATTCAATAAGTATACCTTAAAATTGCAACGGTTTATTAAACTCAATGAAAATGATTTACACTTTTACGTGTTTCATTGCATAAACAGATCAAATCATCGGACTTTTCATTAGTTAATCAAAGGAAAAAATGTTCACTTTTTTCTTTGTTCAAAAAGGAATGTAATTTTTAAGCTCATTAGAAAGGTTTAAAAGGAATAAACATCAAAAATCCAAAAAAAGTCAAGGAAACGTGAATTTAAAGCGAAATAAACAGGTTTAAAAGACACTAAAATATCTACTGGTTATAGATACAACATTAATATGCAAAAGAAAGAAAGACGTTTAGTTCATAGACCATGAGTTTAATAGACTCATTTTACAGGCCATATTAAATTCATACTAACCTTTCAGTATTAATACTTTTTAATAATTTATACTATTAGAAGGTGAAAGCAGTTAGGATAAAAATGATAAAGAAACTATTAAAATATATGAATGATAAAAATACACTAAAAAGTTGGATTAAATAATTTGTTGAATGCTAGCAACAATTTGTTGAATTTCAAAAAAAAAAAACTTATGTTATTAAAAATTAAAATAACCCAATATTTCCTCCCGTATCAGAAAACACGCTATGTGATATACGTATATCTGTACGTGATGTTGCCAAGCTAATCAAAAACCTTGATTCCAGTAAAGCAACATCAGGGGTCTACGTTCTAACCTTCCAGAGGTTGAAACCCAATTACAGGAGGCTAAACCAGACCTTTTATTTTTAAGTGAAACTGGGATTGGACAGGCTATTTCCCTAGAAGAGTTTGCAATTACAGGATACTCTAACTTAACTTCTAAATCTGACCCCCAAGATCGCCATGGGCATGGAATATGTGCCTATATTAAAGATAGCTTTCCATGTGGGAGGGACATCTCCAGGGAAGATCCTAACTTACCCTATATGTGCTTCCGGGTTGCTTTAGCTCACACTACTGCATTTATATTTACTCTCTATCGCCCCCACAACAGCGGAGTTACTATCTTTCAAAGCATATCTGAGAAAATTGACCAAGTCCTATCTGCTTATCCTTCAGCTAACATTCACGTATATGGAGACTTCAATTTTCACAACGTCGAATGGTTGACCCACTCTAACAAGACCGATGATGAGGGGAGGTTCTGTCATGATTTCTCCATTGCCTATGACCTCACTCAGATTGTTCAGGAACCCACCCGTATGCCCGACAATGACGGCCAGTATGCGAGCCTACTAGACCTTTTTCTCACAACTTGCCTTGAACTATGTTCAGTTTCTGTTCTGTCGCCTCTTGGATCTTCCGACCACTCTGTTGTATCAATTAAGATAAAAATGAAATGTAATAAGTCCCCAGACGTAACTCTCCATCGTACAGTATATCGATACACTAAGGCTGACTGGGATAGCTTCCGTACATTTATATCTGATCTACCTCTGCATTCCATGTTTAAAAAGGATGTGTCCTCTATTGTATTAGACCTGACAGAATGGTTAATTGTAGGTATTGACCATTTCATACCCTCTAAAATGTTTCAGCAAAAACCTAACAGCCAGCCATGGTTCTCTCCAGAATGTGCTGCTGCCATTGCGCACAGAAATCACTTTTTCCACTGCTTCAAACGTAATAGATGTATGGAAACTAAAGCCGTTTTCAGGACTGCCAGCAACCATTGTAAGAAAGTAATAAGGAACGCAAGAGAGTTGTATGCTCAATCTGTTAAGTCCAAAGTAGCTGAGCAGCGGCTTGATTCCCACCAGTTTTGGCAAATAGCAAACAGAATCCTGAACAGAAGCATGTGCTCCATCCCAACTATTATCAATGGGCCTGAGGTAATCTCGTCAGCATCAGACAAAGCCAAACTCTTTGTCCAGAACTTTGCAGCTAGTTCTACCCTTTGCGACCAAAGCCGCCAACCACCAATATTTCCTCCTGTATCAGAAAACACGCTATGTGATATATGTATATCTGTACGTGATGTTGCAAAGCTAATCAAAAACCTTGATTGCAGTAAAGCAACTGGCCCTGACGGTATTCCAATTATAGTACTCAAAAAACTTCAACCTGAACTAGCGCCCATACTTACAAAACTGTTTAAACGTTGTCTTAAGGAGAATAGTTTCCCATCTCCCTGGAAAATCTCATCAGTATGCCCTGTATTTAAGAATTCAGGTGATCGCTCATCCCCCTCTCAGTACAGGCCAATAAGTCTCCTGTGCGTCATGAGTAAGTTGCTAGAATCTGTGTTAAATACAGAAGTAATGAACCATCTCAACAAAAATAACCTTCTTAGTGACACTCAATATGGTTTCCGTTCTGCTAGATCTACAGCAGATGTGCTTACAGTTATATCGCATAGGATTAGCAAATCTCTCGACGGTGGCAACCTTTCTAGGGCAATTGCTCTTGACATATCTAAAGCCTTTGATAGGGTATGGCATAAAGGTTTACTTCATAAGATCGCTAGCTATGGTATAGCTGGAAAAGTCTTCTCAATTATTAAATCATTTATTTCTGATAGGTTCATAAGAGTAGTAGTTGAGGGGCAAAAATCAGAAGCTCACAGTATTAATGCCGGTGTCCCTCAGGGGTCCATCCTGGGCCCAACTCTTTTCTTGATCTACATTAATGATCTTCCAAATCACATCCTTACATCATTCGTAGACATTTATGCTGACGACACTACCATTTATGGTAGCACATCTAAGACAGTAAACGACCAAGTTCTCTCCAATTCTCTCTCCTCTGATCTTGAGCACGTAGTACAATGGGAAAGGAGTGGCTGGTTACTTTTAATGAATCTAAAACCAAGCTTCTCTCTTTACATCATCAACATTCTAATCCACATTTGGCATCAATTGAAATGAATGGCTCTCGTCTTCAGGAGGCCTCAAGTTTTGACAAGCTTCTGGGCTTGACCATTACTCCTGATCTTAAATGGAACACGTACATCAAATCTGTTGCCAAGGCCGCTGGAAAAATGGTGGCCACTTTCTATCGATCCGGTAAATATCTCACTGCTGATGCTATTATCTATCTATATAAGAGCCAGGTACGTCCAAGGATGGAATACTGTTGCCACATCTGGGCAGGAGCTGCTAGAAAGGACTTGTCCTGCCTTGATAGAGTTCAAAATAGACTTCGTAGCCTCGTAGGAGATGTCCTTTTCTCCTCCTTGCAACCGCTATCTCACAGAAGAGATATTGCGAGTTTGTCTCTGATGTATCGTTATTTTCATGGAAAGTGTTCGACTGAGCTTCAATCTATGGTCCCCCCTCGCCAAACTTTCACAAGAAACACTCGTCTAGCTGTAAACACTATCAATAATTCCCCCACTCTTTATCTGTGCCTAAACCTAAACGTAGATTCCATGAACAAAGCTTCTTTCTTAGAACTGCACGCCTGTGGAATTGTCTTCCGTTTTCCTGCATTCCGGCTGACTATTATATGGTTGTGTTCAAGTCTAAAGTAAATAAGTTCTTGATGAGCCGTTCCATATAAGTTATCAAATTTACCAAATTTTCATTACTTATGATTACTATATTGTCCAATTTCTACTGTACACTCTTTAACCCTTATCCTTGATTGGCCTCTGGGCCTTGATAATGTGGTGATGCCTATGAAAAAAAACAAAAAATAAAAACTACTAAGAATATCAATTCTGTAATGTTGGAAAGGTAACTAATTTACAGTTTTCGAGAGCTTTTTTGTTATATAAATATGTATTACAAACATTAATTTAAAAAAATAAAATTGCGATAATCGATTTAAAAACAATTTATATCATTTGTATAAAAAAATATGGGAATGATAACAATGCATTCAAAAGCGTTCGATGAAATAATTTGTTGAATAAAAAAACTGTTGAAATCATAAAATAAAAAGATAAAAAAGAACCTAATTCTGTTGCATTAAATTCGCTTTATTATTTATTATTTATTATTTACTATTTAGTTACGACAATACCCAGTTTAATACAGATACAGTTGCACGAAGCCATAAGTCCTGTTCAAGAAAGTGTTAATAGTTTTGATTAATTTACATCTTCCTATATCAAGTATCCTATATACAGTATATGCATGTGCGTTAGGAAGGCAAAAAACAGACGTTTTCTGATGAACCTAGATATATTTCTCTCAATATAACAATGGTAAATATTACATTAACATTTTCATACATATATACGCATGTTTTCCTTAAAACAGATATTCGTTTATAATTAAGTCAATTTTAAAATTATAACAGTTTATTAAGCTCAATGAAAATGATTTAGGGCATATGTAACTTTATTAAACATTTAATTCACATATATATTTAAATTACTGCGTCTTACATGTGTTTCATTGAATATCATAAACAAAACAAATCATCATCATTTACATTAGTTCATCAAAGAATATGTTCACTTTTTTTCTTCGTTTGAATAGAAAACGTAACTTTAAAGCGAATGAGAAATTTTTAAAATGCATAAAAATCGGAAATCCATTAAAAACAGTAAAATAAAAACTTGTTATAGATAAAACATTGAAGACATACTGATATGCAGAAGAAGGAACAAAGTTTAATACAGATATCAAGAACATTATAAATAAACGACAATATATTTGCACACATGTAACTTTAAATGAAAGCTACATTAAAAGACCATATTAGTATCCATTGTTAAGCAACTGAATTATATATTGATTTGGATTACTAATTTTAAAAGTATATTTAGCATTGAAATTAACTTTTTCTGTATCATAAAATTATTATATATTTCTATTAGTAGCTTTATATAATAATTTATTATGGACATAAATTAATTCATTATTAGCATGCTTATTGTTCCTAAAAATTCCTACTATATTCTTGTTTATTTTAAAATAATAATGCTAAAACATCAGAATATTTATTCTGTAATGTTGCCTGTCGAGATATGTATTACCAGACGTTATTTAATAAAATAAAATTGTGATAACAATGCATTCAAAAGCGTTGTATGAAATAATTCGTTGAATGAAAAAAAAACTGTCATTCTTAAAATAAGAAGTAAAACAAAAATGAGAACCCAATTCCGTTGTATAAAATTCAATATTATGAGTTTTACCAGATGTGTAATGTTAGGAAAATAACATTTTAATACAGATATCAAGAACATTATAAATAAACGGCGATATTTCCACACATGTGGCTTAAAATGAAAGCTACTTCAAAAGACCATACTATTATCCATTGCTAATAACTATATTATATACTGATTTCGATTATAAACCTTAAAGTATTTAAATTCACTTTCCTGTATTATAAAATTATCATATTTTCATTGGTAACAATATATTTTTATTATTATCAGTAAAAACTATGATAATAGTATGCTTATTCTTTCTTAAAACTCTCACTATATTATTTTTTATTTTTATTAATTGCATAATTCCTTTATCTATTACAAAATACTATGAATATTATTAAACATTAAAACAGTATGAATGTGAATTAAGTGTTTATTTCTGTGATTTTTAAATGTTTTATAAAGTTATGTTTCTTGTTTTGTTGGCACAATTAAAATAAACAATGATATTAAAATATTTCATTTATTTTTTATTTGCAGATGTTCCTGCTTGCATATTTTAATGAATATTAAGGGACAATCCTTATCCTTAAACACTATTCTATAAACAATTATTTCTTTACGTGGCTGACAACAAAAACGGAAGCACACAACTTTATTAGACATATATATGTGAAGAGTTATTTGATCTGGATTGTTTAGCAAATATTGATAAAAAAATCACACAAATTTAAATTTGTGAAATTTTTGTTTTAAGATATCGAATTTAACATTTCAGAAAAATCTGCTAATTTACAAATGAGAATATTTTAACATTTACACAACGAAATATCTTTTATCAAACAAATAAAAAGTGATACACAAATGAAATTTCTTTAGCATAAAATCTACAACTCAAGATTAATACTGAAAAAGTCAGTATAAAATGTCATATTGTTTATACATCTTTCTTCAATAAATAAAATTTTAATATGAATATAGCCATGAAGGAAAAGCGACATTCTTGTTCTCACATATCATCATTAGTGACACATAAGAGAACTCACACTAGGGAAAACCCACATTCTTGTAACGTGTGCGGATATTCTTGTTCTCAAAAATCACATTTAGTGACACATATGAGAACTCACACTGGGGAAAAGCCACATTTTTGTGAAGTGTGCGGACATTCTTTTTCTGAAAAATCAAATTTAGTGGGACATATGAGAACTCACACTGGCGAAAAGCCACATTCTTGTGAAGTGTGTGGTTATTCTTGTTCTGAAAAATCAAAGTTAGTGAGACATATGAGAATTCACACTGGCGAAAAGCCTCATTCTTGTGAAGTGTGTGGATATTCTTATTCTCACAAATCATCATTAGTGACACATATGAGAACTCACACTGGGGAAAAGCCATATAATTGTGAATTGTGTGGATATTCTTGTTCTCAAAAATCATTATTAGTGAGACATATGAGAACTCACACTGGGGAAAAGCCACATTCTTGTGAAGTGTGTGGATATTCTTGTTCTCAAAAATCAGTATTAGTGAGACATATGAGAACTCATACTGGTGAAAAGCCACATTCTTGTGAAGTGTGTGGATATCCTTGTTCTCGAAAATTCTCATTAGTTACACATATGAGAACTCACACTGGGGAAAAACCACATTCTTGTGAAGTTTGCGGTTATTCTTGTTCTCAAAAATCAACATTAGTGACACATATGAGAACTCATACTGGGGAAAATCCACATTCTTGTGAAGTGTGTGGATATTCTTGTTCTCGAAAATCATTATTAGTTACACATATGAGAACTCACACTGAGGAGAATTGAATGCCCACTAAACACCAACCTCGCGTGTTTTCGGTCTCACTGAACAGGGGTATACCAAGGACTCTGGTATTAGGATACTTTCAATTTTCAATTTAAAGTAAACCCTGATCAAATATTCCAATTTAAATGAAAATGAAAAATAAAACTAAATCAACAAACTGGCAGGATGTCGCCCAGGATAAAAAGATCCCTTCAGCATGGCTAATCACTGGGTCATATAAGGAAAATAACAGTGCACCTTCTCCTAGGTGTGTTGCCACAAATAACACTAAGCTGGACACTCTACCACATCAGTCAAATTCTGGTCCTGTGATCTGGCTAGACCAAACAAAGACTACGAGGAAACGACAATATAACCAAGTAAAGGGGTCTATTGGGGAAAATAAAATTATTTTTTACTGTTTCATATACTCAAGGTATGAGAAATGGCGAAGGAGAAATATTTGAGGCTCAAGTTAAATCTTCAATCAAAAGAGAAAACATCACTAACTACAACTAAGAACTTACTTTCAATTGTATCCCAAGTACATAAATATTTCCCAAAATATGTAAGAGTCAATCAAGAAGAAAGCTTTTAGTGAAGCAACGATTGATTTACCAAATATACCACTGCTGCATTTACGCAAACCCAGTAGAGAGGAAAACTGGACATTGATTTGGTCAATGTAATATGCAAAATATATATATATAAAAAACTAACAGAAAGTTTAATCAATGGCAAAAGATTTTTAAACACCACTGCCCAAACAAGAAAGAGATTGAGAAGGAAAAGTTAACATGTCAGGACTCTAATTTTCTGAGTAACGTCTTTCTGTGGAGCAAATTTCACAGCTAAAAAAGATGTCCATGAAATGGCTAAAAACAATATTTGCCCAATCAGTAATCCCCTCCCTATACACAAGATCTGCCAAAGCCAACAGGAAGACACTACAACACTTCTCACCTGACACATCTCTCTGAGACAATGTCAACGAATACAAGACTTAGATGCCTACCAAAAACAAACCAGAAATATACCCGACGTGTCACTCTATCAAATAATGAAAGATCTCTCCAGGGATCACTCCCAACAGATCCAACACAATTTAAATATGGGCAGACATGCCAACAGTATGTCCCACTGTAACCTGTGACAGTGGATGCGGACCAGTTAAAACTAGAGTAAGAGCTGGCATCCAGGATAGAAGTGGCACTAGGTCTGTCTGTTGAAGATCAGTTCAGACTGGTAAAAATTAATATGAATAAAGCCTTCAAGATGCTTGTTTCAATAGTCAATGATGGCCACAGGAGAATCACTCCCATCAATGCAACATTGAGTGAAATAGATCAGACAACATACGGCGCGACATGGTTTATTCAATTAAAACTCTTACCCAAACACCAAGAGAGTAAAAGAGGAAACATGAAGGCTAAACCATATAACCCAGCCTGGAAACAAATCTCCAGCAGAAAATAGAAAAAATCCGAAAGATATCTTAATTCCTTTCCTGTGAAACCCAAGGTAAATAAGTTAAAAACGTATTATTCCCTCCAAAACCCAGCGCAGATGTCAGAACTGAAAAAAAGCCTTAGCTGCACAAATAAAAACAAAACGAAAATCTTTGAAGCAAAAGGATAAATATACATTTTGCAACAAACACAAGAATGGTTTATAGGAGCCTCATTAGAAAAGAAATAAAGGTGAGCTCCCACACAACTCAAGCAGACGTTGAAAACTTCTGGAGGCCACTATGAGAACATTAAATTACATGCAGAAAAAATTGGATAAATACCATCAGAGAATAGAACAAGGAGAAAGAAAAGATGCCAGCTCTAAAAATTACCAAGGAAGCTGTCTGCAGAAAGGTATCTCAATGCAGTAATTTACAGACCCCAGGAATAGACACCACACCATATTTCTGGCTGGAAAACTGAGCTTCATCATCACTATGCCAAGGCATTCAACAGAATCATCATCAGTGGTGATGAAGAGCCGCCTGAGTTGCTTATTGTAGGCATTACATCACTTATTCCCAAAAATGAAAACACCTACATGGCTAACAAATATCGATCAATCTGCTGCCTTACAAAAATCGCCTAACAGGGATAATTGCTAATGCAACATATGTCTATCTGGTTGCTGGCAATTACCTTGAAAGTGAGCAGAGGGGGTGTACGAGAAAAAAGCTTGGCACAAATATCAACTTAGAACAATACTAGACAACTACAGAAGACGACAAGATATCTGTTAATGGCCTGGATTGATTACAAAAAGGCCTTTGACAGTATACCTCATTCCTGGATACTTCGCTGTGTACAGCTGTATAATATGCACACATATATTAAATAATTCCTTTAGAAGCAAATAGCAAGATGGTGCACATCAATTACGCTACAGCATGCGGAAGAAAGGATACAGAGCTCAAACATTAAGATCAAGCAAGGAATATTCCAGAGAGACAGCCTCTCACCGCTCCTTTTCTGCCTTACAGTGCATTTACTAAGTAAGCTACATAAACGACCCAATGCTGGATACAATCTCAGCATGGGCAGAAAGAAGGAGGAAAATGAAAGAGTAAACCATCTATTCTTTAGGGACGACTTGAAACTCTATGCAGAATCTGAGAAACAACTTGTCTTTCTGATAGACATTGTTAAAAATTATACAGAGGACATCTGCATTGAGTTATGATTCGACAAATGCGCTAAGTGCACCATGAAAAATGACGAAAGACAGCATCAGAACATCTTAATCTTGACAATGGCTCTTTTGAAGACCTTGAAGAAAATGCTGTCTATAAATACCTGGGAGTAGATGAGAATGAGACACTTGAACACGGAAAGATGAGATAAAAAGTGCGGGGAGAATACTTCAAGCGACTTTAAAAACCTCTCATCAGAATAATCACCGAAAAACAAAATTAATGCCATCAATCAATTCGCAATACCCGTTGTCTCTTACTGATTTAGCATAATCAGTTGACCATAAAACTGCATCAATAACATTGACGTAAAAACTCGGAAAATGCTGGCCCTTCATAAAGTCATTTACAGTTCATTTACAAACATCAGTGCATGAACGGGCTGTAATTACCAGGGAGAGAAGGTGTTTCAGGCCTCACTGAAATCAACCACGCAATACCGAGCTTCAGTGGTTAGCATAGGTCAATATATCAAATGTTCTTCTGACTCCAAAATAAAAATGGTGAATGAACATCACACCAAATGTTTGCCTCAGCAGACGTCAACTACAAAGCTCGGTGAAAAGTTCAGTGGCCACACACTGGACAACACAATAGAAAAATATGACAACCTAGCAACCCTAATTGCGCGAAAGAAGAGACAGGAGTATACAAAAAGGGAACTGAAGACAAGACTAGAAGGATGGCAACAATATAAGAGAGCAGGGAGGTTAATGGAAGAATTGAACCAGAGCTACATTGACAAGAAAGCCTAACTACAATGGCTTAAAAGTGACAAATTTCCATTTGATGAAGAACGATTAATTATACTTTCACAAAACCAAGGCTTGCTCACAAATGGATTTAAGAAAATGGCTGGTCTGTAAAAAACGACCAATGCAGATTCTGTCACTCAGCTGGTGAAAGCCCAAGCCACCTAAAAAGTAAAATAAAATAAAATATGTAAATATATTTTAAAAAAAGGCTTATTTTTTCTAATATTGAACAAATCGTTATTTTTATTAGTAGGACAGCTGTTATTTAACATGTGAACAGTATTCCAAATAATTCAAATAATTGTCCTATAAAAACATTACAAAACTGAATATTTCAAATAAACAACTCAAATAAGAGAAAGGAATTGCACAAACGGCGAAATCAGTCAAATGACAAAATTAGATTTAAACCAAGAAAATAGAACTATAAACACATGATTACATTACGAAATTTTCAACTTATTATTATCAACATGATTACATTATTGTTATCAAACCTGATTTTTTTAAATTTACGATAAATTTCCTGTTTTTGGTTCTGATGTCCACGTCAGGCATGTTTCGCATTATCATCAATCTGGTGGAGATACATAAAGGCTTTACCTGTCATGAATTACACATTCCCAGGCATTACCTCCTCCTTTGAAAGGAAAGTAGCTGAGTTCCAATAACTGAGACGCCACCACTCAGTAATGAATCTGGTGGAGATACATAAAGGCTTTACTTGTCATGAATTACACATTCCCAGGCATTACCTCCTCCTTTGATAGGAAAGTAGCTGATTCCAATAGCTGAGACGCCGCCACTCAGTAATGTCATTTTATTTAACTGTCGATGTTTGCATACGTTTTCATGAAATATATACGAGGGGCGTGCAATAAGTAATGCCCTGATCCACTTCCCATAACAGTAGAGCAACGAAAATTGGCACAGTTATTAGTCTTTCTCTGCATAGAAACCACCCAGAGTTATGCATTTCTTCCCTCGTTTGATACTGCTCTGGAGACCATTTTTGTAGAACACCCCAGGTTCGTCCTCCAACCACGACGTGACTTCAGAAATAAAGACTGCGTAATCTGGGAAACGCTTTCATAAAAAAGCAACTTCCTGGCTGGGAAGATTTGAAAGTCAGAGGGTGCAAGGTCAGGAGAGTAGGGAGGATGAAGAAGGATTTCATAACCACACGCCGGTGCCTCTGATTTGGCGACATGCTAGTTGTGGGCCGGAGGTTGTCCTGCAGGAAGAGGGTACCTTTGCTGATCTTGCCCCGCATCTTGATTTTGATAGCTTCCTTTAATTTCCTCAAAAGTGAAGTATAATAGGATCCTGTAATTGTGGTACCCTTTGCCAGGAAATACATCCTAGTCCCAGAAGACAGTAAGCATGGCCTTGCCAGCGGAGGGCTGCACCCTTGTCTTTTTTTGGAGTTGATGAGCCCAAGTGCTTCCACTCATTGACTGGGCTTTCGTTTCTGGAGCATAGTGATGAACCCAGGTTTTATCCTGTGTAATCAGTCTTTACAAAAAATTTGACTCATCTTCTCGGCACATCTCCAAATTCATCTTCGAGCACTCGACGCGTTCTCGCTTCTGGAATGGTGTTAGTAACCTGGGAATCCATCTGGCAGACACCTTATGCATATGCAAATGGTCATGAATTATAGTTTCCACAGATCCTGTACTAATCTTGACATCTTGGACTATTTGGCGAATAATAATGCGCCCATCTTCCAAAATGGTAGCCTCAACTTGACTGACAGACGCCTCTTCAATGGCAGAAGGGGGCGACCAGGTGTGGGAGCTGTTTCCACAGACTTCCGGCGATGTTTGCATTCACGATGCCAGCGTTTTACAAGGTCATATGATGGGGCATTATCACCATAAGTTTCTTTCATTTCCTCAAAAGTCTCCTGTGGTGTGAGTCCTTTCAAATACAAAAACTGGATCACTGCTCGACATTCAACAGGCTCCATTTCACACCTGACTCAGTTCAAACACCTGTAAAACAGAAACCACAAGAAGTTCAGAGCTGTAATTTGCTTCATAACTCGTAGAGATAGAAATCATTACACATGCAAAATTTCAGCTAGATCAGACAACTGGAATTGGGTCAGGGGCCCGCCCCTCGTATATGTCTTCGGAGACAGAACACTAAAATGAAAGTGTAGTAACTGTTCATTTTCTGTGTACTTATAACAGCCATGTGTAGCATTATTATTATGGAAAATTAAGGCTTTCCTTGTTGAAATTCGGTATAATTTCGTTCAAACTCATCGGCGTAACGTTCACAGGGAACATGAATTAAAACAGGTATATTAAGGGCATTGCCACGGCTGCTGCAAAGAAAGAAGGCTCTCTCTACCGTGCTAGAAAATTACGCCTGAACGTATCCTTTACCACTACAAAGGCCACAAGTCACCCATGTACTTGATGTATCAGCATTTTGAGGGAATTTTTGACACCCCAACACGAAACTGTGAATAACATAAAAACTCGTCATTTCACATTTAAAAATGGTTTATTTATTTTCTTGGGTGGATTATACTTCCAAAATAAACTATTAAAGTTGTATAAAACGTAATAGAAATATTATTTTTTATCTTTCAAAAACCAGTGTTTACAAAGTACCGACACGCTTCTAGGCAGCCATTTTTATGTAATGAAATCAATTGATTTTTACGAGTTAAATATTTTTCAATTTTTTAACTTTAAAAATCTATTAAAATTTATCTATGGATTCAATTTTTACGGTATTTTCAGGGTCAATGGGAAATTTTATGCTCGTTCCAATAAACCGAATATCATATTTAAGACAAACGTTTTTTTTTTAATTCCCCCATTTTGAAATTTCTATTTAGATTTACATAATTAATTAATGTAACAAAGTTTAATATATCACAAATTGAACATAAAAGGTCAATAAATATAATATTCAAATTTCAAACAAAAAAAAGAAAAGTTTTCTTGCCAATTTACCTGTAACGTTCAAAGTGTATATCCTTTTTTTTTTTTTCGAAATTTATGCTTATAATATTCCATTCCGTATTGGACGCTGAGGATATGTTATTCTATTTTAGTCATTGTTTTTTTTTCGGTGTTTAAAAGAAATTAAAAAAAAGAAAGTTCTGGTATTTCTCTAAGATAGTAAAACAAAAATCGAAAATAAGTCGCTCGGTCAATGTGTAAATGGTCAAAATCCATAAATGAAAAATATACACTTTGCAAGTATGGTAGCACAATAATGACTTCTACTGAAATATGTGAAACGTACACAAGGGAGATTAGGCTTCATTGAAACGGGTTTTCCCCTTCCGTACTCCCGTACATATCAAAGTGAGAATTCTTTTTGCATACGGGTATTTTAATGGCTGATAAACAAACGTTGGAGACACAGTACTTGGTTGAAAAATCCTTTCATTTAAAAAATAAATGGAATATAATATATAAATATAATTAAATTGCTGATCATTATTCAATCCCGGGTAGCATCGAGCCCCCTTGTTAGAATATATATATATATATATATATATATATATATATATATATATATATATATATATATATATATATATATATGAAAGGCGCTTTGTGTACGTCTGGGTGTATGTGTATGTGTATGCGTGTGGGTTCGCTCTGTATGGAATCCGAAACAGCTGTGTAGATAGTTTTAAAATTGCACACAAATATACTTTATGAGTCTGAGAGTGCTCGTAGATAGAGTTTGTATCGCAATGCCGCAGATAATTGTGGAGAATTGATAATTGAAAAAATCCGATTTTAATTGGATCAAAGTGAACACCCTTATACAGCCTAACATCACAAGTACATTATAGAAGTTTTATAACCACACAAGAAGAACGCCCTGACATACAAAATCTACAGTAAGGAATTAAGACAGGGACACGTTAACATTATTTATTTATTCTGTTGTTTCTGTCGATTTTATATTGATAACAAATGACCATAGATTATCAGCATTTTGTTTTCTGAATCCTTCAGCGCTTTCTCCAAGATTCTGGTGATCCTTAAGGAGGCAGTCTTCTGAAGCACTCCAGCATTGCCATGGATCCCGTTTTTCTCAATCCATTTGTTAAATCCTTTTGTCACATTCCTCAGAACTCCCATCACCACAGGCACAACTTCCATAAATTTTTATCTCCCTTTTCAAATCTTGGTACTTTTTGACCTTCTCCTGTTCTTACGGGAACATCAGAAGCAATCAAATATTAATAATTTGAAACAGGTTTTTCACAGTTAGATATATATATATATATATATATATATATATATATATATATATATATATATATATATATATATATATATATATATATATATATATATATATATATATATATTATATCCACATGAGTTACGTTTTTTTTGTTTTTTGTGAACTTTTTTTTAATAAAACCGATGAAAAAACAAATTGTATATTTTTTTTGGTGAAACCTTTTACGATATTAAATTTTGGTCTTTCCTCATTTTATTGAAACAAAAATTTATGGTTTGAAATTACATTTTCATACTGTTAGAAGTCTGTATACATAGAGAGTCTATTTAATGAAAAAATTTCAATAGCGACTTGTCCAAAACTTCTGATACACCTAATGTGACGTACACGAGTGCTACCCCATTAGTGAATCACGCGTCGGCTCCAATGTTGTACATTGTTCAACTGAGGGATCCGTTATTATTTTTACAAGGAAATCATTTTTGCGTGTGTGGACTAGTTTTGTTTTATTTATTTTGGCTTGAACTTTGCGCATTGTTTTGTTATTATGGGTTTATCTAGTTTTTTCGGGCGGGGGATGGATATATATATATATATATATATATATATATATATATATATATATATATATATATATATATATATATATATATATATATATATATATATATATATATATATATATAGCCGAAGTTTTCGTTATAGTTAAAATTGGTGAAAGCACTTGTGGAAATAAACAAAAATACATAGAAAGCTTTAGCGTGTACGTACCTCGCATGGAATGTCGTAGATCGAAACACAGTGAAATGTTATGATTGCTAGTGCACTTATTGATCCGCGCTATTATTTTAAATAGTACTTCCAAGTTTAATTAAAGTTTTACGATACCTGTTCTTATTAAATTGTTACGTGAAAGTACCCGCGTTTTTTAAAATAGTATTTTCCAGTTCAATTAAAGTTTTACGATACCTATTTTTATTAAATTGTCAGGTGAAAGTACAGAATAGGTACACAACACTCTCTGGTCCCCATGTTAAGAATGGTTTTCTAAATAATGTCATTACTTCAGCATTGAATTAAATAAAAACTACTCGGCGAGAACACTACTGTTTTTGTGTTAGGCTTATAACTGTTAGCATTTTTCAATTTTGGTGCCGGGGGTGGGGGGTATGGGCACAAGTTCAAATATTAAAAAAAAAAACAATTAGAAACACACCAAACATTGGGGGATGTACTTGAACCATTTAAAAAAATAACGGTAACATAAGTGCATAAGCAACATTTTTTGTTTCGTTTTGTTTTGCCTTACTTTGCTTTCATTTTGTTTATTTATTAAATCCGCCCCCCCCACCAAATAAAAATAAAAAAAATACAAAAACAATCATAAACCGAACTTGAAATTATTATTTTTTTTTATTTTTAAATAAAAAATAACGCACGCATAGTAAACCTTTAATTAAACTTGCAAATAATATTTTAAAATCGCGCGGATTCCATTTTCACTTTCACCAATTTTTCTGTTAATAATTACATAAACTCCGGCAAAAAAAATTGTCCCTTCCCCCCGCCACAAAAACAAAACACAAATAAGAAAAAAAAAGAAGAAAAAATCATAATAACGAATATCATGCGCAAAGTTCAAGCCAAAATAAATTAAAAAAATAAATAAATTAAATTAAAAAATAGGTCACATACGCAAAAATTCTGTCAGTCTTGCAGTTAATACTGATGTGACCCTTTAAGTGTTGTCGAACTTTGCCGGGACTTAACTGCAAGACTACGAAAATTCCTTCCTTGTAAAACTAATAATGGATTCCTCAGTCGATCAGAGCCGATGCGTAATTCGCTAGTGGGTTGGGTTAGCATAGGCACCGGCACCGCCAAAAATGGCCGCAAAATCAAGTTGTTGTTGTTGTTTTTTTAAAACTAAATTACATTTATTAAAATCCATTATTTCTGAGTAACTTTTTTTTTCCAGAAAGATAAAACCCTGAATTTTATCATATAGAAAACAGAATAATGTAAAACTTTTTCTACTATTTTTAATTCAAAAAGTTAACAGTTGACATTTTTTGTCTTGCACAAAAAACGTATTTAAGGGTTTTTTGAAATAATTAATTTATTTATTTATTGTCTAACTAAGATTTAGGATGATTTTCTAAGAGAATATGCAAAAATATTATAATATAACTACCTGAATTTCAAATAATTCCACTTATTCATATAGGTAACCAGATATTTCGCGTCGCCGTAGAGTTCAGATCGACTCTGTTTACGTTTTCGTTTGATAATAAGAAAACTATGGAAGACCAAACAGGCCAAAAAAACTTATTTTCCAGTGACGAAAATTTCAATGTATTATTAAGCTGAGGCTGGCCAGTACCAGATGGGTGACCATTTGTATGAGTTTGGTTTTTAATGTGTATGTGTGTGGGGGCCAGGCTCCCCAAAATGGGGGGGGCAATTTAAAGCAGAATAAATAAAAATTATTTCAGCGCGTTTGGTCCACCGTATTCGAAAGGCGGCAAACGTTTTCAAACGGGATCGAAAAAAAATGATGCTATTTTTAACACAAAGGGCACAATATTTATCGAATTTTTTTTTGTATCGATTATTCAACAAAGCATGCCCTGTTTAATAATGGTCATGCATTATTCGGCGCGCTAAAAAAAAATTGTTAATTTATTTATCAAAAATTTTAAAATGGCTTTTTTCGTATAAATATTAAAAAAAAAATTTTGTTTTGCTTAACTTAAATTAATTATTTTACTTAACATATTCACCGAATTTCACACTTAAAAACTCAAAAGCGGGATAATTAAACACAATCGAAGTTCTGATATTCAGACGTCAAAATAAGGTATGCAAACAATTTTTTTTTTAATCTATAATTCTGTCCCTTACAACAACACAATATGTTTTGTTCAGTTTCAGATGATTATTTTAAGCATATTTGTTCCCACTTCAAAACAAGGGGGGGGGTGTAAGCAAAAAAAATATATATATATATAAATATCGTTTATGAAAAATAAGTACACTGTTATAAAGTTCATTCTTCTCCTAACAATCGCTGAAAATTTCGTATTGATCGGATAATTACCTGATTTTTGGTAGATTTTTAAAAAGACGGTCCGTCAAAAAGTACTGACCTGCCCCCCCCCCCCCCAGTTTTGTGTGTACGTGTTTACGCACGTCCGCTTAAATCTGATTTTTATATCTTCATGCATTTTGTATATTTTAATAAAATAAAGATACAAAGAATAAGTTTACTAAAGAAATAAAAATAAAATAAAAAAAAGAAATTTAATAAAGAACTCACAACAAGCATGAAATGTTGACAAGTTTTAATCTAAACTTGCTTGTAAAACATTTTGTAGCAAAACATTTCGAACATTTAACTAATTAACAGACATTTTTTCACGTGGAACAAAATAATGATGACACCGTGCTATTACGGTGACCTTGAGTTCTTTGTTCTTTAGCAATTGATTTGTTTCTTTAAATAATTTCACATTTAAATCGTGTTTTTATCTTTTAATTTTGATTCTTTTATATTTTCATATATTTTATTTTCTTAATGAATTGAACACACAAAACAAAAGTTGTATCAATTTACTAAAGAAATCCTAAAAAAACAAAACAAATTTTCTATTTTGAACACAAAGGAAAAAAAAAAACAAAACTAATTCACTTCACTTCTTTTTTTTTTCGTATTGAATTCCTGGAATGAAAGGTAAGTTATTTTCTTCTTCTTTTTTGTTTACAATTTCAAAAAATCCATCCAATAACTTTTACAATAATGTTAAACAATAAATAAGTTTATTTTTTTATTGCAATAAAAATCTCCGAAGAAAATATTATTCAATCTGACATTAAGATTTTTTAAAAATCAGAATTTTGTTTATTTTTAGTAAAACTTATGTGATTTCTGAGAAAATAATAATGTTTATCATAAACACGATAATTTAATTTTCAAATATGGTTGAATTGTTAGACAACTTAGCACAAAAATTGTTTTAGCGGTTTTTGATTGTTTAAATATTTTTAGAAATTATTTAATGTACTTATTTAGTATTATTATTAATATTTTATATAATATTTTGGATTTAAGAATCTATAAAGTTTACATAAAATGATCACCCATTTAGTGGCCATCACTTCAAAATTCTAAATCTACTTTTATTGGCTAATAAGTTTCAATAACCTTAAAAATATCCGCAAAGAATTTTTTAAAAATATAATTATTATTTAAGATTTTCGTGAGGTATCACTTTGCTATATAAATTTATCGTAAAATGATCACCCATTTAATGGCCGGTTAACGGTCAACAAGACATGTAATTGTTCGAAGATTCAAATTCTTGTGGCAGAGGATAATTGACTTTTGCTTTCTTTAGGTTTTTTTTTCATTCTGTATTTTCATGTAACAATTTAATAAACAAAATATACCATAGAATATCATTTTGTATTTTCATGTAACAATTTATAAACAAAATATACCATTAAATATCATTCTGTATTTTGATGTAACAATTTATAAACAAAACATACCATAAAATATCATTCTGTATATTCATGTGACAATTTAATAAACAAAATATACAATAAAATATAATTCTGTATTTTTATGTAACAATTTAATAAACAAAACATACCATAAAATATCATTCTGTATTTTCATGTAACGATTTAATAAACAAAATATACAATGAAATATAATTCTGTATTTTCATGTAACAATTTAATAAACAAAACATACCATAAAATATCATTCTGTATTGTCATGTAACAATTTAATAAACAAAACATACCATAAAATATCATTCTGTATTTTCATGTAACAATTTAATAAACAAAACATACCATTAAATATCATTCTGTATTTTCATGTAACAATTTAATAAACAAAACATACAATTAAATATCATTCTGTATTTTCATGTAACGATTTAATAAACAAAACATATAAAATATCATTCTGTATTGTCATGTAACAATTTAATAAACAAAACATACCATAAAATATCATTCTGTATTGTCATGTAACAATTTAATAAACAAAACATACCATTAAATATCATTCTGTATTTTCATATAACAATTTAATAAACAAAACATAATATAAAATATCATTCTGTATTTTCATGCAACAATTTAATAAACAAAAGATATAAAATATCATTCTGTATTTTCATGTAATAATTTAATAAACAAAACATACCATAAAATATCATTCTGTATTTTCATGTAACAATTTAATAAACAAAACATACCATAAAATATCATTCTGTATTTTCATGTAACAATTTAATAAACAAAACATATAAAATATCATTCTGTATTTTCATGTAATAATTTAATAAACAAAACATACCATAAAATATCATTCTGTATTTTCATGTAACAATTTAATAAACAAAACATACCATAAAATATCATTCTGTATTTTCATGTAACAATTTAATAAACAAAACATACCATTAAATATCATTCTGTATTTTCATGTAACAATTTAATAAACAAAACATATAAAATATCATTCTGTATTTTCATGTAACAATTTAATAAACAAAACATACCATAAAATATCATTCTGTATTTTCATGTAACAATTGAATAAACAAAACATACCATAAATATCATTCTGTATTTTCATGTAACAATTTAATAAACAAAACATACCATAAAATATCATTCTGTATTTTCATGTAATAATTTAATAAACAAAACATACCATAAAATATCATTCTGTATTTTCATGTAACAATTTAATAAACAAAACATACCATAAATATCATTTTGTATTTTCATGTAACAATTTTATAAACAAAACATACTATAAAATATCATTCTGTATTTTCATGTAACAATTTAATAAACAAAACATACCATAAAATATCATTCTGTATTTTCATGTAATAATTTAATAAACAAAACACACCATAAAATATCATTCTGTATTTTCATGTAACAATTTAATAAACAAAACATACCATAAAATATCATTCTGTATGTTCATGTAACAATTTAATAAACAAAACATATAAAATATCATTCTGTATTTTCATGTAACAATTTAATAAACAAAACATACCATTAAATATCATTCTGTATTTTCATATAACAATTTAATAAACAAAACATACCATAAAATATCATTCTGTATTTTCATGCAACAATTTAATAAACAAAACATATAAAATATCATTCTGTATTTTCATGTAATAATTTAATAAACAAAACATACCATAAATATCATTCTGTATTGTCATGTAACAATTTAATAAACAAAACATACCATTAAATATCATTCTGTATTTTCATGTAACAATTTAATAAACAAAACATACCATAAATATCATTCTGTATTTTCATGTAATAATTTAATAAACAAAACATACTATAAAATATCATTCTGTATTTTTATGTAACAATTTAATAAACAAAACATACCATTAAATATCATTCTGTATTTTCATGTAACGATTTAATAAACAAAACATATAAAATATCATTCTGTATTTTCATGTAACGATTTAATAAACAAAACATACCATAAATATCATTCTGTATTTTCATGTAACAATGTAATAAACAAAACATACCATAAAATATCATTCTGTATTTTCATGTAACTATTTAATAAACAGAACATACCATAAAATATCATTCTGTATTTTCATGTAACGATTTAATAAACAAAACATACCATAAAATATCATTCTGTATTTTCATGTAACAATTTAAAAAACAAAACATACCATATAATATCATTCTGTATTTTCATGTAATAATTTAATAAACAAAACATATAAAATATCATTCTGTATTTTCATGTAATAGTTAAATAATGTGAAATTTTATGCTCTTTCCAATAAACTGAACATATTTTTAACAAACATTTTTTTTAATCCACGTCCCCCCCATTTTAAAATGTCTATTAAAAAATAAATAATTAATTTAATCGCCAAAGTTTTATATATCACAAATGGAAGATAAAAGATCAATAAATAATATATTCAAATTTAAAACAAAAATAGTGTTTTTTTTAAATTTACCTGTAAAGTCCGAAGTTTAAAATCTTTTTATTTTTTAAACACGTTTTTGTTGTTTGGTCCTTGCTCCTTTAATTGAAAAAAATTAGGGTGTGAATTACATTTTTCGAGTAGTTATAAGCTTTGAAAGACAGGGGTCGAATGAATTAACACCCCCATTTTGAAATATCTATTAAAAAGTAAATAATTAATTTACTCACCAAAGAGTTATATATCACAAATTGAAGATAAAAGATCAATAAATAATATATTCAAATTTAAAACAAAAAATGTAGTGTTTTTTTAAATTTACCTGTAATGTCCGAAGTTTAAAATCTTTATTTTTTAAAAAAACACGTTGTTTGTTTGTTTGTTTTTTAATGAAACCTTGGTCCTTGCTACTTTCATTGAAAAAACAGGGTTTGAATTACATTTTTCGAGTAGCTTGGAAAGACAGGAGCTGAAATTATTTAATATTTTTCACGAATTTCTTTTTTTACTTAATTAAAAAGTAAATGTTATGGCAAGGTTATTAAGAAATTAGTCTTTAACCTTTAAAAGCTACCAAGAATGAGACTAATAAAACAAGAATGGAATTTTTACAGCTGCGGCAACAGTTTTTTATTACTGTAAGAGAGCTTATAATATTAATAACATCAACATTTAGTTAACATTACAAAAAAGGAAAATGCAATGATAGTTGTAAGCTGCGCAAGTTTTTGCTGCATTTTTTACGACTTTATAAGAGATTGCATGCGATGATAGGAAATTATATTTTTACTTCAGAAAAAACTTTTTAATAAAACCAAGATGAAAATATGAAAAAAGGTTACAGCGGCTTTTTTTTACGGATCTACACATTAATAATACCAGCATCAAGTAAATTGCAGTTTTCGTTTAACAAAATTTACAAACTTTTTACAACTAGGTTTTCCTAAAAATAATCAAAGACAAGATGTTGGCCTTTAAATATTTCTACAATGTTTCTGCCATTTCTGTAACTGAAACTCAATTAGCTGGTGATATACTATATTTAATATGTAAATATTGAATTATATGGGTGTAAGTAAGAAGAGTGCAGGTATATATATGAAAGGAAATAACATAGTTTAATAGACGTTACACAATAAAATACATTGTACACAGAAGCAGATATGACTAAATATATGAAAGGAAAATAACATAGTTTAATAGACGTTACACAATAAAACATATTGTAAACAGGAACAGATATGAATGAATATATGAAAGGAAATAACATAGTTTAATAGATGTTACACAATAAAACATATTGTAAACATGAACAGATGTGAATGAATATATGAAAGGAAATAACAGTTTAATAGACGTTACACAATAAAACTTATTGTAAACAGAAGATATGAATGAATATATGAAAGGAAATAACTAAATTAAATAGATGTAGAGATTCAACATCTCTATCAACTGTGGCATGGGCCCCGAAAGGCGATCAAGGTTGGATTTTTTTATCTTAAAAATCCACGTTTATTAATTATTTGATCTTCCATGGTCGGGTCCATACGGAATGGTATATATATATATATATATATATATATATATATATATATATATATATATATATATATATTATTTTAATTGGAATTCATTATTGAGATGAGTATTATTTATATCAATTTATTTATTGCGGATTATTATTCTCATCTTTATTAGTTATTGTTTCACAACGTTTTGGCCAACTATTCCTCTGGCCTTCGTCAGGTGGTAACCACGACAGATATGAAGTCCAAATCTCCCAACTACATTCTCATCAATCATTGCCATTCATATTGTAATATATGTTTTTCTTCTCATTTTGATTTACATCTGTGTATCTATAAAAGTGAACGTGTCTGTCTGTGTACATTCTCATCAATCATTGCCATCCATATTGTAATATATGTTTTTCTTCTCATTTTGATTTACATCTGTGTATTTATAAAAGTGAACGTGTCTGTCTGTGTGCATTTCCCTATGCAGTAACTCTGTCAATTTTCAGTCTACAGACTCGAAATTTGATATACAAGGTAGTGCGATTTGGGAAAATTTTTGTAATCCTTTTCCAGCCAGTAATTTTGCTGTTAAGGGGTCAAAATTCAACGATTTGACCTTTGAGAACTCTACCAAACCAATTTTGGGTTTAAGAACTCCGCCAATTTGTGGTTCAAAAACTTGAAATTTGTGATAGGTTCCTTTGACATGGATATAACTTAATAACTTGATTTGAGCCAAAAACAATAAATGTTAAGGGGTCGTAATAGGAGTCAAAGTTTTTAAAAATAAACTTTTTTTTTTGCTTAACTTACATTTCCAAACACCCGGGCAAGGCATGGCTGAAATGCTCGTCATAAAAAAATGATATAATTTCAACAGGACTATATCTTAAAATAACACCTGTATGGAGTGGATCTGTGTCAAGTTAGAAAATATCTGTTTATTTTCGTATAACTTTTTTTTAGATTAAATTAATCTAGATATTGAATTCAATCTAATAATATTAATTACAATAAACAAACATAATACTAATATTTGAATACAAATATTAAAAATATTGAATTTCATTTACTTTTGCAGATGCTCCTGATTGGACGCTATTATTTAATTTTAATGGAGTCTCATTTTCCTAAGCATCATCCTATACACAATTATTACTTCATTTGAAAGAGTACACCGACATCTGCTGCAAGATTATACTTTTTAATGAATTTTGTGAAACATTGGTGAAAACATAACACATCTTAAAGGTAATATATTTTTGCTGAATAGAGACAAAAGGTCATCAAATATCAAATTGAAGAAAAGTGTGTGTTCTTCTTTAAGAAGACAATATTTTTACAGCATCAGAAACTATAAAACTTATAAAAAATTTGTAGAAGAAAAGTGTGTGTTCTTCTTTAAGAAGACAATATTTTTTACAGCACCCGAAAAGGTAAAATATTTTTGTTGAATAGAGACAAAAGGAAATAAGAGATCAAATTGCAGAAAAGTATGTGAGTTTAAGAAGACAATATTTTTACAGCACCCGAAAATATAGCAATAAGAAACATTTTGTAGAAAGAAAAGTATGTGGCTTTAAGAAAACAATATTTTTTTACAACACTCGAAAATATAGCAATAAGAAAGATTTTGTAGAAAGAAAAGTATGTGGTTTTAAGAAGACAATATTTTTACAACACCCGAAAATATAGCAATAAGAAAGATTTTGTAGAAAGAAAAGTATGTGGTTTTAAGAAGATAATATTTTTTACAACACTCGAAACTATTAAACTAAGAAAAATTCTGTAGAAAGAAAAGTATGTGGCTTTAAGAAAACAATATTTTTTACAACACTCGAAAGTATTAAACTAAGAAAGATTTTGTAGAAAGAAAAGTATGTGGCTTAAAGAAGACATTATTTTACAGCACTATAGTTTTATAGCACTAAGACAATATTTATATTGCACTATAGTTTTATAGAAGTAAGACAATATTTTTACAGCTCTATAGTTTTATAGCGGTAAGAAAATTTTGTAGAAAGAAAAGTATGTGGTTTTAAGAGACAATACTTTGTACATCACTAGAAACTATAACACTAACAAAAAAATTATAAAAATAAAACTATATCGTTGTAAGAAGACGGTATTTTCTACAACACTCGAAAATTATAGAACTAAGAAATATTTTGTGAAAGAAAACTAATACCTTATAAAAGCTAAATTCTTTGATGTAGCAATTTGCAAAGATCACTCGGTTTAAATATATAAAGGTGTGGGTAAATATTTTGTATCTTAAAAGCTTCTTATCTTCAAGTTTAATAATAAAATTGCAATAAAGATGAAACTAATGTTTCCCTAATGTGTGGAAAACATTGTAGAATTCACACTAGAAAAATGCGACATTCATGTAAATTGTAATTGTTTTGTAAAGTTTGTTGAAATTCTTGTTCTAAAGCATCAAATTTTGTTAAACATTTAACACTTGAGAAATTCTTATGAAGTGTGAAGACATTCTTGTTTTACTAAACAAATGTCAATGAAAAAAATCAACGTTAGTAAATCACATGCGAATGTACAATGGTGAAAAGCCACATTCTTGTGAAGAATCATTATATGTAAGAAGAGTGCAGGTATTCTTGTGAAGAAACATTATATGTAAGAAGAGTGCAGGTATTCTTGTGAAAAATCATTATAAGTCAAAAGAGTGTAGGTATTCTTGTGAAAAATCATTATAAGTAAGAAGAGTGCAGGTATTCTTGTGAAGAATCATTATAAGTAAGAAGAGTGTAGGTATTCTTGTGAAAAATCATTATAAGTAAGAAGAGTGCAGGTATTCTTGTGAAAAATCATTATAAGTAAGAAGAGTGCAGGTATTCTTGTGAAAAATCATTATAAGTAAGAAGAATGTAGGTATTCTTGTGAAAAATCATTATAAGTAAGAAGAGTGCAGGTATTCTTGTGAAGAAACATTATAAGTAAGAAGAGTGCAGGTATTCTTGTGAAAAATCATTATAAG
This sequence comes from Euprymna scolopes, assembly GCF_053919585.1. Taxonomy (NCBI): domain Eukaryota; kingdom Metazoa; phylum Mollusca; class Cephalopoda; order Sepiida; family Sepiolidae; genus Euprymna; species Euprymna scolopes. Next base: position 190,951,956 of record NC_136527.1, read on the forward strand.
TAAGAAGAGTGTAGGTATTCTTGTGAAAAATCATTATAGGTAAGAAGAGTGTAGGTATTCTTGTGAAAAATCATTATAAGTAAGAAGAGTGCAGGTATTCTTGTGAAAAATCATTATAAGTAAGAAGAGTGCAGGTATTCTTGTGAAAAATCATTATAAGTGAAATATATGAGAACTCTAGACAATTACACTTAAGGGAACAATTAGAATACTAAAAAGAGCTCTTGGTTTATTTCAATAAAAAACACGCCAATGTTGGCAGGTGGTTTGGCTGCCCCATACCCAGCGTTACAATCTTCAAAGGAAAAAAAACTAAAAAAGGGAAAAGCCACTTCTGAAAATAACAGATAGTAATGCATATGATAATTAACATTCCAGAAAAGCCATATACTGTTGAGGTGTGTGGATATTCTCGTCCTACAAAATAAATACTTAGTCATACATATGAGAACTCACATTGGGGAAAAGCGCCATTTGTTTGTACTGTGTGGATATTCCTGTTCCGAAAAATCAAATTTAGTGAAACATATGAGAATTCACAGTGAGTAAAAACCACATATCTGTGAAATGTGTGAATCTTTTTCAAGTAAATCAGTCTTAGCTTAAGATAAGATAACTCGCACTAGGGAAAAGCCATATATTTGCGAAGTGTGTCGATATTCTTCTAGAAAATCAGATATATTCAGACATGAGAACTCACACTGGGGGAAAAATGAAAAAAAAGGGTAAAGCAACATATTTGTCTTTAGTGAGACATATTAGAAGTCACACTGGGGAAAAGCCATATATTTGTGAAGTTTGTGGATCTTCTTTTTCTACCAAATCCTACTTAGTCACACATATTAGAACTCACACTGGGGAAAAGCCACATACATGTGAAGTGTGTCGATATTCTTATTCTGCAAAATCAGATTTAGTATCACATTTGAGAACTCACACTGGGGAAAAGCCACATTCTTGTGAAGTGTGTGGATCTTCTTTTTGTCGAAGATCAGAGTTAGTCAGACATATGCGAACTCACACTGGGGAAAAACCACATACTTGTGAAGTGTGTGGATATTCTTGTATTGAAAAATCCGATTTAGTATCACATATTAGAACTCACACTGGGGAAAAGCCACATACTTGTGAAGTGTGTGGAGCTTCTTTTTCTCGAAAATCAGGCTTAGTTTTACATATGAGAAATCACACTGGGGAAAAGCCACATACTTGTGAGGTGTGTGGGTCTTCTTTTTCTCAGAAATCAGGCTTAGTCACACATATGATAACTCACACTGGGGAAAAGCCACATACCTGTGAAGTGTGTGGATCTTCTTTTTCTCGAAAATCAAGCTTAGTCAGTCATAAGATTACTCATACTGGGGAAAAGCCACATGCTTGTAAAGTGTGCGCATTTTCTTTTTCTAAAAAATCAAATTTAGTGAGACATGAGGCAATTCACACTGGGGAAAAGCCACATATTTGTGAAGTGTGTGGATATTCTTCTTCTAGAAAATCAGAAATATTCAGACATATGAGAACTCACACTGGTTAATTGGGGAGAGGAAAATTATGTTCTCAACGTCTTTACTGACTCAGTGTTTGAGAGATTAATAACTTAAATTGAACATTCGAATATCTATGTATCTCATATAGACTTCAAGGGTTAGTCCCAGGTTGTGGGCCCCTTGATTTACTTCGACTGAAGTAAAATAAAACAAAAAAAGAAAAGCCACATACTTCTGAAGTGTGTGGATCTTCTTTGTCTAAAAAATCAGGGTTAGTCAGACATGTTCGAACTCACACTGGCGGGCCTACAAGCAAATGACCTATGCCGGTTTTGCCACTCAGCAATTGAGAGCCCAAACCATCTAATTTCCGCATCCCCAATCTTATTGGCAGATGGCCTTTACACTGTCCGTCACCATATAGTATGTAAGAACCTCCATTGTAAGATCTGTGGCGAGATGTAACTTGACAGAGCAACGAACATCTGGGAACATGAACCACCACCGATAACATCAAACGGAAAAGTGATTGTGTTCTATGACAAAGACATACAGGCAGGCAGCTAGATAAAAGACAGACCTATCAAACCAGATATTGTAATATAGAACAAGCCCGAAAGAACTGCGCTCATTATCACAGTCCCAAATGATTTTGGCCTTAATAGGGCTGAATGGGAAAAGATAACAAAATATCAGGACCTAAAAAATGATCTAAAAGCCACATGGCCTCTGAAAGAAATAAACATTATACTGGTTGTGATAGTAACAACTGGTTTAATACAAAAGAACCTTCAGAAATACTTAGAAGCAATCCCTGGAAGACCAAGCTGTAACGAGATACAAATAGCAGCCATACAGGGAACAACATCTATTCTTAAAAGAGCCCTTGGATATAAATTTAAATCGTAAGAGAATCAAGTGTTAGCTCCAGGAGAGAGCCCCTTGATATATTACTGAAGTAAAATAAAAAAAAAAAGAAATGGAGAAGCTACAAACTTGCAAAGACTGTGGATATTTTAGTATTGAAAAACTAGATTTAGTATCACATTTAAGAACTCACCCTGGGGAAGAGCCCCATACTTGTGAAGTGTGTGGATCTTCTTTTTATTTGAAAATCAGAGTTAGTCAGACATATGCAAACTCACACTGGGGAAAAGCCACATACTTGTGAAGTGTGTAGATCTTCCTTTACTCAAAATATGTCTTAGTCAGCCATAAGATAACTCACACTGGAGAAACTACAAGCAAATACAGATTGCAGCCATAAAGGGAACAGTGTCTATTCTTAAAAGAGCCCTCGGATATAAATTTAAACTAATAGAATCAAGTGTTAGCCCCAGGAAGGAGCCCTGTGATCTCTTCAAACTACCAAAAGTAAAATAAAAAAAGGAAAAACTACATACTTGCAAAGTGTGTGGAGCTTCTTTTTGCCGAAAATCAGACTTAGTCAGACATATGAGAACTCACACTGGTGTGCCGCCTTCCTCCGACCATCCAGTGCGTCCCCCGGGTTGCGGATGCAGGCACCCCCTCAGCTTATGTAAAGTAGGTAGAGATAAGCTTTGAATAAGAAATAAGAAGCCGTGGACAATGAGGAACAACCATGAAAAATGTCAAATAAATGGAATTCAAACTGAACGCCCAGGATAAAAAGGGCTCCTCAACAGGCAGGAAGAGGAAAGAAATGGTGTGAACCTTCTTGCCCCCAAAAGTGGTACACCAATCACCTCAGAGGTCACACAAGGACATCAACCAGTCCATGACCAAGATGGACAAAGCGTCCTTCCTACATCTCGCTTGACACACCCCAAAAGAAACAGAAGGGGGATAAAAACCCAGTCATGGTCTGTTGAACAGAAGAAGGTCCTTCTGCACTGCCACCACTACTCAAGGTTGGAGAAATGGGGACGCAGCGCAGGAGAGATACTCACCAAGAGAGTAAAAGCCTCGGATCTCCCAGCAGAGAAAAAGGACACATCGTTACACAACCTGCGATCCCTCATCTCAGAGATGGGGAGATATATCCCACAAGCAGAAGTAAATATCATTAAACATGAGACACTGAAGACCGCAGAAGAAGACTACCATAAGGAAAAGGATGTGGGGACAAAACGTAGTAAAAATCAAAAGGGGAATATTCCAAGGTGATAGCTTATCTCCCTTACTCTTCTGCTCTTCATGGATGATCTTAAGCTTCATGCTAGCTCTAACACCGATCTGCACCACCTTCTGCAGGTAGTACACACATTCTCCATTGACATCGGAATGAAGTTTGGCCTGGATAAATGTGCCAAATGTACACTCAGAGCTGGAAAGAAGACCCACACAGAAAATATGCAGCTTAATGAAAACATCGACATCAGGGATCTAGAAGAGCATGAGCCATACAAGTGCCTTGGCATTGAGGAAAATGAGAACATACAACATGCCAAGATGAGGGAGAAGATTAGTAAAGAATATGTACGCCGGGTGAGGAAAATATGCAAAACCCAGCTCACCAATAAAAATAAAGTAAAGACACAGAAACTACTAACGCTTAATGAAATAATATATAGAAGTCAGTGTATACCAAGGCTGTATTTGCCCAGAGGAGAAGGAGGTTTGGGACTCTCAGAGATCAATCATCAACATAGGGCAACTATTGTGAGCATCGGTCAGTATCTGAGAAGCTCCCAGAATGACACCCTCTCAATAGTATATGAACATCAAGAGACAAGAGCCAGCAGAACAACATCAGTCACCCAGCTGGCCAAGCATTTTGGTCAGGGATGTCTCTCAGATGAGGACGAAACACCAAACAAGTTAATATAAATTAAAGTACTTTCATAACGTTTGATAACATTGTTAATAAATTAAAGTACTTTCATAACGTTTGATAACATTGTTGATATAAATTAAAGTACTTTCATAACGTTTGATAACATTGTTAATATAAATTAAAGAAACAATACCATTTATTGCTAATACAGCAAATATTATGTTGATATTTTTAACTCTTTATTTTCTTATAAGGCTAAAAATCTATCAGGAAGGTTGAAAATTTAATTTAATTTTGTTTTCGGTTTTAAAATTATGAACAAATAATTTTTACATGAGAATGTTTTTTTTAATAATAAATAAAACCTTTCATTGAGTATGTCCAAATATTTTCTTTTACTAAAGTCGGTTTGAAAATGATTCACCTCGTGGCTATTAATGAAAGTAGCTGTGACTGAGCGTTATATATTAAAATTGATGGTTTCTTTTTAGAATTATAAACATAATTTTTACATGAGAATATTTGTAAAAAATATTTTTTTTAAATTTATTTACTTGCCTCCCCACGAGGGCACAGTCAGACACAAGATCGGTTTTTAATGTTGGAAAATTTAGCTCCTCAAAAGGACAACACTGAATAGGAACAAAAATAAAATAAAAATTGTCTTGGTCATGAAGGATTTCTCCTCCACTGACCGAGGACAGAACAAATGAAGTGTAGCATCAGAACAGATACTACACTGTGATTATTATTGTAAATGTTTGTTTACTATCTTTTCGTAGATTTTAGCAATAGTTTACATTATGGTATGAATGTTTTCTTTAATTATGTTTTTAGGAATGTGAACATCATTTTCGGCCTAAGGATGTTATAAAGAAGTCAAGATTCGATGATAAAACATTGTGAAATAAACACGCAAGATGAGAACATTAGTCCGAGTAATCTCTAAAGTTCCAAAAAATAACATTCAACCCATGTGATTTTTCTCTAAATTAAATTTAAAAAATATTTCTGCACTAGTAACTTTTGTTTGTTTGTATTTAAATTATTTGTTTGATTTCAATTTTTTGTATTTTATCGTTTGTTTTCATTTTTAAAATTTTTTATCGATGGTTTTCACTTTTAAAATTATTCATCGTTGGTGTGTAATATGGTTTTTTAATTCTTTGTTTCCTAACTTCATAATTCAGTTTTATCAGTATTAAATAGTATATTGCTTTAAAATTACTTAATTTTACATAGATAATATTTATATTTTATATTGAATAAAGTTCAGTTTCAGTATTAATCGAACTGCGTTCCTTTTTCTTTTTAAAAATGTTTTATTGCTCTTGTTCAAATGACCCTCATATAGTACTGACAGTCTGACAAATCTTACCTACATTGCCTGCATGCATTTTTCAGTTAACAGGCCTTCTTCTTACTCTCGGTGATCGTGGTACGGGTAATGACTGTGGTCTAACCAATAGATGCACGAAATCTGTTTGAGATTGTTAGACGTTTTCGTTCATCAATCTATATCAAAATAAAACAGTTTCAGTAGCTGTAGGTGACACCTTGGCCGATTCCTTACCCTTAAGAGATTGAGTTTTTTATCATTTATTTTCTGCTAATATAAAATTACAAATGTTAAACAAAGAACCAATAATTAGGCACAAATCCAACTCACAAAATGGAGGAGAGGCTGTGTACTTATTTATTTGTTAAAGGCTTATCCATAGCTAAAGTTTTTACTCGTAACAATCACTCCAGAGACTGTCCTATTTACTTAAATCAAATCAATGATTTTTATATAACAGAAAAGATTGATATGAGCATGCAGATCAGATACGATCAAAACGTTGGAATAGAAGTGGATGATAAACTGATTTGGAAACATCGCTTGTTTTGTGGCGCGTACAGAGATGGGCGATTGGAGAAAAGAGAAACTATCGGTGAGAGTTGTAGACCTACGGAGCGAAATTAGGTCGTTTACTTATAAGTAGAAGGATTAGAGAAGGATATCTGATATTTATTGAATTATTGGGGTGAGCGCGTACGCAGACCCCACACTTAGAAATAATGCACCCGAATCGTCCACATTTGGGACGATCGCAACGGTCAACCCAACCGCAGTGCAATAGAAGGGTCTCACTCTGGAGGAACGACCTTATTGATTGCCGTAACCTCGGTACCAGGTAAGTATAAATTATTTAGCCTTTCGTCCCCGGCCTTGGAATTATCTACTGCCAAGGCCTCATTTGGGGTACGAGGAAGCTTAGGCACTAAGGCCAGTAAGGGGGAGTGGGGGAAAAGGGGGTATTTTCTAGTCTTTAGCTAGACTTGCGTAAGATAGCAAGTACTTTATTATAAAACCTACACTAAAGTTTCTATCAAGCACTTTTTCGCCTAACATTCTTACCAGGACCTACTTAAAATAACAGCTCCCCAGCTTACGGGATGGCAGGCGGCATTCACACTGTGAAGAAAAAAGCATAAAAAACATAACAATATTTACAAGTAACTTAAAAGAAAAATATATTTACAAACTAAAGGATTTTTTTTGTAATGGGGGTGAGATGATGGGGAGGGGGGCAAACTAGAATACACCCAAAAAGAAAGAAAAAGAAAACAAATTAACAAAATGCCTATGGGGGCGGGTTAGTAAGGGGACCCTCCCTACCTAACGGCTGGTCTGTCGTATCAAACGCCCACTGTCTTCCGGTCCTCTTCCCCCGGGGGGAAAGGGTGAAAACAAGCAGGTCGTTCCCTAAAGGGGAATGGAGGAACTAGGGACATGTATGAAAAATAAAATAGGGTCGGGGATAATAGGGATGGATGCTGTCTTCCAAGATAAAGTACGTAATGGGCGAAATAGGCCTGGGACAAAATAAAACAAGTGGACTTTTGGGCATCTTTGGAAGCTCTCCTAGTGTCAATCTATCAAAAAAATAATAAGCTATGGAAACAGGATCCATACGCATACTACCCTAACCTAGGACCTATAAAAAGGACAAGCTATCCACTCTTGGTGGTTACTTACCTATCTAGCCTTAAACCTACCCAATATTATAAGGTAAACCTTATATTACTTGTCTTGATGGGGCTGGGTTCCGAGAAAAAAAAAACCTCAGCACCCTAGGACCAATACCACTAGGGTGGAAACACGAACTGAAATCTAGCGCCTCGTCGAATGCACAAACTAGTGTTGTGCACCCATCTCCTATCAAAGTCGATGTGGTGCAATCTTTTCCAATGACATCTGATTTTCGTTTTAAGTTGATGCTTAAAACGAACAACCAGATCGTGATCAGAAACAGATTGCCCCCAATAGACAATGTCCAGACGTGAAACCCACGTCACTAACCTAGCCACCGCTAGGATCGCTAGAAACCCCGCCCGTATCTCCCTGTTAAACGGCGGATCCACGTTGTCGACTACGTATGCTAAATCAAGTGGCACCGACTGCTCGGGGTCGATGCGAGCCGTTACCCCTTCGACATACTCCCAGAGACTCCGCACCCCGCTGCAAAGAAAGAATGCGTGTTCTCTCGTCTCCTCCTCTTCTTCATCATTACAGCGTGGGCATGGGGGATAGTAATAATCCCTATCCCGATCATCCCTGGCTAGTTTGCCAAAGAGTGGCAGCGCGTCTCGGACTAGCCTCCACGTGAGTGAAAATTCTGCGTTGTTAATATAGCTACTGGCAGGCGCCCAACTCCACAGCGAGAGAACTTCCCCCCTCGACAGATGTAGCCGCTCCACCAGCGGGTCTTTCGCAGTCCCCTCCACTACATCCCTATATAGCAACCAGCTGGGCCGTGCAAGGTCACTGGACCCCGGCAATGCCCTAAGGGTGGCTCGGCATTCGGTCAGGAAACACCTTTCCCCCGCCGGTCTTCTGCGACCTTCAGCGGCAGGGTTGGATATGAGCCGTGGGAAAGCTTGCTCCACGACTGGTACCCAGGGCGTTTCCTCCATCAGTGTCCGACTCAGGAATGCCAATCTTTCTGCGTGCTTGTGACTTTGCAGATCAGGCATCCCTAAGCCTCCCTCGCTAAGCTTCTGTGTACAGACCTGTCTACGGACATATGGCTTTCCTCCTACCCAAAGAAGTTTGAATAGGAGTTGCTCTAAAGCCTTACAGTGGTCCGCAGGCAGGGGAAGAACAGATAAACGGTAAAGGATCAGTGGAAACACGTACATAGCACATGCCTCCACGCGACCCTTCAAGGACAATTTCCTCCGAATCCAAGTCCCTACTGACGACTCGACCTTAGTCTGTACTTCCGACCAATTCTTGTCCAGCTGGAGGTCCGGCCAGAACCACACACCGAGGATCTTTACTGGGCCATCTGTCCAGCCGAACGCACCTAGAAGCGAGTTTACCCCGGTCCAGGCGCCCAACCGCAGGCCAACGGACTTGCTGCGATTGATCACGGCCCCTGTGACAACTTCATACTCAGCGATCGCCTCTATCACCGCTTTAATGTCGGTTCGTCGTGCGACGAACACGGTGACGTCATCGGCGTACGCGGACACCCTGGCAACTTTGCCGCCAGGTAGAGCTATACCACGTAGGACTGGTCTCGCCGCCTCGTCCCTTAATTTGCGAAGGAAGGGCTCCAACGCCAGGACATAAAGCAGAGGCGACAGCGGATAACCCTGCCCACCGACCGGGAGACCCCAAAGGACTCCGACAACCTACCATTAACTTGCACCACCACCGCGGGATCACGATACAGGGCGGAGATCCACTTGCGGAAGTCCGGACCAAAGCCGGCGGTTTCCACAACAGCACTCAGGAACCCATGGTCCACCCTGTCGAACGCCTTGGACTGATCTAAATTGATCAGCGCGGCTTCTGTGTTGTCTTCTACCCCCTCTAAGATTGTGCCTACGGAAGGTGAGTATAATTTTTTATGTGCCCACCACTTTTCTTATATCACACTTCTATACTAACCACCGACAAACAATAATAAAAAAAACTAAAATACCTCCACATAATTCTCACCAATATCAGTATATCACAAAATTTAATTCACTAATAACAACAATTCATAACAAATAATTTACTATCATTTAAACTTACCAACATTTTCACAAAATACCTCAATTCTTAACGGAACTTACATTTTACTGTAATATTCAATGTCAAGGTCGTTTACATGTGAACAACATAAATTCATAATCTTTTCAATGAGAACAAATACAAACGAATGAAAACTTTTAGAATCCAAACCAAAGCACTAAACCAAAAACATATTTATGTAATTAAATCAGTTTTGTATTTCATTAATTGGCACTTGTACAGTTTAATCAAGACATAAAAATATAAAAATATTGAAAAAACACCCGAGTTATATTGTACTTACGCGTTATGGAATGAAGTTCTCTGAAAAAAAGTAACTTAATTTGATCAAGTACTTTTTCTTACAGAGGAAATCAAATTTTATTGTAATCGATCTATCATCGCCATTTGGCTGTTTAGGGACACGAGGAGGGCAGACTTTATACAAAGGACAAAATGAAAAAAAGATTAAAAAAGGACAAAGAAATTCTGTAAAATAAGTGAAAAATATTTTTCTAAGTATTTTTTCTGCTCATGTTTTAAAACACAATAATCTTGTCAAAATTTCAAAAACTTTAAACGGTGATTGGAGTTATCTTCCCCTGGCGTTCCCTTCTCCTAAGCGGAAAAAAAGATGGCCGTTCGATCTAATTAAAATTTGAGTTTCCTTGGTAAAAAAATAAAAAATAAAAAATAACTGCTGGATCAAATGAAGTGATTTGTTTTTTCATGAAAACTTTAATCCATAACGAGTACATACAATATATTTTTTTCAATATTTTTATTTTTTGGTTCCTTGATTAAACTGTACAAGTACCCATTAATCATATCAAAGCATGGATGAAACAAAAATGAATTAAAAATTACGATCTGAAGAGTTATTTTCCCGTACAGGAGCAGTAATTTAAAAAAAAAAATGCCAATAGACGCTGTAATATATTGGACAGGAGTATCTCCCTTGCACTTCAATGAACTACGGATTATCTCCCTTGCACTTCAATGAACTACCACTGGAGGGCGCGACAGTCTTAAAAATCTTTTTCTTTAGTAAATAAAAGGACCGGGAGACGATCTTTCCCTACGAGACGTACCGTCTACCGATCTATCCATAATGTTATTTTGTCTTGTGCATTTTTATTCATTATGCATTGTTAATGTTGATATACTTCAATTGGCGACGAGGAACGAATAATGCGGAGGAGTAACAAGACAATTTAAAATTAAAAGCGAACACCCACAACAAATCGAATGAGGAAAAGTTGCCGAGTAGCGGATAAAAATAGCTTTATTAGGCACCATTGGAGAATGGAATAGTACGGAAGAAGAATGGTCGCACTATATTGAGAGAGTAAAATTTTTTTTTACTGCCAATGATGTGTTGAATGAAGGTAAGAAACGTGCTATATTTTTGTCGGTTAATGGGGCAAAAAATTATGCTATTCTCAGGGGTTTAGCCGAAAACAGGCCAGAGCAGAAAACATTTGAAGAACTATGTATTCTGATGGAGAGACACATCAGGCCGGCCCCCAGCGAGATACATGAACGTTTCTTATTCAACACGAGAGACAAACAAGAAGGTGAGTCCATTAGTGAATATGTGGCCACACTGAGAAAAATGTCGGAACATTGCAACTTTGAAGAAAAAGTAAATGTACACATACGTGATCGTTTGGTTGTGGGAGTGAAAGATGAGAAGATACAGGAGCGCTTGCTGGGCGAAAGAATGCTAACTTTGCACAAGGCCATTGAAATAGCAGTGTCTATGGAATCGGCAAGGAAATATTCCAAGTTGATGTTGGGAGCACAGACGAGTGGAAGTGAAACGTCCGTACACAGGTTACCATTAAAACGAGAGTGTTATCGTTGTGGAAGCACTGGCCACCAAGCGGACAAGTGCCAGTTTAAAAACAAGGAATGTTTTAAATGCAGGCGAATAGGGCATACTCGTCGGAAGTGTAGGCAAGAAGAGAGCAGGCCTCCTAACTCCGAAAAACGAGGTAAGGAAAGCAGGATGGCGAACAATGTGGAGGAAAATTGTTGTGAAGAAATGGACATAAATATGGAAAGGCTAGACTTGCACACAGTTCCTAACCTGCGGACACCACCAGTATTAGTGGAACTGCTAATTAATCAAGAGAAAGTGGTCATGGAAGTGGACACTGGAGCTGCATGCACAGTAATGAGCCTAGAGAAATTCAATAAAATTGGCCAAGTTCGTGATCTAAAGGAAAGCCATGTCAAGTTGAGAACGTACACTGGTGAATTAGTGAAACCACATGGGACCACAGACGTGGAAGTAATCCAGGAAGGGTTAAAGCATCGGCTACCTTTGCTGGTGGTGAAATGTAATGTACCGACACTTCTTGGCCGCAACTGGTTGAATAAGGTAAAGCTGGATTGGAGAAGCATGTTTCCTTTATCCCAGGAAGATTCCCCTTCGAGGTTGGAAAGGCTTTTAAAAGAATTTGATTCGCTGTTCAGTGAAGAAATGGGGTGTTTAAAGGATTTGAAGGTCAAAATACCCATTGATAAAACGGCGAGTCCCAAATTTTTTCGGGCAAGACCAGTACCTTATGCCATAAAAGCGGATGTGGAAAAGGAGCTAGATCGCCTGGAAAACCAGGGAATTTACAAAAGAGTGGAATACTCTAGGTGGGCTGCCCCCATTGTACCGGTTGCCAAAAATAATAATGAAGGCATTCGGATCTGTGGAGATTACAAACAAACAGTAAACCGGGCATCACCATGTGACTATTACCCTCTTCCTCGGACAGAAGATATATTTGCTACTTTGAAAGGGGGTCAAAATTTAGCAAGCTCGACTTGAGCCATGCCTATCAGCAGCTGGAATTGGATGCAGAAACCCAGGAACTGCTAACAGTAAACACTCACCAAGGATTATACCAGCCCACCAGACTACAATTTGGGGTACACAGTGCTACAGGGATTTTTCAAAGGGAGATGGACAAAAGATCGAAGAACATTCCTTTTTGCAAGGTGCGTGTGGATGACATCCTGGTTTCAGGTAGTGATGACAGTAGTCATCTGAAGAATTTATACAGTGTATTTGCTGCACTAGATAAGGCCGGATTAAAATTAAAGAGAAGTAAGTGCAAGTTTCTCCTTCCTGAAGTGACATATCTGGGTTTCAGAATTAGTAAGGAAGGCATAGCGCCTCTTCCAGACAAAGTAGCCACCATGACAGAGGCACCTCGACCGCAAAACATCACAGAATTAAGAGCCTACCTAGGGGCACTTAACTATTATCATAGTCATTTGCCAAACTTATCAACTATACTTGAACACCTTCACAACTTAATGAGGAAGGGTGCTCCCTGGGTATGGGGTGCTGAACAAACCAGGGCTTTTGAAGAAACAAAGAAAATGCTGTGTTCTGCACCTCTTTTAACTCATTTTGATCCATCTAGACCGATTCTGGTGCAAGTAGATGCTTCTCCCTATGGACTGGGAGCTGTAATGGCTCACAAAATGGAAGATGGAAGGGAGAAACCAGTATGCTACGTATCACGAACGCTGTCTGAGGCAGAACGGAATTATGCGTACATTGAGAAGGAGGGGCTGGCCCTAGTCTTTGCGGTAAAAAAGTTGCACCAATATCTGTATGGGAATAATTTTACGTTGTTCACTGACCACAAACCGTTATTGGGGTTGTTTGCTGAAAACAAGCCGATCCCTTCTCTTGCTGCTGCCAGAGTTCAACGCTGGGCCATATTTCTGGCTGCCTATAATTACAGGTTGGAGTATCGTGCCGGGTCCCTTAATGGAAATGCAGATTGCCTCAGTCGTCTTCCAATCAGTGTGCAGGAGCAAGATGTCGCACCTAATTCTAACAGGATACACATGATGAACTTGGTTGATGCTCCAGTGACTGTGGCGGCAGTAAGATTGGAGACAAGAAGAGACCCTACTTTGAGTCGGGTGTACGAATACATCCTGAATGGCTGGAGTAGGTGTATTCCAGACACAGCAATGAAGCCCTACTTCAACAAACGGACAGAGTTGACATGTGAAGATGGTACCGTATTATGGGGGAGTAGAGTAGTGATTCCGGCTATACTCAGAACAAAAGTGTTGCAGCAATTACATCAGACACACATAGGGATCGTGCGAATAAAGGCCCTTGCTCGCAGCTATGTGTGGTGGCCAAATCTTGATGCAGATATTGAGAGAGCCGGTAAAGCTTGTGGAACCTGCATACATTATCAAAGCAATCCCGGCAAGGCTCCCATTCATTGCTGGGAATATCCAAGTTCACCATGGGAGAGAGTCCACTTAGATTATGCGGGTCCATTTTTAAGGCACATGTTTTTGATAGTAGTGGATGCTCATTCAAAGTGGACTGAAGTTTGCATTACAAAATCATCTTCTGCTATGACATCAATTGAAAAATTGAGATGGATATTCGCAACTCATGAACTACCGGTATTAATTGTGAGTGACAATGGTCCCTGTTTTACAAGTGAAGAATTCAGAGCATTCATGAATGCTAATGGAATTCGGCACATTTTCACAGCTCCTTACCATCCTTCCTCGAATGGACTAGCAGAACGCAGTGTACGCACCTTCAAGGAAGCGCTTAAAAGGATGAATACAGACGGCAAGGCAACACTTGAAACCAAGGTGAACCGATTTTTATTCACATAGGATAACTCCAAACTCATCAACTGGGGTTTCTCCTGCCGAGCTGATGTTCAAACGGCAGTTACGAACAGCGTTTCATTTGGCAAAGCCAGACACGTACAAGGCTATGGATGAAAAAAATAAAATGGAAAGGGGGAGCAAGGTAATGGTGCCGTTCCGTGAATTTAAAGTAGCCGATCCTGTGCTTGTGCGTAACTATGGATCTACTCAGCGATGGATTGAAGGTACCATTACCAGACAGTTGGGGGCAGTGAATTTTGAAGTGGAAACCGGTAGAGGGCTAGTAAGGAGGCATGTGGACCAGCTTGTGAAACTCTCATCACCAGTAGCAGTGGAACGTACGCCTGAGATACAAGCAGATAATGCTGCAAAGAATCTTGAGAGTTTCGGCACACCTGAAGTTTCCAGCACACCCGACAGTCCTGAGGAAAGTTTAATACCTGAGAGCAGGCATATGGAAGAGGTTGCAGAGACTCCAGCAGTGGTAGAAAAATGGGCATCACCACCCTTTCGCAAGTCATGGCGTATTCGGAGACCACCAAAAAATTTGAAGACTATGTTCGTGATCCAGAGTAAGATTGAAGGGATGTAATATATTGGACAGGATTATCTCCCTTGCACTTCAATGAACTACCACTAGATGGCGCGACAGTCTTGAAATCTTTTTCTTTTGTAAATAAAAGGACCGGGGGACGATCTTTCCCTACGAGACTTACCGTCTGCCGATCTATCTATAATGTTATTTTGTCTTGTGCATTTTTATTCATTATGCATTGTTAATGTTGATATACATCAAAGATGACTGATTTACTAATTTGAAAAAACAAAATGGAAGATCTTATCAAGTTATTCGTGGAAATGCAAATGCATCAACAAGAAAGAGACGAATTACAGAAAAAAGAACTACAAGAAAGAGACGAAAGACAGAATGAATGGCTTCTTAAATGTATAGAGCAAATGCAACTTGGTCCAAAAGATTTTTGGAAAGAGTAACGACACAGGAAAGCAATACGACTGTTTTCAACGCAACAATTGTGAATAGCATAGATGTGTTCACGTACCTACCGGAAGAGGATAAAACTTTTGATGCATACTTCAAGACACACATCACGTAAAAGGTTTAAACCGGGTGATCAGGTATATTTTAAATGTTTCAAAAATAATATGTCATATTGGGAGTCGAGTACGGTTGAGAAACGTATCGGCGACTTGGTCTACATGATAAAAGGTCCAAAAGGGATACACAAAAGACACCAAAATCAATAGAGAAAACGTCATAGGAAGGACAACGAACATGACAAACCTGAGGAAGAGGAAGATCCAATTGATATAGTATACGAAACGATTAATATTGGCCCACCACAGACAATGCCCGAACCGAGGAGATCGGGAAGGAAAAGAAAGGCTATAGACCCAATGATAATGAACCTCAAAAAGAAAATATATTGAAATCTACACGACTTCAAATCTTGGGAAGGGGTGTTGTGGAGACGCCCACTAATTAGCATACGTGGGTGAACAAGATATAGATAAAGGTATCAAGTCAGCAAGACCGGAGAGCTGTGTTCGAACGCCGGATAGGCAAGACACATGTGCCGTTTGCTCTATGAAAGACTGTAACACGCCCTCTGCCGGACAATCTTCCAACTGCAGCTTTGTAAATATGTATTATCTTTTCGTCTTAATATATTTGTTTTACCTTTACTTTCTGCGTTTGTGTTGTTATTGATACAGACACAACACATATCAAACACACACATTTCTTGGCCTCCTGAACAAGATCACAGTGTAGTATCTGTCTTGATGCTACATTTCACCTTTTCTGTCCTCGGTCGGTGGAAGAGAAATTTTTCATGATTGAAATTATTTTTGTTTCTATCCAGAGTGGCCCTTATTGGAAAGCTGGATTTTCCCCACAATATGTTGAAATATTTAAATAACTTTTACTTTTAAATACAGAAATTATATTTAAAGTCTTGATTTTCTGTTTCTTCTATGTTCATTTGTTCTCCATGTTTTTCATCAAAATCTGTAGTATATTTTCATCAGTTACATGGTTAGGAATCCTATACTCCACAGATAGTCTTCATTTTATACCAGTGCAGAATCCATGAATACGAAAATGAAGTTCACATAACTACTAAAAGAAAATCATACCATAATTTGAACATTGGTTAAAAACTAAGAAAACATAGTAAACATCTACGTTATTAAATCAGGATGGTGGTTAATTTGGGAGGAAACATTATTTATTTATTATTATTATTATTATTATTTCACTCATTAACAGTTGTCTCACAGGCCATCATCAGTGTGTGTTCTCTGTGGTGTTCCATGGAGACCAAGTGACAACAAGTCTGCCAGATTTCCAGTGTTCTCCACCTCTTGACCACTCGTGCAGATGATTGCACGTTATCGCAACAGCTGCTGTCTTTGATTTCTCGTTGACATCGACCATTGGTCTGTGTTGTGTGTGACAAAATGCCTCCCCAAGGTACCAGATTTGAACCGCACACTTCCAGTGGAGATCTGCTTAGTACTCTCCCACCTCGGGCTTCCATCCTCCCTTCTCTTTCACAACTAGCTGATGTGGCGCCAGTCGATGTCATCTACACCAGTTTTTATTATTATTATTATTAAAAGGATAATGATGATGACTATAATAATAATCAATGTGCTTGTGCAGTGTATGCACGTGTATTTTAAATAGAATTTCCAAGTTAAATTAAGTTTTTATATCTTTTTGGGGTTTATTTTACTATACGCAGATTCGAAAAAGTTGTCAAAAAATAAATATATAAGAAATAAATGTTATAAAAGGCAATCAAAGTTACTTTTCCACCCAGCTGAATAAGTTTTTAGTGTTTTTATTTAATGTAAAATGTTTATTTTGTTCGAACATCATAGTGTTTATCGATATGTCAACCTATGCCACGCTAATATATATTGACTGAGTTTCTAACAGTATTTTGTATAGTGTTCTAGTTTTCCGAACGGAATAAACATTTTACATCAAATAAAAACACTAAAAACTTATCCAGTTTGGTAGAAAAGTAATATATCTTGCCTTTGATATCATCTATTTGTTATATATATGTTTTCTTGGACAACATTTCCGAATCTGTGTATAGTAAAACCTCTTTTTTCATTAAATTGTTAGGTGAAAGTGCATAATAGTTACGAAGCCTCTCCCGTTAAAAAATGACTTTCTCAATAATATTATTTCAGCACGGTGCAAAAAACATTTATTTATAAGATAAAACACAAGGATGTACTCTTTATTTTTAGTTAATATCAAAACTTTAATTAAAACTGATTAGTTAATGAATTTTTAATTAATTTATGCTGTTCGTATGTCTGGAGAGAGAATAGGCCATTTCCTATTTCATTTTCCGTCATATACAACAAACAAAAACTTTAAGTTTTAAATATATTTCAAAAAAATAAATTACGCCCGATCGTTTTAGTTAAAAAAAATGTCATGAAAAATGCTTCTAATTTCAAAATATTTGGAACTACTCAATGAAAAGTTTTATTTATTAAAAGAACCGAAAAACATTCTTATATAAAAATTGTTTGTTTTGCAATAAAAAAATAGAATAGAATATTCGACTTCTCCAATAAAAATAAAAGTCCAAAAACAAGTTTACTTACTATATTTATTAGATAAAAAGTATCCCAATGTGCAATTATATTCCCTTAAGTGCAATTGTCTGAATCTCTTTTGCATTGGTTCACCAGGAATATTAGTTAGGTAGGACTTCAGGTTCTTCTTCATAAGCCACGTGGCATCTATAATACCTGGCATGATTTATATCTCCCTATTATTCCAGTTTCTTTTCATATCATACATGAGAGTTTGGTATTTGGTCCGTTTCTCTCTTTCAGCTCTGTTCAGACCGCCATCAAACGGGACACTCACTTCAACCAAGGTTGCAATTCTCTCTGACTTATTCCATATAACTATGTCAGGTTTCTCAGCATCATTTTCAAGGTAAGTGGCTATAGGGATTACATGGTCGTAATGTATCATATATAAGCCATTTCCAATGGTTCTTTCAGGTTGATGTTCCCAGAACCTGCTGCTACACTGGATATTTAATTTTTTACAGATGGACAAGTGGAGGTACTTATATACCCAATCATGTCTCGCTGTATAGTAGCCGTCCCCTAAAAGAACCTTGCAACTTGACACCAGATGAGTGTTTTCCCCACGTGAGTTCTCATATATTTCCCTAAGTCTTATTTTACAGAAAAGGAATATTCACAGACTTCAAAAGAATGTGGATTTTCTGTTTTTTGTTTTATTTTACTTCAGTCGTCAAGGGGCACACAACCTGGGGGTAACACTTGAAGTCTTAATGAGATACATAGATATTAGAATGTTCCATTTCTGCAGTGTGAGATCTCATATGCCTGACTAAATTTCATTTTTCATAAATAGAATATCCACATACGTTAAAGGAATGTGGGTGTTTTCATGTTTCACCATATTTGCTTTTCAGAACAGGAATATTGACACACTGAGTTATCATATAAGTAATTCCGATTTTTTGGAAAAAGAATATCCACAATAATGTGGCCTTTCCTTTTTTTGTTTTATTTTACTTACGTTGGAGTTCTCAGAAATAAGGGGGCCCACGACCCGAGGCTAACACTCAATATATGAGATACATAGATATTCGAATGCTCCATTAAACTTCTTTATCTCTCAAATAATGTGTTAGTAAATAAATTGAGAGCATAGTTTTCCTCTCCCCAATTAACCATTTTAATACGTTGTAGTCCCCCCAGTGTGAATTTTCATGTGTCTCACTAATGTTAATTTTTGAGAACAAGAATATCCACACACTTCACAAGAATATGTGTTTTCCTCAGTGTGAGTTTTCATATGGGTGAGTAAATTTGATTTTTGAGAACAAGAAAATCCACACTTCACAAGAATATGGCTTTTCCCCAGTGTGAGTTCTAATATGTTTCACTAAATTTGACTTTTCATAACATGAATATCCACACACTTCACAAGAATATGGCTTTTCCCCAGTGTGAGTTCTAATATGTTTCACTAAATTTGTCTTTTCATAACATGAATATTCACACACTTCACAAGATAATGGAATTTGTCCAGTGTGCTTTCTCATATGTCTCACTAAACTTGACTCTTTATAACAAGAATATCCACACACCTTACACGATTGTGGTTTTTCCTCAGTGTGAGTTCTCATATGTGTCACTAGCATATATTTTTGAGAACAAGAATATCCACACACTTCACAAGAATATGGCTTTTCCCCAGTGTGAATTTTTATATGTCTCACTAATGTTGATTTTTGAGAACAGGAATATCCACACACTTCACAAGAATGTGGCTTTTCCCCAGTGTGTGTTTTCATATGGGTTAGTAAATTTGATTTTTGAGAACAAGAATATCCACACACTTCACAAGTATGCATTTTTTTTCCAAATGTGTGTTCTTATGTTTCACTAAATGCGACTTTTTAGGGCAGGAATATTCGCATACTCCACAAGAATATGGCTTTTTTCTAGTGTGAGTTCTCATATATTTTATCAACCTTGACTCATGACAACAAGAATATCCACAGACTTTACATGAATGTGAGTTTTCCCATCGTGAGTTTTCATGTGTCACTAACGTATCTTTTCAAAAACAAGAATATTCACAGACTTAACAAGAACGTGGCTTTCCCTATTGTTGTACTGTTCTTATTACATAAATATATCTTAGTGCAATCATTGTCTTTTCAAAAGCCACATAATGTTCTGCAATTTGTGATTATATTTGTTCATACATTTCATTTATTTCAACATTAAAGTAAATTTTCTGCATACATGTGTTGTCTCCATTAAAATTTAGTAAAACCTTTAAGTAGGAACATCTGTAAATAAAAGAAATAAATGAAATTTAATATTTTTGTATAATGCGCACAATAAATTTTTATACCTTACTTTGTAAAATTTATAAAAGTGCACTTTGAAGATAAATAAATTTCAAATTAGATCTTGTACCTTTATTGTTAAAGCCTATAAGAAAAACATTCTGTTTAACAATTTTCATGCTTTGGGTGGAATGCTTTTCTAACTTGTATAAATATACCTGCTTTATTTTACTTAACTGCTATTTTTTGTTTGCTTGTTAGGAAGTTACAGCTTGATCCACCACTGTTTATCTTGCGAAACTCTACGTTAACTGACTGTAACGTAGCAGAAGCTGGCATTTTTTTGGAAAACGTAAAGTTGGTGTGCTTTGCTTCTTTTTCTCAAGTGGACAGTTATTAATTTTTTCTTTTTTGAAAATAATTTTCTTAAAATTGTATCAAAAGTATATGCGTGCTGTTTCACATGTAACATAGAGTTTTCGAAATGAAGAAGGTTGTCGATATGTTGTAAGAAAATAAACATTGATACTGCCATGAAAAGACCCAGAAAATTTAAATAAATGTTAGAAATAAAAACTAAACATATTTTGTTAACTCCTTTTTAATTTTTTACTCATTAAAAATTCAATTTTTTTAATATTATGTTTGAAAAGGCTTAAAAATATTCACAAAATGTAATAAAAAAATAATACTTTTTTACTATTATGTTTGAACAAGCTTAAAAATATCCACAACGGAAAAAGTACTGAGTCTTACGTTAAAATAAGAAATCTATAACTGACACGTTAGATTCGATAATCGCTTGAAATCGAAAATAAAACAACATACTTACAGAAATCCATCCAATAAATATCATGGTGATACGTTTTGCAAAGGTTTGTTATGACAAAGGATATCTTATTATATATTTTGTTATTAGATTGTTAGATGAAAGTACAGTATTGTTAACAAAACATAGGCTCTAATCCCCTTCAGGAGAAAAATAGTAAACAGCAAAAACATATACGTAAGCAAATGGAACTGAACGATTACATGTCTTGTTGATCATTAAATGACCATGAAGTGGTTGCTCATTTTACATTAAATTTATATAGGAAAGTGACCCCAATCCAAAATTGTAAAACTCAAATAGTTAGCTTTTTAATTGCATCTTTGCGGATCGGAAGTGTAATAGCAAAAAAGTAGATTTTGGATAAATAATTGTTGGATAAGATTGTAAAAAATGATAAATATTTATTTTAGTAAACTTTTAGAAAAAGCATAAACTCGAAACGATTTTATTGTGCTGAAAAAGAGTCTGAAAACCATAGCAAATTAATAGTTTTGGAGATATTTTTCTAAAGGATTAGTTTCTTTGTAAAATCAGCTATAATGAAAACCATAGCAAATTAATAGTTTTGGAGATATTTTTCTAAAGGATTAGTTTCTTTGTAATTTTTTTGTATTCATGTTTTTACTATTTATTTCTAATTTTTGTAATTATTTTTTTTATAATTTTTAAAAAATCTATTTTTAAAATATTTTCTTATGATTTTTTTGTATCTATTTTTATTTTTACATCGTGTAAACGACTTCTTTGTTTTATAGTTTTGTATAATTTTTATAATTATTTTTTATTATTTTTACATCATTTTTGTATTTATTTTTTTAATTTTTTATAATTTTTTGTAAAAATGATTTATTTTTGTTTTCGTGTTGTTTTATATTTCTTGTATTTATTTACAGATGAACTCTTGGTAAGAACCGAAATCACGTAAAACAAAAGGGAGGAGAGGATGTTTTGTAATTATTCTGTACTTTCATCTAACCATTAAAAGTGATTATGTCTGAACACCCTAAAAACGTGACTGAAAAGAAACACTTTATTTTGAATTTAGAATGAGATATCAGATTTAGATATAAAAAAATCTGCTGAAAAATCAAGTACATTAAGTAGCATCGTCCTGTTCTTCTTTGTTGAGGGAAATAGACGTGCAGGCTGAATTTTAAAAAAATGGTGTAAACAGCCCCCTTTTCACTTGATCTTTTATAAACAAGTATCTTGCCAGATACTGAAATAGATAGTTGTCTCTAATACCTGGTCGGTTACCCCACTCCTTAAGATCCCTGCAGAGTCTGTCAATGTTTTGCATGTGGACCTTGCTGTCTGATGGATGCACCAAGTTTTCTGAATGATTCCCGATATAGTGAATGTACCCCTGCCCTTCAGGGAGTGATACGCCCCCGCCACCAGTTACTCACTATAATAGATTCTCCACATATGCATTTTTGGATGAGAGGGAGTAGAGTATTTATTCTCTCATGTCTCTGACAAGCCACATGAGTGGGATAGCAATTTTTTTGACACCTGCTCAAAGATCCAAATTTGTAGTAGAGGTCGGCCTTTCTGATTTTTACAGCATACCAGCAAAGGTTTTGTCTATTTCGACAACGATATTTTAGCCACTGATAGACTTCTGGTTCGCAAACCAGAAGTCTGTAACTTTGCTACAAAAAGACCAATGATTCATGAAGAGAATTATTTTCTATGGAGCCATATAGGAATTCTGCAAAAATGTGCCCTTATAGTCACTTGCATGGTGTTATCGGTGATGAAGTTACTGTTACAACGCCATTCACCCGTGCCTCCATGCTCTCAAAAGCTGCAGTCTTTGCCACACTGTTTACACCTGGCAGCAGTTGGTATCGCACTGGGTCTTTGCAAAAACTCCAATGACATGAACGAATTCTTATAGAATATATAAATACTTTTGAAGTATTGTAGGAGCATTCATCACAGGCGAACATTATTTTAAAAGTAAAGAGAAAAAACTGAATTAATTAATAAAGGCCACAAAAAGTTTATTTTAAGAGAAGTGAAATAAAAAAGAATCCAAAGATGTGCATAACAGTGACATCCAAATTTAAAGAATTCAAAAATGTGGATAGAAGTGAAATGCAAATTTTATTTTGCGAGTAAAATTGAAATTAAAAGTTAATTATTTAATTAATTAGTTAATGTTTTCGCATAACCAGAGATTAATTGAGGTGGGGGGATGAAACAATGGGTGTTCCTACGTTTTAAAGAGCTTCTTTCCTTTTTTAATTAAATTGTTAGGTGAAAGAACAGAATAATTACAAAAATCCTTTCCCAAATTTATGTGTTTTTTTTTAATTGTCACGTTTTTATGATGTTTCTTTCTGCCTTTTTTTATTATTAAATTGTTTGTTTTTTTAATTAAATTTTCACCCCAAACAAGTCACATTGCCACTTTGATGTAGGGGGCTACAATCAGGAGCAGCAACTACTGGGGCACTATGTTGGGATTTGGGCAGCAAGATCTTGGTTCCCGTTACACTTGAACTTCTGCATGTCAGTACAATTAGGGAAGCAGGGAGCTGGAATGGAATTCCAGAGTCTAGCGGTTCTGGGGAAGAAACTACTTGAGTAGAAAGATCTTTTACATCTAGGGATCTCTACTGTGTGGGGGGTAGGATTTATCTGAAATAAGAAGTTAATTATTTAATTAATTAATTAATGTGTTCACATAACCAGAGATTAATTGGGGTGGGGGATGATAGAATAATGGGTGTTACTGCGTTTTAAAGGGCTTCTTTCCTTTTTTTAATTAAATTGTTAGATGAAATTACAAAAACCTTTTCCCAAATTTGTGTTCTTTTTTTGTTCTGTCATGTTTTATGATATTTCTTTCTGCCTTTTTTATTAAATTGTTAGATGAAAGTACAACAAAATTACATTTTATTAGTTCAAATAATTAAAAAAAAGAAAACAATGCATCAAAATGCATCATTTTATTTGTTTATGTAATTTCAGTTCATCATCCTTTGTTTTACGTTAAAAAAATAAATAAAATATAAAAATTATAAAAAATAATAAAATAATAAATACAAAAATTATAAACAAAATTTAAAAAAATAGATAAGTCATTTACACGATGTATCGGAGAAGTGTGAACTATTTTTATTGCAGATTTCGATCTATGTGTATGCGCAGTCAGCCGACTTACGCAATTATAGCTGATAATACAAAGAAAATGATCCCTTATAAAAATATCAATATCTCCAAAATTATTAATTTTCAGATTTTCAGCACACTGATATCTACAATAAAATTTTGTTTTCTACTAGTCCGAGTTCGCGCTTTTTCTAAAATAATACCTTTATTTCTACATACATTTTTTGCTAATTAGTAATGATCAATAAACCGGAGCTCACTTTATGCAAACTTTAAGTAACCCCAACTCGAAAAGTCTTAAATATTTATTATTTATCTTTTTTTAATTGCTTATTTGTGGATGTTTTAAAGGATGTGAAGTGTAAATACCACACACTCACACTCACACAAAGTTAATTAACTACAATGGGTTAGATTGTGAAAATTTATCAATTTTTTTTCTACATTAATTTCTGCTAATTAGTAATGGTCAATAAATGGGGGTTCACTTTATGTAAACTTTACAAAAGGAAGCGATCGCCATTCTAAAATCCAAAACATTGGATAAAACATAAACAATCCAACGGGATTTTCTAGCTACATAATATTGGATTAAACAAAAATTCAAATGAAATTCTCTAGCGACATAATAGGTAAAATGTAGACAGCAATTCGAATAACTTCGAAAAAATGATTGTGTTTATGGTGGACATTATAATTTTCTCATGAATAACATAAGTTTTATTAAAATAAATACATTTTCGAACAAAAAATAAAAATGTTACATTGAATAAAATATTTTTAGGAGATTTTTTAATCGGAGATTCATTTTTTTTTTTAATTCACGTTTGTAATAAAGCATGATCAAATAAATATTTTGTTATCTCTTGAATTAATTTGGTAAATTTCAGATTAGGTCCACCGCCACAATTTTCTTTTAAATGACGACTTGTAAAAGTTTTCGGCCATGCTGAATACGAAAATCTCCTTGAAATTTTGCAGAAATAATTAGTTATCGAGATATAAAAAGTTGAATTATGCATTGTATTCTTTGGCGGCCATCTTTCTTACGCGCATAGAGTTGTTTATGGCGCGCGTGCGTAAAAACGATGGCCGCCAACGAATACAATGCATAATACAACTTTTTATATCTCGATAACTACTTATTTCTGCAAAATTGCACTGCGATTTCCGTATTCAACATAGTAGAAAACTTATAAAAGTCGCCATTTAAAAGAAAATTGTGGAGGTTGGCCTAATCTAAAAAAAAAAAACCATTAATTTTTTGGTATTATTATACAAACACCGTGACAGCGTTAGGGTTAGGGTTAGGGTTAGGGTAAGGGTTAGGGTTAGGGTTAATTCGCTGTCACGGTGTTTGTATAAATTTACCAATTTTTTTAAAGGCGTAAAAAATCTTACCTTGCATTTCAGGAATTCATTACGACAAATGACGGGATGAATTCGTTTATTTTCTTTTGTATACAAAACAGAAAATTTGTTTTGTTTGTTAGGATTTTTTTTTAGTAAATTGATACAACTTTTGTTTTGTGTGTCCAATTCATTAATAAATAAAATATATGAAAATATAAAAGAATTAAAATTAAAAGATGAAAAACACGATTTAAACGTGAAATTATTTAAAGAAAAAATCAAACAGAACAAAGAAAAGAAATCAACTTCTAACAAACAATGAATAACACGGTGTAATCATTATTTCGTTCCTCGTGTAAAAACAAATGTCCGTTCATGAGTGTGTCGGTTAATTTTCCTATCAAGTTTAGAGTATATTTGTCAATGCTTGTATGGAATTTTTTGGTAAATTTCTCTTTTTGTGTGTACAATTCAATAAAAATAAAATGTAGGAAAATATGAAAAATGAGGTTTATTTTTGTAAAACTGAACATTTCATTATTATTTGAATAAATCTAACTACATTCAAGATGAGAACTGTAGTTCGAATAATCTAAGTAATCCTCACATAAAAAAATTGCGGAACTGAATATTACACATGAACAACTCAAGTAAAAGAAATTGCGAAACGGCGAAATCAACAATTTAAGTAACGCATTAGGTAAGTGTGTGAATTTGTTTTCTTATCATGTTTTTAATGCTTACTAGGTACTTGTACAATTTAATCAAGACATTAAAAAAAAATGAAAATATCGAAAAATGTTTAAGTTGTACCTATGCGTTATGGAATGAAGTTCTCCGGAAAAAAAATTTCACTTAATTTCATCAAGAAGTTTTTGTTTTACAGCGAAAAAACAATTTGTTATGATACCGAGCAAACAGTTCGAATTTTAGAAAGAAAAGCTAGTATTAAATATGGGGAGGGAGTGTCAGCGCTTTAAACTGAGTTAAGTCCCCCTGGCGTGTTCTAAAATCCAAACAAAAATTTTTAAAAAATTCCAAGATGCCAGCCTTCAACGTGCTTTCATAAAAACGTGTTTTTACGCTGTAAACAAACAACAAAACAAAACCAAAAAAAATCGATCAAATTAAGTCAAATTTTTTTTTTTCGGAGATCTGTTCAAAACGAATACGTGTGATATAACCTTTTTTTCGATATTTTCATTTTTTAATGTGTTGATTAAATTGTGCAAGTACCAATTAATAAATCATAAATAAATAAGTATTAAGACGAATTAAACAAAGACACGTTTGTTGAGCAAAAATCACTTTTTATTTTTTGAGACAGAACATTTCACATAAACAACTTTAAGAAGGAAATACAAAATGATCAAGTCACCGTTTCGATAGCAATGTTAGAAACTGATCTTATGAATGCGTAAAAAAATTGAATAATTCGACTTCCTATCTTTACAAGCTTATAACTACTTGAAAAATATAATTCAACCCCCTTTTCTTTTCTTTTTTAATTAAAGGGGCAAAGACCAAATTTAAAAAAAATAATAGGTTTAATAGCGAATTATGCAATATTTGCTTTTTTAAATCATTTCTTTTACAAAGATTTGAAGAAAATCAACGAAATTTTACTTACTTCGATTATAAAAAATCGACATAAGTTAAAAAAATCACTTACCTATAAAAATACTATTGAATGTGTAGTTCCATTCTTCATTGTTAAGAATTTATCCAAATTTATATTTTAAATTCATGTATTTTTTAAATAAAAGAATTTTTTTAAACGACTATTTGAAAAAAGCGCTACTTTTTTTACAAGGTGGTAACCAATTATCAAGGCCCGGAAGCCACTCGGGTATAAGGGTTATTGTAAGTACAGCACGTTAGTGTGGAGATTTAATAAAGTGTCTACTTAAGGGGGCAGTTCATCAGGAATTTGTTTACCTTGGACTTGAAGACATCCAGGTTGTAGTCAGGTTGGAAGCAGGCAGATGGAACAGAGTTCCACATGCGTGCAGTTCTAAGAAAGAAGCTTTGTTCATGGAATATACGCTTCGATTTAGGCATAGATAAAGAGTGGGGAAAGTTTTTGAGAGTGGATTCAGCTAGACGAGTGTTTTTCGTATATGATTGGCGAAGGTGGACCAGAGATTGAAATTCAGACGAGCCCCTAACGATAAAACAAAGACAGGCTAGCAACGTCTCTTCTGTGGGAGAGAGGTTGCAGGGAAGAGAAAAGGGCATCCCCCACTAAGCCACAAAGTCTATTTTGTACTCTGTCAAGGCAGGATATGCTGTTTTTAGCAGCTTCTGTCCAGATATTGCAGCAGTATTCCATCCTTGGACGTACTTGGCTTTTATATAGATATAGAATTGCATCAGTAGTGAGATATCTTCTGGAGTGGTAGAACGATCCCACCATCTTTCCAGCGACCTTGGCAACATACTTAATGTACGTGTTCCATTTAAGATCAGGAGTGAAGGTCAAACCCAGAAGCTTGTCAAAGCATGGGGCTTCTCCTAGACCAGCATCATCCATCACAATTGATGCCAGATGGGGATCAGAGCGTTGATGATGTAAAGATAGGAGTTTGGTTTTAGATGCATTAAAGGTAACCAGCCACGTTTTCCCCCACTGAACCATGCACTCGAGATCAGAGGAGAGAGAATCTTTGTCATTTACAGCCTTTGATGTGTTGCCGTAGATGGTCGTGTCACCAGCATAGATGTCAACGAATGATTTAAGTATGTGTTTAGGGAGATCATTGATGTAGATCAGGAAGAGAGTTGGGCCCAGGATGGACCCTTGAGGGACTCAAGCATTAATATTGTGGGCCTCTGATTTTTGCCCATCAACAACTACTCTTATGAGCCTATCAGAGAGAAATTATTTAATGATAGAGAGAACATTTCCAGTTATACCGTAGCTGGAAATCTTGTGAAGTAGGCCTTTATGCCACATCTTGTCGAAGGCCTTTTATATGTCAAGAGCAATTGTCCTAGAAAGGAATCTTTTGTCAAGAGATTCACTAATCCTATGAGAAATAACCATTAGTACATCTGCGGTAGATCTTGCAGAACGGAAACCATATTGTGTGTCACTAAGAAGGTTATTTCTGCTGAAGTTGTTGACTATTTCTCTATTTAATATGGATTCCAGCAACTTACTCATGACACATAGGACTCTTATTGGTCTGTACTGAGAGGGAGATGGCTTATCACCTGAGTTCTTAAATACAGGGCAAACTGATGAGGTTTTCCAGGGTGTTGGAAAGCACTTCTCCTTAAGGCAACGCTTAAACAGTTTCGGAAGTATGGGAGGAATTCTGGTTGATGCTTTTTTTAACACTATAATT
Source organism: Euprymna scolopes (assembly GCF_053919585.1). Taxonomy (NCBI): domain Eukaryota; kingdom Metazoa; phylum Mollusca; class Cephalopoda; order Sepiida; family Sepiolidae; genus Euprymna; species Euprymna scolopes. Next base: position 190,980,468 of record NC_136527.1, read on the forward strand.
GGGATGCCGTCAGGGCCAGTTGCTTTACTGGAATCAAGGTTCTTGATTAGCTTGGCGACCTCATGCACATATATTTGTATGATACCTAGCGTGTTTTGTGTTATAGGAGGAAATATGGGGAGTTGATGGCCTTCGTCGCCTAGGGTAGAATTAGTTGCAAAGGTATTTCCAAATAGTTTGGCCTTGTCTGAAGCTGACGAGATGACCTCTGGTCCATTGATAATGGTTGGGATAGAACGCACACTTCTGTTCAGGATTCTATTTGTTATTTGTCAAAACTGGTGGGAACCAAGCCGCTTATCAGCTACTTTGGATTTAACAGACTTGGCATATAGCTCTCTTGCATTTTTTATTACTCTTTTACAGTGGTTGCTGGCGGTCCTTAAAGCAGCTTTAGTCTCAGTGCATCTATTACGTTGGTAGCTATGGAAAAAGTGACTTCTTTGTGCGATGGCAGCAGCATATTCTGGGGAGAACCATGGTTGGCTGGTAAGTTTTAGTTGGAATTTTTTAGATGGTATCAAACGGTCTATGCCTACAATTAACCATTCGGTGTGGTCTGATACTATAGAGAACACATCCTTTTTAAACATGGAATGCAGAGGTAGATCAGATATAAATGTACGGGAGCTATCCCAGTCAGCCATGGAGTATCGGTATACAGTACGGTGGAAGGGTACGTCTGGAGACTTATTACATTTCATGTTTATCTTAACTGATACAACGGAGTTGTCAGAGGATCCTAGAGGAGAAAGAACGGAACATGAACATAGCTCAGGGGAAGTTGAGAGAAAAAGTTTAGGAGGCTTGTAGTATGGGGCACACGGGTGGGCTCGCAAACAATCTGAGTGAGGTCATAAGTAATTGCAAAATCATGACAGAACCTCCATCGTCCGTCTTATTTGAGTGGGTCAGCCATTCCACGTTATGGACGTTGAAGTCACCACAGATGTGGATGTAAGCTGAGGGATCCGCAGACAGGATATGGTCTATTTTCTCAGATATGCTCTTAAAGATAGTAACTCATCTGTTATGGGGTCGATAGAGGGCAAATATAAATGCAGTGGTGTAAACAAGCGCAAACCGAAAGCACATATAAGTTAAATTAGGATCATCTCCAGAGATATCCCTGCCACATAGGAAGTCCTCCTTAATGTAGGCACATATTCCATGCAATGGTGATCTTGGGGGTCAGATTTAGATGTTAAGTTAGAGTATCCGTTAATTATGAACTCATCTAGGGAAGTGGTCGGCCCTATTCTAGTTTCGCTTAGAAAGAATATGTCCGGTGTCGTCTCCTGTAATTGTGTTTCAACCTCTGGAAGGTTGGAACGTAGACCCCTGATGTTGGAGAAGGAGACATGGTAGTAGGGGTCTACGTTCGAAGATGGGGTTCTAGGTTTATTCAAGTTTTTTTTTTTCTGGAGATGTTTCATGTTGAGGTTTTGGGATTTGTGGAACAGGTCGGCATACTTCATAGAGCAGGATAGAGAGGGAAAGTAAGAGAAACAAGACAGGAATTTTTGTAGCGCATGAAAATGTAAAGCCGTAACAATTACCCACTAGTATGGCATCGAGAGACCTCACAAGAGACTACTGCATGGTCCAGAATACATTCACCAAATGGCAATACAACAGTCCCAGTACTTTGCGCCTGCTATTAGGACAGCCTCCTTAGTGGTTTATCCAATGTTCGGGTCTCTGACTATCAGGCGGATAACGTCAGCTCAGACGAAACGTTTACCTTCAGCACCCTTACTACTGACATGGCCACAAGTATAGACATAGAGACAGAAAAATTTCCGACACATCAGACTACTGTTCACCAAGTACTACCGACTTTTAAAACAGCTTTTTCTTCACCCTCTGTCAGAAAAATAACTCATTTGAATGACGACTGAGGGACAAAAAAGGAGGAGCGAGAATTACTGGAGTTGCCAATAACACATCTGCTTTATTATGTTATGAGAATGTTTTGACTCGGGTGTTTTGCGCAGGAATCGTTTGTTTCAGCAGTATTTTGCCTCCTCGTTTATGACCTACCAGCCATTTGCTTTCGGACTACTGCTTCCCTCCACTGGATGAACTCGAACATTGTCACCGATGTTGGAGCCTTTCATGGTTTCTGACTCTTTTTTTACTTTTCTCATCATGGATGTTAATGTTTGTGCTATGCTGATGCTTAGTCCTTTGGTTTGTGTGTTGCATAGGTTCAACAGCTCCGAATGCTTTGCCCTTGAAGAAGAGGTGTTTGTTAATTTTACTGTTGCTTCAGCCGGACCATTTGCTTGGCTGTTGCCGGGTGATACTGTTCCGTGTTTTAACAGCCATTCCTTGAATTTTTTTCTGAAAGTTTTTTATGAGAATTGAGGATTATTGTTGGAGATCAATACCTTTAGAATTCCATGGCGTGCAAACTGCGCTTTTATATATTCAATCAAAGCTTCTAATGTGAGTGTATCCAGTTTGTCAATTCCAAAGAACTCGTCAGGTCTATCCACTCTGCTGTTCCCTCCCCACGATAGGAGGTCCGCTGCTACTTGTTGCCAAGGTCTTACTGGGACAGGTGCCATTTGGGCTTATGCTGGCTGGTGATATTCATAGGTTGCGCAGGTACCACAGACTTTAATGTATTGTATAATCTCTTTGCAGACGCGTGTTTATGCCTAGGTGGCCGGCATGTGCCTTTTGCTTCATCTCGGTCCGTATAGCATTCAGTATGACTATGCTCTGTCCATGTTGTACAGTGAGTTCATCTTTGTAACTGAAGAACAACTTGATGGAATTGATCAGGCATTCCTTATCGCCTGGTCACTCTTTAGCGTTTACTTCTGCCAATATTCTCATATTGCAGTCTTTAATTGTCTTTTGGCGAATTTCTGCGAGCTTGTGGTCTCATATCGGTTACATTGTCAGATGTTTCATTGATGTTAGTTCTTCCAACCCTGACTTGTTTGCTGGTGCTCGTGACAGCGTATCTGCCAATGATATATCTTACTTGGACTTATATTAGAGTGTGTACTTCTATTGCTGGGGCACTTGCAGGAGGTTCTGTAGCTGTTTTGGTGAATCTGATGGCGGTTTTAGCTGATTGAGATAAGGTCAATCAAAACTACCACTTCTCTTCCGTGCGTATAGCGGTGAAATGTTTCTAGGTTATACAAGTGCCAGCATTTCCTTTTTAATTTGTGCACATCTTTGTTTGATATGTTAGAGCTCGACTCGCAAATGTAACTGGTTTGCCAACCTTTGTTAATGCTTCTCCTAATGCATACTCGCATGAATCATTTTCGAGAATACAGGACATTGTATGCGTCGTAGTACATAAGAACATGTAGGTATATGATTGCTTCTTTAATAGTGTTGCTTGCTGCAAATTTTAAGATGTCCAAGTAACATATGTCGTGGCCTTGTTATGAAGGAGTTTTGTCATTGTTGCAAGGTTTGCAATAATTTTCAATATATAGTTTTTCACGCCCGAGATTTTTGCTGAGGAGTTCAAGCCAATTGGTTACAGATGACAACAGTATCGGCCAAAGTAGTCAGGTCACTGGATGCATCACCGAGCTCAACAATCCAATATCCCAAGGATAAGTTCACGTTTGTGAATATTTTTACATCTAATGCTATAAAGAAGATCCGTGGGTATTCATATTGCATAGTTCTCTTGTATAAATGCTTTTTTTGAACTCGTAAGGATCTCGGAATATTTATTTAACTGTCATACAACAAAAATATAGACATTTTACTAAAATATTTTGTAAAGAACATGAAAGAAGACTAAAGTCAGTTTACTTGAATTACGTAGAGACAAGTCTTATGGTGAATATATCGAGCAAAAGAGCGTTGTAATTGCAACAAACGATTTTCCAATGCTATCAAGCAATGGTTAAATACTGTCTGTAGCGAGTAAGTGAACTACTCTGGATTTTGGCATGGGTTTCACTAATTGCATGTCATGATGACACAGGTCTTGATAAACAGATTCGTTCGCAGAAATTAAATCATAGAAAATGTGACATATAAGATTAAATCACAAAGCGAAAGTTAAATGATGAATGATGACAAGTTCTATTGGACTGAGGAAATACAAATTTCGAACCAGTCTGTCTGTTGAGGCTGTGAAATAGATGCAGCCAATAATAGAAGTTTGTCGACGAGAGAGGAAGACATCGGTTTATGCTAATCTGTCGATAGAAGGTATGTACAGCATATCACTATCACTATTTAGTTTTATTTGAATAGCAACGTTGATGACGTATCTGTGGTTTATTTGAATAGCAACGGTGATGACGTATCTGTGGTTTATTTGAATAGCAACGGTGATGACGTATCTGTGGTTTATTTGAATAGCAACGGTGATGACGCATCTGTGGTTTATTTGAATAGCATCGGTGATGACGTATCTGTGGTTTATTTGAATAGCAACGGTGATGACGTATCTGTGTTTATTTTGAATAGCATCGGTGATGACGTATCTGTGGTTTATCTGCAAAAACATAATGAAGGGCTTACCTGTGTTGCACCAGGAGAAAAGAAGAAGGACAAGATGGCCGACTTATTTATGTGCTTGGAAAAGGAAGTGAATGATGGGAAAGGCATTTTCTGTTTCGTTTTGTGAAGTAGGGTGGAAAAATAGGTGAGCATGTCTTGGAAACTATTCTTCTGTAGAGAACGTCTTGGAAACTATTCTTCTGTAGAGCATGAGATATTTCGGCGTAACACTTTGATAAAAATGCCTTACTGGAGATAGAACCTGGTTAAATTGCGAGAAAAGTTAAAGATGTGATTAACTCGATACTATTATACTTAGAAGGGGGAGTCCTCACAACTTACCAGCAAATGCGGGAAGAAGGCAAAGGAGACCTTACCCTGTTAGAACAGAGACCGAAATTAGCATTCGTGGAGGGACCCTTTGATGCACCTGCCAATCTTGCCTACCAACTAGATGCACGTGTTCCAAGTCACATTATTTCACATTTATGCATAACACAGCATAACATGAGGCATTGCCAAGCTTTCGAAGTTGGGATGGACTGGTAAATTGGTTGATGTCTTCGCCTCTGAGATTAGGAGACTAGCAGGATTGGCAGATTATGTGGGAAGGAGCCTGGAAATGACTGTGAGATTGTACCTGGTGAACAGTTTTCCAAAAGAAGTTTCTGCAAATCTGCAGAGAATAATAAGGATTATTAACAAAGAGGTGAATCCTCTCTTGATCTCTTGGATGATGAGAGACAGGTGGCAAGGAGACAAAATGTGCTTCCGGTGCCAGGGTCTCCGCCTGATTAAAGAATGTAAGAAACTGAGACCAGGGATCATCTGCTACAGTTGTGGTCGGAAATGGCACTAGATGAATCACTGCCACAATTAGCGGTATTAGTGTCAACAAGAAAAGAGCCAAAGTCCTTGTTGACACAGTCTGCACCACGACGCTGTTAGCAAGGAATGCCGCTAAATCATGGAGTGGAGCCAGCATTATCAGGCCTGTGGATAGCAAGGTGTCACCTCTAACCCCCTCGAAGTCACAATAGTCATGATCGTCTTCCTTCCGAGAGTTCTTTACACGATTCTTCCATGCTTCATGCCTCGTTATCGGGTTGATATGCCAGAGTCCGCCGAAAATAATTAGCTTCTCATGCAAGCCAAAAGAAGACGAACTCAGATGTTTCTAATCTACTCAAATTAGTTCATGAAATTTACAAAGTGTGTTACATATGTACAGTTGTTCAGTTCGATCTCATTACATAAAAACACTCATGAATCTTATTCTTCGTTCTCTACGGTGGTGGCGGTCGAGGAGGTGGCGTTTCTTTGGGTAGTGTTTACTTCTCTCGAGATTCGGCTCCAATCTAAGATTTTGGCACAGGCATTTTCTTATATTTCGAGGGAAGGAGTGGTTGGGGTAAACCAATAAACCAATCATCGATCAGCGCGTCATTCCGGGGAAGTCCCGATGCCTTGCACGATCTGAGAATCTGTTATGAGAACTCAATCCCATTCACATGCTCAGAGAGGTTGACAGTTTGACATGCAGGCTGACCTCATACGCAAAAGCCAGGCATCCTTCAGTTGGGTTTCGATAAGCCAAGAACAAAATTATATTGGAGAGAACATCAAAGCACAAAAAGCAGAGGTTTGCTACATTAAGGATGATGATTTCCTGGCGAAGTTTGATGGTGAGAGGTGGACAATGGAGTGTCGATTAATCTCTGGGCCGCAAAAACTATGAAATAAAGTGGATTGCTATGAGAGCATATTGCAAGGAGAGACGAGAAAAGAATTCGAGAAAGAAGTGGATAGAAGAGCAATCTTGAAGCATTGGTCAGTAAATCTGCCTATCAAGAACAAGATTAGCCGTACTAGACTTCATGTAGCTTGCCATACGGGAGAGGGAATCGATGTATGCGAAGAGGTCCTAAGGAAATGAAGGAGGATAGACCTGAAGTCAACCTATTTGCAGATCCGCATGGACGAAAAGCTTTGGCAGTACTAACTGGTTAAAATACTAACTGGTCAAATACATATATGATACGGGAATGAAAGTAAAAACTGAGTCAGCATCAGGTCTGATGATAGAAGAATTAACACGAAAAATGCTGCAGTTCAGCTCTGAAAAACATGACTAATGTACTGGACGGTATTGAAGAAGGACTGTGAAATCGACGGGACGACTAATTCATATATTGTTGACATTCTTGTGGAGGAGGTAGATATGACAGCAGAGAGGATGAAAGATCATATTGAGGAGTATGGATTAATTGCAAAACAAGTATAGTTGCTAGACTGCAGGACAGCCTTGGGAATGAAACTGTGGAAAGTTGGTGGGAAAATTTATTGGCATTGGGTATCATCAGGGCTAAGGAATAAAAATCACTTCTCCCATATAAAATTTACTAAACTCGATAACACTATAAAAGTGATCTATATGGCCCTGATATGGGAATGAAAATAAATACTGAGTCAGCATTTGTTCAGCCTATCAAGAACAAGATTAGCCTTCATGAATCGATGTATGCGAAGAGGTAATGAGGAAATTAAGTCAGCCTATTTGCAAATCCGTTAAAATCTGGTCAAATACAAGAGATAGATTGTCTGATGAGGTTGGCATTTGGGCTAAGGTCAGCACTGAAAATCATGACTACTGTGCGGGACGACTAATTCATATATTGTTGACGTTCTTGTGGAGGAGGTAGACGTGACAGCAGAGAAGATGAGAGATCATATTGAGGAGTATGGAATAACTGCAAAACAAGTATAGTTGCTAGACTGCAGGGCAGCTTTGGGAATGAAACTGGCAAAATGGAAAATGAAACCTTGTCTTCAAATGATGAAATGAAGTACTTGAAATTGGGACTAAATTGACAATGTGAGGACTTTTCTCAGTTTGGAAAGTTGGTGGGAAACCTTATTGGCATTGGGTATCATATTAGAGATAGGAGGTGTGATTGTGGAAGATTAAACATGGCTAAGGAATAAAAATCACTACTCTCATATAAATTTTACTGAACTAGATAACACTATAAAAGTGATCTATCTGACCCTGATATGGGAATGAAAGTAAATACTGAGTCAGCATCAGGTCTGGTGATAGAAGAATTAAGACAAACAATGCTGCAGATCAAGCGAAAAATGCGGATCTGATTAAGGAGTTCTAAGGTGGGTATAATGACGCGAGTAAAGAAAGCTTCGTTGCAGGAAGGAAAGAGTGTATCTTCTGCATGATATGCAACAGAGGAGGTTAACGAATTGCATAATATGCATCGCCTTGGTTGGCAGCCAACATTGTTTACCCAGAAATTACCAAAGAAGTCAAGGAGGTAGTGAAAAATTGCCGGGAATGCCAGTCGAGTGACCTCGTATTATCCAGACATGAGGCAGGATAACTACCTGTGGTGGAGTACTGGAAACGGTTGGCCATTGATGTCACGCACTATCGCTGCACACTGTATCGATGGTTGATTGTGGACTAAGGGGATTTGCTATCTGGATAGATATTAATTCGGAAACTGTGTGGAAAATCGGAAAAGTTGCCAAGGAAGTATTTTTGAAGAAAGAGCCAGGTGCAGAGTTGTTAATGGACAATGGCCCTACATTTTGGTTGAAAGTTTTCGAGATGTGTGGCAAATGGGGTGTTCGGCATTTTTTAGGTCAGCATATCGATCAAGTGGCAATGGAATAGTGAAAAGACATCATTGTACCATGAAGGCTGCTGCAGAGAGAAGTTATATCACACCCATTATGGTACAACATATACCAGACAAAATGAAACAAGACTATCTAATAAGGCCATCTTTACAACAAAACAACAGGAGTTGAGTGTGAGGAAACTACTATCGAAGTGGGTGAAATGGTCAAAAGTAGTTCGTGGGTTCAGGGGTAAATACCATGCAAACGGTAAATTTGCCCCAAGTTTGACTATCAGATTCGTTGTCAGCGACCTTAATTACCTTTAAAAAAAAAAAATTAGAGTGGTCGGTGTTATTCGTTAATTAATTTTTCAAACACTGGAAACTTGTATTTGGCGCTGTTGCTGCTGCTAGCCGCTCCCCCCCCCCCAGTCGTCCATTTTTGTTTTTTTTTGTTTAGCTTTTTTCCTTGGAAACATTACGACAAGTTTTCTTCTATTTGACTCCCATGCATGTGAAAAATAATTACGGTAAGTTTTTCTGTTATTATTTGACAATAAAAATTACTTTGCAACTTACCTGCATCATTCATTTTTCTATTTAAAAAAGTAGTAATTATAAAAAAAAAAAAAACAGTGTATGTTTTACGGCATTTTAGAATTTGGCAAAGTTAGCGGAAACCGCTCTAACATTCGATATGAAATAAAAAGCACTTAAAACTACTTAAAAATACCAACGAATGATGCAGATAAGTTGGAAAGTAACTTTTATTCATAATGTTATTGTTACCATTTATTATTCTTTTAATGGCTAATTTCGTGAATTTGACCTTTTTTGAAATGGTTTGGCCTTCTTTTTTTTAAATTGGCTTCAAATTTGGCTTCTGTTTTCTTTTTTTTTTAAATAATTTTACCACTATATTAATTTTATAGTAATTAAAGAAAATGCTCTGTACGCACCCCACCCCCACCCTTCGTCCATTTTCTCCGTCAGATGGCAGCATGTGACGTCATTTTACGGAGAAATCCGAGCGAGTGATAAGCCACGCCCAGGCCAGCTCATGCACTAGTACCTTTAACTATTATATTTAAATGAATAATAAAACAAAGACAACACGTGGGTCAAATAATAGTATTGTTAATAATCTGTTAACCTTATTCAACTAAAAAAAGCTGAAAACCTAATTGAAACATAATAAAACATTTCTAAAACGCTTGAAACATTTGTGGACGATACATTGTACAAATATTGATTAGATCCACCGAAAACTTCAATATATGTGTAATATTTTAAAAGGAAATCTATATTGGCAAGCCTTGTATCAAATTATACGAATATTAAATTTCCAAAAATGTGCGTAAAATATCTGTTCACGGTTTAATTACACAATGTCTCTTATATTTAATAAAACGTGTTTATGTTTTACAAAAAGACAATAACTCTCACTTTAATGTCAACACTAATAATGCCCCTTTTTGTGGCTCTTTTTTCATATTTCTCAAAAACTTGATATGTCTGACTATATAGTGTTTTTTCACCGTGGGCAACTCAAATATACATGCGTTAAGGCCTGAAACTGAATCGTTATCCATTTACACTGGGATTTGGCATCCTCATGGGCTCAAAAGAGGTTAAAAAATAAAACTAAATACATGTTAATGGATATTGATATCAACACTAGCAGTATTAAATATATTTTAATTAATATTAATGATAATTACATAAAGTTACTTCATTTGGTGAATTTGATGCATTTATTTTTATTTATCAAAAGTTCATGAATTACGAAGAAAATTATATTTTCTTTTTATTGAATTTAATCAGTAAAACATGCAAAAATGAAAGAAAAAATTTATTTTTTTGAAAAACATCATGTTGTTTCCATCGAATATGTAATCGTGTGAATAACTAATATCTAATAACCACATATAATAACAATTTTGGTACCGTTTACACTTGCAAGCAATTGGTTTTTATTAAATAACTACATATAATAAAAATCTGTCTTCCATAATTATGCAAAGATTTACTCTTCATATGAAGTTATTCTTTGATTACCTGATTAATAATTTAAACAATCGTAGTATCACGAGTGCGACACATTTGATACGGGTATTGCTAGTCCATCCAAGCTTACATTTACTTTTTCTTATGACCCGCAATAATAGTAGTGTTTATCAGCATGTACATTGTGGTTTCTTCTCTTTTATAACATAACCGATTGTTATTGTTCAATTAGTGTTTTTAATATAATCTTTAAACAGGTTTATTTTATTACAAATAATCCTAGTATACCCAAGTGGGACACAATATCATATGACTTTGATAATTCAAAACACCGTCACAGACACAAGGATTTTACTAAGTGTGTTCTTTTCATATTTATCAGTAAACTTGATTTATGAAAAGACTATGTACATATTATTACATTGTTCTTTTCATATGTATCAGTAAACTTAGTTTATGAAAAGACGATATGCATATTATTACATTGTGCAAGAAAACTTTATTATTAAATTTTCATATTAATCACTTTGATTTTTCAGACATAAATAGTCACACACTTCACAAGAAATGTTTATAAGTGTGATTTATGTCAGAAAAAGTGAGTTCTCATGCTTAACTAATTTGTTTTTCATACACTTTACTAGAATGAGGCTTTTATAAAATTATTTTACTTTAGTTAGTTTTAAGAAATAAAGGGGCTTCGTTCTGGAGTCAACTCTTGATTTCATTTTCATTTGATTTTGGTCAGGATTTACTTCTATGAAAAAAGAATCCTCATGCAAGATTGTTCTGACAACCCCCTGTACAGGGAGACCTTAGACACTCGAGGACAGTGTCTAGTAGGCATTCAAGTTCTCTGTGTGAGTTTTCATATGGTTCACTAAATTTGATTTTCTAGAACAACATACTCCACATACAGCACAAGTATGTGGCTTTTCCCCAGTGTGAGTTCTCATATGAATCTTTAACAAGGACTTTCGAGAGCAAGCATACTGACACACTTCACAAGAATATGGCTTTATACCAGTGTGTGTGCTAATATGTTTCATTAAATCTGATTTTTGAGAACAGGAATATCCACACACTTCACAAGAATGTGGTTTTTCTCTAGTGTGTGTTCTCACATGTGTCAGTAAATTTGATTTTTGAGAAAAAGAATATCCACACACATCACATGTATACGGCTTTTCCCCAGTATGGGTTCTCATATGCTGCACCATATTTGCTTTTACAGAACAAGAATATCCACAAACTTCACAAGAATGTGGCTTTTCTCCTGTGTGAATTCTCATATGTCTCATTAAATTTGATTTAAAAGAACAAGAATACCCACAAACTTCACAGGAATGTGTCTTTTCTCCCGTGTGACTTCTCATATGATTAATTAATCTGGATGTTTCATAACAAAAAAATCCACACACCTCACATGTATGTGGCTTTTCCCCAGTGTGATGTCTCATATGTTTCACCATATATGATTTTACAGAACAAGAATATCCACAAACTTCACAAGAATATGGCTTTTCGCCAGAATGAATTCTCATATGTGTAACTAAATTTGATTTAATAGAACAAGAATATCCACACACTTCACAAGAATGTGGCTTTTCTCCAGTGTGAGTTCTCATATGATTAACTAATCTTGATTTTTCAGAACAAGAATATCCACAAACTTCACAAGAATGTGGCTTTTCCCCAGTGTGGGTTCTTATATGGTTCACTAATCTTGATTTGTCAGAACAAGAATATCCACAAACTTCACAAGAATGTGGCTTTTCCCCAGTGTGGGTTCTTATGTGTTTGACTAATCTTGATTTTTCAGAACAGGAATATCCACACACGTCACAAGAATGTGGCTTTTCCCCAGTATGAGTTCTCATATGTGTAACTAAATTTGATTTATTAGAAAAAGAATATCCACAAACTTCACAAGAATGTGGCTTTTCTCCAGTGTGAGTTCTCATATGATTAACTAATCCTGATTTTTTTGAACAAGAATATCCACAAACATTACAAGAATGTGGCTTTCCTCCAGTGTGGGTTCTCATATGGTTCACTAATCTTGATTTATCAGAACAAGAATATCCACAAACTTTACAAGAATGTGGCTTTCCTCCAGTGTGGGTTCTCATATGGTTCACTAATCTTGATTTATCAGAATAAGAATATCCACAAACTTCACAAGAATGTGGCTTTTCTCCAGTGTTGGTTTCCATATGTCTCACTAATCTTTATGTTTCAGACAAGAATTTACTCAAACTTCACAAGAATGTTGCTTTTCCCCTTTTTCTTTCTTTGAAGATTGTAATGTTGGGTATAGAGCAGCCAAACTAGCTGATAACATTTCACGTCTACTTATACTTTTGTTAGTATCCTCGTTGTTCTCTTAAGTGCAATTGTCTGGGTCTCTTTTTCACTTGATTCACCAGAAATAGTAGAAAGGATTTCGTGTTCTTCATAAGCCCTATGGCAACTGTAATAACTGGTATGATTGATATCTCCCTAGGATTCTAGTTGTTTTTTTTCTTTTCGCCAGTATAGGTTCTTTTAGGTAATATGTAAGTTATATTTCTTGAATCAGAATATCCACATTTCTGAATAAAGTGTCTTTTCCACAGAGTGAGTTCTTATATCTCCTGTAATCGATGATTTCTCAGAGCAAGAATATCTACAAACTCCACACATTTTACAGAGGCATTTTCTATTTCTCAGTTTATTTCGATTTATTCATTATTTTGAATGCCGGTAGTGAAGCAATATATTGCCTTTCTTTGTTTATTTCGATTTATTAATCATTTTTAATGCTAAGGATGAAGCAATATATTGCCTTTCTCTGTTTGTTTCGATTTATTTATTATTTTTAATGCTGAGGATAAAGCATCCTACCAGATGCCAAAAAATATTTATTATCTCTTATTTAAAAACAGAATATACCCGCATTTTAAAAAAAGCAATATTTTTTTCTATATAAGTTCCCATGTGTGTCATTAAATGTGTTATTTTATAATAAAATCACATACTTATTAAACTTCAGTAGATGTCTCATCCGTCTCAATTTGTGATTCTGTCTCTTAGTTGGAGTTATTGTAACATTAAGCACATAGTTAACAAAAACTAATATTACCTTCAAGGTGTGTTATGGTTTCACAACTATTTCATAAAATTCGTGAATAATAATGTCCAATATATAAATCTTCCCACATATCTGTAGTCTTCCAAATCAGGTGATATTTGTTACAATTATTGTTTAATAAATTATATTCCGTAGGGGTTAATTAGGAAAATCTGCAAAAAATAAAATTGCATTCACGTATTATTATTCTGTTTATTGTTGTCAATATTATTAGATGGCATTCATTAATAAGTTAATGTTAAACATTATAGGAGACATGTAAAAAATATATTAATTTAACTTTACACAGAAAGGTGTTGATAAGAATAGTTAAAATTATTACTCAAGTTTTTATATAATTTTCATCATAGTAATATATATATGCATTTATGTTAATGCTACAATGGTTATATATAATTTTCATCATAGTAAGAAAATAAACATTCATATATCTGTATATATATATATATATATATATATATATATATACATGCATTTTGATCTTGTAATGTCTTTACATGATTTTATTATAGAAAGAGAAGAAACATTTATATATGTATATAAAAATACATGTATATTAATGTTAAAATGTTATTTTTATAGTAAGAAAATAAATATTTATACATATAAATGTATTTTAATGTTACAATGTTTTATATGATTTTTATCATAGTAAGAAAATAAACATTTATATATATATATATATATGTATATAAATATACATGTATCTTAGTGTTGCAATGTTTTCATGTGATTTTCATCATCATAAGAAAATAAACACTTATAGATATAGATATATGTATATAAATATACATGCATCTTTTTTGTTACAATGACAGTAAATTAAAAAAGTCCATCAAAATTTTACGCTCTTCAAGTAAATACATATAATTCATATATGGATATCCAAAATTATCCAAGAAAATCGACATTGTTTTAATAAGTGTTTGTTTATAATTTTATTTTGATGAAAAATCTTAGAGTGAAATTCTGTATTGTTTTAACATAAGTTTTTCTATTTTTTCTATTTGTAAATCATATTATTCTAAGAGTACAGACATTTTTTTACTAAAACATTATGAAAAAATTTCTTACAATTTCAACCAAGTTTTAAGAATTATTTTTTAATAACGTAATTATTTATGAAGACATTCAAAACATATGACAGGAAAGACTTTGTTTAAAATATTTCTTTGAACGTTTGTACAAAGAAAACATAATTTTTATAAAAACATAGAAAACATTATAATTTTAATAAAAACATAAAAACATTATAATTTTAATAAAAAGCGATGAAAATATGTAAAAAATGCAATTATACAATTATAATTTTAATAAAAACAAAGAAAACAATATAATTTTAATAAAAATATAGGTAATAAAAATAAACGTGTGTACGTTCTACAATTATAATTTTGATAAAAACATAGGTAATAAAATAAAATTTCAATATAATTCAACAAAAATATGGTGATCTAGATTTAGCTCTGTGATAAAAAAAGAATTATTAATGAATGTTGCGATTCTAATTCATTATGAAATTGTCCCCAAACTAATGACATGTGTGTTTTTCTATATGTAGTTGAAAATTGTAAAAACTGTTATAAATTATAAAAATATTATTTTGAAAAATGCACTATAGCTGTCAAAAAGAAAAAATAAGAAAATTTTTACAATCAGTTTACCACCTAAAAAAATCCAAACCTACTTTTTTGGCTACTACCTTTCAATAGCCTTTAAGTAGAATATGCAAAGAATGTACGACACACACACAAACACACAGATATATATATATATATATATATATATATATATTACTTATGTTCATCCTTACAAAGCATATCGCTACTTGGACGTAAGGGGCTACTATTTGGGCCATATATAGGAAAGATTAACAAGATATTTATGTTACATTTAAACTTTTGCATATCAGTACAGCCAAGGAAGCATGCAGCAGGAAGGGAATTCCTAAGTCTAGCTATTCGAGGGAATAGAAAGTTTTCTGGTATATAGGGACAGTTACAGTGAAGGGGTGAGATCTTATAAGCGGGTTTGTCAGGGATATGTACGTCGAGGGGGTACAAGTGAAATGAATTCATCAGAACACATTCCATTCAAATATTTGTAAAACAGGTACAGTGAT
>NC_136527.1:190998358-191045858 GCF_053919585.1 Euprymna scolopes
TTTTTTAAGTGGCATGACAAAAACATTTTCAATATGGAATCGTGTGCATTATTTAACTATCTATAATTATATATATATATATATATATATATATATATATATATATATATATATATATATATAGTGCATCAATGATTCCTAATTTCTGAGATTCTAATATATTTTTTTAAAAGTGGCATGACAAAAACATTTTCAATATGGAATCGTGTGCATTATTTAACTACAAGGCGTGTCGTCTGCTGTCTTCTTTTATTTCGTAATGCCGTCTGTATAATTCTAATAGATTTTACCTGTTCAATTTTAGTTAATGGTAAAAACATAGGGAACCATCACTGCTGCCAACATGAAGTGATAGTTGTTGGGATTTAATTAAGAAATCAAACGTAAACCATAGAGAGAGTGATAGTAATTTTGTTCATAAGACAGTAAGAGTTACAACTGTTCCACAGCAATCCAAAATAAGTAGTGGTTGCATATTATCACAATCCAGGAAATCCAAGGTAAACAGTAAATATATGCCGTATTATATTCTCAATATAATCTCAAAATGATGATAATTTTATCTATAGATAAAATGTCAACATTAAATGATTATTTATCAATTACTTACATATTTAGCTATTACATATAAATGAATAATAGAACAAAGACAATACGTGGATCAAGTAATAGTATAATTAATAATCTGTTAAGCTTATTCAACTAAAAAAAGCTGAAAACCTAATTGAAATATAATAAAAACATTTCTGAAACGCTTGAAACATTCATGGAAGATACATTGTACAAATATCGATGAGATCCACAAAAACTTCAATATATTTGTGATATTTTTAGAGGAAATCTATATTACATAGCCAACCCCAAACCTTTAACCTTATATCAAATTATACGAATATTTAATTTTCAAAACTGTGTGCAAAATATCTGTTCATGGTTTAATTACAAACTGTCACTTATTTTAATAATCGTATAAAATATTTACTAAAACGTGTTTATGTTTTACCAAAAGACAATAACTCTCACTTTAATATCAACGCTATCACTTTAATATCAACATTAATTATATGTTAATTGATATATTGATATCAGCACTATCAGTATTAAATATATCTTAATTAATATTAATGATAATTACATAAAGTTACTTCATTCGGTGAATTTGATGCATTTATTTTGATTAATTAAAAGTTCATGAATAACAAAGAAAATTATATCTTTTTTTATTGAATTTAATGAGAAAAACATGCAAAATGAAGGGAAAAAGTTACTTTATTTTTGAAAATCATGTTGTTTCCATCGAATATGAAATCGTGTGAACTTACATCTAATAACAACATATTATAACAATTTGTCTTCAACAATTTTGCTACAGTTTTCACTTGTAAAGAATTGGTCTTTATATAAAGTTTTTTTTTATTACCTGATGAATAATTTAAAGAATCGTATCCAATAACTACATATAATAATAATTTGTCTTTACCAACTTTTCTAGTTCGGTCTTGCAAACATTTGGTCTTTATATAAAGTTTTTTTTTCTGATGAATAATATAAAGAATTGTAGTATCACGAGTGCGACACATTTGAGACGGATATTGCTAATCAATCTAAACAATACTTAAATTTACTTTTTTCTTATGACCCGCAATAATAGTTGTGTTAATTAACAACTGGTGTTTTATGCCAAAACACTGGAAGAGCATATGTGTGCTAGTGAGATTTATGTGTTTCACTTATTTTTGTTCTAGGGTTTATTTATCATCACGTAAAATTTAAAGCATCGTAGTAGACACGAGTTGTGCACATTATCATATGTATATTGTGGTTTCTTTTTTATGACATCATGGATTGTTATTCTTCAATTAATGTTTTTATATAATTTGTAAGTTTTTATAATAACATCTTTAAACAAGTTTATTTTATTACAAATCATCCTAGTATATCCAAGTGGGACACAATATCATATGACTTTGATGATTCAAAACATCGTCACAGACACAAGGATTTTACTAAGTTCTATGAAAAGACTATGTACATATTATTACATTGTTCTTTTCATATTTATCAGTAAACTTGATTTATGAAAAGACTATGTGCACGTTATTACATTATGCAAGAAAATTGATTATTGTGTAATAAGCTGACTTTCCCTTTTTATTATTTACCTTTCAAGCATGTTTTTGTAATACTTTCGTATTCTAAAAGTTCTCATATTAATCACTTTAATCTTTCAAACATAGTCACACACTTCACAGGAAATGTTAATAACTCTGATTTTTGTCAGGAAGAGTGAGTTCTCATGTTTAACTTTGATTTTTCAGGACAATTTAATTGAATTTTTTTTTTTACTTCAGTTCATTCTAAGAAATAAAAGGGGCTTCATTCTGAAGAAAACACTTTATTTCATTTTCATTTTAATCTATATTCGATGGGTTCTTTTAAGAAAAGAACGTGTTCCCTTTATGGCTGCTATTTATATTTCGTCACAGTTTGATCTACCGATGATTGCTTCTAAGTATTTCTAAAGATTCTTTTTTATTAGGCCAAGTGCTTCTGTCACAACTGGTATAAAGTTTATTTATTTCAGAGATCATGTCGTTTTTAGAACATTCTTAGGTCCTGATATTTTTATCTTTTATTGTTCAGTTCTATTAAGGCCAAAATCATTTAGGACAGTAACCGGTAAGTCTATTGATTTCATAAACTATACCTTTTAAAGACATTTTAAGTCCTGATATGTTGATATATTTTCCTGTTCATTTGTATTAATGCCAAAGTTACTATGGCTTGATGGCCTTGTCTTTTATGTATTTACCGCGTATATGTCTTTGTCATAGAACATGGTTACTTTTCATTCGATGTTATCAGTGCTGTTTCATGTTCCCAGCTGTTTGATGATCTGTCAAGTTGCATATCTAAACAAATCTATCGAGGTATGTAATAATTTGTTGTGGCGGACAGTGAGAAATCTATATGTCAATAGGATTGGGTATTCAGATATTGACTGTGAGTTTTTATATGTTTCACTAAAGTTGATATTTTAGAGCACTTATATCCACAAATATTACAAGAATGTGGTTTTTCTCCAGTATGAGTTCTAATATGACGTGTTAAGGTTGATTTTCGAGAACAAGAATATCCACACACTTCACAAGAATGCGGTTTTTCTCCAGTATGAGTTCTCATATGTGTATTTAACGATGATTGTTGAGAGAAAGAATACTCACACAATTGACAGGAATATGGCTTTTCCCCAGTGTGAGTTCTCATATGAATCACTAAATATGATTTACGAGAAAAAGCATATCCACACACTTGACAAGAATGTGGCTTTTCACCAGTATGAGTTCTAATATGGCGCATTAAACTTGATTTATCAGCACAAGAATATCCACACATTGTACAAGAATATGGCTTTTCCCCAGTGTGAGTTCTAATATGTATTACTAACGATGATTTTAAAGAACAAGAATATCCACAAACTTCACAAGAATATGGCTTTTCTTCAGTTTGAGTATGCATATGTCGCAGTAAATGTGATTTTTCAGAACAAGAATGTCTCATTAATGAACTGTTTTCAGAGCAAGAATATCCACACATTTTACATGAATGGGACTTTTTCCCTGTGTGAGCTCTTACATGTTTCACTAATGTTGAACGTTCAGAACATGAATATTCACACGTTTGACAAGAATATGGCTTTTCCCCAGTGTGCGTTCTCATGTGAATAATTAAAGCAGATTTTCGAGAACAGGAATGTCCACACACTTCACAAGAATGTGGCTTTTCCCTAGTGTGAGTTCTCATATGTGTCACTAACGATGATTTTACAGAACAAGAATATTCACACACTTTACAAGAATATGGCTTTTCCCCAGTGTGTGTTCGCATATGTCTCACTAATGCTGATTTTTTAGAAAAAGAATATCCACACACTTCACAAGAATGTGGTTTTTCTCCAGTATGAGTTCTCATATGTCTCATTAAATTTGATTTTGTAGAACAAGAATATCCACACACTTCACAAGCATGTGGCTTATCCTTACTGTCAGTTTTCATATTGGTCAGTGACATTTATCTATGAAAAAAAAGAACATCCACACACTTTACTAGAATGTAGGTATTTTATGCTAATTTTCTTAATAATTAGTTAAAACTGAGGCACTATACAGATGACAAACACCTATCACTATTTCATATATTTCAACAGAAATTTTTTAAAATTCTATTTGAAATATACAGCTTTTATAAGGTGTTTCTTTTATACAATATAGTTTTATAGCAAGTTTTTGATATTTATTTATATTACCTTCAAGTCGTGGTAAGTTGTCATTGTTTTCAAAATTTCCTTTAATAGTAATGTCCAATATAATAAATTTTCTCGCAGATGTTGTTGTAGTGTTGCAAATAAAATAATAGCTGTTCACAGCTTCATGTTTAAAGATCATGATACGCCATTAAAATTGAATAATAGGGTTCAATCAGGAACATCTGGAAAATAAAATGACATTCAATATTTTTAGTAGTTGCATTCATATATGATTTTGTTTATTGTTGTCAATATTATTGAATGGGTCTAAATATATGTAGATTAATTTAATCTAAAAAAATAATATAACCAAATTGGAACAGAATAAGTCAATACAAGTGTTTCTCAAGTCTAATTGAAACTATATCCAACGTTTTGGTGTATTTCATCTTAGTCAGAAGATATATATATATATATATATATATATATATATATATATAAATGAGAGTAGGAAATATTATATGGTTAAGCTGAAACATCGAAAAGTAAAGAACTAGTTGTTAAAACTGGAAAAGAAAAGGACACGATAAATTTCTTAATGCTGCAATATTCTAAGTTATAAATTCATTATATTTTTACTAGCCGTTTCTCTTCCAGTTTTAACTAGTCCTTTACTTTTCGATGTTTAAGCTTAACCATATTATTTTCATGCTTGCATTTTTCTATAATCCATGATTTTTCCAGGTTTCCAATAAATTCACTCGTTCTTTGTTACATTTCAGTCTTATTTTTGCCCCCATAAACACATATGCAATAGCAATGTACAGAACTCGTCTGCTTTCAATAAAATACCCTCAATTATCTCCTTTTCATGATTTCATTCTGTCTGTTTCACGAGTTACCTCTCTTTTGGCGAGTGTAATCGCTGAAGCAACGATGTTGCTATGGAAACCAGTCATAAAAAGCGTCACTCACCTCCGTACATATTTTTACGATTTTGAACACCAGAAAATTTATTATAACTTTTGTTTTTCTGAACGAAAATTGGAATTTTTTTCACAATATATTTGAGAAGGTGAACTATAAACTGTAATAATTGTTTTAAATTTGGTCGAAAAATGAGTGAGCAGTGAAGATTTAAAGCAGTTCTAAATGACTGAAAGTGCCACTTAACCATATATTCAAACACCACCGTGTTTGAATGATTATATATATATATATATATATATATATATATATATATATATATATATATATATATACTACCATGGATACCCATTGTTGCCAGGGTCGACATGAAATTCTGTTTGGCCACACCTGCTATACTAAGAATATTGATCAGTTTTTCATTATCATACGTCAACTCCATCGTTACCCCAACAAAAATGTCAAAAATAAAATACCGAATAAAAACACAAAAATGTAATCCCCCCACCGAAAAAAGCAGAAGTACGAGACAAACTCTCCACCAGATATTTCGGCAGAAGGGATATGAAGAGAAACTATTCTCCGGATGTTGAGCATCTTTTTATGGCAATATTCCAGCTAAAGCAGAATTTCTTTTATCCTCCCTCAGTCTAGAATAATTTGTTATTACGGTTTGTTGCAACGAAAACAAATTGTAAATAATTCAGTTGCAAAAATAGAATTTGTGTTAACTGAAATACACATTTTTATGTTATAAAAATGATGAGTTATGACTTATTTTGTTATAAAAAGAAATAAAATTAGTTACGATGTCAAAAAAATGTGAAGAAAACAAAACTCGTAAAAAAACGCAACTGATTTTACTTTTTTTGTTTTAAATAAAAAAAAACATACTGAATTGGATTGTTTGTTTATTTTAAAATATAAAATCCACTGGACCAAAACGTTAATTGCGCAATCTCGGAAATTATTTTATTTGAACTTATTCCCAAAATAATGCTTGAAAGTGTGTATGAATTATTTTTATAAAAATCAATAAAATTAAATATGTTATCAACATAAATCAAATTTAATAATAAACTTAAATAGAACACTTAAAACAATCCTCTCACTATAAACAATAACTAACAGACCGCTACTTAATAAATCGATTTTCCTTAATGTAATATGCAATGACGTCATTTCTCAATCGTCTATTTTACACGAATTATACTATATATAGGACTGAATGAATCATTAACGTAATGGACCTTTTGTATATATTAATCAAATTCTAAACAAACAAATAGACAGGAATACGAATTTATACATATATATCTTAAAATAACAATAAGAGTAATTTGATATATGTGTGTGTGTCATAATGTAAGAATGTAAGTAAATTTTAAAAATGCCATCAAAAATGTATTTATTGCATACACGTTTTTGTCTTCTTTAAACATAGGTTTTCATGATATAATAATATGCAAAATTATAAAAATATTGAAACATTTTTGTTAATCTGTGTTAGTTTTGTGTTCCCCCCACTAAATTAGTTGAAAAGGTTACAGTGATAGTTTATACATTTTTATTTTCTAATTATTTATGTTTTCTTTTTTCTTTTCTCAATCCTATTAATTTATCTTAGGTGTGTTACTTACAATGATATTCTATACATTATAATTTTTTATTTTTTGACTCATCTTCACACGAACCAAGGCATATTACAACTTGAATGTTAACAAGAATGATAAAGTTATTGGTTTATTCATATGAATATAAATAGGACAATAATTTGGTTGTTATAGTAATATTCTATACATTATAATTTTTTTATTTATTATTCATCTTCACACGAAACAAAGCATATTACAACTTGGATGTTAATAAAAATGATAAAGTTGTTGGTTTATTCATCTGAATATAAATAGAACAATAATTTGGTTGTTATACTTATAGTGATATTCTATACATTATAATTTTTATTTTTTGATTCATCTTCACACGAAACAAAGCATATTACAACTTGGATGTTTATAAGAATGATAAAGTTGTTGGTTTATTCATATGTATATAAATAGGACAATAATTTGGTTGTTATACTTATAGTGATATTCTATGCATTATAATTTTTTATTTTTTGATTCATCTTCACACGAAACAAGGCATATTACAACTTGGATGTTTATAAAAATGATGAAGTTGTTGGTTTATGTAACATTTGAACTTCTACATATCAGTACAATTAGGGAAGCAGATAGCATAAAGACTAGCTGTTCTAATGAAGAAGCTTTTAAAGTAGAAAGTTTTCTGGCATTAAGGGACCTCAACAGTGAAGGGGTGAGATTTTGCTGTCAAGCAGGTTTGTCGTGGATATGTACATCAAAGGGGCACAATGTAATGAGTTCATCAGAGCACATTCCATTAAAAATATTTATAAAACAGTCACAGGATACAACATTGCGACGAGATGACAGGAGTTAAAGCCGAGTTGACAAAGTGGGACATAATATCAGATAAGACTTATGCACCGGATGTGAAAATGATAGTTCATGTGCGGGCGAATCATAAGTTGTATAGAGGAATATTTTTGATTGGCCCTATAAAAGAGGGAGACTTATGGTAAATGCACCGGATGTGAAAATGATAGTTCATGTGCGGGCGAATCATAAGTTGTATAGATGAATATTTTTGATTGGCCCTATACAAGAGAGAGACATATGGTAAATGCACCAGATATGAAAATGATAGTTCATGTGCGGGCGAATCATAAGTTTGTAGACGTACAGGATACTCTTAGTCGTGAATAGTTTTCTAGCAAGATAGAAGGAGTTAGTTTCCTTACAGCAACTTTTGCAATGTCTTCTATGTATTTGTTCCAGTTCATATTTCCTGTTAAGCCAATGAGTTTGAAGGAAGTATCCTCAAGAAGGGAGTAATTTATACAGTTTTTTTGTCTTATATTTGTTCAATTTCTCAATCTTAGTCTATCTTAGGTTTGTTTGACGAAATATATTTGTTCATTCATTTAATATGAAATTATTTGTAACTACATAATTTTATTTCATCAGTTATAGTTTATTTACTATCAAATAATTTAAGAATATTACAAAAACTTATTTTTAAAATGTGTTCTTTTCAATATTATAGAATGTGCCCTGATGAACTTATAGTAATTGTACCCCTTCTATGTACATACTTTTTAATGTCCCAACAAGCCACAAAAGAACACCCTTTCCTTGTTGATGTATAAAAATGCCGGAAAGCCTTTTACTTTAATAGTTACCTCCCTTAGTCTAAAAACTTTGAAATTCCTTTCCAGTTTCTTGCTTCTTTGAATCTACTTCAATACAGCATTTTAAATGCAATTTAAACAGACATCTCACTACTCCCTGTTAGTAATAATCCCGATTAATAGGTCCTTACATGCGGAATGTTTTATCTTCAGATATTACTCTGAACAGATAATAAAAATTTAACGCTTCCGTATCATTATATAATATCCTTATAGTTTTGTTCACAAATAGAAGTGGCATTGTGACTTATTTTGGGTGAATACGCAGTAGAAAAATTCCGTTCACTCTTAATTAAAGTTATTTGTAACCAGTTATCAGTGTGTTAATGTTTTATCTTCATAAACTTGTAAGGCAACATGTTCAAATAACTACAAACAGATAAATAAAAACATTAACCGTATTATTTATGTTTTTACTAATCATTTTATGACAATACAACTCATGCATGCTGGCAATTTTTTGTACATTTTCTATTTCTTATATCTCTATCAATTTGTCAATCCTATTATTTTTGGAACCTTATTTGTAACATTATTAGAGTTTAAAAGTTTTATCTTTAATGATATTTTTATTATGTAAAGAAGAGAATTGTTAGTAAAAGCCATCACAATTTCATGTTACAATTTTGTCTTATAACGTATGAAATTATTGTTTCCCTTCATACAATAATAATTTTGAATAAAAGAGAGTTGCATAACAATTTTGTATATGCCACTATTTTGTGTGTGATTTATAAGACTTCGAATGTATGAAATTATTCGATTCGAAGTGAAGCACAAATTATTCTAGATTGATACCAGTGCTTTGGACCGAGGTGGAACCTGGTGTCACAAAGATATTGCAAGACGGTTTCAGCAACACTCTCAAAATTCAACAAACACTGATTACCCATATTGTCATTTATTATCCTCTTACAGAACACATTAATAAGTCATTAAATTGAGGTTATGTGACTGAGAATTGTATGCGTTTCACATATCATGTCTTCAGGAAATGTTGAAATATGTTGCAATTAAATTTGTGACACCAGTTTTTAGGACATTTTAATAATTACTTTTTAAAGAACAGTCAAAACTTTTTAGTAAATTTAAGGCAATTGTAACTTTGATATATTTTTGTGAGTAAAATAATTTTTTGTTTGGAATTTTACACATCTATTAAACTTTCAAATAGGTTATTCCTATTCTATAAAAATACTCTAAATCCTACACGAAGACTGTTGAATTGCTGTCAATTGTTTTCAACCTTTTTATCACAACTTTTCTTTATATTTTCCAGAAAATATTTGAAGCATTTTCATTAATTAAAATCTTAACTTACAACTGATAATAAATAGAAAATATTTGAAGCATTTTCATTACTTTTAAATGTTAACTTACAACTGATAATAAATAGAAAATATTTGAAGCATTTTCATTAATTAAAATGTTAGCTTACAACCGATAATAAATAGAAAAATATTTGAAGCATTTTCATTAATTAAAATGTTAACTTACAACTGATAATAAATAGAAAATATTTGAAGCATTTTCATTAATTAAAATGTTAACTTACAACTGATAATAAATAGAAAATATTTGAAGCATTTTCATTAATTAAAACGTTAACTTACAACTGATAATAAATAGAAAATATTTGAAGCATTTTCATTAATTAAAATGTTAACTTACAACTGATAATAAATAGAAAATATTTAAAGCATTTTCATTAATTAAAATGTTAATTTACAACTGATAATAAATATAAAATATTTGAAGCATTCTCATTAATTAAAATGTTTACTTACAACTGATAATAAATAGAAAATATTTGAAGCATTTTCATTAATTTAAATGTTAACTTACAACAGATAATAAATAGAAATTATTTGAAGCATTTTCATTAATTAAAATGTTAACTTACAACTGATAATAAATAGAAAATATTTGAAGCATTTTCATTAATTAAAATGTTAACTTACAACAGATAATAAATAGAAAATATTTGAAGCATTTTCATTAATTAAAATGTTAACTTACAACTGATAATAAATAGAAAATATTCGAATCATTTTCATTAATTAAAATGTTAACTTACAACTGATAATAAATAGAAATATTTGAAGCATTTTCATTAATTAAAATGTTAACTTACAACTGATAATAAATAGAAAATATTTGAAGCATTTTCATTAATTAAAATGTTAACTTACAACTGATAATAAATAGAAAATATTTGAAGCATTTTCATTAATTAAAATGTTAACTTACAACTGATAATAAATAGAAAAATATTTGAAGCATTTTCATTAATTAAAATGTTAACTTACAACTGATAATAAATAGAAAAATATTTGAAGCATTTTCATTAATTAAAATGTTAACTTACAACTGATAATAAATAGAAATATTTGAAGCATTTTCATTAATTAAAATGTTAACTTACAACTGATAATAAATAGAAATATTTGAAGCATTTTCATTAATTAAAATGTTAACTTACAACTGATAATAAATAGAAATATATTTGAAGCATTTTCATTAATTAAAATGTTAACTTACAACTGATAATAAATAAAAAGTATTATAAACATTTTCATTAATTAAAATGTTAACTTACAACTGATAATAAATAAAAAATATTTGAAGCATTTTCATTAATTAAAATGTTAACTTACAACTGATAATAAATAAAAAAATATTTGAAGCATTTTCATTAATTAAAATGTTAGTTTACAACTTATAATAAATAGAAAATATTTGAAGCATTTTCATTAATTAAAACGTTAACTTACAACTGATAATAAATAGAAATATTTGAAGCATTTTCATTAATTAAATGTTAACTTACAACTGATAATAAATAGAAAATATTTGAAGCATTTTCATTAATTAAAATGTTAGCTTACAACTGATAATAAATAGAAAATATTTGAAGCATTTTAATTAATTAAAATGTTAGCTTACAACTGATAATAAATAAAAAAATATTTGAAGCATTTTCATTAATTAAAATGTTAGCTTACAACTGATAATAAATAGAAAATATTTGAAACATTTTCATTAATTAAAATGTTAGCTTACAACTGATAATAAATAGAAAATATTTGAAGCATTTCCATTAATTAAAATGTTAACTTACAACTGATAATAAATAGAAAATATTCGAAGCATTTTCATTAAAATGTGAGCTTATAACTGATAATAATGAGCAGCTATGCATGTCTTCCCTGCCAGTACATAGCCTCTCCATCATCAAGACTCCTACAGTGCCACCACATTGGCCACACACGGAAACTTGCGGCCCCAGGCTAAACCTGTAGGAGATCTCAGAGTAGTAGGGGACCTCAGGGGTAGTGTGTTATGGCTCACCGATGTACGAACATGCCCTGACACACTACCAACCCCTACCAACTGTCTTGTGGGTTCCCGTGGTTGAGCAAAGACTAGGGGAACCAACCCCAAAATCAAACACAACTGCCTTGTCGGCCTTATCACAGCAAAAGGCTATGAGATGGGAACTCTGACTTCAAATCCTAATGCTGCCTTGCAGTTTTCCTTAAAATGCTATGGAACCTCATCCAGAAAGAAAAGGTGTAATAGCGGACACAATATGGCGACTGTCTACCTCAGTGAGATTACTTTCGGCCAGAAGCTGCAGCCTCCTCTGCTGCCAGTCATCGCAGGTTCGCTCCACTGGAAATGAGCATTGGAGGTTCAGAGGATGCTTATCTGATGCGCAACAGATACTACACTTAAACTGGGCAAGCAAGTTAGGGGCCGAAGTGGGAAATCCTGTACCGATGTATAAAGCACTGAGACTCCGACTAGTAACCGCCAAGGCTGATGGACTGCATGAGGATGATGATGATGATGATGATGATGATGATGATGATGATGACAATACTTTTAACATTAGAATGAATATATTGCTTTTAAGTAATTGCAAACTAAAACTTATTAGAAGAATTAAAATAATTTAAAAAAATGTAATGCAATCCTGATAATGTTATATATTCTTTAATATATATTTTCTTGGATTCAAATAAAAACGTTAGTGTAACAACTGCATACTAAAATAGTTAATTATTAATAAGATATTTCTAATACATTGTTATTTACTTAATAAACAACTTACATTCCCACAAAATAAAGACCATTGAGACATAATTGGATGCTATGTGAGAGAGAGGCATACAAATAAAGGCACCGTAAGTAATTAAACTAAATGTAAAAAATTGTTTCGCACCTTTTTTATGATCACCAATGTACACAGGGTTTTTATGTAAAACACTTAACGTGCATGCGGCTAGATGAACAGTTTTGTTTTTTCATCCTAATATTTTATCTTTTATATATTTTAAAATAAATTTAATAGATAAACAGTTTTTTTTTCATCCTAAAATTTTTGATTTTATAATATTATTTAAAAATAAATTTAATAGATAAACAGTTTTTTTTTAATCCTAAAATCTTTGATTTTTTGGCTTTCCTTTGTTTTTTAAGGAGGGATAACAGCCTGTGTGTTGTTTGGAGAGGGTGCAGGTATTAATCATACATTCTATTTTTTGTGGTTTAAATAAAAACATATCCCCTCACAGGTAATAAAATTTCAATTTAAATTCTATATTTTTGTTGTTTTTAATAAAAAAAAACCTCCCCTCATTAAAAATAAAATTTAAATTCTATTTTTTGCTTTTTTTAATAAAAAACACCTCTCATTAGTAATAATCTTATTATTTAGAAAGCTATTCTTATCACGAGAAAGAAGGTCCTTGCTTATTAATTTATACTTTCAACTAACAAATAAATATAAGGAACATTTCCAGTGTTATAACTTATTTACTTTTTAAAAAATAGTATGTTACATTAGAAGACGAAAAAATCGTTGATACAAAATGGCTGTCTCAGAAGGCCCAATAATCGTCCAAAAATTTGCAAAATCAAAAAATACTCATATATGCATATGACATCTAATCCCCATCGAAAAAAAACGAAAGAAAACAAAAACTAATATGAATTCCCTGTCTCCCTCCCCCCTGCAACAAAAATTTGAAACTGCGAACGAGTACAAGTATCATTGACTGCTAACTGGTCATAAAAAATGAGTGCTAATTTTACATTAAATAATATAGGAAAGTGATCCCCACTCTAAAATCTGAAATAAGTATAATTAATTTATAATTCCTTTAGTGGGTATTTTAAGACTGTATAAATGTAATAGTAAAAAATAAACTCAATTTTTATTTTTTTTAGAGTTAAACTATGCTGAGTTAGATTGTAAAGACTTATGAATATTGTTTTCTACATTAAGTAATTGCTAATTGATGATAATTGATCATTTTATGTAAACTTTATAAAAGAAAATGACGCATATTTAAAATATTACAAATTGGATGAAACATAACAATTAAAACGGAATTCTCCAACGATATAATATATTTCTTTAAATCTTAAAACAATGAAATATAAAAAAAGGTTTTCGTGAGCAGATGTATTAACAAAAAGCTTAATTCAATCAACTTCGAATTAAATTATTTTCTCAGAAATCACATATTTTTAATAAAAATCTAAATATCACATTGAATAAAATATTTAAAAGATATTTTTTAAAATCATACTATTATTATCATATTTTATTGGATTGCAAAAATAAAAATAAATAAACTTATTTTAATGTTAAGATTATATTAAAAGTTATAGATTTGATTTTTAGAGTAAAAAAAGAAAACAAACTTACGTATATTTCCAGGAATTCAATACGAAAAAAACATCGGGGTGAATTCGTTTTTCTTTCGTGTTAAAAACACAAAAAATTGTTTTGTTTGTTAAGATTTCTTTCGTAAATTGATGCAGCTTTTGTTTTGTCCAATTTATTAAGAAATAAAATAAATGAAAATATAAAAGAATCAAAATTAAAAGATAAAAAACGTGAAATTATTTAAATAGAAAATCAACTGCTTAAGAACAAAGAACTTAAGGTCATCGTAATAACACGGTGAATCATTATTTCGTTCCTTGTGTA
This sequence comes from Euprymna scolopes, assembly GCF_053919585.1. NCBI lineage: Eukaryota > Metazoa > Mollusca > Cephalopoda > Sepiida > Sepiolidae > Euprymna > Euprymna scolopes. The sequence continues at coordinate 191,012,810 of NC_136527.1, forward strand.
AAAATGTCTGTTTATTAGTTAAGTATGCCGAACTCTTTCCCTTTCAAGTTTAGATTGGATTTGTCAACGTGTATGAATTTCTTTATAAAATGTCTTTTCTTTTTTGTATAAATAAGATACATGATGATTTAAAAGTCAGGTTTATTTTATTTTATTATTTATTTATTTATTTTTTGGAAGACTGGCCATTTTATTATTATTTGGATTAGTCAAACTACTGTTAACATCCAAGATGAGAAATGTAGTCAGAATAATCAGTAGATTTTCCGTTTAGTTGTACAAATAGCCTCGAACCATATAATCACTAAAAGGGGACTCTTAAAGGTCAACACCGGTATCGAGCAGAAGTTTGTTTACATGTTTCACAAAGTTTAAATGGTTAAAATATAATCACGTAATTATTGAAAATGTGATCATGTGATTAAAATTTAATTTTTTTAACCACGGTGTTTAACAAATTTAAAAAATCATAAAAGATGAAGTTTTAAAATGATTAAACGTGTTTTATTTTATAATTTAAAATGAAAAACATTGAACAATAAAAATAACATTTTCAGTACTTATGTATTGTTGGTACTGTGTTGAAATGATAATGTTATTTCATTGAAAGCCATTCTTAACATGGGGAGGGTATTTTGTAAATATATCTGTGCTTCCACCTTACAATTAAAAAAGAAAAAAAAGATGTCGTAAAACTTTAATTTAACATGAAAAACTATTTAAAAATAACGCGGTACCAAAAATGTATAAGCACCAAATTTTGGTTTAATTTTACAATAGATATTTTTCTCGGATGCATATGACGACATATAGTACTGAATTATTTTTATATAGTTTTTATTTTTTCAGTTTAAATTCAAGTTTCAAGATTTTTTTTAATTATATAAAGTTGTAATGTGGAAGCATAAATTAGTTACAAAACACCCTCACCTCCTCATATTAAGAATGGTTTTCAAAATAATAGCGTTATTATTTCAGCTCGCCACCAAAAATACATACGTATCCAAAATTTAATTTTTATTGCTCAATGTTTTTTCATTTTAAATTATAAAATAAAATGGGAACTTGTACATTTTAATAAACACATTAAAAATGAAAATAGCGAAACAAAAAAAGGGTTATATTGTACGCATCCATTATGGAATGAAGTTCTCTGGAAAAAACTTTCACTTAATTTGGTCAAGTAGTTTTTTTTTAAGCAAAAAAAAAACAAAAACAACAACAATTTGTTATGATACAATACCAATTTTTAAGAAGAAAATCTATTATTTAAGATGTGAAGGATGTGTCGGCACTTTAGACTGAGTTATCTCCCCATAGCGTGTTCTAAAAATCCAAACACGGCCATCTTCAGCGCGCTGTCATATTAACATGTTTTTCCGCCGTAAAAAAAAAAAAAAAAAATTCTCTGAATTTTTCTTTCAGAGAACTTGTCCATAACGTATACGTACAATATAACTTCTTTTCAATATTTTCATTTTTTAATGTCTTGGTTAAACTGCACAAGTACCAATAAAACATATTTAATCATTTTCATAAATGTGGTAACGAAAAATACCTGTGCACATCATTCAACTTTGTTTGGATGCCCAATTTTCGAGGTGATGGTTGATTGGTTTAACCAATAGACACATTAATTCTGCGGTAGTTTGTCAGAGGTTTTCATTCATCAATCAATATCGAAAGAAGACACTTTCAGTTGTTGAAGGCGACAGCTCGGCGGATTTCTTACGCTTACGAGATTGATATGTTCAGAGCAAACGTTGGTAATGTATACATGCAGATTAGATTATATCAGAACGTTGCAATTGAAGTGGATGATAAACTGGTCGAGAGAATTGGCCTTTTTGTGGCGTGTATAGAAACGGGCAATTGGGAAAACAGAAACAAGGAGTCCTTACACTCGTTTGTGAGAGATGAAGAGATACAGACGGGAGTTAACTGGAAATTAAAGTGGTTTTCTGCTCCGAATGAGACGTAGGGTAGAATTTCTGATTTTGATTATATTATCGGGGTGAGCGCATACGCAGACCCCACACTTAGATATAGCACGTCCGAGTCATCAATATTTAAGCCGATCGCAAAGGTCAACCCAACCGCAGTGCAATAAAAGGGCCGCACTCTGGGGGAACAACATTTATGATCACCGTTACCCCTATGTAAGGTAAGGGTATTTATTTGCTCCCTCACCGAGCAAATTAGGCACAAGGCCGATTTTAATGTGAGGAGTGAAGGGGAAATGGGGACCAACTCCCCGGGGAGTAGGGGAGCTGGATAGTGACAATTGGTATGAAGCGTTGTCCCTACATTGACCAAGGTCTTTGCTGGTCTTTGCTTGACACTTGTTGCCCAGACCCCAAAGGGCCTGGGTCTGACTTACGTCAGGTAGGTAGTTATTTGCTCCCCCACCGAGCAAATTAGGCACAAGGCCGATTTTTAAAGTGAGGAGTGAAGGGGAAATGGGGACCAACTCCCCGGGGAGTAGGGGAGCTGGATAGTTACAATTGGTATGAAGGGTTGCCTCTACATTGATCAACGTCTTTGCTGGTCTTTTCTTGACACTTGCTACTCAGGCTCCGAAGGGTCCGGGCCTGACCTACGAAAGGTACGTATTTATTTGCTCCGCCACCGAGCAAATTAGGCACAAAGCCGATTTTTAAAGTGAGGAGTGAAGGGGAGTATTTATTTGTTCCCACACCGAGCAAATTAGGCACAACGCCGATTTTTAAAGTGAGGAGTAAAGGGGAAATGGGGGCCAGCTCCCCGGTGAGTAGGGGAGCTGGATAGTGACAATATGTATGAAGGGTTGCCCCTACATTGACCAAGGTCAGGTATTTGCTGGTCTTTGCTAGACACTTGCTACCTAGACCCCGAAGTGCCCGGGCCTGACTTACGTCAGGGAAGTAAAGGTATTTATTTGCTCCCCCACCGAGCATATTAGGCACAAAGCAAATTTTAATGTGAGGAGTGAAGGGGAAATGGGGATCAACTCCCCGGGGAGTAGAGGAGCTGGATAGTGACAATTGGTAGGAAGGGTTGCCCCTACATTAACCAAGGTCTTATATGTGGGGTTGCCCCCACATATGGTCTTTGCTGGTCTTTGCTTGACACCCGCTGCCCAGGCCCCGAAGGGCCAGAGGCAGGGAAGTATAAAATTTTAAGGCCGCCCACTAGTGTTTTTATATCATGCATTCATACACTCACCACTGACAGTAATCAATAAAATACTAAATATGTTCCATATAATTCTCACCAATATCAGTATATCACATTTTATTCACCAATAACAAAATTCATAACAAAAAAATTACTATCATTTAAACTTACAAACATTTTCACAAAATACCTTAATTAATTATTAAGTTACTGATAACAAAATCAAATGAATATCAATTATTAAGTTACTGATAAGAATATTAAATGAATTTTAATTATTAAGTTATCAACAACAATATTAAATGAATTTTTATTATTAAATTACTGATATGAATATTAAATGAATTTTAATTATTAAGTTACTAATAACAATATTAAATGAATTTTAATTATTCAGTTACTAATAACAATATTAAATGAATTCTAGTGGACCTTTTTCGAGGGAATATCTAGCTCACATACCATTACAATGTAATAAGAATAGTTGCATTTCAAAAATATGCTAAGGGGTTACTTAAGGTAAGGACACATATTTTAATGGTTGATGAGAAAATGCGTGATGATATGTTTGCATATTTTAAAAACTTTCTCCAACTGCCAAATCAAGCAATCAGAAACTCCAAAATCAACAATATCAACCATAATTAAATTTTAAGTATTAAGGTACTGACATTAATATTAAATATGGTTAGTTCATTTGATAATTTTATGTTTATTTTTCAGAGTTGATCCAGAATCCATAAAAAAATAATGAAGCAAAAAAATGTAAAAAAAATTTAATAAATCACTGAACATTTATATCTAACAAAGTTGTTTCTTGCAGATAAAACAATAAAACAATAAAAAACTACAATAAAAAATGAATAGTTGAAATATTTTATTATTACAGCAAATAGTAAATAGCGAGATGCAAGGGCAGGTAGTTGACTCTTTTGTTTTGGTTAGTTTTTAAGCACTTGAGCATTTATTCAATATTATTGAATAACAGATTTATAATATCAGATTGTAAGCACTCCATCATTCAACATTCAATTTATTTGCAGGCAACGGAATATAAGAAATAAGGTATCAAATTTGGAAATTCATTTTACGATGTTGACATTAAGGATTTCTATTGTTCAATGTAAAAACATGCTTTGCTAATTAATCCAATCAATGCTTAGATTTCTGTGTCGCTTTTTACAAATCTTAATAATGATATTGTTAACCAAAATCTATATCTTCATACAAAAACACTTCTGCATGCATTCTGCTTCTTCTTTGAAGTATCACGTTCTGGCATATATATATATATATATATATATATATATATATATATATATATATAGTAATAGAACTCAGGAAATGAAAAGACAGGCTGTATTAGTTGCAAAAATGGCAGAACACAGTGATTTGCAAATTGCACAATTTCTAAAAAGTTGCCTGATTGTTTGAAAGTTCGCAAAAAAATGGCAGAATTTCTCTCATTTTGCTTTTGCTTGTTCTTCTTTGAAGTAACATCCAGGAAAGAATTCTGCATAGATGCTGCTAACGATATACTTTACATATATACTTGTCATGTTGCATAGCATCTATGTAACATTGTTCATGTAAATGTGTCCCTTGATGTATGTATAATATTTTCTTTTCTGTTTTGGTAGTATACAGCGTCGATTGTTTTGAGAGCGGGTGCATACACATATTAATCACAACTGCAACAAATAATATATAAGACAGTTTTTTTAAACATAACTAAAATACAACTTTGTCTACGTGACACAGCACACAAAAGGGAAACATACATTATCTCCATGTTTTTCACTCTCTTAATGGTTGTCACACTAAAAAGGAATATATATTCTTCTGAACGAAACAGTATAACACAAAGGTATATTTTCATATAGCTTTATTCCATGTCTGTGAGATCTATTAGATCTATTGGATTTTCATGCAATGAAGTTTGTATAGCAATTTAATTTTTCAGTTTCATGCAATTCTTTTTATTGTTTGACATCGTTACTAGTGAATCAATCGTCTTTCCTGAATCGAAACAATAAAATTTCTATCCAACCAATCCATATATTGTCATCATATTTGGCTTTACTACAAGAAATCAATAATAATTTTAATCAAATACAGTGATTGTTGTTTATCTCATTCAAAAGTTGATTTAAAGAATTTATGTTCAATATCCTTACTAGTTGATCAATCTGCTTTCACGTCTCACTTAATCTCTGTATTCTGCTATATAATAATCGTTCCTTTGTCCAGTCTATTACGTCACCAACCAGGTCATCTTATTGTTTATTATAAACAGTAATTTTATTTAAAGAATTTCAAAGTATTTGCAACAATTGATTTATAAAACTATTTTTAAAAATGCAATTTTTATTGACTTTCATGTCAACTGGAGTCACAATTTTCAGCAATGTTTGACAGTGTGAAAGTATATTAATCTATGTGGTGTTTTGGATTTGAAGTTTGTATAGCAATTTAATAAACATTGCTTCAATGGTTTCTTTCCAATCTGGTGAAACAACCTTTAGATTTGCGTTTAGTTTTTCTACAGAAAGCAAAATATCACATAGTCTTTAATGGATTTTTTCATTCTAGAATCGACCACACTTTTAAATTCCTGACTTTGTTCGCTTTGGTATTTCAAGCTTGTTTTCGTAATTCTAACTAATCATAGTCAGGGTTAGAATTATTTACCTTTTTCTCTTTAACCCTCAGTGATGATCTTGTTAATCAGAAATTCGTTGTTGGTGCGAAAAGAAAATCCTCCTACATATTAGTTTTACTTAGTAAATAATTATTAGTTTTATTTAGTAAATAATTATTCATCAATGTTGTATTTTTTAGTAAATAATTGTTCATTGATGTTGTATTTTTAGTAAATAATTATATATCGATGTTGTATTTTTTATCAAATAATTATTCATTGATGTTGTATTTTTTAGTAAATAATCATTCATCGATGTTGTATTTTTTCTAAATAATTATTCATCGATGTTGTATTTTTTAGTAAATAATTATTCATTGATGTTGTATTTTTAGTAAATAATAATTCATTGATGTTGTATTTTTAGTAAATAATTATTCATTGATGTATTTTTAGTAAATAATTATTCATCGATGTTGTATTTTTTAGTAAATAATTATTCATCGATGTTGTATTTTTTAGTAAATAATTATTCATTGATGTATTTTTTAGTAAATAAGTGTTCATTTATGTTGTATTTTTTAGTAAATAATTGTTCATCGATGTTGTATTTTTTAGTAAATAATTATTCATTGATGTTGTATTTTTTAGTAAATAATTATTCATTGATGTTGTATTTTTAAGTAAATAATTATTCATCGATGTTGTATTTTTTAGTAAAATTCATTGATGTTGTCTGTTTTAGTAAATAATTGTTCATCGATCTTGTATTTTTGTAGTAACTATTTATTCATCGATGTTGTATTTTTATTAAATAATAATTCATCGATGTTGTTTTTTAGTAAATAATTGTTGTACAAAATATGATGAGAAAAAAAACTTGTACAAAATCAGTAAATACGTTTAATATTCCATTGTATTTGTTGGATGCCTGAATGTTATGGGGATAATTGTGTCACCTTTTATTAGCCATGCTTCTGAGATTTTGTCATATTGAAAATCAATCTAACGTTGACAACCATTGTTATTGTCTCTTGCATTTTAATCTTGTTTTCAGATATATTAAATATCTACTTTGTTTCTTGTTTTATTTTCATTTTCTCATCATTTTGTTGTAGCTGGGATGGTAAATCCTAGATGAAACTAAGCATTAACCTGCTATCTTATACAATTCAGCTGAGAGCCATTTTAAAGATTCTAGTGATCCATTTAGAGGCAATTGTTCGAATATATATATATATATATATATATATATATATATATATATATATGTATATGTAACTTTAGTTTTATTTAGTAAATAATTATTCATTGATGTTGTCTTTTTTAGTAAATAATTGTTCATCGATCTTGTATTTTTGTAGTAAATATTTATTCATCGATGTTGTATTTTTTTTATCAAATAATAATTCATGTATGTTGTTTTTTAGTAAATAATTGTTGTACAAAATATGATGATAAAAAACTTTAATATTCCACTGTATTTGTTGGGTGTAATGGCTGCCTGTTATGGAGATATGCTAATTGTGTCACCTTTTATTTTGCTTCTGAGATTTTGTAAAATAGAAAATCAATCTAAAGTTGGCAAATGCTGTTACTGTCTCTGGCATTTCAATCTTGTTCTCAGATATATTAAATATATACTTGTTTTCTTGTTTTCCTTTCATTTTCTCATCATTTTGTTGTAGCTGGGATGGTAAATCCTAGATGAAACTAAGCATTAACCTGCTATCTTATACAATTCAGCTGAGAGCCATTTTAAAGATTCTAATAATTCATTTAGAGGCAATTGTTCGAATATATACCTGTAACTTTGTCTAGTGAGTATAATTGATTGTGTAGTTGTTGAATTTTTTCCTCACTGAATTTTCATACGTATGAACACATTTGAATTCTTTGCAAAAATATCGTGTTTGTTATTTTCACATCAGGTTATTAAAACACAAATATTGATATAGTGTGCAAGAATATAGATCATCGTTTTTATTTGAAATAAATTCTAAGAAATCAATTGTTCTTTTTATAACGTCATTTGTTTTTAGCCAAAGTTTGGTCTTCTATGAATTGTGTTTCTTTTGTGTATTTTTAAAAATATTTTCTGCGTCCACTTGCTCTTAAAGCTATCAATATATTTAGATTTTTCAGAAACAATATCGTTTTTAAACAATTCATTACTTCTCTATATTGTATTATATACTCAAATTTAGTTCTTTTAAAAATATATATTTATGATATTTTCATCAATCATGAGTCGTTTCAGGTTTGTTTGTTACATGAACAAATGCAAATTCTTAAAATTAAACCTACACATATTTTAGATATTTACATATATTCTTAGAACTAAACCCTAATTGTGTATCCTTTTTATATGTTTCATTAAATTTGATTTAAGAGAAAAAGAATATTTACATATTTTGCAAGAATATGGCTTTTCCCCGGTGTGAATTCTCATATGAGTCACTAAATGTGATCTTTCAGAACAAGAATATCCACAAACTTTACATGAGTGCGGCTTTTCTCCAGTGTGAATTCTCATATGTGAAACTAACGTTGATTTTTGAGAAAAAGAATATCCACACACTTCACAGGAATGTGGCTTCTCCCCAGTGTGAATTCTCATATGTTTTACTAACCTTGATTTGTCAGAACAAGAATATCCACAAACTTCACAAGAATGTGGCTTTTCTCCAGTGTGGGTTCTCATATGTGCCAGTAAATGTGATTTTTGAGAACAAGAATATCCACACACTTCACAGGAATGAGGCTTCTCCCCAGTGTGAGTTCTTGTATGTCTCACTAACCTTGATTTTTCAGAACAAGAATATTCACAAACTTCACAAGAATGTGGCTTTTCTCCACTATGGGTTCTTATATGTTTCACTAACGATGACTTTACAGAACAAGAATATCCACAAACTTCACAAGAATATGGCTTTTCTCCAGTGTGGGTTCTCATATGTCCCACTACCGATGATTTTTGAGAAAATGAATTTCCACACACTTCACAAGAATATGGTTTTTCCCCAGTGTGGGTTCTCGTATGTGTCCCTAACGATGATTTTTCAGAACAAGAATATCCACAAACTTCACAAGAATATGGCTTTTCTCTCTTTTTTTTCATTTTTCTTAAACTTTTTCTTCTAGGGGATGGGACATCCAACCAGATGTCTGACATTTACCCCTATTTTAGTGAGTCCAACCAAGAGATCTTTTCAGGATTCTAGCCGTCCCTTTCAGTGCAATCGTTTGTATTTCACTTGCACTTGGTTCACCAGGTATGCTTGCTATGTACTTTTTAAAGTTCTTTTTCATAAGCCCAGTTGCTCCTATGATGACTGGTATAATTGAAACGTCTTTTAATTTCCAATTTCGTTTCATATCATACATAAGTCCTTGATACTTTATCTTTTCCCTCTCAGCTCTGTTAAGCCCTGTATCATTGGGTACACTGACCTCTATTACGGTCGCTTTTTTGTTTGTTCTGTCCCAAATCACTATATCTGGTTTTTCTCCAGTATGGGTTCTTGTATGTGTCACTAACGATGATTTTACAGAACAAGAATATCCACAACTTCACAAGAATATGGCTTTTCCTCAGTGTTGGTTCTTGTATGTGTCACTAACAACGATTTTACAGAACAAGAATATCCACACACTTCACAAGAATATGGTTTTACCCCAGTGTGAGTTTTGATGTGTCACTAAATTTGATTTCTTAGAAGACGAATATCCACAAACTTCACAACAATGTTGTTTTACCTTAATGTTAGTACTCATGTGTTTTACTAACAATGATTTTTCAGAACAAGAATGTTTAGACTTTTATTGAACGTTGCTTTTCTCTTTTATTCAAATTCACTTATTTCGCTGAGGAGTGTCCTAACAGATGGCAAAAATTTACTTACTATCTAATATATTCCAAATATTTTTAATGCGGACTTCTGTATAAGTGCAATTGTTTTCCTTTAATGTGCATGTGTCTTGCCAATGTGTGTTTACATATGTCTTAGTAAACCATATTTTGCAGAAAAAGAATATTCTCACATTTCACAAAATGTGTTTTTCCAAATGAGTTCTCATATGTGTCACTAAATGTGATTTTTATAATAAATCACACACTTGATCAGTTTAATTTCTCATCTCAATTTATGATTCTAGCTTAAAATATCTTTTGATTCATTGTAAAATCAAGCACACAATTCACAAAAAAAATATTACTTCCAAGACGTGTTAAGTTTTCACAACTATTGCATAAAATTCGTAAATAATATTGCCCAGTAATTAATAAATAATAAAGTCCAGTATAGAAATCTTTCCACAGATCTCGCTGTTATCTTCCATATAAGGTAATAAATATTTTAGCATAACATTTAAATAACCATATTTCATTAAAATCCAATGATAGCGTTCAATCATGTTTAAAGAAAATGATATTTCATTAAAATTCAATAGTAGCGTTCAATCATGTTAAGAAAAATCATACTCCATTAAAATTGATGAATAGGGTTCAATCAGGAACATCTGCAATACAATAAAATTCAATATTTTAGTATTTGCATTCACGTATTTGTATTCTGTTTATTGTTGTCAATATTATTGGATTGAACTCACAACCTTAGATTAATTTCATCCAAAACATCATAGGAGTCACGTTAAAAATAACTTTTTCCAAACATTACACAGAACCAGTCGATACAGGTGTTGCTTATAATATAATAGAGTTGTAATTCTATCTTGAGTTTTTATATGATTTTCATCGTGGTAATAAAATACACACACATGTATATATGAATGTAACTATGAGAGTAAATTTAAAAAATCATGAAATATTTGCCTTCTTCAAGCACAGGGGGGGTACTACGTAAGTCCCAGGAATCCTACGTAAGTCCCTTATAGTAAAAATGTTGGTGCTCATGCACTAATTGTAACACGCTATTATTTTCTTAATAATATAAAAGAAAGTAAGAATTTTATTGACACAGTATTTGTAAACAAACAACAGCAAAAAAATAGTACGCTTACGTGTTGAAAATAATGCAAGAAAATGTTACATGTAATATTTTACACAAATACTGAACAGTAGCCCTCCCCTCTCTGTCTATCTGTTTGTCTGTCTCTCTCCCTCTCTCTCTCTGTGTTGCTGTTATTATGGTAGTACGAATAGTGGTTTGTTTACGTTGTAGTTGAAAATATATCTTGCATTATTTACAAAAAGTTGTAAATAATGCAAGAAAATGTTACAGCCAGTTACAGAATTAAAAATGATAATAATATATTAATAATATATTCTTGACAGGCCACAAAATCACCGGTAGTAATGTAACGGATAATCAAAAATAGGGGAAAAATCAGTTATGTAATATTTTACACAAATACTGAACAGTAGCCCCCCTCTCTGTCTGTCTGTCTGTCTGTCTCTCTCTCTCCCTCTCTCTCTGTGTTGCTGTTATTATGGTAGTACGAATAGTGGTGTGTTTGGGTTGTCGTGGAAAACTCTGATGAAACTAAAATCCGGCAATTTTTATTTTTTTAATAACGGTATTAGTATCAAAATATCTGAAAATGATATCTTAAACTAAACAGAAGAATGTCAAGATAATTATTGTACTATTTCAGAAAATGTTCAATAAGTTTTGTTTTTTTTGTTTTGTTTTTTTTTAATAAAATCTTGGTCCTTGCTCCTTTAATTGAAAAAAAAAATTAGGGCTTGAATTACATTTTTCGAGGAGTTATAAGCTTGGAAAGATGGGGTGGAATTATTCACTATTTTCACGAAATTTCTGACACTGCTAGTGCACTGACTGATCCGCGGTATTTTTTAATCGTACTTCCAAGTTTAATTATATGTTTTTATTTTCAATTGTAAGGTTAAAGTATAGAATAGGCACAAAACACCCTCCCCTCTCCAGGTTAAGAATTGCTTTTTTAAATAATAACGTTATTATTTCAGCACGGCTCACTCTCTGTATGTGCATGAGTACCCACATTTTTATTGACGAAATCAATATTTTTATTGGATTCCAATAAAATTAAACCTTTTTTATGTTTAATATAATTTTAAGAATCAATATTTTTGAGGGAGATTGCAAAAAAAAAAAAAAAAACTGTTTCAGATTATTTAAAAAATAATTGAATGGGATTTTTTTGTAAAGCGTAAAAAAATAACTTACCTTTCATATTGTAAACTTTTTTTAATATTTAAATTTTACTTAAATAAACACATTTCGGTCAATGTCAAGTTTCTTTCCAACTCCTAAAAAAACTTTAAAATGACGACTTGAATAGGTTTTTGGTGACGCTCAAAACGAATATCACATTTAAATTTGGGGCAGATAAGTAGTTTTCATGATATGAAGAAATTATCTTTCAATAAGTAGGGGATCACTTTCCTATATAAAAGTAACGTAAAATGAGCACCCACTTTTTGGTCGCTTAGTAATTTCTTCATATCATAAAGCAATTTTTAAGTGTGATATTCGTTTTCAGCACCCCCCAAAACCGGCGCCGTTTTTTTTACTAAGAGATTCGTTCATTTTGTTTTTCATTTTCAAATTTGTTTTATATGACCAAATTATTATGTGACCAGAAGGCGGGTGCTTTTTTACGTGAATTTTACATAAGACAGTGATCCCACACTTTAAAAAAAAAGTAATTTCTTCATATCATGAAAACTACTTATCTGCCCCAAATTTAAATGTGATATTCGTTTTCAGCACCATTGAAAACCTTAAAATGCCGTCATTAAAAAAATTTTTGAGGAGTAGAAAAAAACTTGGCATTGGCCCACTTGGTCACATTTCATATATATTTTATTCACGAAACCAATATTTTTATTGGATTGCAATAAAAAATAAACTTATTTTAATATTTAAGATAATTTTAAAGTTGTTGAATAATATTTTTGTAAAATGAAAAAAAAAAACTTACCTTCCATTCCAGGAATTTAATACGAAAAAAAATTGTTTTTATTTTGCGTCCAACGCAGAAAATGTGTTTGTTAGGATTTCTTAATATAATCTTTAGTAAATTGATACACATTCTGTTATGTGTGTCCAATTCATTAAGCAATTAAATATATGAAAATATAAAAGAATCAAAATTAAAAGATAAAAAAACACGATTTGAACGTGAAATTATCAAAAGAAGAAAAAAATCAACTGCTTCAGAACAAAGAACGTAAGACGGTGTAATCATTATTTTGTTCCTCGTGTAAAAGATTGAACATTTCATTATGATTTGGATTAGTCGAACTACTGTTTACATCCAAGATGAGAACTGTAATCCAAATAATCCAAATATAAAAAAAATGAAAAACTGAATATTTCACATAAACAATTCAAAAAGGAAGGAATTGAACAAATAGCGAAGTCAATCAAATGACAAAAACTAGATTTGAACCAACAAGAAACAAAACAATAATCACATGATTACATTATGAAAATTGCGACTTATTTTTATCAGATTCGATTCCGTTAACTTTATGATGACCTCTTAACTTATAATTCCAGACTTAAACCTGATGTTTTACATGCAATCAGCATAAAACGACTAATGATGGAAGTGTAGTACCTGTTTCTAGTTTGTTTGTGCATTTCAACCAGGTGTCGCATTGTCACCCTTCTGGCTTTACTTGTCATGTTTTGTGGCCTCCCATGTATTACCTCCTCCTTTGATAGAGAAGTAACGAAATGTTGTAAAATGTCCCGACTAGCAGATGTGAATATGAGAAAAAATATAACAGAACACAAATCGATATTTAACAACATTCAGATCGCCGTGTAATTTAATTGCACCCTATTTGTTTATTTAATATATATATATATATATATATATATATATATATATATATATATATATATATATGCATATGGCATTCTGACGAATTCGTAAAGTCCAAATGGCGTGGTCAGTGCTGTGGTTTTATGGATATCTTCTTCCGCCACCGGTATTTGGTAATATGCTTTTACTAAATCCAGTTTGGAAAATACCGTGGCATTTTGCAGTCCGATTGCGAAATCGTGAATGTGTGGGATAGGGTATCTATCCGGTACGGTTTGTGCATTTAATCTCCTGAAATCGCCGCAAGGACGCCATGTTGTCGCGTCTGATTTCTGTACCATTGTAGAGGAGATGACCACGCACTTTTGGAAGGTCGGATAATTCCTTGTTGCAACATGCGTTGAAATTCGCCTTTTGCGATCTTGTACTTATCCGGCTTCAGACGTCTGGGGGTGGTGTAGACGGGTTGCCTATTCGTTTTAATATAATGCCTTGCATTATATTTAATATTATCAGTGACTTTGAATGGCTCAGTAACTTCTGTGTATTTTGGAAACAGCCGACGAATGTACGTTTCTTCAGGTAAGGCAGAACTAATCCCAGTAGACTGGTATCTTGTGGTGATACCTTTAATTACGACTTTTGTTTGGTTATCAGTAAGTGTGCTGTTAGTCATGTCTACCGATAGATTAAATCGTGCTAGTAAATCTGCTCCTAATATTGGTGTCGTCACGTTGGCTATGGTAAAAATCCACGAAAATGTGTGACGCAAGCCGAGATTGACGCTTAAGTACTTTTCACCGTATGTCGGTATTTGTGTGCCATTAGCTACCTGGAGGTGGTAAGGCTGTGGAGTAGCTTTCTGTTTACGTAGCGGTGGTATCACGCTTATTTCGGCTCCAGTGTCTAATAAGAAGTTATATCTGTGATTACTGTCACGAATATAAAATAGACGACATTTAGTGGAAAATCCAGCGGCAGTTGTCGTCACTAGTGGCTGGAATGATCGTTTCCCTGGTTCTTGTTTTTAAAAGAACAAGGATAAGTGCAACGCCTCGCTTCTGTGCCGAATTTTTTGTGCTAAAAACAGATTTAGTTCGCTCGTTCTCGTGTGTTGCTTCGACCTCTACTAAAACTTTGTTTTCAGTAGTTAGGTCGTTTATTAAATGAGTAACGACGGTTTATTTGCATTAATTCCTGCAATTGACGACTGAGATTTTCGACCGTAGTTTTTAGTCCGGCTACTTCGTCGTCTCTCATCTGTTTTGGCTGTGCTTGTGCTGAGTTTACTTTGCAATTCCTCAGATTTTCATGAATTCGTTCTGCCATGTCGGCGAGCTTTTCAGTGCTTGTCACTTCCGTTGTGGGTGCCAGAATTTGTATTGTTGTGTCTGGGAATTTATCCAGCCACAAACTTCTCATTATATTTTCGGACATTTTGTTGTCCCCTAGCAATGATCGCATGTATCGTAAACGTGAAGAGATGGGTGAAGAGATTGCATAACTCGCTAATTTGTTGCTATATTGTACTGAGATTCATGCTTCGTTTGACGGCCTGTATCATCCTTTGAGATTCGCGTCATCTTTTTCCTTCCTTTGTGTGTTACCACACGCATAATATAGCAAGTAGTTTAGGAAACCACGTGTAGCTTGTAAGGAGATTCCGTTGTGCATGTAATGTTCTAAGTCGAGTCTCCAACTTGTGGGGGTCGTCAGGCCTTTTTAGAAACTAACTTCCTCCACAAATAAATAAAAATAAAAAGAAGACTTACATGCAAAACAAACGGAGGTATATTCACAGAAACCAACCCTTAACAAATAAAATATAATTCTCTTTATAATGAGTTCAGAAGTCCTTTTTTAAGTGTTCGTATAAAAAAAGGAGGATGTCTTTTTTTGTTGAACTGTTCATATGTTAAAACATGGTAAGAGAGGCAATAGGTAATGTTCGCCTGTGAAATTGTATGAAGCGCGCGGAGCGGTGAAAATGGAAGAGTGATAGTAACACACGTGGAACGTCCGAATGAGAATGCCGTTGAGAGAGAGATTTGATGTTTGTGTGTTCTTAAATACTATTTGGACCGGCTCCAGCGAGCTTAAAAAGAAAAGTTTAGAAAAATGTCCTTGGAGAAATCCAATTGGATGGAAGCATCACGTGGGGTGCTCTGTACTACGTCCGCTCGTTTTGAGTCGATTTAATATATAAGGCCACGCCGGAATTTGCGTGGGAGTTATTTTTTTATTTTTCACGCACTAACATAATCATAATCATACTGCGCGCGCCTAAATTGTATCTTTTTTTATAACAATTTTTAATCTGAATCTTAACCGTATCAACTGGCACAATCTGTTTAACGTTTAATTAGTTAATGTAAGGTCACATATTTTAGTGGTTTCGGGAAAATGTCTTACAAAAAAATCCTAACTCCCAGATTAATATCAACAGGAATTTTAATTATTTACTAACTGATAACAATATTAAATAAATATTAATTTTTAAGTTACTAATGACAATATTAAAATAATTTTTATTATTAAGCTACTGATAAGAATATTAAAGGAATTTTAATTATTAAGTTACTAATTATATTGAATTAATTTTTATTATTAACTTTCAGATAAAAATATTAAATGAATTGTAATTATTACGTTACTGATAACAAAATCAAATGAATATTAATTATTAAGTTACTGATTACAGTATTAAATGATTTTTTAATAATTAAGTTCCCGATAACAATATTAAATGAATATTAATTATAAAGTTATTGATAACAATATTAAATGACTATTAATTATTAAGTTACTGATAACAAAATTAAATGAATATTAATTATTAAGTTATTAATAACAATATTAAATGAATTTTAATTATTAAGTTACTGATAACAATATTAAATGAATTCTAGTGGACCTTTTACGGGAGAATATCTAGCTCACATACCATTACAATGTATTAAGAATATTTGCATTTCAAAAAAATGCTCAGGGGTTAGTTACCTTAGGTTAGGACACATATTTTAATGGTTGATGAAAAAATGCCGATGAAATGCTTTGCATATTTTAAAAACATTCTCCAACTCCCAAATCAATCAATCAGTCAGAAACCCCAAAATCAACAATATCAACCATAATTAAATGTTAAGTATTAAGGTACTTACATTTATATTAAATATGGTTAGTTCATTTAATAATTCTATGTTTATTTTTCAGAGTTGATCCAGAATCCATAAAAATAAATAAGCAAAAAAATGTAAAAAATTAATAAATCGCTAAACATTTGTCCAACAAAGTTGTCTCCTGCAGATCAAACAATAAAATATTTAAAAACTACAATAAAGAATGAATAGTCGAAATGTGTTTTTATTACAGCAAATAGTAAATAGCAAGATGTAGGGGCAGGTGGTTGACTCTTTTGTTTTGGTTTCTTGGTTAGTTTTTAAGGACTTGAGCATTTATTCAATATTATTGAATAGCAGATTTCCATTTGTTCTTATAGCAATTAATATATTTATATATTTTTAATTCTAAAATGTAGTTCTTTTATAAAAATATCTATTAAGGATAATTTCATCAACCATGAGTCGTTTCAGGCTTGTTATAAGTAATATTTGAACTTCTCAGATTAATAAATGGGAATTCTTAGACATTTGGCACATATTTTGCAAAAAAATGACATTTTCTAATTGTGTATATTTTTCATGTGTTTTTCTAAACGTATGATATGAGAACAAGAATATTCACATATTTTGCAAGAATATGGCTTTTCCCCGGTGTGAGTTCTCATATGAGTCACTAATTGTGATTTTAAAGAACAAGAATATCCACAAACTTCACAAGAATGTGGCCTCTCCCCAGTGTGGGTTCTTTTATGTTTCACTAACGTTGATTTATCAGAAAAAGAATATCCACAAACTTCACAAGAATAAGGCTTTTCTCCAGTGTGAGTTCTTACATGTCTCACTAACGATGATTTTCCAGCACAAGAATATCCACAAACATCACAAGAATATGTTTTTTCTCCAGTGTGGCTTCTCATATGTATCACTAACGTCGATTTTTCAGAACAAGTATACCCACAAACTTCACAAGAATATGGTTTTTCCCCAGTGTGGGTTCTCGTATGTGTCATTAACGATGATTTTACAGAACAAGAATATCCACAAACTTCGCAAGAATATGGTTTTTCCCCAGTGTGGGTTCTCGTATGTATCATTAACCTCGATTGTTTAGAACAAGAATACCCACAAACTTCACAAGAATATGGTTTTTCCCCAATGTGGGTTCTCGTATGTATCACTAACTTCGATGTTTCAGAACAAGAATATCCACAAACTTCACAAGAATGTGGCCTCTCCCCAGTGTGGGTTCTTTTATGTTTCACTAACGTTGATTTAACAGAAAAAGAATATCCACAAACTTCACAAGAATAAGGCTTTTCTCCAGTGTGGGTTCTTGTATGTGTCACTAACGATGATTTTACAGAACAAGAATATCCACAAACATCGCAGGAATATGGTTTTTCTCCAGTGTGGGTTCTTATATGTATCACTAACCTCGATTTTTCAGAACAAGTATACCCACAAACTTCACAAGAATATGGTTTTTCCCCAGTGTGGGTTCTCGTATGTATCACTAACTTCGATTTATCAGAACAAGAATATCCACAAACTTCACAACAATGTTGTTTTACCTTAGTTTTATTACTTATGTGTTTTACTAACAATGATTTTTTAGAGCAAGAATGTTTATACATTTTACTTGAACGTTGCTTTTCTCTTTTACTCCAATTCACTTATTAGTTTGTTTAGCTGACGAGGAGTTTCCTAACAGATGCGAAACATTTACTTACTAATATATTCCAAATATTTTTAATGCTGACTTCTGTATAAGCGCAATTGGTTTTCTTTAATATTCATGTGTTTTGCCAATGTGTGTTACCATATGTCTTAGTAAACCATATATTGCAGAAAAAGAATATTCTCACATTTCACAAAATGCGGCTTTTCAAATGAGTTCTCATATGTGATTTTTATAATAACTCACACTTAATAAATATATGCCCTTTCCTCAGTTTAATTTCCGATCTCAATTTCTGTTTCTAACTCTTAATATCTTTTGATGTATTGTAAAATCAAACAAATAATTCACAAAAACTAATATTATTTTCAAGACGTATAATTACAATGATAAATATTACCTTCTAGACGTGTTATGTTTTCACAACTATTGCATAGAATTCGTAAACATTATTCTCCAGTAATTAATAATAAAGTCCAGTATAGAAATCTTTCCACAGATGGCGTTGTTATCTTCTATATAAGGTAATAAATATTTATAGCAAATTATTTAAGAAAATGATATTTCATTAAAATCCAATATAGTGTTCAATCATGTATAACGAAAATGATATTTCATTAAAATCCAATACAGCGTTCAATCATGTATAATGAAAATGATATTTCATTAAAATTCAATAGTAGTGTTCAAACATGTACAGAAAAATCATACTCCATTAAAATTGAATAATACGATTCAGTCAGGAACATTTATACCAAAAGAACATCTGCAAAAACAATAAAATTCAATATTTTAGTATTTGCATTCATGTATTAATATTCTGCTTATTGTTGTCAATATTATTGGATTGAACTTAATAAAAACTCCAGATTATTTTAACCAAAATGTCATAAGAGTCACATTTAAAAATAACTTTCCAACAGTACACTGAACCAGTCGATACAGGTGTTGCTTAGAATATAATCGAGTTGAAAATACATCTGGCGTTTTTATATGATTTTCATCGTGGTAAAACAATAAACACACACACATATTTTTAACATTCATATATATATATATATATATATATATATATATAATTAGAATAAATTACAAAAATTCATTAAAAATGTTGCTGTTTGTTTTCTTTAAGCAAATTACAAAAATCCGAAAAAGCATATACACATACATCATACATGTATTATAAATGGTTCGCAAAGATGGAAATAACAAATAACAGAAGATTATAAAGTATAATCATGGTGTACATCTGTTATATGTATATGTGATCTCAGATTAGTAAAAGACAAATAAAAATATGTGTGATCTCAGATTAGTAAAAGATAAAAAATATATGTATATGTGATCTCAGATTAGTAAAAGATAAATAAATATATATAATCTCACATTAGTAAAAGATAAATAAATATATGTATATGTGATCTCAGATTAGTAAAAGGTAAATAAATATATGTATATGTGATCTCAGATTAGTAAAAGATAAATAAATATATGTATATGTGATCTCATATTAGTAAAAGATAAATAAATATATGTATATGTGATATCAGATTAGTAAAAGATAAATAAATATATGTATATGTGATCTCAGATTTGTAAAAGATAAAGAATATATGTATATGTGATCTCAGATTTGTAAAAGATAAATATATGTATATGTGATCTCATATTAGTAAAAGATAAAAAATATATGTATATTATCTCATATTAGTAAAAGATAAATAAATATATGTATATGTGATCTCGGATTAGTAAAAGATAAATAAATATATGTATATGTGATCTCATATTACCAAAAGATAAATAAATATATGTATATGTGATCTCAGATCAGTAAAAGATAACTAAATATATGTACATGTGATCTCAAATTAGTAAAAGATAAATAAATATATGTATATGTGATCTCATATAAGTAAAAGATAACTAAATATATGTATATTTAATCTCAGATTAGTAAAATATGAAAAAATATATGTATATGTGATCTCATATTAGAAAAAGATAAATAAATATATGTATATGTGATCTCAGATTAGTAAAAAATAAATAAATATATGCATATGTGATCTCAGATTAGTAAAAGATAAATAAATATATATATGATCTCAGATTAGTAAAAGATAAATAAATATATGTATATGTGATCTCAGATTAGTAAAAGATAAATAAATATATGTATATGTGATCTCAGATTAGTAAAAGATAAATAAATATATATGTGATCTCAGATTAGTAAAAGATACATAAATATATGTATATGTGATCTCATATTAGTAAAATATAAATAAATATATGTATATGTGATCTCAGATAAGTAAAATATGAATAAATAAATGTATATGTGATCTCATATTAGTAAAATATAAATATATGTATATGTGATCTCAGATTAGTAAAAGATAAATAAATATATGTATATGTGATCTCAGATTAGTAAAAGACAAAAAAATATATGTATATGTGATCTCAGATTAGTAAAAGATAAATAAATATATGTATATGTGATCTCATATTAGTAAAAGATATATAAATATATGTATATGTGATCTCATATTAGTAAAAGATAAATAAATATATGTATATGTGATCTCAGATTAGTAAAAGATAAATATATGTATATGTGATCTCATATTAGTAAAAGATAAATAAATATATGTATATGTGATCTCATATTAGTAAAAGATAAATAAATATATGTATATGTGATCTCATATTAGTAAAAGATAAATAAATATATGTATATGTGATCTCATATTAGTAAAAGATAAATAAATGTATATGTGATCTCATATTAGTAAAAGATAAATAAATATATGTATATGTAATCTCATATTAGTAAAATATAAATAAATATATGTATATATGATCTCAGATTAGTAAAATATAAATAAATATATGTATATGATCTCAGATTAGTAAAGGATAAATAAATATATGTATATGTGACCTCATATTAGTAAAAGATAAATAAATATATGTATATGTGATCTCAGATTAGTAAAAGATAAATAAATATATGTATATGATCTCATATTACTAAAAGATAAATAAATATATGTATATATGATCTCAGATTAGTAAAGTATAAATAAATATATGTATATGTGATCTAGGGTTAGTAAAATATAAGTAAATATATGTATATGTGATCTCATATTAGTAAAAGATAAATAAATATATGTATATATGATCTCAGATTAGTAAAAGATAAATAAATATATGTATATGCCATCTCAGATTAGTAAAAGATAAATAAATATATGTATATGTGATCTCATATTAATAAAATATAAATAAATATATGTATATGTGATCTCACAGAGATAAAAGATTAATAAATAACGACTAAAAAGATGTGGCGAAATTTGTGGGAATGCAGGCTTACCTCTTAAACGGCCTCGGTGTGTTCTTTGCTGACGCAGCGTAATGATGCTGTAAAGGGTTCAAGATGGCGCCTGCGGCGTTATATAACAATGCCGTCTCGCCAAATCTAGTGTGCTCTCACGCACATATGTAAATATGCAAATTTAGAGGACTCTGTCTTTTATAAAAACAAGTCACTTGAGCAGATGAGCGAGAGGCGAAAATGAGTCCACAGAAAGTACTGATGGACGACGCTGCTGTTTTGTGTGCTTATTTTTTCCTTTGCAAACCTCAAGCTATTTCAGCGTACATTTTTTACTATGGACAGATTCGACCTGAAACTGACACCAGAGTTTGACGTGTCCCTAGCTGGTCCTTCAGTGGTTTAATGGCTGAAAAAGGCCGACCACATTTGCCGGTTGTGCAAGATTAAGGATCCAGCTATGGTCATCCCATTGAGGCTCATTAAGGGGGCTTATGCCATATACCAGCAGCTCGGGGATCAGGCGACAATGGAGCAGATAAAAGATGCATTGTACAGAGCATTTGGTGTAGACCCTTTTGTTGCCTGGAGGCAATTCTCTGAACATCGGCTTGGGTCAGGGAGACTGTGGACGTCTATCTGGCCGAACTGAAGAAGCGTGCTGCTCCCTTCGATAGTGCAAGCGATCGAATATTGGCATGCACTTTTTTGTTTGGGCTCCCGGATGATGCCAGTCGGCTGTTGCGGGCGTCAACGAAGCTTAATGAGCTTGGGTTGAGGAGTTGTTGGCTAGAGCCCGAAACATCCTAAAGGACGATGTGGAGCAAGTCTCAGCAGCGGTTGACACACTGGAATCGCCTACAGAAAACCCACAGTGCTACAAATGTGGTGGCCCCAACCACTTCACTAGAGACTGCAGAAGCGGTGCGAAGCGCACCCTGCACTATGGAGCATGGAAACGAGGACGCTGTCACTGATGCAGCAAGCCAAGCCACATAGCACTGAATTGTCTGGGAAATAAGCAAGGGGAGGAGGCCACGGCGCCAGCACCCTCCCTAAAGCAACACTGAACAAGATGACTCCTATAGTGACAGTGTGAGTTGATGGGTGTAGTGCTGGTCGACACCAGATGCACCCAAACCCTCCTACACAAAAAATGTTGCATTGCATGAACGAAACAGAAGGTCTCAGTATTAACCAGGTGAGCATTGTCCATATAAGCGTTGGCGATGCCCCCCCCCCGACAGCCTTTATGCAGGCCATCCGGTGTCAGGATGAAGCTGTGCAACAGGCGACGTCATCGTATATTTATGACATTTTTGTGAACAAGAGCGTCATGTCTGCGGTGAAAGAATACTTTGAGAGCTCTGGGCTGTCATGCAAGGAGCCAGAGTGCTTGCAAGATGGAGCAAAATTTCTTGGCTTGCATGTGAGTGGCAGCACAGGTGGACTCCGCTGGGGAAGAGGTGGTAACATCCCGTAAGTTCCATCAAACATCGTGCGTCAGAGTGTTTTTCCATCTGCGGAAAACTGGTGGGCCACTTCCATGTGTGTGGGTGCTCCGGACGATGGTGGCGGCCATAAAGCGACGTGTGACTTCCATGTAACCGGGATGAGATGTGTGATCCCTCCCTGCAAAGCATGCTCGTGGAAGCTGTGGTCAGAGTGTCCGAGGATAACCCGTGCGTCGACAGGAGCTTGTTTACAGTTTGGGTGGACACCAGCTCACTTGCCCTTGACGGATTTATCATAGAAGATGGCTGCTGGCAACCAGAAAATGATGCTGGGCACATAAACCTAGCTGGGCTTGATGCTACATTCAAAGGGGTAAATCTGACGCTTCAGTGGCAGGCCAGAGTTCTACACATCGTCACAGACTCTACATGTGTGTATCGGTCGCTAGCCGATGCTTTCAGTGACAACGAAGGCATCAGCCAAAATGCTAATATGGAGACGACTTGCTACCCTGACCGAGATCATCAAGGAATTCAACCTGGGCATAGATGTGACACTGGTGCAGTCCTGTCAGAAGCGCGCTGATCGCCTGACCAGAGTGCCACACCGTTGGCTGAACCTACTGAAAGAAGTCGACGAACTGGCACCTGTGAATGATGCCGCAGTTGGGCATCGGCTTAGCCCGGACCATATTGCTGATGTCCGTTGCCAAAGCAGGCACCCTGGTGTAAAACGAACCCTTTACTTTGCCAGGCTGGTAGACCCTATGTGCCAAAGAGAGACGATAAATCTGTTGTGAGGAGCTGCAAAATTTGTCGGTGGAAGGGAAAACTGAGTGTGAGAGGAAATTGGAACAGGCTTGCAATGAACATAACTCACCACAACAACAGGCATTTTTTGACACTCATCGATTGCCGGCAGGACTCGGTTGCAGTTGTGCGTGAGCTGGAAAGTGTCTTCCTCAAGATACATCTGAGATACTGACCGACAATGGCACTGCCTTTGTTAGCGAGCAGTTCAAACAGTTCGCAGAAAGCTGGGGTATACGTCTGTGATTTAGGTGCGTCCATGTGCCAAGTGGAAATGGAATTATCTAGAGAAACCATAGGACTGTAAAGACCATCGCAGCTAGGAAAGGGTGTACAATGCCTGAGGTGGTCTATTGGTATAATGTCACCCCTAGGATGACATTTCACCCTCTATCGTGCCAGCTGAAGCACTGCACAGGTACCACGTCAGGGGGAGAGGCATGGAGACCAGTCCACTGCCCAAGCCGGAGGCGACGAGAGAGAGTATCAAAGAGGGGGATGCCGTCTGGGTTCCGTGGAAAGCGCACCACACATTATGGAGCTGGGTGCGTTACTGAGGTGATCAGCTCACAATCGGTGTGAGTTGACGGGGTGCCCCGTAACATCAAGGATCTTCAATTGACATCACAAGCACAGCTGTCACTCGGCGATGGGAGCGAGACTGGATCCAAAACCAGTAAACCATCATTCTGAGTTACGCCGACTTCATTGAGATTAGCAGCCTTTTTGTGTGTGGTTTATAAAACTTCGAATGTATAAAATTATTCAATTCGAAACAAGTTGTTCAGAGTAGATACCTTTGCTTTGTAAAGAGGTGTTGCCATAGATGTTGCATCGATATTGAGGTTATGCCACTGAGAATTTTATGCGTTTCACATACAATGTCTTTAGAAAATGTTGAAACATGTTTGAATGAAATTGATGACATCAATTTAAAGGATATTTTAATAGTTAATTTTGAAAGAACAGTTAAAACTTTTTAGCAAATTTTAGACGATTGTAAACTTTGTACATTTTTGCTAGAGTAATTATTTCATATTTGGAATTCTACAAATCTGTATTAGACATGTTTATTTTCATATATTCATATCTGAAAAAAAAATATATATATAGGGACTGTTGCCAAACATAACTATCGCAACTCAAAGTAATCCCATACTATTTTATGTATATATATATATATATATATATATATATATATATATATATAGAGAGAGAGAGAGAGAGAGAGAGAGAGAGAGAGTGAGAGATAAAGATGTAACTATTGGCATTTTAAGAGATAAGTTACTTGATAAAATAATTGTAAATTAAAACTTAGAACACTTAAACTTGATTTTTGTCGAATGTAATGCGATACTCAAACTGTTTTATTTTGTTAAATATATATTTTCTTAGATTAAAATATAAAGCTTAGTGTAAAACTGTTCGTTAAAATAATTATATATTAAAATAGGTAATTATTATTAAGGTCGTTTTAATAAACTTATAATTCAGGATCTACGTATTAAACCCCGTATATCACCAGGTAATTGAGTTTCAGTCACAAAAATGGCCAGAACATCATAGAGATTTAAAAGTCAACTTCTTTTCTTTTATTATTTTAGGAAAATCTAGTTTAAGAGGTTTTGTAATTTTTATTAAACGAAAACTGTGATTTACTAGATGTTGGTATTATTAATTGGTGCTAATGCAGGGAGTGATCTGCGCTATTTTTTAAATCGTATTTCCACGTTTAATTGAAGTTTTATGATACATTTTTTTATTGAATTGCAAGATTAAAGTACAGAATAGGTACAAAACACCCTCCCCTCCCCATGTTAAGAATGTCTTTTTAAATAATAACGTTATTATTTCAGCACGGATCACTCTCTGCAGGAGTACCTATTAATTTAATTAATTTATTCATTTATTATCATTATTATTATTATTATTATTATTATTATATAGCACTATGGGCCATTAATGCATGTAGCGGGGTGAATACTGTGGTGAGAAGGGGTGTTTGACCAGACGGGATGGGGTGAAAGAGTGCAGAGAAATGCAAAAAGCTTAGCTAAGAAAATAGGACCAACTGCCAATATGGACCTGTTATATGCCAAGCAGATAGTATATTGTCTCAAAATGGAGACAGATTTGGAGTTATCTACGATATGTCAAAGGAGATGATGCTGTATGATGATGAAGCACCACACACAGTGCTGGGCGAAAGGAACCCAGGGGACTGCCAATACATATCAGTGTGAGCAACCACCCCAGCTCCCAGGGAGAGAGAGGTGTTGAGTGGACGAGACAAGGGTAGGAAGAGGGAAAGAGGTGGAGAAAAGGGGTTGGATTTAGAAAAAGGAATTTAAAAAGAGTAGAGTCGTAACCAGCAAACTGAATGGCTTGGGTGATCAAGCGCTCCTGACTTGGGGCCCGCACAGCCTGATGTTATGATTTTATGATAGCTTGTGTTAATGGGAAATCTATGACCTAACTTGTCTGGTCATACACCGATCACTGCTATAGTCAGTCATCTCAATGTTGACAGTAGCCATTGTGAAGAATGAACTTAATAAATAGTTGTTATTGTTATAACCCGGAGTTCTGTTTGTTTGTGGTGAGGAGTCTTCCTTTTGTAGCAAGCCGCAAGGACCAGCAGAGTGATTGATGTACCTGGTGACTACACAGGATAGGAGACGAAGGCCAGAGGAATAGTTGGCCAAAACGTTGTGAAGCAACTAATAAAAGATGAGGATAATAGTTTGTAATAAATAAAAATGAATTACATGTCTTGTTGACCGTAAACTGGACATTAAATCGGTGCTCATTTTACGATAAATTTTTATAGCAAACTCTAAAATCTTAAATAATTTAATTTTAAAAAATTCCTTTGCGGATATTTTTAAGGTTATTGAAACTTGTTAGCCAATAAAAGTAGATTTAGAATTTTGAAGTGATGGCCACTAAATGGGTGATCATTTTATGTAAACTTTATAGAAGAATATGATAACATTCTTAAATCTAAAATATTGGATAAAATATTAAAAATTAAACGAAAATCTCTAGAGACATACTAATTAAGTGTATTCAGATTTTTTTATATAAAATATTAAAAACAATTAAAAACTTCAAAAGCAATTTTTGTGCAAAGTTGTCTAACAATTCAACCATATTTGAATTAAATTATTGTGTTTATGATAAACATAATTTTCTAAGAAATCATATAAATTTTACTAAAAATAAACAAAATTCTGATTTAAAAAATCTTAATGTCAGATTAAATAATATGTTCTTTGGAGATTTTTAGTAATCGGCGATTCATACTTTTTTTTATTCACGTTTATTAAAAGCAGAATCCATAGTTTTATTGGATTGCAATAAAAAATAAACTTATTTTAATGTTTAACATTATTTTACAAGTTATTGGATGCATTTTTGAAATTGTAAACAAAAGAAGAAAAGAAGAAAATAACTTACCTTTCATTCCAGAAATTCAATGCGAAAAAAAAAAGTGAGGCAAATTCGTTTTTTTTTTTTTGTTTTTTTTTTGTTCAAAACAGAAAAATTTGTTTTCTTTGTTATGTTTTCTTTAGTAAATTGATACAGTTTTTGTTTAGTGTGTCCAACTCATTAAGAAATAAAATATATGAAAATATGAAAGAATCAAAATTAAAAGATGAAAAACACGATGTTAACGTGAATTATTTAAAGAGAAAATCAACTGCTAAAGAACAATCAATTCAAGGTCATCGTAATCCGGTGAAATTTTTATTTCGTTCCTTGTGTAAAAATGTCCGTTCATTAGTTGGATTTTTTAAAAAAAAGTTCTCTTCATATTTTTTTCTAATTTATTAAAATAAATAAGACACATGAAGATATTAAACTAAGGTTTATTTTTTACGACTGAACATTCTATTATTATTTGGATTAGTTGAACTACTGTTTACATCCAAGATGAGAACAGTAATCCGAATAATCGAAATAATGGTCACATAAAAATATTTCACATAAACAAATTAAATAAAAGGAAGAATTAAACGACTCAAATAAAAGGAAGGAATTACACGAAATGTAAAGTCAAATGAAAAAAAAAATAGATTTGGATTTAAAAAAAGAAGCAAATTATAACTACATGATTACATTATAAAATTTAAACTTATTTTTACCCGTTATGATGACCTTCCCTTATTATTTCAAACTTAATTTGCTAATTAGCTTGCCTCTTAGACATACATTCAGCAAAGAAACTGCAGTTATACTCATGCCAGCCATGTTTTCATATTAAAAGTTAAATAGCTAAATTCTTCGGAGAATCCCAAACTAAAAAAGAAGACAGTCATAATGAAAGTGTAGTACCTGTTTCTGGTTTATTTATATATAAAAAATGTTTTAGTATTTTGACTTTATTTTTAAGTAGTTTATTTGACTGTCGAGTTTTGGACCCGTTTTCATGATGAAACGTTTATGAATCCGGAGACAGAACTATAAAATGAAAGTGTAGTATATGTTTCTGATTTTTGTACTCATAGCAACCATGTTTCACATTATTATTAACACGGCAATTTAAAGGCATAATTTTGTTGTTGACATTTTGGCCTTCGGGACAAGATCAAAGTGTAGTATCTTTCTTCAGATGCTGCATTGCTGCACTCCAATTTCTTGGAGGAGAAATCCTTCACGACTGAGACAATTTTTATGTTTGTTCCTTTTCTCCATATTAAAAAATCTAACTCTGTCCCGTGGGGAGGCATTGTAAATAGGTACATTAATTATAATTCAGCTGACTCTCACGAGTTGCATTATATCGTAATGTTGCCATCAAAGCGACATAATTCCCAAAAGAGTTACCTGCACTTTAAACGATATATAAAAAGGCCAAAAAATGTGATTTAATTAATTATTGATTTGTGTTCTATTCTATTTTCTCACATACTCACACCCACGTTTGTTAAAAGCAGAATCCATAGTTTTATTGGATTGCAATAAAAAATAAACTTATTTTAATGTTTAACATTATTTTAAAAGTTATGCATTTTTTGAAATTGTAAACAAAAGAAGAAAAGAAGAAAATAACTTACCTTTCATTCCAGAAATTCAATACGAAAAAAAAAGTGAGGTGAATTTGTTTTTTGTTTTTTTTGTTCAAAACAGCAAAATTTGTTTTGTTTGTTATGATTTCTTTAGTAAATTGATACAGTTTTTATTTTGTGTGTTCAATTCATTAAGAAATAAAATATATGAAAATATAAAAGAATCAAAATTAAAAGATGGAAAACACAATTTAAACGTGAATTCTTTAAAGAGAAAATCAACTGCTAAAGAACAATCAATTCAAGGTCATAGTAATCCGGTGAAATTTTTATTTCGTTCCTTGTGTAAAAATGTCCGTTCATTAGTTGGATTTTTTTTTTTAAAGTTCTCTTCATATTTTTTTCTAATTTATTAAAATAAATAAGACACATGAAGATATAAAACTAAAGGTTATTTGTTACGACTGAACATTCTATTGTTATTTGGATTAGTTGAACTACTGTTTACATCCAAGATGAGAACAGTAATCCGAATAATCCAAATAATCATCACATAAAAATATTTCACATAAACAAATTAAATAAAAGGAAGGAATTGCACGAAATGTAAAGTCAAATGAAAAAAAAATAGATTTGGATTTAAAAAAAGAAGCAAATTATAACTTTATGATTACATTATGAAACTTGAAACTTATTTTTATCAGTTACCTTCCCTTATTATTTCAAACTTAATTTACTAATTAGCTTGCTTGTTAGACATACAATAAGCAAAGATACGGCAGTTATACTCATGCCGACCATGTTTTCATATTAAAAGTTAAATAGCTAAATTCTTCGCAGAATCCCAAACTAAAAAAAAAAAATGATGAAAATGTAGTATCTATCCCTGGTTTATGTATGAAAAAAAATGTTTTAGTATTTTGACTTTATTTTCAAAGTAAATTACCGCCAAAACTGGGGGGGAGCAGGTCAGTACTTTTTGACGGACCGTCTTTTTACAAATCTACCAAAAATTAGGTAATTATCCGATCAATACGAAATTTTCAGCGATTATTAGGAGAAAAATGAACTTTATAACAGTGTACTTATTTTTCATAAACTATATTTATATATATAGATATATATATATATATATTTGCTTACAACCCCCCCCCCTTGTTTTGAAGTGGGAACAAATATGCTTAAAATAATCATCTGAAACTGAACAAAACATATTGTGTTGTTGTAAGGGACAGAATTATAGATTAAAAAAAAAATTGTTTGCATACCTTATTTTGACGTCTGAATATCAGAACTTCGATTGTGTTTAATTATCCCGCTTTTGAGTTTTGAAGTGTGAAATTCGGTGAATATGTTAAGTAAAATAATTAATTTAAGTTAAGCAAAATAAAAAAATTTTTTTTTTTAATATTTATACGAAAAAAGCCATTTTAAAATTTTTGATAAATAAATTAACAATTTTTTTTAGCGAGCCGAATAATGCATGACCATTATTAAACAGAGCATGCTTTGAATAATCGATACAAAAAAAAATCGATAAATATTGTGCCTTTGTGTTAAAAATAGCATCATTTTTTTCGATCTCGTTTGAAAACGTTTGCCGTCTTTCGACTACGATGGACCAAACGCGCTGAAATATTTTTTTTTCATTCTGCTTTAAATTGCCCCCCCCCCCATTTTGGGGAGCCTGGCCCCCACACCCATACACATTAAAAACCAAACTCATACAAATGGTCACCAATCTGGTACTGGCCAGCCTCAGCTTAATAATACATTGAAATTTTCGTCACTGAAAAATAAGGTTTTTTGGCCTGTTTGGTCTTCCATAGTTTTCTTCTTATCAAAAGAAAACGTAAACAGAGTCGATCTGAACTCTACGTCGACGCGAAATATCTGGTTACCTATAATGAATAAGTGGAATTATTTGAAATTCAGGTACTTATATTATAATATTTTTGCATATTCTCTTAGAAAATCATCCTAAATCTTAGTTAGACAATAAATTAATAAATTAATTATTTCAAAAACCCTTTTTTTTTTTCAATATTTAAGTACGTTTTTTGTGCAAGACAAAAAATGTTAATTGTTAACTTTTTGGGTAATTTAACATTTAAAATTGAATTAAAAATAGTAGAAAAAGTTTTACATTATTCTGTTTTCTATATGATAAAATTCAGGGTTTTATCTTTCTTGAAAAAAAAAGTTGCTCAGAAATAATGAATTTTAATAAATGTAATTTAGTTTTAAAAAAACAACAACAACTTGAATTTGCGGCCATTTTTGGCGGTGCCTAAGTTTATTTGACTGTCCAGCTTTGGCCTCTGGACACGTTTTCATGATGAAACGTTTATGAATCCGGAGACAGAACCATAAAATGAAAGTGTAGTATCTGTTTCTGATTTTTGTACTCATAGCAACCATGTTTCGCATTATTAATATCACGGGAATTTAAAGGCATAATTTTGTTGTTGACATTAATTATAATTCAGCTGACTTTCACGAGTTGCATTATATCGTAAATTTTCCATCAAAGGGACATAATTCCCTAAAGAGTTACCTGCCCTTTAACCGCAATATAAAATGGGGGAAAATGTGATTTAATTAATTATCGATTTGTGTTCTATTCTATTTTCTCACATACTCACACTCGCGAGCAGGGCATTTTACATTTCATCTGGTGATGAGGATGAAAAGATAGAAGGATTTAAAAGCAACTGTTTCATGAACACATAAAGTTTTTAACAGCAAGAATCGGCACTTGTACATGACAGTTACATGAGGCGAATGTTTGTATTTTAGTTTCAAGAATCGCGACAGATGTCGCTTCTCAGGGATCGATAACTCTTCCTTTTCGAAAAGTTATTGCAAACTAAAATTATATTTTTTATATATTTTTAGATACGCTTGCATAATTTGACCCGAATTCTCGTGAATTCCCGTCAAGCATGGATCGGACGAGACCGGCAATCATTGGTGTCAGCCGAGCGTCGTAACCTTTCCCTGACAATATAAAACAAGAAGGGTGCAAGCAAATTACACGGCGTTTATCCTTTAAAGGCAGGTAACTGTTTGAGAATTATGTCCCTTTGATGGCAAAAATACGATATAATGCAACTCATGAGACTCAGTTGTTGTTAAATATCGATTTATGTTCTGTTATATTTTTTTCTCATATTCACATCTGCGAGTCGGGACATTTTACAACATTGCGTTATTTCTCTATCAAAGGAGGAGGTAATACATGGGAGGGCACAAAACATGACAAGTAAAGCCAGAATGGTGATAACACACATGGCTGAAATGCACAAACTAGAAACAGGTACTACACTTCCATCGTTAGCCGTTTGATGCTGATTGTATGTAAAACATCAGGTTTAAGTCTGGAATTATAAGTTAAGGTTAGGCACCGCCAAAAATGGCCGCAAAATCAAGTTGTTGTTGTTTTTTAAAACGAAATTACGTTTATTAAAATCCATTATTTCTGAGTAACTTTTTTTTTCCAGAAAGATAAAACCCTGAATTTTATCATATAGAAAACAGAATAATGTAAAACTTTTTCTACTATTTTTAATTCAATTTTAAATGTTAAATTTTCCCCAAAAGTTAACAATTGACATTTTTTGTCTTGCACAAAAAACGTACTTAAATATTAAAAAAAAAGGGTTTTTGAAATAATTAATTAATTTATTTATTGTCTAACTAAGATTTAGGATGATTTTCTAAGAGAATATGCAAAAATATTATAATATAAGTACCTGAATTTCAAATAATTCCACTTATTCATATATGTAACCAGATATTCGCGTTGACGTAGAGTTCAGATCGACTCTGTTTACGTTTTCGTCTGAAACAAAGCAAACTATGGAAGACCAAACAGGCCAAAAAAAACTTATTTTTCAGTGACGAAAATTTCAATGTATTATTAAGCTGAGGCTGGCCAGTACCAGATGGGTGACCATTTGTATGCGTTTGGTTTTTAATGTGTATGTGTGTGGGGGCCAGACTCCCCAAAATGGGGGGGGCAATTTAAAGCAGAATAAAAAAAAAT
>NC_136527.1:191050858-191080858 GCF_053919585.1 Euprymna scolopes
TAT
Organism: Euprymna scolopes; assembly: GCF_053919585.1. NCBI lineage: Eukaryota > Metazoa > Mollusca > Cephalopoda > Sepiida > Sepiolidae > Euprymna > Euprymna scolopes. The sequence continues at coordinate 191,050,862 of NC_136527.1, forward strand.
TGTCTTATTATTATGTGAAGATGAATTAGTATTGATACAACACATAATATATATTGTCTTATTATTATGTAAAGATTAATTAGTTTTGATACAACATATTATATATATTGTCTTATTATTATGTGAATATTAATTAATATTGATACAACACATATGAAATAATATTTAATTCAATAAAAAACTCAAAAATCATGAAAGTCATAATTCAATAAAAACTATATATTTAATTCAATAAGAAACTCAAAGATAATGATAATACTAAGAAATCATATTGAATTCAATAAAAAAAATCAATAATAATGAAAACCATGTAAAATCATATGTAATTCAATAAAAAAACTCAATAATAATGAAATAATATTTAATTCAATAAAAAACTCAAAGATCATGAAAATCATAATTCAATAAAAAACTCAATAATAATGATAATCATATAAAATAATATTTAATTAAACAAAATCTCAATAATAATGATGATCATATAAAATAATATTCAATTAAACAAAAAACTCAATAATAATGATAATCATATGAAATAATATTTAATTCAATAAAAACTCAATAATAATGATAATCATATGAAATATTTTATTCAATAAAAACTCAATAATAATGATAATCATATGAAATAATATTTAATTCAATAAAAAACTCAAAAATCATGAAAGTCATAATTCAATAAAACTCAATAATAATGATAATAATAAGAAATAATATTTAATTCAATAAAACTCAACAATAATGAAAATCATATGAAATAATATTTAATTAAATAAAAAAATCAATAATTATCATGATCATATGAAATAATATTTAATTCAATAAAAACTCAATAATTTCTTATTATTATGTGAAGATGAATTAATATTGATACAACACATAATATATATTTTCTGATTATTATGTGAAGATGAATTAGTATTGATACAAGACATAATATATATTGTCTGATTATTATGTGAAGATGGATTAATATTGATACAACACATAATATATATTGTCTGATTATTATGTGAAGATGAATTAGTATTGATACAACACATAATATATATTGTCTTATTATTATGTGAAGATGAATTAGTATTGATACAACACATAATATATATTGCCTTATTATTATGTGAATATGAATTAATATTGATACAACACATAATATATATTGTCTTATTATTATGTGAAGATGAATTAATATTGATACAACACATAATATATATTGTCTTATTATTATGTGAAGATGAATTAGTATTGATACAACACATAATATATATTGTCTGATTATTATGTGAAGATGAATTAATATTGATACAACACATAATATATATCGTCTTATTATTATGTGAAGACGAATTAATATTGATACAACACATAATATATATTGTCTGATTATAATGTGAAGATGAATTAATATTGATACAACACATAATATATATTGTCTGATTATTATGTGAAGATGAATTAGTATTGATACAACACATATATTGTCTGATTATTATGTGAAGATGAATTAGTATTGATACAACATATAATATATATTGTCTTATTATTATGTGAATATGAATTAGTATTGATACAACACATAATATTTATTGTCTTATTATTATGTGAAGATGAATTAATATTGATACAACACATAATATATATTGTCTTATTATTATGTGAAGATGAATTAGTATTGATACAACACATAATATTTATATTGTCTTATTATTATGTGGAGATGAATTAGTATTGATACAACACATAATATATATTGTCTGATTACTATGTGAATATGAATTAATATTGATACAACACATAATATATATTGTCTTATTATTATGTGAAGATGAATTAATATTTATACAACACATAATATATATTGTCTTGTTATTATGTGAAGATAATTAGTATTGATACAACATATAATATATATTGTCTGATTATTATGTGAAGATGAATTAATATTGATACAAAACAAAATATATATCGTCTTATTATGTGCAGACGAATTAATATTGATACAACACATAATATATATTGTGTTATTATTATGTGAAGATGAATTAATATTGATACAACACATAATATATATTGTGTTATTATTATGTGAAGATGAATTAATATTGATACAACACATAATATATATTGTCTGATTATTATGTAAAGATTAATTAGTATTGATACAACACATAATATATATTGTCTTATTATGTGAAGATGAATTAGTATTGATACAACACATAATATATATATTGTCTGATTATTATGTGAAGATGAATTAATATTGATACAACACATAATATATATTGTCTGATTATTATGTGAAGATGAATTAGTATTGATACAACACATAATATATATTGTCTTATTATTATGTGAAGATGAATTAATATTGATACAACACATAATATATATGTCTGATTTTTATGTGAAGATGAATTAATATTGATACAACACATAATATATATTGTCTGATTATTATGTGAAGATGAATTATTATTGATACAACACATAATATATATTGTCTGATTATTATGTGAAGATTAATTAATATTGATACAACACATAATATATATTGTCTGATTATTATGTGAAGATGAATTAGTATTGATACAACACATAATATATATCGTCTGATTATTATGTGAAGATGAATTAGTATTGATACAACACATAATATATATTGTCTGATTATTATGTGAAGATGAATTAATATTGATACAACACATTATATATATTGTCTTATTATTATGTGAAGATGAATTAATATTGATACAACACATAATATATATTGTCTGATTATTATGGGAAGATGAATTAGTATTGATAAAACACATAATACATATTGTCTGATTATTATGTGAAGATGAATTAATATTGATACAACACATCATATATATTGTCTGATTATTATGTGAAGATGATTTGGTATTGATACAACACATAATATATATTGTCTTATTATTATGTGAATATGAATTAGTATTGATACAACACATAATATATATTGTCTCATTATTATGTGAAGATGAATTAGTATTGATACAACACATAATATATATAAACATTTTAAAATTTTATAAAGTTTCTTCCGTTAACAACTTGTGCTTTAGTTCTAATTAAATAACTTTATATCTCTTAAGTCTGCACTTTATAAACCACACACAAAATTAATAGTGCCAGCTAAGAAATGTTAGGTAAGCCTACCTACTCCATTTTACAGGGAAGTACAACTGTAAAATATATATTGTCTGATTATGTGAATATGAATTAGTATTGATACAACACACAAAGGTTTTTAGGCCAATCGATTTGGCAGGTGAGTTGTTACACATGTCTTACACATAATACAATTTAATGTCCGGGTAAAGTCTGCTATACAAACAGTAAAGATGATATTTAATGACAATATGGATACTCAGGGTTCGTTGAATTAGCATATCTTTCAATATAGCACTTAAAAACTTTCGATGTTAAAGGGAGAAACACTTTAAAGTCGTTAACGAATGATAGTCATATCAAATCATATTTAATTTAATAAAAATCTCAATAATAATTAAAATCATATGAAATAATATTTAATTCTATAAAAAACTCAATATTACTGATAATCATATGAAATATTTAATTCAATAAGTAACTCAAAGATAATGATAATACTAAGAAATCATATTGAATTCAATAAAAAAAATCAATAATAATGAAAACTATGTGAAATCATATTTAATTCAATAAAAAACTCAATAATAATGAAATAATATAATCAAATGAAATAATATTTAATTTAATAAAAAACTCAAAAATCATGAAAATCATAATTCAATAAAAACTCAATAATAATGATGATCATATAAAATAATATTTAATTAAACAAAAAAACTCAATAATAATAATAATCATATGAAATAATATTTAATTCAATAAAAACTCAATAATAATGATAATCATATGAAATATTTTATTCAATAAAAACTCAATAATAATGATAATCATATGAAATAATATTTAATTCAATAAAACTCAATAATAATGATAATCATATGAAATAATATTTAATTAAATAAAAAAAATCAATAATTATCATGATCATATGAAATAATATTTAATTCAATAAAAACTCAATAATATTATAATCATGAAATAATATTTTATTCAATAAAAAACTCAATTTAATGATGATCATATGAAATAATATTTAATTCAATAAAAAACTCAATAATAATGATAATCATATGAAATCTTATTTATTCAATAATAATGATAATCATATGATATCTTATTTTATTCAATAAAAACCCCTATAATAATGATAATCATATGAAATAATAGATAATTCAATAACAACTCAATAATATTGATAACTATATGAAATATTTAATTCAATAAAAAAAACTTAATAATAATCATATGAAATAATATTTAATTCAATAAACAACTCAATAATAATGAGAATCATAAAAACTCAATAATAATGATAATCATATGAAATACTATTTAATTCAATGAAAACCTCAATTATAATGATAATCATATGAAATAATATTTAATTAAAAAAAACAAATAATAATGATTAGCATATGACATCTTATTTTATTCAATAAAAAACTCAATAATAATCATAATCATATGAAATAATATTTTATTCTATAAAAAACTCAATAATAATGATAATCATATGAAATCTTATTTATTCAAAAATAATAATAATCATATGAATGTATGAATGGTGTTCAATAATAATGATAATCATATGAAATAATATTTTATTCAACAAAAAAATCAATAATAATGACAAGTTTCTGCTCGTTTGACTTGTTTATCTAGTGTTAATTAATTCACTGTTCAGGTACCTCGTTATAATACATCATATTATTCCAGTACCTTTCACTTCAAAGCTGTAGACGTGGAGCTCTACTCTGTCCGTTTTCATTGCCTATAACAATTTACTATAAAATCTCTTAAAACTATATTCCTTAAAAATAGGAAACAGAATTAACTTTCTAAATATAAATCCATTTTTATAGATTTATTATTAAATGTGCTGATCTTACATGTGATTAAGTTTTAAAAAACATGTTAAGCTGAATTAGAGATGAACATATATTTTTCTTTATTGGTTTGGAATAATAGGATTGAAAAATTGAGAAATACACGAGAAGAAATAGAAAATTTAATTGTCCCAAGAAAGGAAAATATTAGTCTATATGTGGTAGTTGTATTGTTATAAAATGTTTAGTTAAAAATCAAAATAATATAATTACGTTAAATGTTTGTTATATGTTAATAATAACTTAAATATTTTGTCTTACTAATATTTAAATATAAAACATTAAACTCACTTAGAAGTTAAACGTCTATGATTCCAAATAATTGTAGGTTTAATGTTTATGTATGTTAATAATAATTTAAATATTTTGTCTGACTAATATTTAAATATTAAATATAAAACATTAAACTCGCGTATAAGTTAAACATTTATGATTACAATAATTTTAACGTTCAGATGAATTAAGAATGAACAGATATTTTGAAATAAAACATTCCAACGCCAATTTTCACTATTTTCGTCTTAAACAGTAGAAGCCTTACAAGCATAAACAAAGAAGAATGGTTGGATTTTGATGTTTGTGTGATTGGTTGGGAGTAAGTATGTTGGTGCAGAGTATATAATTAAGACTTTTTTTAGAAGTCTAAGACAAATATGGTCTTGATAGTTGCACGAAGCCATATTTGGCAACAATAAACAATACATACGGTAATCTTAGCTTTGTTAACGTATAGGATACTCTTATGTGATTTTCTAGCAAGGTTTAAGCAGGCTTTATAATATCCTTACTATGTTAATTGTGTATTAAATAATTATTAAATAATAATTTTGTTTTAATAAATAGTTAAAGATTAAATATTAACTTGCTGATGAGTTAAATACATGTAATAACAACAATTTCTATGTTCAAATGAATTAGCGATAAACGGATATCCTTAAACAATCTATAAATTTGAATAATATGCTTTAAATTTGAGAAATATACATGGAAAACAAGTAAAACTAATAAAAATTAAATTTACAGATTTTACTGTAGATTTTTTCCAACCGAATTAGTTTCGTTTTTTGCATTAAATAAGTCTTTTTAAGAAAGTGTTGAGAGTTTTATTGAATTTACATATTCCTATATCAAGTATCCCTATATACATTATATGCATGTGCTTTAGGAAGGCAAGAAACAGACGTTTTCTGATGAACCTAGATATATTTATCTCATTATAACAATGACAAATATTACATAAAGATTGTCACACACACACACACACACACGCATATGCGCATTTTCCTTAAAACAATATACGTTTATAATGTATATATTCAATAAGCTTATCTTAAAATTGCAACGTTTATTAAAATTAATTGTTTAATAATAAATTAATTAAAATTTTATTAAAATTAATTGTTTATTACACTCAATGGAAATGATTTACACTTTTACGTGTTTCATAACTCAATGAAATCATCAGACTTTTAATCATCAAAGAATTAAATTTATTTGCTCTAAAAAAGGAAACGTAATTTTAATTTGCTCTAAAAAAGGAAACGTATTTTTATTTGCTCTAAAAAAGGAAACGTAATTTTTATTTGCTCTAAAAAAGGAAACGTAATTTTTATTTGCTCTAAAAAAGGAAACGTAATTTTAATTTGCTCTAAAAAAGGAAACGTAATTTTTATTTGCTCTAAAAAAGGAAACGTAATTTTAATTTGCTCTAAAAAAGGAAACGTATTTTTTATTTGCTCTAAAAAAAGAAACGTAATTTTTATTTGCTCTAAAAAAGGAAACGTAATTTTATTTTCTCTAAAAAAGGAAACGTAATTTTTATTTGCTCTAAAAAAGGAAACGTCATTTTTATTTGCTCTAAAAAAGGAAACGTAATTTTTATTTGCTCTAAAAATAGAAACGTAATTTTTATTTGCTCTAAAAAAGGAAACGCAATTTTTAAGCTGATTAGAAAGGGTTAAAATAAATAAAAATCTAAAAAAAAACGTAATTTTTAAGCTGGTTAGAAAAGTTTTAAAGACATAAAAATCCAAAATCCAGTAAGAAAAAGAAACGTAATTTTAAAACGAAATAAAAAGCTTTACCGACAATAAAATATCTATTGGTTATAAATACAACATTAATATGCAGAAGAATGAAAGAAGATTAGTTCGTAGACCATTAATTGAATAAACTTATTTTACAGGCCATATTTAAATTCATATTAAGCTTTAAGCAAGCATACCTGGTAAACCAAGTGCAAGTGAAATACAAACGATTGCACTGAAAGGGACGGTTAGAATCCTAAAAAGATCTCCTGGTTGGACTTACTAAAATAGGTGTAAATATTACACATCTGGTTGAATGTTCCACTCCCTAGAGGAAAAAGATGAAGAAAAATGAAAAAAAAATAGAGAAAAAGATTTCAACATTAATACATTTTACTAATTCATACTATTAGAAGGTGAAAATTATTCTGATAAAAAATTATAAAGAAAATAAAAAATATATAAAAAATAAAAATACACTAAAAACGTGGATGAAATAATTTGTTGAATGCTAGTAACAATTTGTTGAATTTCAAAAATTAAACAATATTTTAATCAAAATTAAAATAACTACTAAGAATATCAATTCTGTAAGGTTAGGTAAGGTACCAAATTCACAACTTTCGGTGGCTTTTTTCGTATACAAATATGTATTATCAGACGTTAATTAAAAAAAATGAAATTGTGATAATCTATTATTATACTGCTTTTATCATTTGGATAATAAAATATGGGAATGATAATAATGCACTCATATGACTTAAAACGAAAGCTGAGTATTTGAAATCATTTTTACTGTATTAAACACTTATATTTCTATTGTTAGAAATATATTTTTATTATTATCAGTAGTAGCATGGTAGTTATATGTTTATTGTTTCTACAAATTCTTACTATATTATTGTTTATTTTACTTTATTAATTGCATAATTCCTTCATCTATTACAAAATACTATGAATAGTATTTTACATTTAAACAATATGAATGTGAATTAAGTGTTTATTTCTGTGATTTTTAAATGTTTTATGAAGTTATGTTTCTTGTTTTGTTTGCACGATTAAAATAAACAATGATATTAAATATATTAAATTTCATTTATTTTTTTATTTGCAGATGTTCCTACTTGAATGTTTTTAATGAATATTAAGGGACCATCCTTCTCCTTAAACAGTATTTTATACACAATTATTTCCTTACGTGACTGACAACAAAAACGGCAGCACACAACTTTATTAGACATATATGTTTGAAGAGTTATTTGATCTGGATTGTTTAGCAAATAGTAATAAGAACATCACACATATTTAAATTTGTGAAATTTTTGTTTAATGTTTTTATTAATCATAAGATATCGAATTTAACATTTCAGAAAAATCTGCTAATTAAAAAAAAATATAATATTTTAGCTTTTACACAACGAAATATCTCTCATCATATAAAGTAAGTGATACAAATTAAAATTTATTTAACATCGAACTTGCATCAACAACTCCAGATTAAAATTTGTTTATAGCTTGGTTGTTATAATCTTGCTCCTGGAGCAATTTAGTTTAAATATGAATAAACATATGAAGAAAAAGCCACATTCTTGTAAAGTGTGTGGATATTCTTTTACTGAAAAATCAACATTAGTGAGAAATATGAGAACTCACACCGGAGAAAAGCCACATTCTTGTAAAGTGTGTGGATATTCGTTTACTGAAAAATCAAATTTACAAAGTCATATGAGAACTAACACTGGGGAAAAGCCACATTCTTGTAAAGTGTGTGGATATTCGTGTACTAAAAAATCAAATTTAGTTAGACATATGAGAACTCACACCGGAGAAAAGCCACATTCTTGTGAAGTGTGTGGATATTTTTTTACTGAAAAATCAAATTTAGTGAGACATATGAAAACTCATACGGGCGAAAAGTCACATTCTTGTGAAGTGTGTGGATATTCGTTTAATGAAAAATCACATTTAGTGATACATATGAGAAGTCACACTGGGGAAAAGCCATATTCTTGTAAAGTGTGTGCATATTCTTGTTCTCAAAAATCAGCATTAGTTACACATATGAGAACACACACTGGGGAAAAGCCACATTCTTGTAAAGTGTGTGGATATTTGTTTACTCATAAATCAAATTTATTGAGACATATGAAAACTCACACCGGGGAAAAGCCATATTCTTGTAATGTGTGTGGATATTCGTTTACTAAAAAATCAGCATTAGTGAGTCATATGAGAACTCACACTGGGGAAAAGCCATATTCTTGTGAAGTGTGTGGATATTCGTTTACAGAAAAATCAAATTTAGTGACACATATGAGAACTCACACCGGGGAAAAGCCACATTCTTGTGAAGTGTGTGGATATTCTGTTACTGATAAATCCAATTTAGTGAGTCATATGAGAACTCACACTGGGGAAAAGCCACATTCTTGTAAAGTGTGTGCATATTCTTGTTCTCAAAAATCAACATTAGTTACACATATGAGAACACACACTGGGGAAAAGCCACATTCTTGTGAAGTGTGTGGATATCCTTTTACTGACAAATCAAGTTTAGTGAGGCATATGAGAACTCACACCGGGGAAAAGCCACATTCTTGTGAAGTCTGTGGATATTCTTTTACTGTAAAATCCAACTTAGTGAGTCATATGAGAACTCACACTGGGGAAAAGCCATATTCTTGTAAAGTGTGTGCATATTCTTTTGCTGAAAAATCAAAATTAGTAAGACATATGAGAACTCACACCAGTGAAAAGCCACATTCTTGTGAAGTGTGTGGATATTCTGTTACTGAAAATCAAAAATTAGTGAATCATATGAGAACTCACACTGGAGAAAATTTGGGGCATTGAATACGCTAAGAGTAAATATGTAAAACAAAAGCAAAGGACAGAAACCTGGAGGAAAATCTTCTATTTCTGTCCATGGGAGAAGATTGTCCCACGGAGTAATTTAACCTCTCAAAAATATATTTTAAAAGAACGAGTGTTTAATGAGTAAGAACAAAAATACATAAAAGATGAAATAACAGTCCTAATAAACACACAGGCTAACCCACTAGAGACACCTATTCTGTATCCCACCGAATTTGATGAGACCGCAAATGTGAGCCCGCAACACCACCACCTTAGATCAGTGCAACAGTTGTCGGTAGCTACCCAACAGATAACTCTTACAGCACAAAGTCCAACAGGAGTGCATCACTCTATATAAGGAACTCAAATACCTACAGAATCCTCTACACCAGCTCACTCTCACTATAAAGCAGGTAACACATCTGCATTTCCATCAATGTGTGAAATATCTCCTTCACCAGGAAAAACTCCATATTGTGTTTAGCTTCCAGAACCAGATGATGAGCAATTGGAAATAGAAGAGGAACTCTGTAACACAATAGAAAAAGTTAACAATATGAGCATGGAAGAAAGGCCGAGGTTGCCTAAAATACAAGCCTCAAGATTCTTTAAGTCATTGATCATCAAAGTTAATATTGCTTTATAAGGCTTGTTACAGAAGAAATAGACCTTAGGCAGCTAAATAACGTCACATATGCAGCTGGGCTGTACATTAGCAACAGAATACTTCCTCTGAATAAACACCAAAATAGAAATAAAACACTAAATGTAACCACAGCAACACCAAAATGGAAAGCCAAGCTGATAAAAAAATAAACACCTGTAGAAAGGAACTTAGCCAATTAAAGCAGTTCATGAATAATCCCACAGTGGAAGGTAGACTTAGAAACATCGTCAAAAGAATCTGTGCGAAATTTAAGACAAATTTTAAAAATATCAGAAGCATAGTGAAGGAACTGGAAGGCAAAATACCAGCCATTGCCCAAAGAATTAAACATCGCATGGCAAAGATTAATGCAAAGACACAGAATAAGCTTTTTGCAAACAATCCCAGAACTTTTTGTCAGGAATCTAATAAGAGAGGAAATTAAAATCCAAGATCCCCCATGTAAACAGGAATTAGACGATTACTGGAGACCCTTATTTGAAAAAGAGGAAGTACATAACGAAGAGGCCCAGTGGATCGGGGATATTATCAATGCAAACAAAAATAAAAGAGAAATGCCAGAGCCAGATAAAATAAGATCAAAGCTGGCACGAGCTTCAAATCACAAGAAACCTGGCATCGACAACATATCTAACTTCTGGTTAAAACAGCTAACAGCATTGCATGATCATTATAGCAGATGTTTCACCAGAATGTTGAAAGCTTATGAAGCGACACCATCATGACTATTAAAAGGCGATACAAGCTTAATAGTTAAAAGCACAGAAACCAAAATCCCCAGCAAATATCGCCCAATATGCTGTCTAACCACGACTTACAAGCTATTCACTGGATTAATAGCTGACAGCATGTATGAACACTTTCATCCGGTGATTATCTTGAGGAGGAATAAACAGGATGTAGGAAAAACTGCCTGGGCACCAAAGATCAATTGCTCATTAATAAGACCATTTTGGAAGATTGCAGGAAAAGAAAAAGAAATCTAAATATGGCATGGATAGATTATTAGAAAGCAGTTGATAGTGTACCCCATTCGTGGATACTAAAAGGCCATGAATTATATAAAATCCACCCGACCATACGAGAAATTTTAGCTGCCCAAATGAAGGAGTGGCAAACATCCATTACCTTAAACCATAACGGGGGAAGGATATCCATTCCACATATAAGAATAAAAAAGGAATCTTCCAAGGAGACAGTTTATCTCCTCTACTATTTTGCCTGTCAATTGATCCTCTAAGTAAGCTTCTAAAGAACTACCAAGGTGCTTATAATCTAAGCTACAGCCGTCAAAGAGAATCCTCCAAGTTAATAAACCATCTATTTTTCATGGATGATCTTAAGCTTTATGCTAGCTCGGATAGGGATTTAGATAATCTACTGAAAATTGTCCACACTTTTTCTAATGACATCAAAATGAAGCTCGGACTGGATAAGTGTGCTATGTGTACTCTGAAAGCTGGCAAGAAGATATGTACTGAAAATATACAGCACGATGAAAATAGTGTAATCAGAGAACTGGATGAACAGGAAACATACAAATACCTCGGCATTGATGAAAATGAGTCCATCCAGCATTCAAAGATGAGAGAGAAACTAAGCCAAGAATATTTACGCCGGGTAAGAAAAATCTGCAAAACTGAAATCACAAACAAGAACAAAGTTACGGCAATTAACCAACTTGCCATGCCAGTACAAACATATAGTTTTGGCATTATTGACTGGCCTCAGAAAGACATAAATTGGCTTGACACAAAGACAAGGAAAATGCTAACCTTGTACCGAGTTATTTATCGAAATCAGTGCATGCCTCGTTTGTACCTATCCAGGCGAGAAGGAGGTATGGGGCTCTCGGAAGTCAATCATCAACACAGAGCCACAATCGTCAGCATAGGTCAGTACATAATAAGTTCCTGTAACCCCAAGCTTATGAAAATTAAACACCATTATCAGAATCGAGCAAGTAGCACAACATCTATAACACAACTTGCCACTCATTTTTGAAAAGATTGCCTTACAAATGATACTGAGAACCCAAACAAGCCTGCCACTGACATAGCCCAGAAAAGTCGGAAAAAATACACTAGCCAGTTCCATAGTGTTAAAACAGAAGAATGGACCAACCATAAACGGGCAAAATACCTACCGACTGAACTATCCCAAGAATATATTGATAGGGATGGTTCCCTGGACTGGCTCAAATGAGGATCCCTCCATTACGACCAAGAGAGGTTGATATTGGCTGCACAAGACCAGGGCCTCATGACAAACGCCTTCAAAAAGATGTGTGGTCTAAGCAACAATAATAAATGCAGGTTCTGTAGCACTGAGGTTGAGAGTGTGGGCCACCTGATTTCTGGTTGCAAAGTCCTACTTGGAGACGGTTATTATACAGATCGCCATAACGGAGTTTGCAAATACCTTCACTGGAAGATATGTAAGAAACTCAACATTCAGTGTAATAAAAACTCCTGGGAACATACACCCGAACGAACAGTTGGGAATGACAACTACACTGTTCACTATGACTACATAATCCCTACTGCTACATATCTTGAAAATGCAGCTGTTAAACCAGATATAGTGATTTGGGACAGAGCAAACAAAAAAGCCACCATAATAGAGGTCAGTGTACCCAATGATACAGGGCTTAGCAGAGCTGAGAGGGAAAAATAACAAAGTATCAAGGACTTATGTATGATATGAAACGAAATTGGAAACTAAAAGATGTTTCAATTATACCAGTCATTATAGGAGCAACTGGGTTTATGAAAAAGAACTTTAAAAAGTACATAGCAAGCATACCCGGTGAACCAAGTGCAAGTGAAATACAAACGATTGCACTGAAAGGGACGGCTAGAATCCTGAAAAGATCTCTTGGTTGGACTCACTAAAATAGGGGTAAATGTCAGACATCTGGTTGGATGTCCCACACCCTAGAAGAAAAAGTTTCAGAAAAATGAAAAAAAAGGGAGAACTTGAATGCCTACTGGGGAGAACTTGAATGCCTACTAGACACAGTCCTCGAGTGTCTAAGGTCTCTCTGTACATGGGTTTTCCGAAACAATCTGGCATGAGGATACTTTTTCCATAGAAGTAAACCCTGACCAAATATTCAAAATCACATAGTATTCGCAGCCCAAATAAGATCTCCTCACTACGGCTACTCCACAGCTTTTCCGATGAATGGTGCACCTTCTCCAAGTGATATTACCTCAAGTAATAGCACGAAGCTGGTTACTCCACCAGACTAGATAAATTCTTGTCCTGGAATCCAGTAAGACCAAGAGACCAAAATGAAAGATATACTACAACGTATAAAAATGAGTAATTGGGGAGAGGAAAATTATGTTCTCAATTCTTTGGAACATTCAAATAAAGAACTTTAATAGAACATTCGAATACCTATGTATCTCATATAGAGTTCAAGTGTTAACCCCTGGTTTTGGGCCCCTTGATTTCTGAGAACTTCGACTGAAGTAAAATAAAACAAAAAAAGCAATAAATAAAATGAAAAGATAATCCACTACAGCAACTTCAAAAGCCTAGGAATTGATAACATCCCAAATTTCTGGCTAAAAAAGCTGACGGTACTACACCAACACTATGCCCTACCATTCAACCGAATTATTAGTGGCAAAGAAGAACCACCAGAATGGCTCACTATTGGCAAAACAAGTCTGGAAGACTGTAGGAAGCGACAAAGAAACCTGTCAATGGCCTGGATTGACTACAAAAAGGCATTTGACAGTGTGCCTCATTCCTGGATAATGCGGTGTCTGGAGCTGTATAATGTCCATGAGAACATAAGATCTTTTATTACAAAACAAATGACAATGTGGCAAACATCTATTGCCCTACACCACATGGAAGGGACAATACAGTTTTCAAATATTAGCATCCAGCGAGGCATATTTCAAGGCGATAGCCTATCACGACTACTATTCTGCCTTGCAATCTATGCACTCAGCAAGCTTCTAAAAAATGTGATGCTGGGTACAATCTCAGTAGAGGCAGAAAAAAGATAAAAGAAAAGCACCTTGTCTCCGTGATAGAAATTGTGAAAACGTTCACAGAGGATATCTGCATGGAGTTTGGATTTGACAAATGTGCTAAATGCACAATAAAAAGAGGAAAAAACAACATCCGAATATCTTCAGATCAATATAATATCAGATTGGTATTGAGGAAAACATAAATGTGGAACACGAAAAAATGAGACGTAGAGCAGAACAAGAATATACACTACATCTGAAAAAGATCATCAAATCTGAACTAACCCCTAAAAACAAAATTACGGCTATAAACCAGCTTGCAATACCTGTGATCAGGTACACTTTCGGTATTATAGACTGACCTCAATATAACATATACATGCTCGATATCAAGACCAGGAAACAACTATCCTTACATAAGGTGACATACCGAAACCAATGCATGCACAGAATATACCTACGACAAAAATGAGGGCTTACCTACCACGAAAGGAAGGCGGCTTTGGCCTCACTGAATTCAACCATGCATATCGAGCCACTATAGTAAGCATGGGCCAATATATTAAAAGTTCAACGGACGTGACAATGGAAATGGTGAAAGACCATCATAATCATCTTTCTCAACAAACCTCAATCACAAAGCTTGCTGAAAACTTTGGAGAAGTCATACCGGAGAACACTGTCGATGTACACGATAAACCACCGACACAGATTGCAAGAATAAAACAGGATGGAAACAAAAAAAGCGAGCAGGGAAGTTCCTAGAGGAGCTGAACCAGGAGTACATTGACAAAGATGCTTCACTCCAATGGCTCAAGAGTGGGAGACTTCCATTTGATGAGGAAATACTTATTGTAACCGGGAAAGATCAGGGCTTACTTACAAATGGATTTAAAAAAATGTCTGGCCTACAAAAAATGACCAGTGTAGGTTTTGCCACTCTGCGATTGAAAGCGCAAGCCATCTAATGTCTGCATGCCCAATCTTATTTACAGATGGCTATTATACTGCTCTTCACAACAAAGTATGCAAGTACCTCCATTGGAAGATCTGTGGAGAGATGCAACTTGACAGATCGCCGAACATTTAAGAACATGGACTACCACCAGTAACATCAAACAGAAATTGACTATGTTTTATGACAAAGACATACAGGCAGGCAGATACATAAAAGACGAGGCCATCAAACCAGATATTGGTATATGGAACAAGCCTGAAAGAACTGCACTCATTGTCAATGTCACAAACGATTTCGGCCTTAACAGAGCTGAACGGGAAAAGATAACAAAATATAAGAACCTAAAAAATGATCTAAAAACGACATGGTCTCTGAAAGAAATAAACATTATACCAGTTGTGATAGGAGCAACTGGCTTAATAAAAAAGAATCTTCATAAATACTTATAAGCGATCCCTGGAAGACCAAGCTGTAATGAAATACATATAGCAGCCATAAAGGGAACAGTATCTATTCTTAAAAGAGCCCTTGGATCTAAATTTAAATCATAACGGAATCAAGAGTCCCTTGATCTCTTAAAGTTTACTGAAGTAAAATACAAACAAAAAAGAGAAAAGCCATATTCTTGTGAAGTGTGTGGATATTCTTTTTCTAACAAATCAATCTTAGTGAGACATATTAGAACTCCTGCCGGGGAAAATATGCAAAACCAAACCATAAAAGACAAAATGATAGAACAGCAACTGTTTTTCATTTTTATCCTCGAAAAGCCTACATCCCACATAGCGATTTAACAGCCTTAAGTTGTTCCACTCAAGAGAACTAGACTACATGTATGCAAAAGTAACAGCCCTTTTTGCTGAGCAACAGATGTCTGCTGGAAAACCCAATAAAAATTCCTACAATAGACATACTCCAACAACAACCACTTAATTCACTATCAGAACCGATCCAATTGTCCAACCCATGCCGAAATCTCCGGGAACTCTTATGCCTTTGGAGTTTCTGGCTGACATAACACCTGTCTTCACAACCTCTCTGCTAGGAACTCCACAGACCATGAAACAGAACACCGTCAGCTGAATCACAACTACAATGACATAGACCACCACCAACAGTTTTACTCCCGGAAGCAGATGATGAACAGTTATCTTTGCAGGAGAAGCTCAGCAACACAAATGAGGAGGTTGGGTGTATAAAAGTGAAAGACAGACCACGTTTCTCCAAGATCAAAGCAGCTGAAAAAGACAAAGTTAACATCGCTCTCAAGAGGCTAATACCAACAACAGTAACGCTCACAGAACTCAACCATATGACATATGTAGCTGGGATCCATAACTACATAAACAGTAACCCCCACCTTCCGAACATTGGATCACAATCCTCGAATAGGTCCCAGAGTCTCCAGGCCCACACCTCAGTGTTTTAGCCAAGAGTTTGAAAACTGGAAGACCAAGTTGCTAAAACAACTGAACCTCTATAGGAAAGAACAGTTAAATAAAACCGTTCCTTGCAGATCCCTCGGTACAGAGCCGACTTAAGACCAGCATCAGAATACTTTGTACCAAATAACACTATCAGGACATTGATGAGTTGCATAATACAGCTAGGGAGTTGGAGAGGAAAATACCAGCACTTGCCCAGAATATTAAAAAAACAGGACAAGATAAACTCTCAGATTCAAAACAGGCAGTTTAAAACAAACCAAAGGACGATTTACATGCAGCTTATAAGGGATAACATTACTGTAGATAGTCCACCGGCAGATAAAAACTACTGGAGGCCTCTATTTAAAATAGAAGGCAAATACAGTCAAGACGCCCAGTGGATTGAAGATATTACGCTCAACGAAACCAACCCTCGGATGCCAGAACAAGTCATAACTCCTGGTAGATACACGAAAAATGGCACATGTATCCAACCACAAAGCACCTGGCATCGACAATGTCCAAAACCTTTGGCTGAAGCAACTGACTGCACTCCACCTCCACTACAGTGATAGCTTCAGCAGGATCCTAATAAGTGAGAAAGCAACACAACCCTGGCTGATAGAGGGGACTTATCTCCCAAATAAATACATGTCGACAAGCCGTCTAAAAACTACCTACAAGCTTTTCACTGGTCTGGTAGCAAACGATATATATATATATATATATATATATATATATATATATATATATATATATATATGACCACCTTTCTTCTGGGACTCACCTTGAAAAAGAGAAGACAGGGCGCAGAAGAAAATGTTTCGGTACCAAAATCCAGCTATTAATCTACAAGACCATCTTAGAAGACTGTATGTAGAAGCAAAACACCTGAGCATTTTACAGGCATGGATCGATTACAGAAGGCATTTGACAGCCACAGTCATGGTTACTTCGGTGCTTTTAGTCATACACGATACACCCGATAATTAGACAAACACTGGATGCTTACTTTAACATGTGGAAAACCACAATATCATTAAGTCATAATGGAGGAAAGACAATGATTCCTGAAGTAAAAATCACGAGAGGTATATTCCAAGGTGACAGCTTTTCGCCCTTACTCTTCTGTATGGCAAAAGCCCCACGCAACAAGCTCCTGAATAACAATCCGAACACCTACAATTTGAGTCAGGGAGGCTATCGAGATTCAAGTAAGAGAGTAAAAAATTTGTAAGGAAAGTCCTTTAAAATTACTGCGCCCTCTGTAGATGTATAAGGAAACTCCTTTAAAATTACTGCGCCCTCTGTAGATGTATAAGGAAAATCTTTTAAAAGTACTGCGCCCTCTGTAGATGTATAATGTTGCAGCAACGTAAAGCAATTCAATAACCAGTAAACACCGGTTCTGCATGGAATCCAACTAGCAAGGTACCTAGACGGACGCGAACGGTTACTCAGAACGGACCCAACAATCGGTTACTCAGAACGGTCCCAACAATGGTAAGATATGCTCACACCCACACGACACGAGAAGCAACAGCAACACGATTCCCGACAAAGGCAATCATCGCTGTCCCCACGTCTTTCAATCACCCGCTTTGATGGCCGTTGCAGGCCGGCTAAATTTACATATTGCGAGAATTCATGTGATTTTACAAAAGACGACGGCCGCCATCTTTATCTTTCTTTCTCTATTTTCGGTCGGCGATGCCGAGCCGGCCCCGAGGTAAGTCTGTCCTTGTCGTCCGTTTCTCTTACGCACCCACACAATACACAAACACGCGGGCGCTTGTCTCCTGGACGCACATTACACAATTTGCTCTTCATGGATGATCTAAAACTGTATGTAAGATCTTACACGGATTTGCACCAGTTTCTGAAGTTTGAATGAAGTTTGGCCTGGATAAATGTGCCAGGTGTACACTCAGAATTGGAAAGAAGACCCAACACAGAAAATAATGAAAACATCGTCACCAGGGATCTAGAAGAGCATGAGTCTTATAATTTCCTTGGCATTGCGGAAAACGGGAACATACAACATATACAATGCCAAGATGAGGTGTGAAGAAGGTATGCAAAACATAGTTTACAAATAAAAATAAAATAACATCAGCCATCAGCAAACCAGCTAGATGTGTAAGACACGGAAGCTATAAACGCTTCATAAAATAATATATAGAAATCCGTTTCTCCAAGGCCGCATTTGCCCCAGGGTAAAAGGAGGATTGGGACTCTCGGAGATCCAACATCAACATAGGGAAACTATTGTGAGCACAGACCAGTATCTGAGAAGCTTCCAGAACCACACTCTCTCAGTAGTATGCGAACACAAGAGCCAGCAGAACAGCATCAGTCACCCAGCTGGCCAAGCATTTTAGGTCAGGGCTGTCTCACAGATGAGGATGAAGCACCAAGAAGCCTGCCACAGAAATAGCAAGAAAGAGCCAGCATAAATATACCGAGACCTTCCAAAGGAGGAACCTTACAGAATGGGACCAACAGCAGCCTGCAAAGTATTTTTTGGAGGAACTCTCTCAGAGATACATAGACAAAGAAACGTCCTTGGACTGTCTCGGGAGGGGAACCCTCCACCATGAATAGGGAAAGGTTATAATGACTAGTTCAAGACCAGGGATTAATAACCAATGCATTCAAGAAGGTTGCAGGTATCATTAATGACAATAAATGCAGACTCTGCCAAAGAAAGTGTGAGTCACCTGATATCGAAGTGCATGTTTTTGGGGGGACGGCTATTATACAGCGATACATGATGGAGTGTGTAAGTACCTCCACCAGACCATCTGTAAAAAATTAAACATCCAGTGTAGCAACAAGTCCTGGGAACATCAACCTGACAGAACAGTTGGAAATTACTTATATACCATACATTACGACCATGTAATCCTTACAGCCACCTACTTGAAAATACTACTGACACAGTTATATGGAATAAGTCAGAGTGGCAACAATTACTATAGGTGCCACTGGGCTTATGAAGAAAACCCTGAAATTCTACTTAACAAATATTCCTGGTGAACCAAGTGCAAATAAGATCCAAACAATTGCAATTAAGAGAACAACAAGGATACTAACAAGAACTCTCAGTTCTTTCAATAAAAAGTAAGGCAATGTTGGCAACTGGTCTGGCTACCCCATAGCATTACAATATTCAAAGAAAGAAAATGAAAAAAAGGAAAAGCCACATTCTTCTCAACTGTGTGGATATTCTGCCTCCCGAAAATCATGTTTACTAAGACATATGATAAACATTATACCAGCAACTAGTGAAAATGAACCTTACCAAATACTTGGATGCAATCGCTGGAAGACCAATCTGTAATGAAATACAGATTGAAGCTATAAAGGGAACATCTATTCTGGAAACAGCCCTCGGATATAAACTCAAATGGTAATTTAATCAAGTGTTAGCTTGGTCTCGAAAGTAAAATAAAAAGGGAAAGCCCACTGGATATTGTTTTTCTAGAAAAACATCTTTATATTTATTGAAACTCCTACTTGAGAAAAGCCATATTTTTGTCACGTAAGTGGATATTCTTGTTCTCAAAGATCAAATTTGGTGATCCATACGAGAACTCCATGAGAAACTTAAGCAGGAGTATGTAGACAGGGATGCTTTACTCCAATGGCTCAAGAGCAGAAGACTGCAACTTGACGAAGAAAGACTCATTGTATTCAGTAAAGATCAGGGCCTTCTCACAATTGATTTTAAAAAATGGCTGACCTGCAAGGAAATGGCCAGTGTAGGTTTTGACATTCGACGATTGGGAGCCCTACCCACCTAATATCTGCATGCCCAATCTTATGAGAAGAGGTCTTTACATTGCCCGTCACAACAAAGTATGTAAATACCTCCATTGGAAAATCTGTAGAAAGATGCAACTTGACGGATCTACAAACATCTGTGAATAAGAACCACCACCGATAACATCAAACGGAAAAGTGACCATGTTCTATGACAGACATACAGGTAGGCAGATACATAGAAGACAAGATTATCAAACCAGACATTGTAATATTGAACAAGTCCGAAAGAACTGCAGTCATTATCGATGCCACTATCCCAAATGGCTTTGGCTTTAATAGACCTGAATGAGAAAAGATAATAAACTATCAGGATTTAAAAATGGTCTAAAAGTGATATGGTCCCTACAAGAAATAAACATACAATGGGAGCAACTGACCTAATAAAAAAAAACTTCAGAATCACTTAGAAGCAATCTCCGGAAGACCTAGCTGTAACAGATTGCAGATAACAGCCATAAAGGAACACGAACTAAACATTATCATGGTTGTGATAAGAGCGACTCGCCTAATAAAGCATGCTAAGAATACTTACAAGCAATCGGTGAAAACTGTAATAAAATACAGTTGGCAACCATAACATACAACATCGTCTAAATATGCAAACCCCATAAAAATATGCAAACCCCATAATAAATATGCAAACTGTAATAAAATACAGTTGGCAACCATAACATAAAACATCGTCTAAATATGCAAACCCCATAATAAATATGCAAACCCCATAATAAATATGCAAACTGTAATAAAATACAGTTGGCAACCATAACATACAACATCGTCTAAATATGCAAACCCCATAATAAATATGCAAACTGTAATGAAATCAGGTATAAGCTCCATAATAATAATAATAATAATAATAATAAAGCCACTTGATCTTGTAAAACTAATTGAAGTAAATAAAAAAATCAAACATTACGTGGCAAATATATCTAAATCAATTTGTATTTAAAAGGAATCGTTGAAATGTCTCAGTTGTATAAATGTATAAGTAAGAGGTTAATGCTTGGTATCTACGATGTTGCCTTATCCCATCTAGACAAAAATGATAGGAAATATAAAATGAAAATACACAAGAGATCAAGTAGATATTGACTTAAATATAATGAAAGCAAATCTAAATATAAGACCCAGGAATAACGCCTAAAATGTTGATTCAGTATGACAAAATCCCTGCGTAGAATTCCTCATAATTTTTTGGTTTACGAAGCTAGCATCATTCTATAGAAAATAGCGTTTTCCTCATCATTTTGTTGATTCGTAAGTAAGATACACCAGCATGACTAATTATTGGTGACACAAATTCATTCCCCATAACAGTGAGAAACTATTGCCTAACAAACACAAATGAATAATCTGTCTCACTACAATAAAAACGCTCTTTACTCAGTGGTTGCATACAACAGCTGTACAATATTATTGTCTGAAGTATATCTTTAAACAAACAATCAGGATGATTTTTTTTTGCAATAACAATCAATTGTTGATCAAGAAATGTAGCAGAACTGAACAACACTCCGGTGGATCTACTGAGGTGCACAAGAATCACCGTCATTCGAACTCAAAATCCGTCAAGTACAAAGAAAAGAGAGATATGTACATTGTGGTAGTGTTGCCATTAAAAGTCTGCATGTGGGTCAGGTTTTTTTTTGCGAGAGCGACGGAACGTAATTGTGATTTTGTGAAGAAGAGAGGAGAAGAAGAGGGAAGAGAAGATTATTTTTCTCACTCGGGCTTATTGGTGAACTGGGACCTACTAAGTAACCGTCTGTCTTTTAACGTAATCTGTTTAGCGTTTGACCAGCCAAAGCTCTCCCACCCCTCCAAGCCACCTGCTTTATATTACACTCATTCACGTGAATATCACAGACGATATCTTGCTTTTTCTTTTTCCTGCCTGACAAGCAGACACGTGGGCGCTTCTTCACAGGTCATAGGTCATGTGTATGTCCGTTTCTATTTCCCCCACACTTATTCTGTGTATGCGTCAGTGGGAAGAAAAAGAACGACGGATTTTTTTGTGCACAAAACAATATTCACCAATTGAAAACATAAAGTTTTACTCTACAAAAAGATAAACACTGAGGATTTTAGAAAGCGCTACATAATTCTAATCTTTGCTTGGATTGATTACCAATGAGAATTCACACAAGGGAAATTATTCCACACACAATAGATGAAGTAGATATTGAATATATCTCAATGTGACGAAACCAAGATGAAAATGCTAGAGACACGAATAACTCATGGAAATGTAACGTTGGATTTCAAGTATTGTTGCGAATTCAGTGTAAAGAAAATTTACCGAATTTCTGGTTGAACAAGCTTGCATCACTCTATAGCAACTACTGTTGTTGTTTCACCATTCCTTTGAATAGTAAAAAGGCTTTAAAAACATAATAAAATACGATACAACCCTCATATGCCCATAACAGTCAGACACTGTGTCCTAACAAATACACACAAATGTAAAAACTTTTCTTGATTACATACAACATCGATGAACAATTATTGTCACGTGTTTAGTTTAAAAAGAATAAGTTGAATGCAGGCACCGACGGTTAAACAAAGCGACAGAAAAGTCTAATCTTGGGCTCGATTGATTACCAACGAGAATTCATACTAAGCAAAAATAATTAAGAGTTTTAATAGATCTTAGACATAAGACTAATTTATGAAAACAATCTTGAAATGACAGAGCCAATAATAACGTTGGAATGTTGAAGTTGGATGGATAATAGTATCGCAAAATGAATACGACATAGACTAACTATCAATATTCTGGCTGAAGAAACTCGTATAACTCCATAGCAAAAAACGAGTGAGACATTACACTATCCAACAATACAGATGAATATGATGTCTTATTACCAAACATTGTTTCATATTGTGACTTCAAACATTGTTTTTTATTGTGAGTTGAGATTTAGTTCATAAAAATAAATAAAAGACGTATGAATGCAAGTTAATCCACATAAAATTGTGAGAAATAATTTTTAAAATAATGGGAATAAAATACAGATTACAACAAACAATAAGACTGGTGGTGTAATAGAATGAATAAACGAGTTATCATATCGTCTCCTAATCAGAGTAAATCAGTCAGAGTTGGCGGAGGAAGAGTGTGGATTGGCCAGCAGACCTCGATGGAGATTTTGCCTTTGAATATCCTGAAAGCAGATGAAAACACTAGAAAAAATATAGAATATAAAAAAATCGCGTGCAACTCCGCGAGAAATAACAGAAATGAAATAAAGTTATATGAAAAAATATCTTGGTGTTATACTGTTTTATTTTGGAGAAAGATTTATTCTTTTTTAACGTAAAAAATGTCTATCCGTCATGTTAAACTGTCGTGCATACATCATTTGTCGTGGTTGTTAATATACATCCGCATACAAAAACAGCCGTCACTGTACACTACTAAAACACTATATGCTATGAAAACAAGAAAAGAAAACATTATACATGCATTCAGAGACACATTCATAAGAACACAGTTACATTGACGCAATAAAACGTTGCAAATACAGGCGGCTAAAAGAACGTACGCACTTGTAATTTTTTTTGAAAACTGCAAATTTAAGGTAACAAACTATACCTCATTTGAGTGGCCTTTTATTCTTCTATAACTTCACCTGTTCATATTGGACTTTGAATCGAAATATTCTAGTGTTCACGTCAATTAAAAAAATAACGTCAATTGAGGAGGCAAAAACAAAGTCCGCACAATGGAAAATTGTTATTTAAATGTAACTTTAGGACATTAATGCAACACAAATACAACAGGAACACAATGAACTAGTTAATATTTTGTAGCATAGCCCTTCTGTAATTTCAGAGTATATAATCTTTTGGGAATTCCTTGAATTAGACTGCAGCAATACTCTGAGGAAAGGGCATCCTACTTTTCTTTAATTTTTGTCCAAAGTTCTTCCAAATTTGGAATTTTATCATTCTGTAGCTGTTGCTTGATGTAATGCCATATGTTTCCGACATGATTGAGGTCTGGAGATTGTGCAGGCCAATCAAAACACGGAATATCATGCTCTTCCAGGAACATCTTGACATTGCCAGCATGAAGATAGAATTTTCATCCAGATCCCGACCAAAGAAGAATAAAAAATGCTCAGTCAACATATTAATGATCTTGGTCGAATTAATTCGACCTTGCTAGCGAACTATAGGCCCATGAACAGTGGTAATAATAATGCCCCACAGAAAAAAACTGAACCTCCACTACCTTGCAGCGTTGAAACTGAGCACCTAGGATAAAATTCTTCGTCTTTCCTCTGACGCACCTACCACCACTGCCTAGCCTATTGGAATTGCTTTCGACTCTAAAAAGCACTTTTGACCAATTAAATTCCTTTAATCTGTTACGATCAGTAGAAAGAGAGCACTTTTTAAACAAGATTGCAGTTGTTAGATTTAGGGAGCCGTTTCAAATCTGTTTCTTATGCTGCGGATCTTGATAGCATTTTGGTTCTTTTGCACAGACTTTCATACAGTTTTCTCACCACATTTCAATCTGCGGCCGATTTCTCGATTGGATAAACCAGAAAGGCGGCGATTAATGAGCTCCTAACGATCACTAAGAGAAAGTCGTGGCATATGGACGAAATGTTACGCTGTATAATCTGGAACAACAATTACGATTAGAGATGCTTTGTTGCCTGTTGGTAGATATTTTAAACTGATTTTGGGACCACAACCTTAGGCTAACAACACTTGACGTCTATATGAGATACATAGATATTCTCATGTTCCATTTAAGGTCTTTATTTCTCAAACACTGAGTTAGTAAAGAAATTGAGAACAAAGTTTTCCTCTCCTCGATTCATTATTTTTATACGTTGTAGTATATCTTTTATTTTGGTCTCCTCGTCTTACTAGTAAAATCACTAGGAGAATATGTACCATTCCTTGTAAAAGCTGATGTGGGTTAACCATAGTTAGGAGTTCTTATTTGGGCAGCGAATACTATGATTTTGAATATTTGGTCAGTATCCTCATGCCAGGTTATTCTGAGAAACCCCTGTACAGAGAGATCTTGGACACTCGAGAAAAGTGTCTAGTTGGCATTCAAGCTCCCCAGTGTGAGTTTTCATATGACTCACTAATGTTGATTTGACAGTAAAAGAATATCAACATACTTCACAAGAATGTGGCTTTTCCTTTTTTTTGTTTTCACTTCAAATTTTTCTTGGTGTGAGTTCTCATATGTGCTACTAAAGTTGATTTTTGAGCAAAGGAATATCCACACACTTCACAAGAATGTGGCTTTTCCCCAGTGTGAGTTCTCATATGTATCATTAAGTTTGATGTATTAGAACAAGAATATCCACACACTTCACAAGAATGTGGCTTTTCCCCAGTGTGAGTTCTCATATGTATAACCAAATTTGCTTTTGTAGAACAAGAATATCCACACACTTCACAAGAATATGGCTTTTCCCCGGTGTGAGTTCTCATATGTGTCACCAAATTTGCTTTTGTAGAACAAGAATATGCACACACTTCACAAGAATGTGGCTTTTCCCCAGTATGAGTTCTCATATGTATCAGTAACGAATATTTCTCAGTACAAGAATATCCACACACTTCACAAGAATGTGGCTTTTCCCCAGTGTGAGTTCTCATATGTATCACTAGCTTTGATTTCTTAGGAAAAGAATACCCACAAACTTCACAAGTATATGGCTTTTCCCCAGTGTGAGTTCGCATATGTATCACTAGCTTTGATTTTTTAGAATAAGAATATCCACACACATTACAAGAATATGGCTTTTCCCCAGTGTGAGTTATCATATGTGTAACTAATGTTGATTTTTGAGAACAAGAATATCCACACACGTCACAAGAATGTGGCTTTTCCCCAGTGTGAGTTCTTATATGCATCACTAATTGTAATTTTGTAGAACAAGAATATCCACACACTTCACAAGTATGTGGCTTTTCCCCAGTGTGAGTTCTCATATGTGTCACTAAAATTGATTTTTGAGAACAAGAGAAACCACACACTTTACAAGTATGTGGCTTTTCCCCAGTGTGAGTTCTAATATGTGTCACTAAATTTGATTTTTTAGAACAAGAAAAACCACACACTTTACAGGTATATGGCTTTTCCCCAGTGTGAGTTCTCATATGTGTCACTAAATTTGATTTTTGAGAACAAGAGTATCCACACATTTCACAGGAATGTGGCTTTTTCCAAGTGTGCGTTCTCATATGCTTCAGTAAATATGATTCTTTAAAACAAGAAAAATTACACACTTCACAAGAATATAGCTTTTCCCTTATTTGTATATTCATATTTAAAGTAAATTGCTCTTGGTGTAAGATTATCACTACCACGTTATAAACAATATATTTTATCCTGACTTTCTCAGTTTTAATCTGGGGTTGTTGCTCCAAGTTAAATTTTATGCTTAAATAATTTCAATTGTGTATCCATTTTCATTTGTTAAATAAGTGATATTTTGTAGTATAAAAGTTAAAATATTTTCATTTGTAAATTAGCAGATTTTTCTGAAATGTTAAATTCGATATCTTATGATTTATAAAAAACATTAAACAAAAAGTTCACAATTTTAAATATGTGTGATGTTCGTATTACTATTTGCTAAACAATCCAGATAAAATAACACTTTACACATATATGTCTAATAAAGTTGTGTGCGGACGTTTTTGTTGTCTGCCACGTAAGGAAATAATTGTGTATAGAATACTGTTTAAGGAGAAGGATGGTCTCTTAATATTCATTAAAAACATTCAAGCAGGAACATCTGCAAATAAAAAAGTAATAATCGTTTAAAGAATACTGTTTAAGGAGGAAGATGATTCCTTTATTAAAAACATTCAATCAGGAACATCTGAGAATAAAAATAAATGAAATTTAATATTTTTATATAATTTTTTATTTTAATCGTGCCAACAAAACAAGAAACATAACTTTTTAAAACGTTTAAATATCACAGAAATAAACACTTAATTCACATTCATATTGTAAAAATGTTTAATACCATTCATAGTATTTTTAATAGATATTTTTGTAATAGATAAAGTAAAATAAACAATAATATAGTATTAATTTGTAGGAACATACAACTACCATAGTTTCTACGGATAATAATAAAAAATATATTGCTAAAGGTAGAAATATAATAAGCTCATAATACAGGAAAGTGAATTTAAATACTCAGTAAATAAAAGTTAATAATACAAATCAATATATAATTTAGTTTATTAGCAATGGATAATAATATGCTTTTTTAAAATAGGTTTTGTTTTAAGTAAGATCTATGGAAATATAGCCGCTTATTTATGTGTTTGATATTAAGCTGGATATTTTCCTAATATTATATAGTTGTTAATACTAATAATAGCGACTTTAATGCAACAAAATCAGATTCTTACTTTATACTTTTATTTGTAGAAATAATCAGCAAATTTAAGAATAAATCTCTAAAAATTTTATTATATTCAGAAAGTTAATTCTTTTTTCTATTTTAAAGGAATATAGTTTTTAGAGATTTTATAGTGAATTGTTATAGGCAATAAAAACAGACGGAATAGAGCTCCACAAGTCTGCAGCTTTGAATAGAATTGAATGGAATATGATGATGTATAATTACGAGGTACCTGAACAGAGAATTAATGAAGAATAGATCAACAAGTCAAACAAGTTAATCATTGTTTCTGTATCTTGCAGATATTTAATGTGCATTAATTGTTGGCCATGGTTTGTGTAGAAAGAGCAGCAATCAATTTTGAATGGCGTTTATATAATGCTGTTTGGGTGATATTAAATAACAAAATTAACAGTAAATAGATAAATGCATATTGAAAGATATGCTAATTCAATGAACCGATATTGCACTTAATTATCCTCTTTACTATTTGTATAGTAAATTTTACCCGGCCATTAAACTGAGGTTATGTAAATATGAACTGCCTTTACACTCTATATTTTACGCCTTTTTAAGCGTTTTAAAGAATAGTAAAAAAATGTGTAAATTGCAAATAATTTACAAATTGATATATTGTTACATATTACGGACTATATGTCGATTGCAATAAAATTAGCGATTGTGCAGATTGGCGAGGCTTCGTTTTTTTATTTTTCAGCTATTATCACTATCAATTTTGCATGTAGTTTATTATATTCAGGCCAGATAGTATGACGTCATAAAATTGGTTTTGAATTTTAAACAACTCTTTTACAGAATAATAAAAAGATTGTGCAAATTGAAAAAAGTTGTAAAATTTTATAATGTTACATATAAAAATACCAGACGTTTGTGACGATAAAGTTAACAAATGTGTAAGTCGACAAAGCTTACTTCTCATTTTCAGCTGCCAATATCAATTTTGCATATGGTTTATGATGTTCACACCATATGGCATGACGTCATAAATTTGGTCATGGTGTAAGAGTTGTATAGAAAATAAACCAATAGGACAATTTATATTATGTGTAAGGACAGTGTAACAACTCACCTGCCAAGTCGATTGGTCCTTAAAATATTAAGGCGTTATATCATTAAATATGTATACATATATATATATATATCAATATATATATATCAATATATATATACATACAAAATATATATATACATATCAAATATATCTATACATATATATATATATATACATATATATACATAGATAATAATTATACATATAAAATATATATATATATATATATATACATATATATATATACATATAATATATATATGCCTTTATATATACATATATAATACATATATATGCATATATATGCACATATAATATATATATATATATACATATATAATATATATATACACATATATAATATATATATACATATAATTACATATATAATATATATACATATATATAATATATATATACATATATATAATATATATATACATATATATATACATATACATATAATATATATACATATACATATAATATATATACATATATATATAATATATATACATATATATACATATATATATAATATATATATATACATATATATATACATATACATATAATATATATACATATACATATAATATATATACATATATAATATATATACATATATATACATATATATAATATATACATAAATATATATATAATATATATATACATATATATATAATATATATACATTTATATATATAATATATATACATACATAT
>NC_136527.1:191085858-191230858 GCF_053919585.1 Euprymna scolopes
GAAAGTAGGCAAATGGAAGAGTTCCACAGGTGTGCAATCTAAGAAAGAAACTTTGTTCATGGAATCTATGTTTATGTTTAGGCACAGATAAAGAGTGGGGGAAATTATTGATAATCGTTTCAGCTAGACGAGTGTTTCTCATGAAAGTTTGGCGAGGTGGACTATAGACTGGAGCTCAGACGAGCACGTACCATGAAAATAACGATAAAGCAAAGACAGGCTGTGAGAAAGAGTTTGCAAGGAAAAGAAAATGGCATCCCCCACTAGGCTACGAAGTCTACTTTTAACTCTGTCAAGGCAGAGAACATGTGTTTGAACAGATACATCGAGATCATTGCCAAGACTGCTGCGAAGAAGGTGGGCTCTCTCTACTTTGCTAGAAAGTTACTTACACTTGAAAATATCCTATACCTCTACAAAGCTACCATTCGCCCATGTATGGCGCATTCTTGTGACATTTGGGCTGGTGCCTCTGCTACTAGCCTCTCGCTCCTGGGCAGGGTTCAAAAGAGAGTCACCAACTTAATAGATCCTGAACTGTCATCTAAGCTTCAGCCACTGTCCCATCAACAAAATATTGCATCCCTCCGCTTGTTTTACAAGTATTTTAATGGTGGATTATCTGACGAACTACAAGCTATTGTATCCCCTTAATGAAAATACCCAGACACACCCAACAAGCAGCAAAGTCCCACCCCTACACAGTAGAGATCCCTAGATGTTTGAAAGCCTTCTATTCTAATAGTTTCTTCCCTAGAACTGCTAGAATATGTGTGTCAGAAACTTTGTGAAAATATTGAATAATTCCACTCTCTGTCTTTCCAAGCTTTTAACTACTCGAAAAATGTAATTTCAACCCCTAATTTTTTTTCAATTAAAGGAGCAAGGACCATGGTTTTCATTTTAAAAAAAGACACAAACAACGTGTTTTTTTTAAAAAAAGGTTTCAACTTCAGACTTTACAGGTAAATTTCTAAAAAACACTACGTTTTTTTTGTTTTAAATTTGATTATATTATTTATCGATCTTTTATCTTCAATTTGTGATATATAACACTTTGATGAGTAAATTATTTATTTACTTTTTAATAGACATTTCAAAATAGGGGCCGTGAATTAATTAGACCCCTTTCTTTCCAAGTTATAACTACTCGAAAAATGTAATTCAACCCCTTTTTTTTTTTTCAATTAAAGGAGCAAGGACCAAGGTTTCATTTAATAAAAAAAACAAAGTGGTTTAAAAGAGGGGTTTTAAACTTCGGATTTTACAGGTAAATTTATAAAAAAACACTACTTTTTTGTTTTAAATTTGGATATATTTTTTATTGATCTTATCTTCAATTTTTGATATATATATAAACTTTGGTGAATAAATTAATTATTTACTTTTTAATAGACATTTCAAAATGGGAGTAGCGTGAATTAAAAAAAAAACGTTTGTCTAAAATATTATATTCGGTTTATTGGAAAGAGCATAAAATTTCAATTGATCCTGAAAATATCGTAAAAATAGAATCAATAGAAAAATTTTGATAGATTTTTAAAGTTTAAAAATTGAAAAATACTGAACTCGTAAAATTCAATTGATTTCATTTCTGTTTTTTTAAATCAAAAATATTTCTATGGCTTTTTATACAACTTTAATAATTTATTTTGGAAGTATAATTCATAAAGAAAATAAATAACCCACTTTTAAAAGAGAAATTACGAGTTTTTTTTTAATATTTTACACACGGTTTCGTGTTAGGGGTGTCAAAAATTCCTACAAAAAGTCTGATACACCTACAGAAGTTCAAGTGTAATGTAAACAAACTCTTTGCTGCTCAACTCCCTACATAGTATCCCTGCAACTTAGGTCCCTGATAGTAGCCCCCTACATCAAAGTGCCGTGTTTTGTATAATTAAAAATAACGGGTAAAACCAAACAGGAGACCCATATAAAAAAGTAAATTTATTGGACTTAAGGAGTCGGAGTCTGATAAAAAAATTCCGACTCCGACTCCTAGTACTCTTAGAAATCCAAATCGAATCAAATTATTGTGTTTATGATAAACATTATGATTTAGCTACATAATAGATAATTGTTGACATAAAACTACATCTAAAAGAAACAAATAAAAAAATCTCTAAAAAAAAAACCCGAAAAACTATGCTGGTTTTGATTGTAAATATTTACAAATTATTTTGTTCTATATTAAGTTTCTGTTAATTAGTGATGCCCAATAAATGAGGGATCACTTTATGTAAACTTTATTGAATAAAATTATCCTTATTCGAAAACCCCAAATATTGAATAAAATATCAAAATTCAAACAATTTTCTAGCGACATATTAGATAAATGTGGACAGAAAAGTATTTGTAAAAAAATTTAAAAAAAAAAACAAATAAAAAAAAAAAACATTTTGTGCTCAGTTGTCTGACAATTCGACAAACTTTTGATCAACTTATTTTGTTTATCGTAAACATTATTATTTTCTCAGAAAAAACGAAAATAAATAAACTCATTTTTGATAAAAAAATCCAAATATCAGATTGAATCGTCTATTATTAGAAAGATTAGGAAGGTGGGGGTGCTCATTTTCAGTTTAATTTATGAAACAAAGGCGTCAGTATTATTTTTTTTTTCATTCTATTTTTCGGAATATTTTTTAATGGCTTTTCAGACGTAATGGCAAACAAAAACTTTATTTTATTTATTTTTTATTAGTAAAACTATGTTGAATTCGATTGTAAACATTTATCAATTATTTTTTCTTTATTAAGTTTCTATTATGTGCTTATCTTATGTAAACGTAATAAAAAGAATCATTTTATGTAAACGAAATAAAAGAATCATTTTATGTAAACGAAATAAAAGAATCATTTTATGTAAACGTAATAAAAGAATCATTTTATGTAAACGTAATAAAAAAATCATTTTATGTAAACGTAATAAAAGAATCATTTTATGTAAACGTAATAAAAGAATCATTTTATGTAAACGAAATAAAAGAATCATTTTATGTAAACGAAATAAAAGAATCATTTTATGTAAACGTAATAAAAAAATCATTTTATGTAAACGTAATAAAAGAATCATTTTATGTAAACGTAATAAAAGAATCATTTTATGTAAACGAAATAAAAGAATCATTTTATGTAAACGTAATAAAAAAATCATTTTATGTAAACGAAATAAAAGAATCATTTTATGTAAACGTAATAAAAGAATTATTATTATTTTAAAAGGTATTAAATGGAATTTTTTAAGCGTAAAAAATAACGTACCTTACATATTGTAAAATTATTTTAATATTTAAATTTTACTTAAATAAACACATTTTGGTCAATGCCAAGTTTCTTTCCAACTCCTTAAAAAAAAAAACTTTAAAATGACGACTTGAATAGATTTTCAGTGATGCTGAAAAAGAATATCACATTTAAATTTGAGACAGATAAGTAGTTTTCATGATATGAAGAAATTACTTTTTCAATAAGTTGGGGACCACTTTCCTATATAAAAGTAACGTGAAATGAGCACCCACTTTTTGGTCACTTAGTAATTTCTTCAGATCATAAAGCAATTTTTAAGTGTTATATTCGTTTTCAGCACCCCCGAAAACCGGCGCTATTTTTTACTAAGAGATTCGTTCATTTTTTTTTTCATTTTCAAATTTGTTTTATATGACCAAATTATTAGGTGACCAGAAGACGGGTGCTTTTTTTACGCTAAATTTATCTAAGACAGTGATATCCACAATACTTTTAAAAAAAAAGTAATTTTTTCATATCATGAAAACTACTTATCTGCCCCAAATTTACATGTGATATTCGTTTTCAGCACCATTGAAAACCTAGAAAAGTCGTCAGTTTAAAGGTTTTTGAGGAGTTGGAAAGAAACTTGACATTGACCCACATGGTCACATTTCATATATATTTTATTCACGAAACCAATATTTTTTATTGGATTGCAATAAAAAAAAAAAAAAACTCATTTTAATATTTAAGATTATTTTAAAGTTGTTGAATAATATTGTTGTAAAGTAAAAAAAAAAAAAACTTACCTTCCATTCCAGGAATTTCATACGAAAAAGAAAATCGTTTTTCTTTTGTGTCCAACGCAGAAAATTTGTTTGTTAGGATTTCTTAATATAATCTTTAGTGAATTGATACAAATTTTGTTTTGTGTATCCAATTCATTAAGCAATTAAATATATGAAAATATAAAAGAATCAAAATTAGAAGATGAAAAACACGCTTTAAACGTGAAATTATTACAAGAAGTAAAACGGTGTAATCATTATTTTGTTCCTCGTGTAAAAGATTGAGCATTTCATTATGATTTGGATTAGTCGAACTACTGTTTACATCCAAGATGAGAACAGTAATCCAAATAATCCAAATATAAAAAAAATGCAAAACTGAATATTTCACATAAACAATTCAAAAAGGAAGGAATCGAACAAATAACGAAGTCAATCAAATAACAAAAACTAGATTTGAACCAACAAGAAACAAAACAATAATCACATGATTACCTTATGAAAATAGCGACTTATTTTTATCAGATTCGATTCCGTTAACTTTACGATGACCTGAACTTATAATTCCAGATTTAAATCTGATGTTTTACATGCAATCAACGACTAACGATGGAAGTGTAGTACCAGTTTCTAGTTTGTTTGTGCATTTTAGCCATGTGTCGCGTTGTCACCATTCTGGCTTTCCTTGTAATGTTTTGCGCCATCCCATGTATTACCTCCTCCTTTGATAAAGAAGTAGTGCAATGTTGTAAAATGACCCCACTCACAGATGGGAATATGGGAAAAATATGCAGAACACAAATCGATACTGAACAACATTCAGATCGCCGTGTAATTTGCTTGCACCCTACTGTCATATTATGAGTTATGTCCCCTTCAGTCAACTCTTTAATATAAAACAATACAAGAGTTGCGTCCCTTGTGGTTAGTAACAATAAATACATGGACTTGCTCCATAGCTTATCATGCTTAAATGTATCTTGTCTTCTGATGCCTTTTTTAATAAGGTTCATCCCATATCATACAATGAAACAAACATAATCGTACATGGTGGCAGCTACGGGGATTTTCTTAAAAAAAAGAAAGAAAAGAAATCCATCCACAAATAGAATGAACGCAAAAGAAAACATCGTGTTGCGCGTAAACGCACGTGATGACGACGACAAGCACCATCTTAAAAAAAAATCGATGCACGAAGTAAGTTCGTCAATTTCATTCAGTCATGTCATTGTTTTGTTTTCTTTGTTTTTTTTTTATTTAAAAAAAGGTGGGTATTAGTATAATACTAATATTAAAAAAAAACAATAATTGAATTAAAGTAAAATGAGTTCTAATGCAAGCGAACCAGTTATGCACTGGGGGTCTGATAAACTATTTGAATCGTTCAGATTCTTCAAGCAACAGTGTGCATTATATTTCTCAGTAAAAAAACATTCCCGTCGAGAAGCAGGTCGACCACATTGTACTGCTGTCTGGTGAGGAAGGGTTACGGCGATATAATGCCTGGACATTTGACGATGATGCTGACCGGACGAACCCGAAGGCAATTTGGCGTAAATTTGAGAAGCGTCTAGAGCCCCAAACCAATTTTCGTATTGCACGTTTCTATCTGCGTGAATATAAACAGAAGAATACGGAAAGCATCGACGACTTCATGGCGAGATGTAAACTACAAGCAAAAAAATGCAGGTTAAGGGATAACCAAGAGACTGAAGAACGTCTCATTGAACAAATGATTACCGGCACTAGACACCCGGAGTTACAAAAACTTCTACTTTTGAAAGGCATGGGGCTTACACTCCAAGAGGCCTTAAATAGTGGTAGAACGCACGAAGCGTCCCTTAACCACATGCGGCAAATGGATGAAATTCGAGGTGATTGTCAGGAAATTAGTGCATTAAAAACAAGCTAATGTCGACGTTGTGGAAATAAACATGAAAAAGAAAAATGTCCAGCCTGGGGCACCACATGCTCAGCGTGTGACAAAAAGAACCACTGGGCGAAAGTCTGCACTAACAAAAAGGAGGGCACAAGAAAATACAGCCAAACAAAAACGACGAACAGCCAAAAGCAGCCGCAAGAAAACAGATACAGAAAGCGGAACAGTGAAATCTGCTCAGTAAAATCTGAGCCCAAGGAGATGTATAGAGAATTTGAGCAGTTAAACTTTAATGCGATTCATCAGGCAAAAGACGAGCGTACTGAAATAATAACGGAACTTAAAATAAAGCTTCCCAATAGAACAGGCACTCGTATACTCAAAGCAAAGGTGGACACAGGTGCAGAAGGGAATACGCTTACTCTAAGAACTTTTCGAAACATGTTTCCCAACAGAGTTTATGACCTAGGACAACCCATTCCAGGCTCCACAAAGAAAGAGCACACGATTCTGACAGCATACAACGGCTCAAACATAATACAGCATGGATCGATCTACATACAATGCGGACACAAAGACAAGTTCAAAACTTTTAAATTCTTTGTTGTCACAACAGAAGGGCCTACAATCATAGGATTACCTTCTCTCAGAGACTTGGAGCTGATAAGCCTCCACTGCACCATTCAACAAAAGAAAGATCCGATTAACTCCGTCATCGAATTAAAAAATGCATATGCAAGTCAGTTCGATCGCATAGGACATTTTAAAAGTGACTACCACATCGTCCTAAAATCTGATCATCCCACAAAACACTGAACACTCATCCTGGAACTCAGAAAGTATCCAGATCCGGTCGTATAATAAGACCACTCAAAAAATTTTCTTATGATAAGAACAGCCCTTAGTTGGACTCTCACACTATTGTACTAGTGTCAACGTTCCTTCCTTATGTAATTTTTATTCTTTTTGTTTTATTTTTTTGGGGGGAAAAGAGGGATGTCATATTATGAGTTATGTCCCCTTCGGTCAACTTTTTAATATAAAACAATACAAGAGTTGCGTCCCTTGTGGTTAGTAAAAATAAATACATGGACTTGCTCCATGGCTTACCACGCTTAAATGTTTCTTGTCTTCTGGTGTCTTTTTTAATAAGGCTCATCCTGTATCATATAATGAAACACACATAATCGGACACCTACTACACACACACACACACACACACACACACACACACACACACACACACACACACACACACACACACACACACATACGCGCGCGCGTATGTGTGTGTGTGTGTGTGTGTGTGTGTGTGTGTGTGTGTGTGTGTGTGTGTGTGTGTGTGTGTGTGTGTAGTAGGTGTCCGATTATGTGTGTGTGTGTGTACATAAAACTGTGTGTGGCGTACTGAGAAAAATATTTTTTCTCAAAAATAAAAGTGAATAAAATTTATTTGTACAAAAATATGTATACATGATTCTAGTGTATAAAATAATTACACATAAAAATTTGGTTATTTTTAATTTGTTTCTGAAAGATCGATAGCAAATTAGCAGAATAAATAATTGGTGTTTTTTTTTTTTTCGTAATTACATTAAAATTGATAAACAAAACCTGTTTTCCTTCTGCCGGTACAAATACAACTTTTAAAAGTATATTTTATATCATTTACATTAATTATAAGCGTTGTTTGCCTAAAATAACTGTTATAGTAAAGCCAGGAACTATGCTATATTATCGATTACCTCGACGACGACGACGACGACGACGACGCAAATTATTCTTTGAGATTAATATATGAAAAAATATATATAGCGTCTATTGGCATTTTTTTAAATTACTGCTCATGTAAGAGAAAATAACTCTTTAGATCATAATTGTTTTTTATTTTTGTTTCATCCGTGCTTTGATATGATAATGGGTGCTTGTACAGTTTAATCAAGACATCAAAAAATAAAAATATTGAAAAAAATATATTGTATGTACTCGTTATGGATTAAAGTTTTCATGAAAAAAGAAATCACTTGATTTGGTCCAGCAGTTATTTTTTATTTTTATTTATTTTTTTGTTTTACGAAGGAAAATTAAATTTTAATGAGATCGATCAGGTAACGGCCATCTTTTTTTTTCGCTTAGGAGAAAGGAACGCCAGGAGAAGATAACTCCAATCATCGCTTAGTTTGTCAAATTTTGACGAGATTATTTTGTTTTGAAACATGAGCAGAAAAAATGCTTAGATATATATTTTTCACTTATTTTACAGAATTTCTGTGTTTTTTAAATCATTTTTTCATTTTGTCATTTGTATAAAGCCACCCCTCCTCGTGTCCCTAAATAGCCAAATGGCGGTGATAGATCGATTACAATAAAAGTTGATTTCCTCTATAAAAAAAGTACTTGATCAAATTAAGTTACTTTTTTTCAGAAAACTTCATTCCATAACGGGTACGTACAATATAATTTTAGTTCCGTTAAGAATTGAGTTATTTTGTGAAAATGTTGGTAAGTTTAAATGATAGTAAATTATTTGTTATGATTGTTGTTATTAGTGAATGAAATGTTGTGATATACTGATATTGGTGAGAATTATGTGGAGGTATTTTAGTTTTTTATTGGTGTTTGTTGGTGGTTAGTATAGAAGTGTGATATAAAAACAGTGGTGCGCGCATAATAAAATATACTTACCTGATGTAGGGGCAACGGTGATCATTAAGGTCGTTCCCCCAGAGCGAGGCCCATCCATTGCACTGCGGTTGGGTTGACCTTTGCGATCGTCCCAAATGTGGATGACTCGGACATGCTATTTCTAAGTGTGGGGTCTGCGTTCGCGCTCACCCCGATAATACAATCAAAATCAGAAATCCTTCCCTACTTCTTCCAAGTACCTCTCACTCGTAGGTTTGTACTCCCTCCGCTTAATCTCTGTAATACCAAGAAATAGGCCATTTCTCTCGACCAGTTTATTATCCACTTCAATTCCAACGTTCTGATTGTATCTAATTTGCATGTAAATGTAATCAACGTTTAATCGTGAGGAATTCGTCTAGCTGTCGTCTACAGCTACTGAAAGTGTCTTCTTTCGATACGCAGTGTGGACATAAGCCATGTTACAAAATTTCTGAACTATTTCTTATGATAATATTAAAATAAATGTAATATTTAATTGTTATTATATGATAATGTAATGTATGATTTCTATTTTGTTTTAGAAACAAAAGATGTTAATTTTTAAACAATGTCTGTTGAATTGGAGAGAAGATTAACCATAGATCAACATGAGAATGACGTACGGCACAGGAAATATTCAAGTTGGGGGAAAAAACTCAAAACCAACAAAATGTTTATAAAAAGGACGATTGATCATTACATGGAAACTTTGTTGATCAAAGATAAACAACGTCCCCACACCTTAAGAACACATAAACTTATCCAAAATGTTAGGAAAAAATCAGACGACATCCAAAAAGATGCATGAGACAAATGGCGAACA
Source organism: Euprymna scolopes (assembly GCF_053919585.1). Lineage (NCBI taxonomy): Eukaryota > Metazoa > Mollusca > Cephalopoda > Sepiida > Sepiolidae > Euprymna > Euprymna scolopes. The sequence goes on from NC_136527.1 coordinate 191,095,250, forward strand.
AAGCACTAACATCGCAAAGGACGATGTGAAGGATATGTCGAAGTGACCTATTAATGTCATCTTATAAGCTCCAAAAGCGACAGTTCTCTCTGCAGCCACAGTTGCAAAGAAACTCATCAGAAATCGACACTTATCAAACCTTATTATCAGACAAGGAACGCTCAATAACATCATCTTCACGGATGAAAAGTTATTCTCACTTCAACATCCCACAAGCATCAAAATGAAAAAGTCCTTGTGAGAATACCTGATAATGCAGAAAAGATTTTCAAAATGAAGAAATCATCATCAGTGATGGTCTGAGCAGCCATTTCTGAAAGAGGGAAATCTCCATCAATTTTTCTTGTTCTTAACAAAGAACGTTACATTGAGGAAATTTTTAAATGTGCACTAACTTCATTCTGTATAATTCTGTATTTGCTGATTGCAACATGGTGCGACAAGCCAAACCGCTCAAGTAACACAGACAACTTTAGTCCTGGATCAGCAAACAAGAATGACCTCCTCATCACGTGATCTTAACGTTCTTGATTATTCTTTGTGGTCAATCATGAAGAGTGAATCCTTCTGTACTTCTTGTAACGATATTAAAGTTCGGGTTTGTATTACGGTGAGGATAGGGTTGGACTTTAGGGGGGAAAATACACATCCAGAATTTCATCCAAGAAAAGCACGATCTATAAACTGCACAATTATCACGGTAATTCTACAGTTTATGGACCGGCCTTAAATAATATTATATATATACTTTCATCCAGCAAATTAAATAAAAAGACGTTAATTTAGATTTAAATTAAAAATATTTTATCCAAGAACAGCGCGGTTTATAAACTGCACAATTGTCACGGTAATTCTAAAGTTTATTGCCCGCCTTTAAATAATATTATATGCATGCTTTCATCTAACAAATTAAATAAAAAGACGTTAATTTAGATTTAAATTAAAAATATTTTATCCGAGAACAGTACGGTCTATAAACTGCACAATTGTCACTGTGATTGTACAGTTTATGGACCGGCCTTAAATAATATTTTATGCATACTTTAACCTAACAAATTAAATAAAAAGACATTAAGGGTTTGTATTACTGTACACATAGATTCGAAAAAGTTGTCACAAAACAAATATATAACAAATAAATATTAAAAGCAAGATCAGTTACTTTTCTACCAAACTGGATATTTTTTTGTGTTTTTATTCAATGTAACATATTTATTCAGCTCGAAAAACATGCAGTGTTTACCGATGTGTTGGAAAATTCACAATGGCGCCCGACTGTCACTTTAACACGGTAAGTTTGACAAAAGATGTTATAAATAATAAACTAGACAAAATACTATTAAAAAACAACCGAATACATGTCAACTTATGTCACGGTAACATATATTGAGCGAATTTCTAACAGTATTTTTTCTAGTTTATTATTTATAATACCTTTTCCCAAACATACCCTCTCCGAGAGAGAGTCGGCCGCCATTTTGAATTTTCTAATACATCGGTAAACACTGTCAGCTTTTCGAGCTGAATAAACATATTACCTTAAATAAAAACATGTGTACAGTAATACAAACCCTAAATTTCTTAAAATAAAATTGAACAAATGCTGAGATAAAATGACATTAGATGTTATGTGTGCTGCTATAGATAATTTCACCTAAAAGATTTTACCCCTGTTTTTCTCAATATCTATTTTCCTACTACCCCCCTCTGTATGTATATATATATATATATATATATATATATATATATATATATATATATATATATATGAATATGTCCCATATTAATATTGCTCTGTCTTAACATTGAACACTCTTTGGTTGACACATCGTGCTTTTGTTTACACGATACTACCAATAATATATATATATATATATATATATATATATATATATATATATATATATATATATATATATATCATTACTCTCTACTGCGCTTAATCTGTTGCTTTCTTTCTTTCGAAATCTCTGTCTGCCTCTGTTGCTTCACCCCTTCTTCTGTTTCTCCTTGCTCTCTCTCTCTCTCTCTCTCTCTCTCTCTCTCATTTACCTAATATATATTTTTTCATTCTATCTTTCTCCCTCTCTCTTTTCAAATTCTGCCTCTCTCCTAATCTCATTCTCTCTTCCTCGAAACTACTCTTCCTTCCACTCACTCCCAAATCCCTCATTTATTCTAATTCTCTTACAACTATTCTCCATTTCAACCATTTCTCAACCCATCGTTTTTTTTGTTCGATTTTTTCCTCCGCATCTGTTTATTTCTTCCTTTGTTATCCACCTCTCATCATGTGGTAATCACAAAGTGGGTGCTCATTTTACGTTACATTATTATAGAAAAGTGATCCCCCACTTTTTTAAAACTAACATTTCTTCATATCTTTGAAACGACTCATTTGCCGTAATTTCAAACGTTATTTTCGTTTTTAACCCCCGAAAACCTTATTAATTGGTAATTTTAAAGGAATTTTCAAGGGTGATTATTCATATTTACCGTTGTTTTCTTTGCTCATTTAAATTTTTTTTTAATCATCTGCCCCAGAATACATAGTTTTCCCTTATTTTCAACGCCGATGCCCGGCTTCTTTTTTTAAATTTTTTTTACATGGGAGTCACCACTTATCAAGGCCCAGAGGCCACTCGAGGATAAGTGTTAATAGGTATACATTAGTCATTGTGATTTTAGCATAGTAAACAGTAGGAATTTTGTTACTTGGATTACTTAGGAGGACGATTCAGTTAGAACGTGTTCACATTGGACTTTTTTCTTTTTTTTTCATAGGTATCAACACATTATCAAGGCCAAGAGGCCACTCAATGATAAGGGTTAAAGACTGTACAGTAGAAATTGGACAATATAATAATCATTAGTAATGAAAATTTGTTAAATTTGATAACTTATATGGAACGGCTCATCAAGAACTTATTTACGTTAGACTTGAGGACAACCATATTGTAGTCAGCCGGAAAGCAGGAAAACGGAAGACAATTCCACAGGCGTGCAGTTCTAATAAAAAAGCTTTGTTCATGGAATCTACGTTTAGGTTTAGGCACAGATAAAGAGTGGGGGGAATTATTGATAGTGTTTACAGCTAGACGAGTGTTTCTTGTGAAAGTTTGGCGAGGGGGGCCATAGATTGAAGCTCAGTCGAACACTTTCCATGAAAATAACGATACATCAGAGACAAACTCGCAACATCTCTTCTGTGAGATAGAGGTTGCAAGGAAGAGAAAAGGACATCTCCTACGAGGCTACGAAGTCTATTTTGAACTCTATCAAGGCAGGACAAGTCCTTTCTAGCAGCTCCTGCCCAGATGTGGCAACAGTATTCCATCCTTGGACGTACCTGGCTCTTATATAGATAGAGAATTGCATCAGCAATGAGATATCTACTGGATCGATAGAAAGATCCCACCATCTTTCCAGCGGCCTTGGCAACATATTTGATGTACGTGTTCCATTTAAGATCAGGAGTAATGGTCAAGCCCAGAAGCTTGTCAAAACTTGAGGCCTCCTGAAGACGAGAGCCATTCATTTCAATTGATGCCAGATGGGGATTAGAATGTTGATGATGTAAAGAGAGAAGCTTGGTTTTAGATGCATTAAAAGTAACCATCCACTCCTTTCCCCATTGTACTACATGCTCAAGATCAAAGGAGAGAGAATTGGAGAGAACTTGGTCGTTTACTGTCTTAGATGTGCTACCATAAATGGTAGTGTCGTCAGCATAAATGTCTACAAATGATGCAAGGATGTGATTTGGAAGATCATTAATGTAGATCAGGAAAAGAGTTGGGCCCAGGATGGACCCCTGAGGGACACCAGCATTAATACTGTGGGCTTCTGATTTTTGCCCCTCAACTACTACTCTTATGAACCTATCAGAAAGAAATGATTTAATAATTGAGAAGACTTTTCCAGCTATACCATAGCTAGAGATCTTATGAAGTAAACCTTTATGCCATACCCTTTCAAAGGCCTTACATATGTCAAGAGCAATTGCCCTAGAGAGGTTGCCTCCGTCGAGAGATTTGCTAATCCTATGAGATATAACTGTAAGCACATCTGCTGTAGATCTAGCAGAACGGAAACCATATTGAGTGTCACTAAGAAGGTTATTTTTGTTGAGATGGTTGATTACTTCTGTATTTAACACAGATTCCAGCAACTTACTCATGACGCACAGGAGACTTATTGGCCTGTACTGAGAGGGGGATGAGCGATCACCTGAATTCTTAAATACAGGGCATACTGATGAAATTTTCCAGGGAGATGGGAAACTATTCTCCTAAAGACAACGTTTAAATAGTTTTGGAAGTATGGGCGCTAGTTCAGGTTGAAGTTTTTTGAGTACTATAATTGGAATACCGTCCGGGCCAGTTGCTTTACTGGAATCAAGGTTTTTGATTAGCTTGGCAACATCACGTACAGATATACGTATATCACATAGTGTGTTTTCAGATACAGGAGGAAATATTGGGGGTTGGCGACCTTGATCGCAAAAGGTAGAATTAGCTGCAAAGTTCTTGACAAAGAGTCTGGCTTTGTCTGATGCTGACGAGATTACCTTCTCCATAGTTCGTCTAGTTAACACAAATCTGACGTCACGGAAACATACGTTCATTTTTACACAATTCTTCACATTCATTTAGCAGTCCCTCTGGCGCTACTTGTGTTTTAAACTAAAAAAGGGGGGGTTGTATTACTGTACACATAGTTTCGAAAAAGTTGTCAAAAAACAAATATATAACAAATAAATGTTATCAAAGGCAAGATAAGCTACTTTTCTACCAAACTGGATATAATTTTCGTGTTTTTATTCAATTTAACATGTTTATTCAGCTCGAAAAGCATAGTGTTTACCGATATATTGGAAAATTCGAAATGGCGCCCGACTCTCTCTTTAACACGGTAAGTTCGGAAAAAGATGTAATAAATAATAAACTAGACACAATACTGTTAGAAATTCGCTCAATATATGTTACCGTGGCATAACTTGACATATATTCGGTGGTTTTTTAATAGTATTTTTTCTAGTTTATTATTTATAACACCTTTTCCCGAACTTACCGTGTTAAAGAGAGAGTCGGTCGCCATTTTGAAATTTCCAATACATCGGTAAACACTGTATGCTTTTCGAGCTGAATAAACATGTTAAATCGAATAAAAACACGAAAATTATATCCAGTTAGGTAGAAAATTAACTTATCTTGCCTTTGGTACCATTTATTTGTTATATATTTGTTTTTTTGACAACTTTTTCGAATCTATGTGTACAGTAATACAACCCCCCCCAAAAAAAAGGGAAACTAAAAAAGCGATTTAAAATAGTAAAAACTAAATTTTTTCTGTTTGTTGACTTTTTTGGAAGTGGGGGGAGTTGAGGCGCCCCTATTATCCCAAAGAACCAGCTATGTAAACACTTTGCAATATTTTCCAATGATTATTTGCAAATAAAAAAAAATTCTTTATGTTTGCAATCAATTTTTATTTAAAATTGAGAAATTATTTTCTAAAATATTTTGTTTATTTATATATTTACATTTTGTTTTTAAGTAAAATTAAACAATTATTTTTTTTTAATATTGTTTATATCTATCTTCATTCGAAAGGGTTACTTTTTGTAACCTAAATTTGATTTGTTTATGTGAAATGTTTTATGAGAATTATTTGGATTATTCAGACGGATGTTAACAGCAGTTCGACTAGTCCAAATAATTAAACGCCCAGTCTTAATCTTACAGCAAGCCTGAAGCGTTGACAATTATATTCTAAACTTGATAGGAAAACAATTCGACACGATTAACTAATGGACAAAGATTTTTACACGGGGAACGAAATAATGATTACACCGTGTTACGGTGACCCATATTCTTTGTTCGTTAGCAGTTGATTTTCTATTTAAATAATTTCGTATTTTATTAGTGTTTTTCATCTTTTAATTTTGATTCTTTTATATTTTTACATATTTAATTTCTTCATGAATTGGACACACAAAACAAAAATTTTATCAACTTACTAAAGAAATCCTAACAAACAAAACAATGTTTGTATTTTGAAGACAAAAGAAAAACGAAATTATCCCGATGTTTTGTTTTGTAATTGAATTCCAGAGAAAAAAAGGTAAGTTATTATTTTTTTCTTTCTTTATACACTTTAAAAAATTTTAATCCAATAAGTTTTAAATTAATTAGAAACATTAAAATAAGCTTGTTTATTTTATTGCAATCTAATAAAAATATTGATTTCGCCAAAAGACGTGAATAAAAAAAAATGTGTGAAGCTTCCATTTCAAAATAATCTCATAAAAATATGTTTTTCAATCTAACATATAGAATTTGGTACAATTTTGTGCAAAATTCTATACGTAAACGCCTTTCAATAATTCCACGGCATGCTCCAAACAAGAGCAACCTTCAATAACGTCAGCAACAGAGGGTCCCTCTGTTGCTGACGTTATCGAAGGTTGCTCTTGTTTGAAACATGCCGTGGAATTATTGAATTTTAAAAATATGTTTAAATAGAGAACATAAAAAATAGACATAAAAAATCTGTGAAGCTTCTATTTCAAAATAATCTCTTAAAATATATTTTTTTTAATCTAACATATAGAATTTTGTTCAATTTTGTACAAATGTGTTTATTTAAGTAAACCTTATAACATAGAAAATAATAATAATTACCATATACACAATAATTTAATTTAAAATAATAATAATTACAATATATACAATAATTCAACTCAAAATAATAATAATTACCATATACACAAAAATTTAACTCAAAATAATAATAATTACAATATACACAATAATTTGACTCAAAAAATAATAATTACAGTATACACCATAATTTAATTCAAAATAATAATAATTACCATATACACAATAATTTTACTCGAAATAATAATAATAATTACCATATGCACAATAATTTAACTCGAAATGATAATAATTATCATATACATAATAATTTAACTCGAAATAATACTAATTACCATATACGCAATAATTTAACTCGAAATAATAATAATTACCATATACACAATAATTTAATTCAAAATAATAATGAAAATAATAATAATTACCATATACACAATAATTTAACTCGAAATAATAATAATAATAATAATAATAATAATAATAACCATATGCGCAATAATTTAATTCGAAATAATAATGATAAACATAATAATAATTACCATATACCCAATAATTTAATTCGAAATAATAATAATAATAATAATAATAATAATGATAATTATAATAATAATAATAATAAAAATAATATTTACCATATACACAATAATTTAACTCCAAATAATAATAATAATAATAATAATAATAATAATAATAATAATAATTACCATATACACAATAATTTAACTTTAAATAACAATAATAATAATAATAATAACAATAATTTTGCTCGAAAAAAATAATAATAATAAACATATACACAATAAATGAACTAGAAATAATACTGATTACAATATACACAATAATTTAACTCGAAATAATAATAATAATAATAATAATAATAATAATAATAATAATAATAATAATCACCATATAAACAATAATTTAACTTGAATTGTCAACAACTGAGCAGAAAATTTTATTTTTATGTTTAATCAAAGATTTTTTTATTTTATATTATAGATCACTTTCTTATTTATTAACTTTACTTTATATATATGCCTGTTTATCGGCCATCACTAATGGAAGCCAATGTCGAAAATAAATATTGATAAATGTTTATAATTTAAACTAGCATAGTTTACAATCGAAAATAAATGAAAATGATCACAGCTATTTTTCTTTTACTAACGTAAACGACTCAGTATTTTTCTAAATAAGTAAACGCTTTAAAATAAGTATAAAACAAAAAAAAAACTTATCCAGGTACGTAGAAAAGTATTATGTTGCCTTTAGTAACATTTATGCATAATATATTCGTTTTTTTTTATTTATTTTACTACTGTTGGGGGGTGGGTCAAAACTATAAAATTATCCTTTTGATTATTAAATTGTTAGGTGAAAGTACGAATCGGTCTGCAAGGATATCCTTCCTAATGCGAGGACTTGCTTTCCAAATAGTAAATAGATTCATATTTGCTCTCTATCGCCCCCACAACAGCGGGGTTACTGTCCTAAAGAAAATTGACGTCATCATCTCTGTTCATCCTTCGGCTACCATTCACATTTGCGGTGACTTCAATGTCCATAATGTGAAATGGATGACCCACTCAAATAAGACAGATGATTTTGCCATTGCCTATGACCTCACTCAGATTGTTCATGAATGTACCCGTGTGCCCGATACTACTGGTCAGTATGCAAGCCTTCTAGACCTTTTTCTCACAACTTCCCCTGAGCTATGTTCATGTTCCGTTCTATCTCCCCTGGCATCCTTCGATCACACAGTTGTATCAGTTAAGATAAAAATGAAATTCAATAAGTCTTCAGATGTACCTCTCCAACGTAAATTCATATATGATCTGCTTCTGCATTCCATGTTAAAACAGAATGTATCCTCTATAGTATCAGACCTTACGGAATGGTAAATTGTAGGCATAGACCGATTCATACCATCTAAAAAATTCCAACAAAAACCTAACAGCAAGCCATAGTTCTCCCCAGAATGTGCAGCTGCCATTGCGCACAGAAATCACTTTTTCCATAGCTACCAACGTAATAGATATACTGAGACTAAAGCTGCCTTCAGGACTGCCAGTAACCACTGTAAAGGAGTAATAAAAAATGCAAGAGAGCTATATGCTCAGTCCGTTAAATCCAAAGTAGCTGAGCAACGGCTTGGTTCCCACCAGTTTTGGCAAATAGCAAACAGGATCCTGAACAGAAGCGTGCATTCCATGCCAACCATTATCAATGGACCTGAGGTCATCTCATCAGCATGCAACAAGGCCAAACTATTCACCAAGAACTTTGCAGCAAACTCTACCCTCTGCGAGGAAGGCCATCAACTCCCCGTATTTCCTCCTACAACAGACAACACCTTATCCAACATACAAATATCTGTGCACGAGGTCGCCAAGCTAATCAAGAACCTTGATTCCAGTAAAGCAACTGACCCAGACGACATTCCAATTATAGTGTTGAAAAAGCTTCGACCAGAACTTGCCCCCATACTTACAAAACTGTTTAAGCGTTGCCTTAAGGAGAAGTGCTTTCCAACACCCTGGAAAAGTGCTTTCCAACACCCTGGAAAACCTCGTCAGTATGCCCTGTATTTAAGAACTCAAGCGATAAATCATCCCCCTCTTAGTACAGACGAATAAGTCTCTTGTGTGTTATGAGTAAGTTACTGGAATCTATATTAAATAAAGAAGTAGTTAACCACCTCAGCAGAAATAACCTCCTTAGTGACATGCAATATGGTTTCCGTTCTGCTAGATCTACAGCTAACAGTTATATCCCATAGGATTAGTGAATCTCTCGAAAAGGCTTCCTTTCTAGGGCAATTGCTCTTGACATATCAAAGGCCTTCAATAAGGTTTGGCAAAAGGGCCTACTTCACAAGATATCCAGCTACGGTATAACTGGAAATGTTCTCTCTATCATTAAATCATTTCTCTCTGACAGGTTCATAAAAGTAGTGGTTGATGGGCAGAAATCAGAGGCCCACAGTATTAATGCTGAAGTCCCCCAGGTGTCCATCCTGGGCCCAACACTCTTCCTGATCTGCATCAATGATCTCCCAAAACACATACTTAATTCATTCGTTGACATCTATGCTGATGACACGACCATCTATGGCAACACATCAAAGGTCGTAAATGACAAAGCTATCTGATTCTCTCTCCTCTAATCTTGATTTTTTACATTTTAATATCAAAACAGGCTTATTTAAGCCATTTTCACGTGTTTGTTACACTGTTTTCATCGTTCGTTTGCCTTATGTTTGTTTTTTTTTGTGTTTTTTTTCGATGTTTTGATTACCCCCCCCCCGCTTAACTTTTAATGTTGTTTTCTATTTTTACTTTGCTTATAACAAACAAACCTGGTCATTGACGTCATCGTCGTAACGCTCGACGACTTCTGGTATCTGTCAATTTGGTTCTTATTTAAATAAATTCAAACATCTTTCAGTAACTCATTCTGGCTGGCCGATTTTATTTTCAAACTTCTCCTCAGGGCTTCGGGTTCGATTCTACCCCCCCTTCTCCCCGTTTTTTATTTAACACCATACACACCTCCAAACACCCGGGCAACGCCGGTTACCCCCGCTAATATATCTATAAAAGTGAAAGTGTCTGTATGTCTGTCTGTTTGTGTCTGTCTGTCTGTGTACATTTCCCTACACAATAACTCTGTCAATTTTCTGTCTACAGACTCGAAACCTGATATACAGGGTATTGAGATTTGGGAAAATCTTTCTAACCGGTTTTCGACCAGAAATTTCGCTGTTAAGGGGTGAAACTTCAACGATTTGACCTTTAAGAACTCTAACAAACTCCTCCTCCAATTTTTGGTATAAACAATTGAAATTTTAGATATAGGTTCCTTGACATGGAGCTAACTTAATAACTTGATGTAAGCCCAAAACAATAAATATTAAGGGGTGATATTAGGGGTCAAAGTTTTAAAAAATTTTACCTCTGCGGTCTCTACCAAATTACTCAGACAATTTTTGGTCTAAAAATTTGAAATTTTACATAAAGGGTATTCAAAGATGGGGCAAGCTTTTTAATCGGTTTGGGTTGAAAATTTGAGCTGTCAATATATAACTCTATGTATGTATGTTTGTATGTCTGCCTAAAACTTTTGACAGAGCCGACAGATTTTCACAAGGTCAGTATCGTTTTGAAGTTCGACCCTTCAGACGACAAATACGGAAAAATTAGCTAAAAACAGTAATTTCTTCATCCTCAACTGGGCACTTTTCTTTTTTCACCGATATTTTCAAAAGTCATCCCCTCTTTTCGATTGACTAGCCTTAATTTAAACCTATGTCACTTCCGGTTTGGCGGTGGTCATAACTGCAAAGATGTCACACTTTTTATCTCGTTCTTTTCCTCCATCGAGTTTGAGCCTGCCTTCCTACTACCATTTATTTTTGGACAGAAAATAACATAGATTAAAGTGTAAAATTGCGAACAGCAAATGTAAACAAAATAGCTTAAAAATCCTTAAAATTGGTATTGCAATTTGAATTTCAACATATTCCATCACTTCCTTATATATAAGTTGCATAACCTCAATTAAAATGCTGTAAAAATAACAAAGAGAATAATTCTTGACATTCTATACAATGATAATGTCGCTGAAGCCATCTTGCAATATCAAAAACACTTGTCTCTTCCCAGAACAACTTCTGCTAAATTAATGCATTCATGCTTCTCAAGCAAAATAGAAGTGTGAAGGAAGCAAATACTCACCGAACAAAACCGCAGAATAATACTGATTTATCATTCCGTGAAGGGGACATAAAACTCCTAAAGTACCAAAGAGTTATGTTATTTTGTGTATCAGATAAGCGTAGATACGTCAGACAAAAATCATAATCATATCTTTCTTCATCTCACTTAATTTTTAGGTTTATTCGATTTGGTAATTGTTACATACACTTTACACATTAAGAATATAAGAGTCTTTTCTTTAAATAACTTGTACTTCACTGATATTATAACGTCATTATAATAGTCTTTTCTCTAAACAGCTAATACTTCACTGATATTATAACGTCATTATCATAGTCTTTTCTTAAAACAGCTTATACTTCAATCATATTATAACGTCATTACAATAGCCTTTTCTTTAAACAGTGTGTACTTCACTGATATTATAGCGTCATTATAATCGTCTTTTCTTTAAACAGCTTATACTTCACTGATATTATAATGTCATTATAATAGTCTTTTCCTTAAACAGCTTATACTTCACTGATATTATAACGTCATTATAATAGTCTTTTCTCTAAACAGCTCATACTTCACTGATATTATAACGTCATTATAATAGTCTTTTCTTTAAACAGCTTGTACTTCACTGATAATATAATGTTATATCATTCTAAATAGCGCTTAATAAACCAAATCTAAAACTTTATGCCAAAGATCAGAACTTTCTCGATACAATACTTATGTATATACTTTATAAACATTAGTGTCACATCCCAGCCTACACTTCATAAACAACATGCAAAATGGTTAATGGCAGCTGAAAAAGATAATTAGGCTTTGTCAACATCTAAACGAACTTTTATCTAAAACATCCGTTCAATTTGCAAAAACGTTTATTCTATAAAAATAAAACACTTAAAGTCTCTTTAAAACATGATGGTCCAATTTTAACTTCAACATGATTGCAGAGTTCATTAACACATGGTTTACGAAGCACAGGAAGACGTTATTTGCATTACTTCAGTTTAAAGACCATTTAAAGATTTTACCGGACAAACAGTAAAGAGGATAATTAATGACAATATTGGTATTCAGGACTCATTTAATAATTACAGCCACCTGGCAATATGGCAACACCCTTATGAAAGGCGTTGGTCTATACCGATATTTAAAGATTAAACATTTAAACACTGATAAGTTAAAAGCATGTTGTTTCAAATAATTTCAATGTTCAGCTGAATTAAAGGTGCACCAATATTTCTCATCAAATAATTATTAGCTTGGAATAATAGATTGGCAATTGAGAAATATGTGAGAAGAAATAATAAATTTTGTTGTTTCAAATTATTTGAATGTTCAGCTGAATTAGAGATGCACCAATATTTCTCATCAAATAATTATTAGCTTGGAATAATAGATTGACAATTGAGAAATATATGAAAAGAAATAATAAATTTTGTTGTTTCAAATAATTTCAATGTTCAGCTGAATTAGAGGTGCACCAATATTTCTCATCAAATAATCATTAGCTTGGAATAATAGATTGGCAATTGAGAAATATATGAAAAGAAATAATAAATTTTGTTGTTTCAAATAATTTCAATGTTACGCTGAATTAGAGATGCACCAATATTTCTCATCGAATAATTATTAGCTTGGAATAATAGATTGACAATTGAGAAATATATGAAAAGAAATAATACATTTTGTTGTTTCAAATAATTTCAATGTTCAGCTGAATTAGAGGTGCACCAATATTTCTCATCAAATAAGCATTAGCTTGGAATAATAGATTGGCAATTGAGAAATATATGAAAAGACATAATAAATTTTGTTGTTACACATAATTTCAATGTTCAGCTGAATTAGAGGTGCACCAATATTTCTCATCAAATAATTATTAGCTTGGAATAATAGATTGGCAATTGAGAAATATATGAAAAGAAATAATAAATTTTGTTGTTTCAAATAATTTCAATGTTCAGCTGAATTAGAGGTGCACCAATATTTCTCATCAAATAATTATTAGCTTGGAATAATAGATTGGCAATTGAGAAATATATGAGAAGAAATAATAAATTTTGTTGTTTCAAATAATTTCAATGTTCAGCTGAATTAGAGATGCACCAATATTTCTCATCAAATAATTATTAGCTTGGAATAATAGATTGGCAATTGAGAAATATATAAAAAGACATAATAAATTTTGTTGTTACACATAATTTCAATGTTCAGCTGAATTAGAGATGCACCAATATTTCTCATCAAATAATTATTAGCTTGGAATAATAGATTGACAATTGAGAAATATATGAAAAGAAATAATAAATTTTGTTGTTACAAATAATTTCAATGTTTAGCTGAATTAGAGATGCACCAATATTTCTCATCAAATAATTATTAGCTTGGAATAATAGATTGACAATTGAGAAATATATGAGAAGAAATAATAAATGTTGTTGTTTCAAACAAAGATGCCGGTATCAAAGTTTATTTAAAACGTAAATGATAGGGTTAGGATAATTGTATTTTATCTGTTTATAGCAATTTAAATTGTGATTAGAGAGTCGTACAACATACCGTCTGTTTCAGGAAAGGAAAAAAGGAAAAAGTTCGCTCTTCAATTTATGGGCTGGTGGTCACCTGAGGTAACTAGATCTGGGGAAATATGCAAATGAGATACAGTCGGTTTTTCAAATAAACAAGAGAAATAAGTAATATACGACGGATCGCTCTTTGGGAAAGAAGAAGGAAAGGATGGCTAGCTCATTTATATACCCGAAGAGCATCTTGGGAAGGCAGTGCATGATGGGAGAAGCTATTTTTTAAATTTTTATTGTCTCTTCCTTTTATTTTTTTGATAGGAGGATATAAAAGCCGGAAAAAATTCCCTGCAAGGAACACAAAACGAAAAGAGTCTTGAACATCTCTTGAAAAGTATTTTGTGTTGCTGGTGTTCAGATTGTATGGTGTGATATTGGTGGCAAGAAGTCAGGTGTGGTCGATTGGAAAAGAAAAAGTCTGGTGTCAAGCGAGTGACTCACTCTTTCCCGATTCCCAGAACTGAATCCTGATTGTAACGTCACAAGAAGTTAAATTTTGCTGATCATCACGTTGGTCATGATGCATATTGTGAAAGGGAATACCAATGCTATGAGTTTATCAAATAGCAGTCCACTAAAGTATTTGCTATATTTAAAACCCTTTTTGAGCCTTAACACAGACATAGTTGTTGAAGTTTTATCAGCACATATGCGGTAACAATACAAAATGTATATTGTGATATTTGGAGACATCTAGGATACCCGATTGTCTAAGTAATTGGAAGGGTTGGGAAAAATCAGCTTCTTTGAATCAGCTTTTGTAATATCTTTAAAGTGTTTGTTGATGTATAGTTAAAGATATACATGAACACACCGATAAAAACGCTTGCAGTTTCAAATAATATACAAGACAAAATATAAAAACTATATCGATTTTTCTGAAGCTTTTCAAATGAATATAATGATGAACAAATTAGGAAAGTTTAAAATATCAAAATAATACATAATCCACACCCAAACCTACTACATCTTAATCAAAACTATTATTGCCTGATTCTCTGTCAAGCTAGAAAATATCTGATCATTTTTGTAATGTTACGTTAATGAATATTTTAGATTAAGTTAATCCAGAGGTTGTGAGTTCAATTCAATAATATTAACAACAACAAACAAACATAATACTATTATGTGAATGCAAATATAAAAAAAATATTGAGTTTCATTATTTTTTACAGATGTTCCTGATTGAATTTTAATGGAGTATCATTATCTTCAAACATTATTCTATAAACACTTGGTGTGTTATTTGGAAGAGTACAGCGATATCTCTGAGACGATTTCTATACTGGACTGAACTATTGAACGAACTTTTAAACAGTGATAAAAACATAACACATCTTTAAGGTAATATCAATTTTTTGTTAAATATGTGTTAACATAAATCAAAACGTCATAAAAGATCGAATCACAAATTACAGAAAAAAGTTATGTGGCTTTAAAAAAGGAAAATATTTAATACAATTCTATAAAAACATCTTATATGTTTAACATTTGATATAAAACCTCATCCTCAGCTTGTACAAATTAATGAGAAAATTTAAAAAAGAGAGAACGGTATTGGTTTTGTAATGTGGTGACATTCCGAAGCATTTTTAAAAATGATCACCTGGTTGGAATATATATATAAATATATTTTCAACAGTTGATAAAGAGACCAGTCGTCAGCTTGTACAAATATGTAATTTGTAAAGTGTGTGGATACTCTTGCTCTGGAAATTAAGACTTGCGCTCATTATTGATATCACCTTCCCAAATGACTATGGCATTGATGAATTAGAATGCATAAAATAACAACATATCAGAATCTGAAAACGATTTAAAAACAACAAAAAATTAAAAAAAACATAAATTTAATCATAAAAATCAAAATCTTTACGAAATAATTGTTAGCTGATTTTTTAATAAACTAAAGTAATTAAAAATAGAAAAATGCTACATTCTTGTAAAGAGTGTGGATATTTTTCTTCTGAAAAGTCAAATTTTGTAAGACATATGAGAACTCATACTGGGGAAAAGCCACATATTTGTGAAGTGTGTGGATATTCTTGTTCTCAAAAATCATCGTTAGTAAGACATATAAGAACTCACACTGGGGAAAAGCCATATTCTTGTGAATTGTGTGAATATTCTTGTTCTTTAAAATCAGACTTAGTTGTGCATATTAGAATTCACACCGGGGAAAAGCCACATTCTTGTGAAGTTTGTGGATATTCGTCTTCTAAGACATCAATGTTAGTGAGACATATAAGAACTCACACTGGGGAAAAGACACATTTTTGTGAAGTTTGTGAATATTCTACTTCTCAGAAATCATCGTTAGTAAGACATATGAGAATTCACACCGGGGAAAAGCCACATACTTGTGAAGTTTGTGGATATTCTTGTTCTCAAAAATCAACGTTAGTCAAACATATGAAAACTCACACGAGTGAAAAGTCATAATTTTGTAGAATATGAAAATAGTCTTTCTTTTCAATCATGTTTAGTACAACATAAAAAGACAATTAGTAAAAACTTGGAAAAATATGTTTATAGTATTAATATACGAATTCACATTTATTCATATGAAACCGTTTAACTAGACAGTATTACATAAAACACATTTGCTAGGATTGTGTCATTTGATTCTGCTGTAACAGTTTATACTTAAAAATAGTGCTGTTCAATTTTAATCGTAATGAAATGAAATATTAGTTCTAATTAGGGAACCACTTGATTTCATAAAATAAAAATCTGTAATCTTTTTCACTATTTTAATATTTCTATTTAAACTATTCTATTTTAAACAATTTACAAAAGCCATATTCGGTTAACACATGTGCGTAACACAAAAAAGAAGGAAGTCTAGTCCACACTGGAATAAACCAGGCATATCGGCCAACTTAGTAATCAAGGGTAAGTATTTCAAAAGTTTAACAGATATGAAAATGAAATGATAAGGAGCCATAGTAATCAAAGGTAAGTGCTTCAATAGTTTAACATATATGAAAATGAAATGATGAGATAGTAATCAAGGGTAAGTACTTCAAAAGTTAAATAAATGAATAGATGGAAATGATGAGAGACCATATTAAGCAAGAGAAATTACTTCCAAAGTTTAACATATATGAAAATGCAATCTACTCATAAAAAATTCACTCAGTAGAAAGTGTTCGAGTGTTATTGATGAATGATAAATGCTGCAGATATGATGAATCAGCAACAAAAATTGCCAAAAAGAAAACGAAAGAAATAGAAATCGATAACAAGGTAACAAGAGAAGCAAATGGATTCTTCAATCCAAGAGTGCAAGAGTGGGAGACTTTCATTTTAGCTAGTTAATATCAAGCTTACTCACAAATGTGTTTTTTTTTAACTGGCCTACAAGGAACTGTTTCACACAGTGATTTAGTGCCCGAGGGACCTAATATCTGAATGTTCAATTTTAGTGGCATGTGGTCTTTGCACTGTGTGTTAAAACACATTAGGTGATGTGTGGAGAGATGAAACTTGACAGATCGTCGAACATCAGGGAAGATAAAACAAAACCGTAACATGAAATGTGAGATATTAAGGCTCATAAACAACATGAAAACAGATCGTTCCAAATTAATATGGTCTAAGTAGCATAGGAAAAAATAAAATATTAGAATCTAAATAATGCTTTTTAAATGGCATGGTCTCTGAAATAAGTAAAGAGTATCCCGTTTGGGTGAGAGTAACTTCGAAATAAATGCAAATCGAAATGAATTCAAATGTTAGATCTGGAGTGACGTTGTTATCAGCATATTTTAGTTCTCACACTTCGCATAAGGTGGTTTTGGTTTTGGCACGGAATTATGCGTGGTTAAAAATTCCTCCATCAGAGTGAAATTGCAGGCCAATTGAGCGTGTGTCTGGTGGAATCTCGCTTAGCATTGCTGCGATAGCAGTGTCAGAAATTTCGTCAAAATAGCGAATAATTCCACCCTATCTTTCCAAGCTTATAACTCCTCGAAAAATGCAATTCAAGCCCTAATTTTTTTTCAATTAAAGGAGCAAGGACCAAGATTTCATTTTAAAAAAACGTGTTTTTTTTTAAAAGGTTTTAAACTTCGGACTTTACAGGTAAAATTCTACAAGAACAATATGTTCTTTTTGTTTTAAATTTGAATATATTATGTATTGACCTTTTCTCTTCAATTTGTGAGTAAATAATTATGTACTTATGGGGTTCTAAATTAATTATTATTAGACATTTACAAAATGGGAGGCGTGAATTATTCGACCCCCTGTCTTTCCAAGCTCATAACTCCTCGAAAAATGTAATTCAAGCCCTAATTTTTTTTCAATTAAAGGAGCAAGGACCTAGGTTCCATAAAAAAAGAAAAAAAACAAATAACGTGGTTTAAAAAAAAGGTTTTAAACTTCAAACTTTACAGGTAAAATTCTAAAAGAACACTATGTCTTTTTTTTTTAATTTGAATATATTATGTATTGACCTTTTCTCTTCAATTTGTGAGTAAATTAATTATTTACTTTCGGGTTACTAAATTAAGTATTTACTTTTTAATAGACACTTAAAAATTGGGATGGGGGTCGTGAATTTTAAAAAAATACCCCTTTCCTCTTACTCTCTAATTTAAATTCCCACGTTCATTCAACCGAAGTACAAAAAAAATTAAATGAAGACACCATAATATTATAAACATCAGCTGCAAAGGGCTCAATCAAGTAGCAACACAACACCAAGAAAATTGCATAAAAATTATGTTTTTGTTTTTTAAATTAATAAATGCATGTTTTTTCGTTGAAAATCCATATGAAATGTTCAGCCTCACAAAATAAAAGCGCTTTGGCAACCGCCATCTTCCTAGAGACATGATTAACAAAATAATTTCGAATCCTATATCACATAAAATGAACCCAATTTCCCTAATCAGCGATATATTGCATAGGGTTCGAGACTATTTTGTCAATCTTTTCTCCAGGAATATGTCCTAACAATTGTGTCTGTTTAATTCGTATTAATACTTATTTATTTCGCATTTATTAAGCTTTATTGAATTAATACATTACCTAAATTTCTGATTTCACCGTTTGTGCAATTATTTCCTCACATTAAGAGAATTAAAAAAAAAAATCGGTAGAGTGTGTTTGTTTTTAAACGGCAAAAACTATTAAATGAATGTGTTCAGTTTTCTGCTACGGTGGCCCAAAAATACTAATTTTGGTTTACAGCACACAATAGAAAGATACATTTATTGTGACGCTTAGCGCCACCGAAGATACAACGTCAAGAAAAGCAAACAGTTATCTCCCTTTATTTTAACTGTAATCGTGCGTTTTTTGGAATACTTGCTTAAACAAGCATTTTATCTAAAAAGGACATTGAATATAAATATGGATAAATTCTTAACAATGAAGAATGGAAGTACCCATTGAATAGTACTTTTTATAGGTAAGTGATTTTTTTAATTTATATTTTTTATAATCGAAGTAAGTAAAATTTCGTTGATTTTCTTTAAATCTATTTTAAAGAAAAACCGATTTAAAATAAACAAATATAGCATTATTTGCTATTAAACCTGTTATTTTTGTTAAAGGTGGTCTTTGCTCCTTTAATTGAAAATAAAATAGGGTTTGAATGACATTTTTCAAGTATTTATTAGCTTCGAAAGATTGTAAGTTGAATTATTAAAGTTCTTATCACGCATTTTTAATGGCCGCTTCTGATACACCTATCGCTCTACTGTTCTCATCTTGAATGATGTTGTAAATATGTTAGGATGCGAGAAAACTAGCTCATAACACAATATCCTCTAATTGTAGATAACTCTTGGGAGTGATGCTCCTTTGATTGCGATGTTGTTCTCATGTTGGATGTTAAGTTCGACTGATTTAGATAATAATAAAATCGTCAGTCTGAAAAAGTAAACAAAATAACCTGGTTTTAATATTTTGATATATATATATATATATATATATATATATATATATATATATATATATATATATTACTAAATTAGACACACAAGAGAGAAATTTAATTTTAATATTTTCATATATTTAAAAAAAATTTTTACTAAATTAGACACACAAGAGAGAAATTTACAAAAGAAATCCCAACAAGCTTTAAGCATTGACAAATATAATTTAAACTCGATATCAAAACAAATTCGACATTTCGGATGATCTCCCAAATCAACAGAGATTATACGATTCCTGTAACGATCCGGTCCGTTAATTTTGCGGTGGGAGTAAGGTTTTCTGTAGTTCTAGGAGGTTCGCCATCCCAGGCTTTGCCTTCTCTCTTTGTGAAGGGGTTAATTAAGGCGTCCTAACGGGGAATACCGACGGGGCTGCCCTGGTATATTTTTCAGGTCAGAGTACCTTTCCACTTCAGCACTTCTCAATCCACCTTTCTGACCCAGATGTCAGAGATCTTGCAGTGGTAGAGAAGTAAATGCCACTGAAATAAAAAAAACGGACTTTTTTCATGAGGAACGGAATAATGATTACACCGTGTTACGATTACCTAAATTCATTATTGTTTAGCAGTTGATTTTCTTTTTAAATAATTTCATGTTTAAATCGTGTTTTCCATCTTTCAAGTAGTTATTAGCTTCGAAAGATAGTAAGTTGAATTATTAAAGTTCTTATCACGCATTTTTAATGGCCGCTTCTGATACACCTATCGCACTACTGCTCTCATCTTGAATGGTGTTGTAAATATGTCAGGATGTGAGAAAATTAACTAATAACACAATATCGTCTAATTGCAGATAACTCTCTTGGGAGTGATGTCCCTTTGATTGCAATGTTGTTCCTACCTTGGATGTCAAGTTCGACTGATTTAGATAATAAAATCGTCAGTCTGAAAAAGTAAACAACATAACCTGGTTTTAATATTTATATATATATATATATATATATATATATATATATATATATATATATATATATATTTATTAAATTAGACACACAAGAGAGAAATTTACAAAAGAAATCCCAACAAGCTTTAAGCATTGACGAATATAATTTAAACTCTATATCAAAACAAATTCGACATCTGATCGGGCGGTTTTTTAATACTTGCTTTTAAAAAAGTATTTTATTTAAAAAGGACATGGAATTTAAAATATAAATATGGATAATCTCTTAATAATGAAGAATGGAACTACCCATTGAATAGTACTTTTTATAGGTAATTGATCTTTTTAAATTTATATATATTAATTATAATCGAAGTAAGTAAAATTTCGTTGATTTTCTTTAAATCTTTCATAAAGAAAACAGATTTTAAAAAAAGGTTCCATAATTTATCTGAGATAAAACAGAGATTATACAATTCCTGTAACGATCTGGTCCTTGTTAATTTTGCGGTGAGAGTAAAGTTCTCTGCAGTTCTAGGAGGTTCGCCATCTCAGGCTTTGCCTTCTCTCTTTGTGGAGGGGATTAATTAAGGCGTCCTACAGGGGAATACCGACGGGGCTTCCCTGGCACTTTTTGCAGGTCAGAGTACCCCTCCACTTCAGCACTGCCTTCTCAATCCAACTTTCTGACCCTGATGTCAGAGATCTTGCAGTGGGAGAGAAGTAAGTGCCACTTAAATAAAGAACGGACATTTTTTCAGGAGGAACGGAATAATGATTACACCGTGTTACGATTATCTAAATTCATTATTGTCTAGCAGTTGATTCTCTTTTAAAATAATTTCATGTTTAAATCGTGTTTTCCATCTTTTAATTTTGATTCTTTTATATTTTCATATATTTTATTTCCTAATGAATTGAACACACAAAACAAAATTTGTACCAATTTAAAAGAAAAACAAAACAAATTTTCTGTTTGAACACAAAAGAAAAAACGAATTTATTCAGTTGGTTTTTGTTTGTATTGCATTCCAGAAATGAACGGTAAGTTATTATTAATTTTTGTTGTTGGTTTTATACGCTTAAAAAAAATACATCCAATGACTAAAATAATTTTTTTTAAAGTTTATTTTTATTGCAATCTAATTTTTAAAAACTATTAATTTCGTCATGATTTATACGTGAATAAAAAATTATTAATCTTCTATTAAAAAACATCTTCTAAAATATATTTTTCAATGTGATATACATTTTTGTTAAAACTGTGTTTTTTTAAGTAAAACTTATGATTTCTGAGAAAATAATAATTATATCATAAAAACACAATAATTTAATTTGAAGTTGGTTGAATTGTTACACAACTGAGCAAAAAAAAAACGTTCGATAATTGATAGGGTATTTATGCATTTCTGCTACCGTGCTGAAAAAATAACTTTATTATTTTGAAAGCCATTCTTAACATGGGAAGAGCAGTGTATTTTGTAACTTTTCTGTTCTTCCACTTACATTTTAATTTAAAAAAAAAGATATAACCTGAAAAAAAAAAAACATTTAAAAATTGTGCGGTAACAAAAGTGCATAAGCACCTTAAAACTTTTTACATATTTTGTCGCAAAAAATTTCGTTTCATTTTTTTAGTACTAGTACACTTAATGATCCGTGCTGAAATAATAAGGTTATTATTTAAAAAGCCATTCTTAACATGGGCAGGGGAAGGGGTTTTGTACCTATTCTATACTTTAACCTTACAATTGAATAAAAAAAAAAAACATATCATAAAACTTTAAGTAAACTTGGAAATACGATTTAAAAAAATAGCGCGGATCAGTAAGTGCACTAGCAGCCATTTTTTAAATGTTTTATCCAATACTTCGGATTTTAAAATGGAGATTAACCCTAACTCGATCACTTTCATTTTTATAAAGTTTATTTCAAATGTGTACCCGTTTATCGGCCATTATAAATTAGGAGAAATTAATGTAGAGTATTGGTTAATCTTTATAATCTAACGCAGCGTAGTTTACGATCGAAAAAAAATCAAAATCGACCTTTGTTAAAAGCCTAAAACTATAGACAAAGGAGTAATTAAAAAAAATATTTTATTAAGATTTTAAAGTGGGGGATCACTCTCCTATATAAATGTTTCATAATATGCGCACCCACTTCATGATCAGTTAGTGGTCGGTAAGACATGTAATCGTTCGAAGTTTTGCAATTTTTGTGGCATGGATTGAAAAGTAGATTTATTTCATTTCATTTTTGCTTACGTAGATATTTAACTAGGCACCGCCAAAAATGGCCGCAAAATCAAGTTGTTGTTGTTTTTTAAAACTAAATTACATTTATTAAAATCCATTATTTCTGAGTAACTTTTTTTTTTCCAGAAAGATAAAACCCTGAATTTTATCATATAGAAAACAGAATAATGTAAAACTTTTTCTACTATTTTTAATTCAATTTTAAATGTTAAATTTTCCCAAAAAGTTAACAATTGTTATTTTTTGTCTTGCACAAAAAACGTACTTAAATATTTAAAAAAAGGGTTTTTGAAATAATTTATTTATTCATTTATTGTCTAACTAAGATTTAGGATGATTTTCTAAGAGAATATGCAAAAATATTATAATATAAGTACCTGAATTTCAAATAATTCCACTTATTCATATATGTAACCAGATATTTCGCGTCGCCGAAGAGTTCAGATCGACTCTGTTTACGTTTTCTTTCGATGAGACGAAAACTATGGAAGACTAAACAGGCCAAAAAAACTTATTTTTCAGTGACGAAAATTTCAATGTATTATTAAGCTGAGGCTGGCCAGTACCAGATGGGTGACCATTTGTATGAGTTTGGTTTTTAATGTGTATGTGTGTGGGGGCCAGGCTCCCCAAAATGGGGGGAGGGGGCAATTTAAAGCAGAATAAAAAAAATTATTTCAGCGCGTTTGGTCCACCGTAGTCGAAAGGCGGCAAACGTTTTCAAACGAGATCGAAAAAAATGATGCTATTTTTAACACAAAGGGCACAATATTTATCGAATTTTTTTTTTTGTATCGATTATTCAAAGCATGCTCTGTTTAATAATGGTCATGCATTATTCGGCTCGCTAAAAAAAAATTGTTAATTTATTTATCAAAAATTTTAAAATGGCTTTTTTCGTATAAATATAAAAAATTTTTTTTTTTTGTTTTGCTTAACTTAAATTAATTATTTTACTTAACATATTCACCGAATTTCACACTTCAAAACTCAAAAGCGGGATAATTAAACACAATCGAAGTTCTGATATTCAGGCGTCAAAATAAGGTATGCAAACAATTTGTTTTTTTTTTGTTTTTTTTAATCTATAATTCTGTCCCTTACAACAACACAATATGTTTTGTTCAGTTTCAGATGATTATTTTAAGCATATTTGTTCCCACTTCAAAACAAGGGGGGGGTTTTGTAAGCAAAAATATATATATATATAAATATCGTTTATGAAAAATAAGTACACTGTTATAAAGTTCATTCTTCTCCTAATAATCGCTGAAAATTTCGTATTGATCGGATAATTACCTGATTTTTGGTAGATTTTTAAAAAGACGGTCCGTCAAAAAGTACTGACCTGCCCCCCCCAGTTTTGGCGGTGCCTATATTTAACCCTTACCCATACCACACATGTTCTCTATTTTGTTCATTTAACAATTTAATAAACAAAATATACTGTAAGAATATCGTTGGTCCAAACAAAACGTTGCAAAAATGTCACCATGACATACATTGGTTGGGTTTTTACTAGTATTTTGTTTCATTTTCGATTTTTGAATGATTTCCAGACTCTCTAGATGACCATAGTCATTATTTTATTGTTCTAACTTAAATTCATCACTAACGTTTTCAAAGTAAATAAACGCTTTAAAATAAGTACAAAAAACACAAAAATTACCAAGCCACATAAAAGAGTACGTTTTCATCTTTAATATATATATATATATATATATATATATATATATATATATATATATATATATATATATATATATATATATATATTGTCGGATTTTAACCGACTGAAGGGGGGGGGCGTTTCTGCAACTCAACGGCTAAACCTGAACTCGACGTAGAAGGAAAAAACAATGAAACTCTTAACTTGTGTGGAGAATCCTTCTCGGCTTTTCTCGGCTAACTGGAGTTGCAACGTATTGCCTCGTTGCTTACAACGACAAATTGTCTTTGTAACAGTAACTGTGAAACTAGCAGTTTTTATTTTTGGATATGAAAATGTATTTTTCTATTTTTGTTTAATAAAATAAATTGTTTTATTTCTAAGGTAGTTACAAACTTATTCAACAAGAGTAATTTTGCGCCTGTAGTAACATTTATTTGTAATATATTGGCTCTATATTTTTTTGACGATTAGTGTTAAAAAGACAGAAGTTATCTACCAACCAAAGCCCACCCCGTTGCAGCAAGGTGGGGTGAATATTCGGAGACCAGAATATGTGGAACCGCCTCAGAAAATCTAAGTGAATAGACAGCCTCCAAAGTATGCTAAATCCTTTGCATATCTCGGAAGTAAGGTGAATTCGTCAGCATCGCTTGATGATGAGATATTGAGCAGAATTTCAAAGGCGACTGATGACTTCGGCAAAATGTGGTCAAGAGTATGGAATGAAAGAGGTTTGACTTTAAAGACCAAAACCTCAGTTTATCGTGCAGTTATTGTTTCGATGCTCCTATATGGATCGGAAGCCTGGACCCCATACTGAAGGCAGATTGAGCAACTGGATACATTCCATAAGTGTTGCCTTCGCAGTATATGTGGATTAACATGGAAAAACAAGGCCCCTAACTTGGGATTGTTTGCTAGGTGCGACATTTTAAGTATTGAGGCCTTCCTGATGAAGTCTCAGCTTCGGTGGGCTGGCCACCTTGTTCGCATGGATGAAAACTGTCTTCCTAAGCAACTAGCATACAGTCAACTGAAAAAGGGTAATCGAAATGTGGGTCGTCCATTTCTGAGGAACAGAGATAAGCTGAAAGACAATCTTAAGCATTTGAAGAAGATGCTGCGGATAGAAAATAGTGGAGGGAAAAATGTTTTGCGGGCATTAACACATGCATTGCCACACGGCTACGAATCAAACAAATCTTCGTAGAGCAAGAGTAGGAACAACACCTTCCCAGTCTGTATCCTGTGAGTCGTGCGGCTTGGTTTGTGGGGGCAGAGCTGGACTCGTGTCACACATGCGGCACAAGCATTGAAGGCAGAGTGAAACAGAGCGAAATTTTGACCCTCATGCGTCGAACACGACGAGAAAGCCCATTATATATAACAGTAAAATATTCATAATAATAATAATAATAATAAAAATAATAATAATAATAATAAAAGATAAAACATTCAACACGCTAAGTTACATTTGTTTTTGTTTTCTTTTTTACTTTACTTCATCCTAAACAAAGCATAAACCTATTTGGGACTAAGAAACAAGTAGCTTGATTTATGTGCACATTACATTTAAACTACTGAATTTCTGGATATATATATATATATATATATATATATATATATATATATAATAGTAAAATATTCATAATAATAATAATAATAATAATAATAATAATAATGTGATAACAAAGAGCCGAGAAGGGTCAAGGAGGATGGAAAGACCGAGGATGGAGAAATGGCCAGACCTCCGCTGGACAAGTGCGAAAAGAACTTGGATCTTGGGAGGCGTAGTACCACTCAAATTCCAGTATAAACCAATGGCCACTGCCAGCGAAAAATCAATGGTAAGAGACTGTTGTGACAATGCAAATTTATTTGCAAATGCTATCGAAGGAGGAGGAGAGAGCTGGACGTCTGCACAGACTTGTTGTCACTCAGTTTCCAGAGAACACCACAGGTCTCCAATCAGATCGTTGACTTGTGTGAGAGCTCTATGTGAACCAATATTAATAATTAAAGATAAAACATTCAACACGCTAAGTTAAATGCATATAATTAAAAAAATGAATTGGAGAGAACAAATATTTGAAGATAAAACATTTACTCTACTTCATCCTAAACAAAATTAAAACGTGAATGTAATTGATTACTATTTGGGACTAAAAAACGAGTAGCTTGATTTATGTGCACATTATATTTAAACAACCGCATTTCTGGATGTTAAGAGAAGCAGAACACAGGGAGGAAATTCCACAGTGTAGCAGACCGAGGGCGACAACTATAAAGGTAAAAAGGTGGTGTTTTCTGCTTGTTGCATTAAGTAGAAGTATGTACTAGAGGGTTTACAATGACTATAAATTCATAAGAGCACATTGCATTAAAATGACAATAGAGATTGGACAGTGTGACGATGGGACAAAAATGAAGTTTGGACGTAAAGGCAATTAGACCTTTTAGATTTGAGACACCTTCTTAACCTGTCTAAGACGAATAGAG
This sequence comes from Euprymna scolopes, assembly GCF_053919585.1. Taxonomy (NCBI): domain Eukaryota; kingdom Metazoa; phylum Mollusca; class Cephalopoda; order Sepiida; family Sepiolidae; genus Euprymna; species Euprymna scolopes. Next base: position 191,122,483 of record NC_136527.1, read on the forward strand.
TTATTGTAGTTTTATGTGGCAGTAATACTCAATGCATATTCTGATGTAAGCTTGAAAGACGTCTAAGATACTCCAAGTTAAAATTGATTTTCTAGAAGGGTTGAAAAGAATCGCCTTTTTAAGAAGGCTTTGTAATGTTCTCAAATTATTCGCTAATATTCGTATAAATAAAGATATATATATATATAAATATATATATATGTAAATATATATATATATATATATATATATATATATATATATATATATATATTAGGGTGAACCGATGTATTTCTCTAAACGCACCTTTGATTGATTAATTAGATACATTGATAAATGGAAAAAAAAGGATAAATAAAAAAAAGAATTTTATTAAATATGTAATTTTGAAAATTTAAATAATTTTGATAAAAAAATTTAAAATCTATAAACAATGGTAAAATTACTGAATTATTGAAATGATAACGACCGTATTTCATCACGTTTTAAAAACGGTTATTTTATGAAATAAAGAAAAATAACCAGTAAACGCCCAAATAACAGTCTATTAAATGCTTATTACATTTCAATCATAATTTAAACGGTGTTAAGTGTCAACTAACTTGATGAAATCACAATTAGTTAACAAAAAATATCTAGTTTTAACGCTAGTTTACTTAACACTTATCAAAAGAAAAGAAATCAAGTTATAATGCTATTTAATATTCTAATCTACATTATTCTTCAATATATACAGATTTTTAACGCTAGTTTATTTAGCACTAATTAAAAGAAAATAAATTAAGTTATGATGCATATATATATATATATATATGCAATTATTGTCAGATAATGATCTCCCCTTTTTATTCCTCTCACAATTATCTCTTAGAGATTCTTTATTTTTAATTCCTTATTTATTTAAAATGTTAATTGCTAAAGTTTGTCGTTTTTATTTAAATAGTCACTTGATTATTAAATATTGAAAACAAGTTTATTATTGTTTTCCATGTGATAATCTCCCTGATTTGCAATAATTCCATGTATTTGATTTGAAACACACACGCACACACACACACACATATATATATATTAGCGCTTTTAATTTTCTGTCCATGATTGAAATAATATTACTCAGACTATTGTAATTACAAATAAACAACAAATTGAACAAACATGAAAATAATAAAACATTATTTTTATTTACTTTTTTTTGCAGATGTTCCTGCCTGAAGGATTTATTGGTGAACAAATGTATTCTTGTAAAGTATGTAAATATCCTTGCTCTGTTAAATTAAGTTTAATGAACCATCTGACAATTCACATATGACAATTCTCACTTTTATTAGACTAAACATACACTTGTGAAAAGCCATATTCTTGTGAAATATGTGAATATTCTTCTAATAAATTGCATTTTGTTACACATATGGCAACTCACAGTGGAGAAAAGCCATATTCTTGTAAAGAATGCAAATATTCTTGTTCTGTTAAATCAGATTTAGTGAAGCATATGAGAACCCACACTGGGGAAAAGCCATATTCTTGTAAAGTATGTAAATATTCTTGTTCTCAGAAACAAAATTTAGTGAGACATGTAAGAATTCACACTGGAGAAAAACCATATTCTTGTAAAGTATGTGATTATTCTTGTGCTGATGAATCAGGTTTAGTGGCACATGTGAAAACTCACACTGGGGAAAAACCATATTCTTGTGAAGTATGTGATCGTTCATTTGCTCAGTGCGAACAGTTAGTGAGGCATATGAGAACTCACACTGGGGAAAAGCCATATTCTTGTGAAATGTGTGAATATTCTTCTGCTCTTAAAGACACATTAATAAAACATATGAGAACTCACACTGGGGAAAAGCCATATTCTTGTGGCATATGTGAATATTCTTGTAATCTTAAATTCAATTTAAAGAAACACATGAGAACTCACAATAGGCAAAAGAAACTGGAATCATAGAGAGATATCAACCATACAAGTTTTTATAGGTACCACAGGGCTTATGAAGAAGAACCTGAAGTCCTACCTAACTAATATTTCTGGTGAACCAAGTGCAAAAGAGATTCAGACAATTGCACTCAAGGGAACAACGAGGATACTAAAAAGAGATCTCTGTTGGTTTCAATAAAAAAGCAGGGCAATATTGGCAGCGTTACAATCTTCAAAGGAAGAAAATTAATTTTTAAAAAAGGCAAAAAAAAAATCAGAAGCTCACAGTATTAATGCCGGTGTCCCTCAGGGGTCCATCCTAGGTCCAACTCTTTTCCTGATCTTCATTAATATACTAATATTAATACTACAATATGGTTGTCTTCAAGTCTAACGTAAATAAGTTCTTGATGAGCCGTTCCATATAAGTTATCAAATTTACCAAAATTTTCATTACTAATGATTACTATATTGTTCAATTTCTACTGTACACTCTTTAACCCTTATCCTTGAGTGGCCTCTTGGCCTTGATAATGTGGTGATGCCTATGTAAAAAAAGGCAATATACATATTCTTGTAAAGTATGTGACACATATGAAGATCCACACTGGAAACCGGACAATATCTGATAAACTCCCAGACTCCAAGTTTTAAGACAATATATATATACACCAATTATGTGTTCACTAAGAAATAAGAGCTAGCAGAATAACCTCCACAGAGAATGTGAACACATGTCTCACAAGGGACAGAAACGGATTTTATATACTGCAACGGAGTATATTGTTAGAAATCCAAATCCCAAAAGACTAAAAGTGAGAGTTTGGCGGTGCAAACAAAACACTACGGTGGAAAAAGAAGCTCCACAATTAGCTGGTTTTTGGCTGGATAAAATTGTTTTAGATCAACCAATTACTTGTCGCCTCTGGTAGAATCATCTGGAGGCTCAATGTAAAATATTGCATAAAAGTAGGGTTAGAGCTAAATAAATTAATCAGGAAACCCGGCATCAGCTTTCCAGAACTTTTTAAAAGATGAAAAAGGAAAAGAAAAAAGGTTGTTATGTGGATTTAAGTAATAAATTTTAATGAATTTTTTTTCATTATTACAAAGAATCCAAATTGTATTATTATTTATTGTGGCCTATTCAGACTAACATATAGAATTCAAATGCACCACCTCAGCAACATCGACCTTAATATGTAGTATTAGATGAAGCAGATAGTGTTAAAAAACACTAATAAAAAAATTATCTAGCGAGTCGTTACAGTAGAACGATTAACATTTTTAGAACTAAGAGCCAACTTTGAATGTTGAACTCAACTCAACGAGATTCTGAAAGTATTTTTCTGGGAACGTATAAAAAGCAAAGATAATAAGATTATTCAACAGGTAAAACGTTATAAATAAATTGAAATAAATTGACTTCACATTTTTCGGTTATTTTTTGTTTTTTCATCAAAAGACATTGTGATTAACACAACTTGATTTCAAAATTTGAAAAAGACGATCATAAATTTCGAAATGTGTGATACTTATTTCCTGCTTTTTTGTTTACTTCAAGATTTACCCTGTGTTGATCATTATAAAAAGTGTAAGTGGAAAATAGTAGATGATTTTTAAAAAAAGTTTTTTAAAAAATAAACAGAGACCCACTGGAAAGTGAGAAAACTTAAAGAAACAGCTCACATGCTCGGACATAACAACCTACTGAGCAAACCAAGCGTAGAGATGAATGCAATTTGGACCATCTAACCTTCCTGTGCAGATGTAGAGACTAAAAACTCATACCTCAGGGTTGACATTACAAACAACAATGGATTCCAGGAAGGCACGTAGATTCGCAGAAAGGGCAGGGCATGCCCTCATTCGAGAAAGAATCCAACACACCCGCTGGAATAAACAAAGACTAAGGAACGAAATCTCCGACACCTTAACACCGTTCCTTGTCAAGGTGACTCAAGAGAAAGACAGGGTGAGAATCCAATCAGATCTGGATAAATTGTACGGACACGATTATGAGAAGGTCAAAGAAGGCCAAATCAAGAAGCTCACAAAGCTCAAAGACCAGAGGAATGTAACATCAAAACACCGCTCACCTGTGAAAGCAGTCATCAACCTCAGCAGCCGCTAACTGTCACTCAGAGGAAGCAGTACTAAATAAAGGTCTCAACTTCGCAACAACAACCAAATGCGTTCCATTGTTAGATATAATAACACACATGGAAGATATAGCCTTGAGAATCCCATCTACCCAAGGTGATGAAATAAGATGGAAAGTGAGACAAGTACTCGAGAAAGCCAAGCCTCCTAAATCAAACATCTCTCGGGAAGATAGGCTGGCTATAAGAACCCTACAGAGTGACAGCGGTATAATAATTCTGCCAGCAGACAATGCAATGCTACTGTGGTGATGCACATGTCGGAGTACTCTGAAAAAATGGCAGGCCTAATCGCAGATGGTAGCTATAGAAAAATAAAGAAGGCCTCAACTTTGAAAACCGAAAGAAAGCTGTTACAAATCCTTACCAAAAACAAGGAACACATCGCTCCGATGAGATATAGACAACTGGTCCAGCATTATAGTAAGCTACCACATATGTACGGTCTCCCAAGATACACAAAGATGGTATTCCACTCAGACCCATAGTGAGTTGCCGAGGCTCAGCATGCCACCCACTGAGCAGATACCTTGTGGATATAATAAATCCATTAGCAGGTAAGTCAGCAACACCTGTAAAGAATTCTGCCCACTTCACGGAACTGATCAAGGGAGCACCCATCAGTACAAACCAAATGGTAAGCCTGTTCACTAAAGTCCCAACTAGTGAGGCACTAGCAGTAATTCAAGACAAACTAGCTGCCGACCTCTCCATAGAAGAGCGCACATGTCTACCATTGCCAAACTTAATGGAACTGCTGACATTCTGCATAGAAACAACCTACTTCAGAATGGGTATTGACCTATATCGACAAGAGGAGGGGCTAGCTATGGGCTGTCCATTATCCCCAGTGATGGTGAACATATACATGGAACACTTCGTAGACATGGCCTTAGGTTCAGCTCTCTTAAAGCCAACCATGTGGCTAAGATACGTTGATGACATCTTCATACTCTGGCCCCATCAGGAAGACATCCAGGCTCTCTTAGACCATGTGAACTCAATAAGACCATCGATACAGTTCACAATGGAGAAAGAAAAAAATAACCAACTGGCCTTCCTTGATATACTCATATCACGCACAGAGCATGGGTTTAAGACATCCGTATATCGCAAGCCTACCTTCACCGGACAATACCTAAAATTCAACTCCCATCACCCATACAGTATCAAACATGGAATTGCATGCTGCTTACAACATCGAGCAGAGACAATAAGTAGCAACACCATTACATACCACCAAGAAATGGTCAGGTTGAAGAATACCCTCCGTCGTAACAACTACCCCGATAGCATACTATCCACCAGACGTGTTAATAGTATGAGAGAGGAGAATGAAACCCAAAAAACCTCAACGGTCTGCCTACCATACATACGAGGCATCTCCGAAAAGATTCAGAGAATATGTGCCCCCTACAACATCAGGACGGTATTCAAGAGCAAGTCAACACTCAGACGACACCTGGTACGAGTGAAGCCCCGCATGGAAGAGAACATTACCAAAAACTGCATATACTCCATCCCATGTAGTTGCAGAAAGGTTTACAAGGGTGAAACATGCCGCCCCTTAAAGTAAGGGTGGAAGAACACCGAAAAGCGGTAATTAAAGGGGAGACGGAAAAATCGGATAAAGCCAACCATGTCTGGATGGAGAGGGGGACCATCGCCCCTATGGGATGAAGTAAAACATAATAAACAGAGACCCACTGGAAATTGAGAAAACTTAAAGAAACAGCTCACATGCTCGGACATAACATAACAACCTACTGAGAAAAGCATAGAACTGAATGCGATTTGGACACCTCTGATAGAGAGAGAAAACCTTGAATAACAACATAGGTTTAACATTAACAAAAAACAACTAAGAATTGTCCTAGTGACATATGGCCGAGTGGTCCTAGACGTTGTATCAAAGTTTACAGTTACCCAAAGGTGCTGAGTTCAATCCTTAACGAAGGCAGTGGAAAAGTAACATTAAAAACAGAGAATCAGCAACTATGTCCCAAAGCCTAGCTAGAGTCTGAACACGGTACCCCCGTAATAATAATAAAGGGTTGGGTTCGAGACTGTGCCAGTTGACATGGTTAAGATTGGGATTCAAAATTGTTATAAAAATAAATACAATTTAGGCGCGCAGTATGATTATGTTGGCGCGTGAAAAATAAAAAAATAACTCTCACGCAAATTCCGGCGTGGCTTTATATATTAAACGACTCCAAACGACCGGACGTAGTACAGAGCATCCCACGTGATGTTTCCGTCCAATGGGATTTCTCCAAGGACATTTTTCTAAAGTTTTCTTTTTAAGCTCGCTCGATTCAGCCGGTCCAAATAGTATTTAAGCACACACAAACATCAAATCTCTCTCTCAACTGCATTCTCATTCGGACGTTGCTTGCGTGTTACTATCAATCTTCCATTTTCACCGCTCCGCGTGCTTCATACAATTTCACAGGCGAACATTACCTATTGCCTCTCTTACCATGTTTTAACATATGAACAGTTCAACAAAAAAAGACATTCTCCTTTTTTTTTATACAAACACTTAAAAAGGACTTCTGAACTCATTATGAAGAGAATTATATTTTATTTGTTAAGGGTTAGTTTCTGTGAATAAACCTCCGTTTGTTTTGCATGTAAGTCTTATTTTTATTTTTATTTTTGAAGGAAGTTAGTTCCTAAAAAGGCCTGACGACCCCCACAAGATATATTACACACATTTCTGAAAAGTTTTATCATACTTGATAGTGGAAAATCTCTGTAATATTATGTTAGCAGGATTTTCCTCCGACAAATGAAACGCATATAATGACATTTCTAATGGATCTCATCAGTATTTGTACAATGTTTTGTCGACAAACATTGGAATATCTCTATCTCTACCAATGTTAGCCTCAGTAAACATTAAAAACCTTTCGTGAAATTTAATTTTCTTAATTTCTGATTTTTCATCTATTATCAGTTTACTAACTTTGACAGATTATTAATATTATTTTATTTACGTTTAACTTGTTGCATTAATCAATTTATGTTAATAGTTATTGATAAACAACAGTTTTTCCAAAGGCATTAACTATTATATGTACGTATAAACCATTAGTATTTTCTCACTTATATTTCGTTCTATGAATAATGTTATTGCATGTGTCGAAACCTTACTTGATGATTTCCAACGTGCCTGCCAGCGTGTAATCTTTGAATCGTCTCTAAATGTATTTTATTTCTTTATTCATAAATTTTATTATTTTTACACCATCAAACTTAATGCTTTGCAACATGTCTACATTGAAAGTATACTAGGCCACACAGTTTCAAATATGAACGCGTTAATATTTGTTATAAATTCTCTAAAGAGATTAATAGATGTTAAATTTCTGAATTCATGCGATTTTTCTACTCAGTTGAATCCCATTTAATTAATGACAGTGTAAACTGCTATACTTATTGAAAACTGAAAGTATGGTACACAAGTTTTGTCAATATTTTCTTCCGCTATTCATTTAATCTTTAAATCCTGCGGAAGGAAAAGAACACAGCTTATAAAATAATTCCATTTCTAATTAGTTAAACAAACATTTTAAGATATTAAAACTGTCGTAATTGCTAAGCTAAAGTGGAAGACATTCATGTTAAGTAAAATCTACAAAATTTTACTGAATAAAAATAATGTACAGTTTTAATGGTGAGTTTCTGTTAATTTTAATGATGTTGAAATATGAACGCGTTTATATTTGTTATAAATTCTCTAAAGAGATTAATAGATGTTAAATTTCTGAATTTATGTGATTTTTCTACTCAGTTGAATCCCATTTTGCAAATTTCATTGGAGCAGTTGTACTTTTCATTCATTGTTAGACTTACTTTACAAGTAATATTAATTAATGACTGCTATATTTATTGACAAGATCATAAGATGAAAGTATGGTATACAAGTTTTGTCAATATTTTCTTCCGATGTTCATTTAATCTTTAAATCCTGCGGAAGGAAAAGAACACAGCTTATAATTGATTAGCTCAGCTAAAGTAGAAGACATTCATATTAAGTTAAATCTCAAAATCTTACTGAATAAAAATTAATTTACAATCTTAATCGTGAGTTTCTGTTAATTAATTAAATTTTAATGATGTTGAAATACCAGAATTAGAATATTCTCACATTCACAAGAATGTGACTTTTCCAATGTATTTTTTTTTATTTCTTGGAAGTGTAAACTGAGGTATATTTTTATACTAAATATGTCTCATTAACTTTGACTTTTCAGATTTTTTGAATATCCAAATATCTTACAAAAATATGGGTTTTCTCCAGTGTGAGTTCTAATGTTTCACAAACATTGATTTATTAGAACAAGTATTTCCACACATTTCACAATAATCTTTTTTCCTTTTTTATTTATTTTACTTGATTAATTCTTAAAAGATCAATAGCCTTCCTCCTTTATGGTTGCAATCTGTATTTCATTACATCTTGATCTTCCAGAAATTGTTTCCAGATATTCTTTTTCAATAGGCCAGTTGTTCCTATCAAAACCGGTATATCTTTCTCTTTCAAAGACCATGTCATCTTATTGGAGTTCTTGGTTATGTTTTCCCGTTCAGAACTATGTAGGCCATAGTTCTTTTGGATGCTGACATCAATAATAAGCAGTGATTTTTCAGGCTTGTTCCATATTGTAATATCTGGCTTGATAGCGTTGTCTTTTATATATCGACCCGCCTGTAGATCCTTGTCACCTTTCAATTTGATGTTTTCTATGGTGGTTAATCTTCCCATATTTCCGGCGATCTGTCGAGCTACATTCCTCCAGAAATCTTCCAATGAGGGTATTTACAAACTTTGTTGCGCTTGGCAATGTAAAGGCTATCTGCCAACAAGGTTTGACATCCCGACATAAAATGACTTGAACTTTCAATCACTGAGTAACAAAACCTACACTGGCCAGCCATTTTTAAAATCCATTTGTGAGTAAGCCGTGAAAGTCTCCCACTTTGAGCCATTGTAGTAAAGTATCCCTGTCTATATATACCTATCTGGGTTTTCTCATTGTGTGAAGCATCCTTGTCTATGTATTCCTTGTTTAGCTCCTTATGTTGTTTCCATCCGTGTTTGCTTGTTTCTATCTCCATTTCGGTGTATTTTTTTCTTTTCATTTGTGCAATCTGTGTCGCCGGTTTTTCATGTATTTGTCAGTGTTCTCCAGTATCCTTCCTCTAAAATTCTCAGCAAGCTTTGCAATTGAGGTTTGTTGAAAAAGATGATGATGATAATCGTCATATCAGTTTAACTTATAATTACTGATTATCTTATTTGTATTTGTATCGAGCTTATTAAAGTTATATTGAGGCCAGTCCATAATATTGAACCTGTATGTGATAGGTATTGCAAGCTGATTTATAATGTTGTTTTTGTTGTTTTGTTCAGATTTGATCATCTTTTTCAGACGTACTCCATAATCCTGTTCTGCCCTGTATCTCATTTTAATATGCTTCACATTTACCTTTTCCTTGATACCGAGGGATCTGTAGGTGGAATCCTCTCCCAAATTTTAAATGAAGCTGTCATTGACCCCTTTTTTTTGTTTATTGAAACCAACCGAGAGATCTTTTTAGTATCCTCGGTGTTTCATTAAATGTGAGTTTTCATGTGTGACACTAAATGTGATATGTGAGAACAAGAATATCCACACAATTAACAAGAATGTGGCTTTTCCTCAGTGTGAGTTCTCATATGAATGATTAATCTTGATTTTTTATAACAAGAATATCCACACAATTCACAAGAATGTGGCTTTTCTCCCGTATGAGTTCTCATATGATTCACTAAATTTGATTTATCAGAAAAAGAATATCCACACACTTCGCAAGAATGTGGTTTTTCCCCAGTGTGAGTTCTCATATGTCTCACTAATGATGATTTGCAAGAACAAGAATATTCACATACTTCACAAGAATGTGGTTTTTCCCCAGTGTGAGTTCTTATATGTGACACTAAACATGATCTATGAGAAGAAGAATATCCACACACTTTACAAGAATGTGGTTTTTCTCCAGTGTGAGCTCTCCTATGTCTTACTAACGATGATTTTCGAGAACAAGAAAATCCACATACTTCACAAGAATATGGCTTTTCCCCGGTGTGAGTGCTCATATGTGTCACTAAATTTGATTTGAAAGAAGAAGAATATCCACAGACTTTACAAGAATATGGCTTTTCTCCAGTGTGAGTTCTTATATGAGACACTAAATGATGTTTTAGAGAACAAGAATATCCACACATTTTACAAGAATGTAGTTTTTCTCCAGTGTGAGTTGTCATATGTCTTACTAACGATGATTTTTCAGAACAAGAAAATCCACAAACTTCACATGAATGTGGTTTTTCGCCAGTGTGACTTCTCATATGTTTTAGTAACTTTGATTTTTCAGAAAAAGAATATCCACACACTTCGCAAGAGTGTGGCTTTTCTCCAGTGTGACTTCTCATATGTCTCACTAAGGATGATTTTCGAGAACAGGAATATTCACACACTTTACAAGAATGTGGCTTTTCTCCACTTTTCTGCATGTTTTAATATAATTTGTCCTACAATAATATTCACGTAGTTATAAAAAATTTTCTTCGCAGTTTTAGTCTTCATTTACAGATGTTCCAGCAAAATTAAAAAGCGCCACCTTCTTTGCAAAAATATCTCATAAGCTTTTTAAGATATCTACAATCTGTGATTACTTCTCTTCAAACAGTTACATTCATTTGAACATTAAACACGTATTGCACAAATATAAACATTATCTTCATGATTATTGAGGTGTTCGATTATTTCCGTGTATATAGTCATATAGTAAATAATATTTGTTAAATAGTAATAATACAAATACATTTTTGTACAGAAATCTCCGTTGTCTGAAGATGATGATGATTCATTTTTGTCTATAGATGATGATGAGGATGATGATGGTGAACCATTGTTGCATATAAATGATTATGAAGGGGATGATTCATTGTTGTCTAACGAAAATGATGGTCCATTGAAATTCAATAAAGGCGTTCATACAGGAATATCTGCGAAAAAAAAAACGAAATTCTATATTTTTATCTACATTAAATAATTTATATTCCGTTAGTTTATGTTATTGGTTTGAAGACACAACATTTTGATAAATTAAATCGATAGTCATATGGGATTCATTAGACAAATAATCATGTATTTTATAACTTAGATATTTTATAACTTAGCACACAACCAGTAAATAATCATGTATTTTATAACTTAGATATTTTATAACTTAGCACACAACCAAGCTAGTGACAATTATACTATATTCATTATGATTTCAAAAGGAGGAAAACAGTGATAATCAACTCTCTTCCTCATTTTTCTATTTCTCGATATATAATTCTGTACATACATATAAATAACTGTACATGATTATCATTGTGGTGATAGAAAAACATATTTATATAAATGGGGGAGTAAAATAAAATAAATTCTTTAAGAAAATAACTGTTTTGGAGCTTATATAGGATTCAATAAAGAAAGATTGTGAAGCCCATTCTCATCAGCTTTTCACTTTTCTAGTCATCTCTGTTAAGACACGTCCTCTCATTTTTCATTGGATACGTTGATTTTTCTACAACTAAGATTTATCCCTGTAAGTAACTATTTTTTTAATTGAACCATTTTTTTTTTACATACACAGGAAATACCTGCATCATCTATCAAGGAAAAGGCATTTTTCAAACCAGCTGTGATAAAAGCAGAACATTAGATTCCAAATCTTTTGTCCTCCTAAAATAGAGAATGCTAATTTTCTTTCTGCTATATTTTAATCCAAGGTGATTTGCGCCATCAAATTGCAATTTTTCTACAACCAACAGTAACACGCTTCTTTAAATCACTATCTCAACTAGACAAAAACGTTTTCGTAATTAGGAACTTATATTTATTTATCAGCTTAATCGCCATATATATTTTATAACTTATTATCTCTAGTAGGTATTGAGCACTTGTGAAGACAATACTTAAAGTTTACACATACATTTTACTTTCGTATATCAATTTTATGTGAGTAAATGAAGTAGTTATATATATATATATATATATATATATATATATATATATGTATGTAAAATGGGGTAAGAAATTCTAACGAGAGAAAGATGTATATTTAAATAAGGGGGTGGTCACCAACAATGTGTATTTTTTAACATTATTTTATTATTCCGTGTTTTGATTTTTCATTGAAAATTATATTTAGATCATTGTAATAATGTTTTTAAATCATTGCAATCGTTTTTAACGCGTTTCAGACGGTCTGTGAAGCGTCCTCTTCAGAAACTATTTAAAATGTTTAGAATATATTCAAGATGTGTTAAAAATGTAAAAGAACATTTTCGTAGTTCATTTGAAATGTTTCCGAGAGGTAGAAAAATGCGTAAATGATTCTACTTTTCATTCGTATGTTCAATTTTTTTATACTGGTTCATTCGGCTGACTGTGGTCACTACTGTCTTTTGTTTCTCTCTCTCCCTCTCTCTCTCTGCTTGTGTTTCTATTTATCTTTCTTTGTTGCTTCTCATGTTTTTCCTTTTTTATTCTTACTTGAGTGGAGGTGAGGGGGCCATTGGTACTTGGTCAACTGGGTGCATAGGGTAATATGTGTGTGTATGCGTGTGTGGGGTGTTTTCTTTTATTGGTTTGAAGAATATATGTTCTGTTTTATAGTATTATAAAGTTATTTGCTTCCCTAGGAAGGTAACTGTGATCAAAGGTCGTTCCTAATGTGTGTGTGTGTGGTAGGGGGGACCAGCTCCTCTGAAATAAGGGTAGGAGTGTTTTCATTCAATTTTGATATTTATTTTTGGATTCTTGGATTTTAGTATTGTGATTTTTCGTTTCAGTCTTAGACTGTTAAGGTATTCTTAATATTATGTTTGTTTAGATAAAGCGGTGTATTTATAAATATACGTAGGGGATGTGTTAATGTTTCTATTTATTTGCCTCCCCATGTGGGTACGACCAGACCCAGGATTGGTTCTTAGTGTGAGGAAAATCTCAGAGGGGAGGGGCCACTTGGAGAGGTATAGGTATGGGAGGAGGGATGAGAGAAGGGATAGTATTTATCTCAGTCATAAAGGATTTCTCCTCCACTGACTGAGGGTGGAACTAGGTGCTGGAACAGATATTACACTATGGTTCTAGGTGTTTCATAGTGTTGTTGGTTTCGAGGTTAAGTGGGGTTGGTATCGTTCAATATGTTGTATTAGAGACAGGGGTGTTATGTCTATGTGTGGCTGTATGCGTGTATGTCTGTGTGTATGTGTGTGTGTTTTAATGTGTCGGTTCTGATTTATGTGTGGGTGTGTATATGTATATTAACGTGCATTTCATGTTTTTGTGTGTTGATATTAGGCTCTGTTTAGTTCGGGAAAGAATCTTGTTATGAATTTTTTTTTCCTGTGTAAGTAAATAAAAATAATTGTCTGTTTGGAAGATTGGCATTATTTTGAACCTATTTCCACTGCATGTGTGTACGTGTTTTGAAACAGAGGTGTCTGTTATCTGCAATTTTGATGTTGCTCTTATGCAAGGCCACTCTATTGCTGGAAATTTTGGTGGCGCCTATGTAGAATTTATTGCATGCTGTGCATCTTAGTGCATATACTACATTTATGGAGGTGCAATTAAGATCCTTTTTTATTTTGAATGTTTGTGTTGGGTTTTTGAATGCGTATGTGTTTCCTTCTATTATTATGTCACATATTCCACATCGCGGTTGGTTGCATTTTGTAACCCTTTTGTAGTGTGTGGAACGAGTTTTTAGGAAGTTAAGATGTGTTTTAGGTTTTTGGGTTGGCGTTTGCTTTTTATTATTTTAGTTGTTTTAAGTATGTTGTTTAGTTTGTCGTTCTGATTGAGGAGGATAAGGTTTTTTTGTTATCTGTGTAAAAAGTTCTGGGTTGTTTGTGTTGTGTGTGGAGACTTATGCTAAAATTTGTTCTTTGTTGTGTTCTTTTGGGATTCTTAGTTGATCTATTAGAATTTTTTCAGCCAGTTCAATACCTTTCTGTATTAGTGGTAGTGGAGATCCTCTTTTCTGCAGGGTTATATGAAGTTCATTCTAGTCGAACGGAGGTTTCTGTCTGTTACTATGGTGCAGACTCTATGTGCTAGGGAGTAGGGTATTGATTTTAGACAATTTTTAGGATGGTGGCTTTTGAAGTGGAGATATTGTTGAGTGTCTGTGGGTTTGTGGTAGATGTCTGTAATTATGTTGTTGTTTTTGATTGTTACACGGATATCTAGGAAAGGTAGTTCTGTGGGGCTTTGTTCTAGTGTGAAGTTTATTTTTGGGTGTAGATTTTGTAGCAAAGTGTGGAGTTCTCTGATATCCCCCATGTGGTCCTCCAGAGGATAAAGCAGTCGTCTAGGTATCTTTTCCAAGATTTTATGAAGAGTGTTTTTATATTGTGCCCGTATTTCTACTCTATCCTTTCATAAAGGGTCTCTTCTAGGAAGGCGAGTGTATGTTGGTGCCATTTTAGTACCCATTGCTGTGCCTAGTATTTGGATGTAGTTGTCTTTATTGAATTGGAAGGAGTTGTTGTTGAGGATTATGTCAATGCCACGAATTGTTTATTGAATCTGGGGTGTAACATAGACTTTACACCCCAGATTCAATGCATCTATGTTACCGCATTATATTTAAATGATATTTTAACATTAAAACCCCACTCCCATGTTAAAAAAGGATTTCTAAATAATAACGTTGTTTCAGCACGGTAACATAGATGCAGACGTATGTAAAATAATGGATAAACAATATAAAAAATAAACAAAAATCAAACAAAATTCTTTAACAACAAAAAAATTAAATCATGTGTTGATGGTAAACATTATTATTTTAACAGAAATCACATTTTATTAAAATAAACACATTTTTGGCGAAAATATAAATGTAAGATTCTGGCACTTGTACAGTTTAATCCAAACATTTTTAAATGAAAATATCGAAAAAAAAAAAAAAAGGTTATACTGTACGTATCTGTTTTGGACTGAAGATCTCCAAATAAATTTCACTTAATTTGATCGAGTAAGTTTTTTTTTTTTTTTTTACAGCGGAAAAACACGTTTTTTTTTATGACAGCGCGTTGAAAATACTCATCTAGGAATTTTTGAACACGCCAAGGGG
The DNA here is from genome assembly GCF_053919585.1 of Euprymna scolopes. Taxonomy (NCBI): domain Eukaryota; kingdom Metazoa; phylum Mollusca; class Cephalopoda; order Sepiida; family Sepiolidae; genus Euprymna; species Euprymna scolopes. The sequence continues at coordinate 191,137,735 of NC_136527.1, forward strand.
AGATTACTCAATTTAAAGCGTTGACGCTCTCTCGCCATCTTTAATATTAGCTTCTCTTCCTAAAAATCGAAACTTTTGCTCGGTATCATAACAAATTGTTTTTGTTCGCTGTAAAAAAAAAAAAAGAAAGAAAGAAAGAAAAAAAGAAAGTAAAAATACTATTTTTTAATGTCCTTATTAAACTGTACAAGTACCGAGATTTTTATGATCGGAGCTTCTGTTCACGTTTGTTATAAAGCATGGCGGAATCAATATTTTTATTGAATTGCAAAAAATAAATAAAAAAATAAACTTATTTTAATGTTTAAGATTAATTTTAAAATGTACAAAATACAAAAAAAAACTTACCTTGCATTTCATGAATTCAATACGAAAATAAAATCAGGATGAATTCGGTTTTTTTTTTTTTTTTTTTTTTTTTTTTTGTAATTCTTTTGTGTTCAACACAGAAAATTTGCTTTGTTTGTTATGATTTCTTTACTAAATTGATACAACTTTTGTTTTTGTGTGTCCAATTCATTAAGAAATAAAATATATGAAAATATAAAAGAATCCAAATTAAAAGTAGAAAAACACGATTTTAACGTGAAATTATTTAAAAAGAAAATCAACTGCTAAAGAACAAAGAATTTAGGTCATCGTAACACGGTGTCATCAATATTTCATTCCTTATGTAAAAAATGTCGGTTAATTAGTTAAGTGTGCCGAATTATTTTGTTCCTTGTGTAAAAATATCCGTATCTGTGTGTCACGTTTCGCGTAATCACCAGTTTAATCTTTATTTTGTACCTCGTGTAAAAATGTCCGTTCATTATTTAAATGTGCCGAATTGTTTTCATATCAAGTTTAGATTATATTTGGGTAAAATCCATTGAGAGCGTATGGTGATTATATGAAAAAATAAAGCTGTGTACGCATTGTAAATGTTTCTTTTTTGTGTCTTATGTTATACATTAGTAGATTAGGGGTCATTTCGAGTTAAAAGTTTTTTTTTACTGCACTAATCTGAACTAGAGAAAATCATGATTAAAATGTGTATGTCTCGTCTAAATAACTAACGATAATTCTCTGATATGGCCAACCCGACAGGTGATCAAAAAGTCAGATCGAGCGAACCGGAAAACGAAATGAAATTGACAACTTCTAAACAAAAATGAGTACCTTTTTACTTGACTAAAAAAAAAAAAAAACAAACTTACTCGGCGAGAACACGACTGTTTTTGCTTTAATAAGTATTTTTTAGGGTTTGTATTACTGTACACATAGATTCGAAAAAGTTGTCAAAAAACAAATATATAACAAATAAATGCTATCAAAGGCAAGGTAAGTTACTTTTCTAACAAACTGGATATATTTTTTGTGTTTTTATTAAATGTAACATGTTTATTCAGCTCGAAAACCATACAGTGTTTACCGATGTATTGGAAAATTCCAGATGGAATCTGACTCTCTCTTTAACACGGTAAGTTTGGGAAAAGGTGTTATAAATTTAAAAAAACTGGATAAAATACTGTTAGAAAATCGCTCAATATATGTTACCGTGACATAGGTCGACATATATTTGGCGGTTTTCTTAACAGTATTTTGTCTGTTTTTTTTATTTATAACACCTTTTCTCAAACTTTCCGTGTTAAAGAGGGGGTGAGGCGCCATCTTGAATTTTCCAATACATCGGTAAACACTGTATGTTTTTCGAGCTGAATAAACATGTTACATTGAATAAAAACACGAAAACTATATCCAGTAAAGTAGAAAAGTAACTTATCTTGCCTTTGATAACATTTATTTGTTATATATATTGGCAACTTTTTCGAATCTATGTGTACAGTAATACAAACCCATTTTTTATTCAAACGTAACAAATAAAAATTTCAATTTGGCTTGAACTTTGCGGTTTTCGGATAATTTTTTATTTTTATTATTGTTTTTTTAGCCGGATTTAACTAACAAACAAAACAAAACAAAAAGAATTTTGGTACCTATGCACTTATGTTACCGTTATTTTCTATGGTTTAAATGCCTTCTCAAACGTTTGAAGTGTTTCTAATATTTTTACCTATAACTATAATCTTTGTCAAAAAAAACGGCCAAAAAATATCCAACAAGAAAATAAAACATAAAATAATCCGAAAAGCCCTAGTCCAGCACCTAACAGCTGCTAAACTCTTGACTGACAAACAATATGGATTCAGGCAAGCCCGTTCAACAGCAGATATCTTAACTGTAGTTTCTGAACGTATATACCGTTCATTGGATAAAACAGGGGAGGGTAGAGCGGTGGCCCTTGATATATCTAAGGCTTTTGACAGGGTATGGCACGATGGTCTTCTAAGGAAAATTAGATCATATGGAATCACTGGAAGAATTCATAACGTAATTAAATCCTTCTTAAGTAATAGAAAAATCAAAGTTGTCCTCGACGGACTACATCCAAACAATATGACATAAATGCGGGAGTGCCTCAGGGGTCTATCCTTGGACCTCTATTGTTCCTGATATTCATAAACGACCTCCCTGATAATATTGTTTCGGAGATGGGTATATTTGCCGATGACACCACTCTCTATAACAGATATGAGGGGAAAACAAATGAACACATATCCAAGAAAATGGCAGAAACACTAGAGGATGACCTCCAATCCGTAGTGGAATGGGGACAAAAAGGTTGGTCTCATTCAATGCTGCTAAGACTAAGCTTGTTTCCTTCAATAACTACAAGAAACCTTCTCTACCACCAATAGCAATGGCCAAGAACACATTGCCTGAAAGTACTTCTTTTAAACTCCTCGGCCTAACGTTTACAGGGAATATGAACTGGAATGGATACATTGAGAGCATTGCCAAGGCTGCTGCAAGGAAGGTTGGCTCCCTCTACCGTGCTAGAAAACTACTTACGCCTGCCAGTATCCTATACCTCTATAAGGCAACCATTCGCCCATGTATGGAGTACTGTTGTCACATCTGGGCTGGTGCATCTGCTGCTTGTCTCTCGCTCCTGGACAGGGTTCAAAAAAGAGTCGCAAACCTGATAGGTCCTGAACTGTCATCTGGGCTTCAACCTCTGTCCCATCGACGAGATGTTGCATCCCTCTGCCTGTTCTACAAATACTTTAATGGTGAATGCTCTGACGAACTGCAAACACTTGTACCTCCCCGACGTAACTACCCCCGACAAACCTGACAAGCTACTAAGTCTCATCCCTTTACAGTGGAGATCCCTAGGTGCAAGAAAGCCTTTTACTCCAATAGTTTCTTCCCCAGAACTGCGGGTCTTTGGAACTCCCTTCCGGGATTCTGCTTTCCCAACTGCAATGATATGCAGAAGTTCAAGTGTAATGTTAACAAACATCTTTCTACTCTTCTCCCTTCATAATGACCCCGCTAATTAATTCCCTAATAGTAGCCCCCTGCTTCAAAGTGGCACTGTGCCTTGTTTGGGGTGAAAATTGAATTAAAAAAAAAAAAAAAAAAAGCACAAAGTTCAAGCAAAAAAACAAAACAAAACAAAAACAAAAAGGCCAGTTGTCAATTAGGTCCCATTTCGTTTTCCTGTACGCTCGATCTGACTTTTTGATCACCTGTCTAGTTGGCCATATCAGATATCCATCGTTAGTTATTTAGACGAGACATACACATTTAAATCATGATTTTCTCTAGTTCAGATGGGTGCAGTAAATAAACTTTTAACTCGAAATGAGCCCTAATGTACTAATGCATAACATAAGACACAGAAAAGAAACATTTATAATGCGTACACAGCTTTATTTTCTCATATAATCACCATACGCTATCAAGGGATTGTACCATAAAATATATGAATATATAAAACTAAGATTTATTTATTTCTTATTTATTTGGATTAGTCGAACTACTGTTAACATCCAAGTGCCTAATGAGTAAATTCGTTTTATTGTTTATGTTTATAAAACAAGATTTCTTTCTTGTGTTTTCGTTTTTTTGTTGTTTTTTTTTTTGCGCTGACGAACTGAGTAAGTCACGCATGTCGAAGTTGCTTTGATTAATTAAACTCTTTACGACTAAGACAATTATTTTTACAATATAGTGTGCCAAATAATTGTGTCAGGCGTCTGTATAATCGTGTTTAATTTTTAGTCGTGAATAATTAGTAAAATCAAGGCAGGAACTAATAAAAAAAATAAAGTTGCTTATTTTTTATACACATTGTTAACGAAAAACAAAACGGAAAATATGACACACAGAAGTGGAAAAAAAAAATCATATTAAAAGTATCATAAAAAATCATATTAAATAAAAGTTTTCTTTTTTGAAAATACGTTTTGTATCAATTTAAAAATGTATTCGCCAAAAATAACTTCTTGATTGAAATTTGAGTAAATTCATTTTATTGTTTTATTTTGGACCAAGTAAAGAATAGAGATCTTGTAGCAGAAGACGACGACCGGCGTACATTTCAAGTGGCACTGGTGGTTCGAGTATAACGACATGGCGTAGGTTGTTTGTAAACATGTCAAATAGAAGGCATGGTCAAATGTTTGCGAGCAAGATTTTTTTATTAATACATTTACAAACTTTTTAAAATTTTAAATGAAAAAAATATATATTTACAAAACATATTTTGGTATACCCATATTTTTAATATTAAATATTTACAAAACTTTTAAAGGTTAAACAACTTTCTTTTTTTACACAAAACTTTTTAATGTAACAAAACGAACGTATTTAAACAAAATATATTCAAATAAATGGGTGTCTCTCTGAGTGCGTTTCTTTTAAATATATACGAACTTTTAAATAAAACTAATAATAATAATAATAATAATAATAATAATAATAATAATAATAATAATAATAATAATAAAAAGAATGAGCTATATTAATTACATAACATTAAAAACTGACGTTGTAACTGAAAATTTCTGACGCTGATTTCTCCTGTCTATTAAAAAATACATAATTTTTTTTTAATAAACTTATTTAAGCCAAACTTTTTAATAGCAAAAACAAAATCTTCGTTTTAATAAAACATCGTTTATTTGCCAAACACAACATCAGCTAATCCTTTCACAATTAGGTTGAGAGAATTGAGTCTTTTTCACAGATAATTTACAACATCCGCCTCCCCTGAAATTACTATTTTGTCAACTGAATAAGTCAGAATGCATAGTTCAACTTGTTTTAGATGTCAAATTTCTTGGCTTATGGCTGGTTTTTCGAATTCTGGTGTGGAGATTGTTAGAGATCTATATCGAAAAAAAGTTGAAAGTGACAGCAAGTCGGATTTCTTATTCTTACGAGATTGATAGGTTCTGGAAAAAACGTTAGTGATATTTACATGCAGATCAGATAATATCAAGGCATTAGAAATGATGTGAATGATATCCTGGTCGAGAGAAACGGGCTGTTTTGTGGCGTGTATCGAAATAGGCAACTGGGAATAAAAAAAAGAGGATGTCCTTACACAAATCGATGGTTTTCTGCTCAAAAGAAGCGGGGGGGGTATCTGATTTTGATTGCATTATTGAGGTGAGCGCGTACGCAAACCCATCACTTAAAAATAGTGCACCCGAGTCATCCACATTTTGGACGATCTCAAAGATGAAACCAACCGCAGTGCAATGGAAGAGTTCCGCTCTGGTGGAACGACCATAATGATCACCGTTTAATATAGGTTAATATAGGTATTTATTTGCTTCCCCATGAAAGCAAATGTGAGACAAGGTCGTTCTTAATGACAAAAAACATTTCCCTAAGACAAGGTAAGCATATTTTTTTTGTTACCACAACTGTTTTTATATCACACTCTTATACTCACCACCAAATGGATATCAATACAATGCTAAAATACCTCCATATATTTTGGCAAAATTTTCATTCATCAATAACAACAATTCATTACAATATATTTACTATCATTTAAACTTACCAACATTTTCACAAAATTCTTCAATTCTAAAAGAAGTTTACATTTTACCCTACTATTATTCAATGTCAAGGTCGTTTAGAGATGAACAACATAAATTCACAACAAACACAAATCCCGATGGTCTGCCTCATGAATTGTATTTGAGATTTTCTCTCATGTTGATACTGATTCTGATGAATATTCGGTTGCCGAGGGTTTCATCCCAAATCAATTCAAATGCGGAGGAAAACGGATAGGTATTGCAGGAAAGAATTAGATGATTACGGACCCATAACAGCTAAGCACAAAGCTAAAGATTCCGACCAAGTTTCTATCAAATCAGTTGCAGGTTGTTATCGGTGACTTCATCGAACTAAAGCAAAAGTATGGCGTGAATGACAAGCTTCTGGGATTGACTTTTACTCTTGATTTGAAATGGAACACGTACATCAAGTCTGTTGCCAAGTTAGCTGGAAAAATGGAATGGTAGGATCCTATTACCGCTCCAGAAGATATCTCACTGCTGATGCAATTCTCTATCTATATAAAAGCCAAGTACTCCAAGGATGGAGTACTGCTGCGACATCTGGGCAGGAGCTGCTAAAAACAGCATATCCTGCTTTGACAGACTACAAAATAGACTTTGGGGATTATTGGGCATGTCTTTTTCTCTTCCCTGCAACTTCTCTCCCGCAGAAAGACGTTGCGAGCCTATTTTTTCTTTTATCGTTATTTCCACAACTGGTGCTCGTCTGAGCTCCAATCTCTGCCCCCCTCGCCAATCTTTCACGAAAAACACCAGTCTAGCTGAAACCACTGTTAATAATTTTCCCCACTCTTTATCTCTGCCTAAATCAAAACGTAGATTCCATGAACAAAGCTTCTTTCTTAGAAATGCACACCTGTGGAACTCTCTTCTGTTTGGTTGTTTCCCACCTGACTACAACTTGGAAGTCTTTAAGTCCAACATAAACAGATCCTGATAAACCACCCCCTTAAGTAAGACATTTTATCAAATCTCCAATACTAACGATTACTACGATATTATCCCATTGATTACTGTACACACAATAACCCTTATCCCCAAGTGGCTTCTGGACTTTGATAAGCGATGACAACCCTGTAAAAAAAAGAATCGGAGATCGATTTAAAGGAACCATACCGTCTTAGAGAGATTCATGAAAGACGACACGGAAGCTGCGCTGATAAATTTAGATCAGTCCCAAGCTTTTGATTAGGTCAACCACTGGCATCTATTCTAGTAGCAACCAGATTCAAACAGGACTTTTACAAATGGATCTCCATATTGTACCGGGTGTCAATGGCAGCGGTATATGTAAACAGAAACATTCAAAATCCTTCGCCATCTCTCGGTTTGTGCGTCAGGGCTGCCCACTGTCTCCTCTGCTTTACGTCTTTGTGTTGGAGCTGCTATTTCACAATCTAATGCGTGATGTGGAAAGTCTGGTCCTGCCTGTGAAATTGCTCTACCGGCTGAGTTGAAAGCCAGGGTCTCTGCATTCGCTGATGACATAACCGTTTTTGTGTCATGATTCAAGGACATCGTTGGACAGTGCCAGTGGGTCTCATACATTATAAAAGAACCACAGGTCAAAATGAACCGCAGCAAGTCAACAGATTTGTGGTTGAGGGCCTGGAGGGGTACCGACACCCTTCCTGTTTCCTTCAGCTGGACGGACGGTCCGGTTTGGATCTGCGGCGTGTTGTTCAGACCAGGTTTCCAGCTAAAAAACGAATTGGTCTGAGGTAAAATAAAAAATCAAAGCCGCTATCGACTCGTGGGCTTGAAGAAAATTATCCTTTAAGGGTTGACTGGAGTCATGCGACACCTACATTTTTATGCTCATCCTTTAACGACTGACTGTACTTCCTCTACTTGCAAACTATCTAAACTCCCTATAGAGCGAGCTGTCCTTTTTTCTTTGGGGCAAGGGGAAACATTGGGTTCACATACCAGTCTATGTTCAGTATCCGTTTGAAGGAGGCTTGGGGCTGCCAAACTTGATGTGTCAATGAGATGCCGAGAGGCTGGCTTTTTTGACAGTGAAGTCTGCATGGGACGCTGTACTCAAGACCATTTTCCCAACCTCATCTTTTACCACATGGTCGAGGTACATCAAAAGCCATGGAGCAACATACAGATCTTGAGAGTGTAAAGTCACACAAAAGAAACTATCAGGGTTCAGAGACCTTTCACGACTTACAAGAAATGAACTCCAGAAGGAACTAGTGAAAGGAAGCCACCGATGACCTGCTCGTCAACATATGGAGAAGATCCGCTACCAGTCGAGCTTGGCGCCAAGTCCAAGTCATCTCAACAACTTCGAGTTTTCCTTGACCTAGAGGTTTCCTACATCATCCACGGCACTAAGCAACCATAGGGCAGGGAGAAACTAGTTGTGATTCTCGTGATCCTGGCCATAGACAGAATGGTGATATAAACGTTGAGACATCATGAGGAGGATGAGATTGAATTTTTGCGGATCAGGACTTGACTTCTGTCTTCAAGTACAAGCTTAAGGTAAAGATCAGATGTGACAGGAAAAGATTACTTCCAGCAACCTGTGGTCGAACATAGACAAAACAAGTAAATCATGCATGGTCTCCCGTGAGTACACAGTGGACGAGACATAAAAATGACTAAGTTCAGCATCCACCAAATGGACGTCAAATCCTGGGGAAAATTGGCAAATGGCACAGTTTTATGCCTTAGCATATGTAAATTTTAGTTCTGTACCATGCAGAAAATAGTTTTTACTAAATCCATCATTTGCCCACCTCCCAAAAGTCCCCAAGGCCTTAACATATTTAAATCTGAGTTGAGCATCCTGCAAAACTGCTAAACAGACATAAACAGATAATTTTGGACAAATATGGTAAAATAGTCCCAAAAATAGAATGTGTTTATTAGCCCTAAAAGAACCACTGGAACACACCCAATAGTTATCGTGAAGTATAGACAAACAAAAATAGAAATCAGTTTTGAGAAAGTTTTATAAAAATCAAAGGTCTCAATTTATTTAATAAGCACAAAAGTGTCAATTTTAGTCATGTTAACCTAAAAGGTAACCGTCGGGGGCAACCGGAGTTTTCTCGAAAAGCCGTTCTGTTATTTTTTTAATCATATCATATGCTTAATGTTTGTGCAAAATTTAAAAAAAATTCCAAGGCGTGGATGTAAAGGCGAAGGGACAAGGGTGTTAGGGGACCAATAATGAGTCGGTGCAAAGGTAGAGGTGCCAATTTGGAGTTTGTGTTTCCCGCCTGACCATGACCCACACAGTGTCAAATCTTGCCAGACTCTAGACTCCTAAAATGCCTAGATTAAGTTCTTAGCTAGCCGAGTTAATGGCCCTCTCCAGCCGTGATAAGAGACCTCAAAGAATCCCTCATCCACACTTTTCTTTTAAGTCCAGGGCCACTATAATAAGTGATCCTTCCTTCAAGCAACTTAATATACACTCCGACTCCCTTTTTCTTTCATCGCATCAAGAATTCAACCTGCTTGTAAAATTTGATGAAACTTTTTTTTTTATCTTTCAAAACTTTTTTATCTTCCAAAACATTTTATCTTGGAAAGATAAAATGTTTTGTTAAATGAGTTTAAAATATAGCAATAATAAATAAATCAGGATATAATAAAATGGAAAATATTAACTTGATACCAATAAAATGTATTGTTTAATGATTTTCAAGTATAACAATTATAAATAAATCAATATATAATAAAATTGTAAATATTAATCTGATACAAATAAAAAGTATTGTTTAATTATTTTCATTGTTGAAAGTTCTCAGTAAGCACTGTGATTGAGAATCCTTGGATTTGAGGTTCTCAGTAACATTTCCATTTTTAAACTTTTTATGTACTGCCCCATGCTTATTATGATGACATGTTTATTTTACAGTGAGACATAGACTTTATTATTTTCATGCTACACACATACTTTGAACAAATATGGTTTTTGTCATCTGTTATTTTTTAACGCATTATTCACGAAAAATTATTAAACTAGTGGATGGATTTGTTTATTTTAAACATTGCATGAAATCAAAATGTTCAATCTTGGAACAAATATTTAATTTTTGAATGTTTTTTAAAGTTTAGATATTGTCAATTTTAAGACGTGTATCTGTATTCACAGCAGGTCTTCCATAAATTTTATTTATGAATTTTTATAGATTTTATTAGTCTATTTGCTCTTAAAACAATCGTTGTAATGTTTATATCTTTTTAGATTTTGTCGTTTTTAACAATTTTATACTTCCTCTTGTTGTATTTTATGCTTCGCTGTTGTAATGTTTATATCTTTTTAGATTTTGTCGTTTTTAACAATTTTATACTTCCTCTTGTTGTAATTTATGCTTCGCTGTTGTAATGTTTATATCTTTTTAGATTTTGTCGTTTTTAACAATTTTATACTTCCTCTTGTTGTATTTTATGCTTCGCTGTTGTGTGCTCATGACAATATTCATTAAGAATACTTTCACCAACCATTGTATTATATTCTCTGCTTTCATTTGTTTCATAGTTTAATCACACACGAGTCTTTTTATTGTGTTCTATGTGATACTAATAAACTAAAATTTATCTTCTGAATAAATGCAAATTGTTACACTAAAACGATACACATATTTCGCAAGAATATTCAACAACTTGTGTGTCTCTCTTTCATTAATTAATAAAAAAAGAATATGCACACATTGTTCACGTAATTGACTTTTTCGCTTTGCACTTATGTGGCATTTTCTGGGTGTGAGTTCTCATATATTTCACTAAATTTGATTTCTGAGAACAAGAATATCTAGACAAGCTGCAAGCATATGATTTTTTACTTTTTTTATTTTACATTTGTTAGTTTGTAGAGATCAAGGGGCTTCTTCCTTGGGATGACACATGATTCTATTATAGTTTAAATTTACATCCGAGGGCTCTTTTAATCGCATATGTATAACTAAAGTTGATTTATTCGAAAAAGAGTATTCACCCACTTCACAAGAATATGAGTTTCCCCTTTTTTGTTTTATTTTACTTCAGTCGAAGTTCTCAGAAATCAAGGGGCCCACAACCTGGGGCTAACACTTGAACTCTATATGAGATACATAGATATTCGATCGTACAATGTAAGTTCTTTATCTCTCAAATATATATGAGATACATAGATATTCCAGTGTTGCATTAATGTTCTTTATCTCTCAAGCACTGAGTTAGTAAAGAAATTTAGAACATAATTTTCCTCTCCCCAATTAACCATTTTTATACGTTGTAGTATAGCTTTCATGTTGGTCTCATGGTCTTACTGGATTCCAGGACAAGAATTTTTCTAATCTGGTGGAGTATCCAGCTTCGTGCTATTACTTGAGGAAATATCACTTGGAGAAGGTGCACCACTCCTCGGAAAAACTGTGGGGTAGCCGTAGTGAGATCTTTCCCTAGTGTGAGTTCGCATATGTATATGTTTTGTATGTATATATGTTTTGATTTTTGAGAACAAGAATATCCACACACAGGAGTGTGGTTTTTCCCTTTTATGTTTTATTTTACTTCAGTCGAAGTTCTCAGAAACTAAGGGGCCCACAACCTGGGGCTAACACTTGAAATCTATATGAGATACATAGATATTCGATCGTACAATGTAAGTTCTTTATCTCTCAAATACTGAGTAAGTAAAGTTTTCCCCAGTGTGAGTTCGCATATGTTTCACTAAAGTTGATGTTTGAGCACAAGAATATCCACACACTTTACAAGAATGTGACTTTCCCCTTTCCTTCCTTTTCTCTCCAGTGTGAGTTCTCATGTGTGTCACTAAACATGATTTTTGAGAACAAGAATATCCACACACTCGACAAGAATATGGCTTTTCCCCAGTGTGAGTTCTCATGTGTGTCACTAAATGTGCTTTTTGAGAATAAGAATATCCACACACTTCACAAAAATGTGGCTTTTCCCCAGTGTGGGTTCTCATATGTTTAACTAAATTTGATTTTTCAGAACTAGAATATCCACAAACTGTACAGGAATGCGGTTTTTTCCCAGTGTGAGTTCGCATATGTTTCACTAAAGTTGATGTTTGAGCACAAGAATATCCACACACTTTACAAGAATGTGACTTTCCCCTTTCCTTCCTTTTCTCTCCAGTGTGAGTTCTCATGTGTGTCACTAAACATGATTTTTGAGAACAAGAATATCCACACACTCGACAAGAATATGGCTTTTCCCCAGTGTGAGTTCTCATGTGTGTCACTAAATGTGCTTTTTGAGAATAAGAATATCCACACACTTTACAAAAATGTGGCTTTTCCCCAGTGTGGGTTCTCATATGTTGAACTAAATTTGATTTTTCAGAACTAGAATATCCACAAACTGTACAGGAATGCGGTTTTTTCCTAGTGTGAGTTCGCATATGTTTCACTAAAGTTGATGTTTGAGCACAAGAATATCCACACACTTTACAAGAATGTGACTTTCCCCTTTCCTTCCTTTTCTCTCCAGTGTGAGTTCTCATGTGTGTCACTAAACATGATTTTTGAGAACAAGAATATCCACACACTCGACAAGAATATGGCTTTTCCCCAGTGTGAGTTCTCATGTGTGTCACTAAATGTGCTTTTTGAGAATAAGAATATCCACACACTTCACAAAAATGTGGCTTTTCCCCAGTGTGGGTTCTCATATGTTGAACTAAATTTGATTTTTCAGAACTAGAATATCCACAAACTGTACAGGAATGCGTTTTTTTCCCAGTGTGAGTTCTCATATGCTTCACTAAGTTTGATTTTTCAAAACAAGAATATTCACACACATTACAAGAATGTGGCTTTTCCCCAGTGTGAGTTCTCATATGTCTTACTAGATGTGATTTTCGAGAAAAAGAGTATCCACACACTTTACAATAATGTGGCTTTTCCCCACTGTGAGTTCTCATGTGTGTCACTAAATGTGCTTTTTGAGAACAAGAATAGCCACACACTTCACAAGAATGCGTTTTCATGTTGCTTACCAAAGTTAATTTTCTGAGTCTAAACTATAACTGTTATCTATTGTTACTTTTGTAAGAGATTTTTTGTGTTAGACTTTCTTGTACTTTAAAAAAAACACACTGTATTTTAAACATATTTTTCTGCAATTCAATCTCTTCATTATTTCACAGTAATGTGCGGATTTTAACAGAATTTCAAAGGATTTGTTAAATAATATCCAGTAAAATAAATGTTTTCAATGATGTTACTGCAGTCTTCCACATAAATCAATACTTTTCCATGTAATAATGTTTTAAGAAAATCATCCAATAGATACGTTCAAGCATGAACATCTGTAAATTAAAGAAAAATAAATAAATCAGTAGTTTTAGTATATCAGAATTCTGTTTGTTTATTGTTGTCAAGATTAATTTTATTTAAAACACATAGTAAAATAACGGGATATTTTATATCAGCTAAGAAGCTGTTGCTACAGACATTTATTACGATATGATATATCTTGGAGAAAATGTTATCTAGTACTTTTTATAATTTTTATATTTGTACGGAAACATGCGCTCTCACAAACAATATATATATATTATTTTTTTTATTTATATTTGTGGGAAAAGAAAAAACAATCATACAATCAAATGATAAATACACAAGCACACACGCATATTATTTTTCCAGAGTAAAAAAAACCTTAAAAGTAAAAATGATTTAATTTCCACAGGGTTGCTGATAACTCGCAATTTTAACCTGTTCTTCGCATTTTCTGTTATGATCAACTGGTGATATGAATGCATGCTAAACAATCAAATTTCAAAATGTGACACAACAACATGTTACACAACAACAAATGCATGTTACACAGCAACAAACTAACAATCATGGTATTGCAAACAACAGCGATTTAGTGATGAAAAGAATAATTAATGTTCCAAAAACACAAGTAATTAATCATTCAAAATGATAATACCGGAAAACTAAACACGTTATAAGAACCAGTAAGCAACTCTAAACTCTACAACATTCTAAAGGATTGTTTCTAGTAACCGCCAACTCTCATTTCGCCATTCACAAGGTAAGAAGTTGAAAATATATGCATATATACACACACACATATATATATATATATATATATATATATATATATATATATATATATATATAGATATACATATGTATATATGATGATGATTGCAAGTGAAAGTCCATGAGCCGAAAATGACTTTAGCAAAATTCACATGCTCGAATAGACATGACACTGAAGACGGTCAGTGGTATAAATACATATATATATATACATGCACGTATACATACACATACACACATATATATAATCCACATATATGCATACATACATACACATTACATAATATGCATACATACACATACTTATACATACATAAACATACACAAGACGGTCATTGGCTTACAAATATATAAACGCAAATATACATATATACACATACACACATACACATCTGTAAACATACACACATATATACATACACACTGCATAATAAACATACATATACAAACACACATATATATACACATAAATACACATATATACAAATTCATGAACACATATACATATACGTACACATATGCACATATATATACATACACTTACCTACATATACATACACGTATACATATACATACACGTACATACATATGCACTCATACACATATACATACACGTACATACATATGCACTCATACACATATACATACATGCACATACACATATATATGCATGCATACACATACACACATCTACATACATACATACATGCATAAATACACACACACATATATACACATACACACATGCATATGCATACAAACATATATACACACATACGTATATGCATACATATACACATAGATATGCACACATATACATACACATGTACATAAACATACATATACCTATATATACATATATACAGAGATACATGTAATGATGGTAGATCAATTATTACATGCTTCCAGCATTTCAGGCCTACATGCGTCACTACTTTTCCATCGCAATAGGACCATTTTTTATAGACAAATGCCTGAGGGAGTATCTATACAAGATGGTGTTACAGAGGGTTAGCTTTGTACGACAGCTAAATCTCTCTTTCAGTTCAAAATGTTGACATCCAGCAACAAGCTTAGTGTGTTATAGATTATTGTATTATTGGTGTGTGTAGGTAAAAGAAGATGTCTGTTTATGAGAGAAAGGTCTGGTGTGTATGATTTTTTATTATTATTTATTCTGGAAAATATTTGTGTGGCTTTTCTCTTAGCATTCAATATGAAAAGCCACATAAATATTTTCCAGAATAAATAATAATAAAAAATCATACACACCAGACCTTTGTACGGCAGCTAAATCTCTCTTTCAGTTCAAAATGTTGACATCCAGCAACAAGCTTTGTACGACAGCTAAATCTCTCTTTCAGTTCAAAATGCTGACATCCAGCAACAAGCAAGAGCAAGATAGCCAGCAACATGTCAACATGCAGACCAGCTTAATGCGGGTACTGGTCTCTCGCTTTATGTTTTTTTAACTCAGAGATTGGCTTCTCCTAGAGTGGTTGCCTTCACCACGGCTTATGGGAGTTCTCTACACCCCGGATACACATGGAAATAAACACATGCGTACATACAGATGTACGCCAACATGCATATGCATGTGCACACACATGCAAACATAATCACATAGAGGCACACAAATATGCATATACACACATATGCATATACATACGTATACACATATACATATAAAATACACATGAAGGAACATTCCAAAAGTCATAAATAGTAAGTAATCAGCGACTGGACCATTTTTGTCCCTTTTTCCTTCCTGATCTTTTTCTTCTTTTTTTAATAAAAAGTTTGTTCTAGATTCATACTTCTGCAGCACATGACAATAATGTTGACAAACTCACATAATTTTCCAAATAAATCAACGTATGAATCGACAAGAATACACTCCCACTGAAAATGATTTAAAGGCGCTTGTATCCTCGTCGATTCGTACAAACATTAAACATGATATGAGTAAAAAAGTAACAGAACGGATTTTCCGGGGAAAATTTGGTTGCCATCCTAGGGGTGACTTTTTGTTAAAATGGATAAAATTGACACTTTTGTGCTTATTAAAAACAATTGATGCCTTGGGTTTTTATAAAATTTTCTGGAAAGTTATAATTTACTGATTTGTATACAGTTTTGGTTGTCTATACTTTGATATAATTCTTGGGTGTGAACCAGGGACTGTTTTAGAGCTGATAAAAACACTCCATTTTGGGAACTACTTTACCATATTTGCCCCAAATTGTCTGTGTATCTATATTTATTAGCAGTTTTGTATGGTGCTTAACTCAAATTTAAATATGCTAAGGCCTTGGGGACTTTTGGGGCTTAATGGGGGAAAGCAAATATTTGATAAATGACTATTTCTTTTTTCCATGGTACATAACTCAAATTTACATGTGTTAAGGCCTAAAACTGCACCGTTTGTTTGTTTTCACCAGTATTTGACGTCCCTTGGGGACTTTTGGGGCTAAATGGTGTGGGGAAGGGGCAAATGCTGAACTTAGTCATTTCTTTTATGTCTCATTCAGTGTACAATCACAGTGGACCATGCATGCCTCACTTGTTTAAATTTCAACTTTAAATTATTTATCCATTTCAGTTTCTAACCTTTAACAATCACAAAGGGGGAGGTGCTTTTGCATCTGTCTCCTCAAATAGGGGGGCATTGAAGGTAAGTAATATTTTTTTATAATTTCAAATGAAAATTCCCCCTCATTGATAATAATTTTAATATTTAGAAAGCCAGTCATAACATAAAGTAATGCATACTTTCACCCAACAATTTAATTAAAAAGTGTCATTTTATAGTTAAGACTAAAATAATAATAAAAAAAAACATTATTAAAAATAAAATCAATATATTACAAATAAATGTTAGTAAAGGCGAAAAAAACATTTCTAGGAGAAGCCCTTGTGTATTATACTTTCACCTAACAATTTAATTTAAAAAATGAGCCATTTTATTGTTTAGACCAAAATAACAAAAAAAGTATTAAAAAATAAAATCAATATATTACAAATAAATGTTAGTAAAGACGAAAAAAACGTTTCTATGAGAAGCCCTTGTGTGTGTTATACTTTCACCTAACAATTTAATTTAAAAAATGAGCCATTTTATTGTTTAGACCAAAATAACAAAAAAAAAGTATTAAAAAAATAAAATCAATATATTGCAAATAAATGTTACTTAAGACGAAAAAAATTTCTAGGAGAAGTCCTTCTGTGTGGTATACTTTCACCTAACAATTTAATAAAAAAAGAGCCATTTTATTGTTAAGATCAAAATAACAAAAAAAAAGTATTAAAAATAAAATCAGTATATTACAAATAAATGTTACTAAAGGCGAAAAAACTCTTCTACGCAATTGGATAAGTTTTTTACATTGTATACTTATTTTAAAGCGTTTATTTACTTTGAAAATTTATTGATGAATTTACGTTAGAACAAGAAAACATGGCTATGACCATTTTTAATTTATTTTCGATAATAAACTACGCTTAGTGAAATGATAAAGATTTAACAGTATTTGTTTCTACATTAAGTTTCTACTAATTTGTGATGGCCAATAAAATGGATACACATTTTAAGTAAAGTTTATAAAAAAGAAAGTGATGCCAACATTTGCTAAAATTTAAAATATTGGATAAAACAAAAAATGAAACGAAATTTTTATCGAAAGACAGAAAAATATTTCTTTTAAACTCTTAAAACAATTATCGAAAAGAAAAACTCTTTTGTGCTTAGTTGAAATTATTGTACAAAATTCAAAATTATATGTGTTTAACCTTAAATATGTATTTGGTAATTACTATTATTTGCTTAGAAATCATAATTTTTACTTTAATAAACACATGTTGTACACAATTGAAAAATATATGTTTAGAGCTTTTTTATTTTTAATGTGAGATTAATCCTAGATTAAACCGTCTATTCCAAAGTATGGCGAAATCGATTTTTTCGCCCGACTGCTTTTGTTTTTTATATTTAAAAATTTATTGGGTGTAATTTTATTTGAAAATTTATTGGATGTAATTTTTTAAAGTTTATTTTAAGTGTATAAAGAAAAAATATAACTTACCTTTCATTCGGGATGAATTCGTTTTTCTTTTGTGTTCAAAACAGAAAAAGGTGTTTTGTTTGTTAGGATTTCTTTAGTAAATTGATACAACTTTTGTTTTGTGTGCCCAATTCATTAAGAAATAAAATATATGAAAATATAAAAGAATCAAAATTAAAAGATGAAAAACACGATTTAAACGTGAAATTATTTAAAGAAGAAAATATCAACGGCTAAACAACAATGAATTTAGGTCATCGTAAAATGGTGTAATCTTTATTTCGTTCCTTGTGTAAAAATGCCCATTCATTAGTTAAGTATGCCGAATTATTTTCCTATCAAGTTTAGATAATATTTGTCAATATTTTAGGCTTGTCGCGATTTTTTTTTTAAATTTATATTTGTATATATGATTCTTAAAAAATGAAAATATAAAAAAAAAACAGGGTTTTTTTTATGACTGAATGTTAGGGTTTCTTTAGTAAATCGATACAACTTTTGCTTTGTGTGTCCAATTCATTAAGAAATAAAATATATGAAAATATAAAAGAATCAAAATTAAAAGATGAAAAACACGATTTAAACGTGAAATTATTTATAAAGAAAACAGCAATGAATAAGGTCATTGTAATAACACGGTGTAATCATTATTTCGTCACTCGTGTAAAAATACCCGTTCATTAGTTAAGTGTGTCGAATTGTTTTCCTATCAAGTTTAGATAATATTTGTCAATATTAATACGGCTTGTTGCGATTTCTTTTGTAAAGTTATTTTTGTATATACGATTCTTTAAAAAATTTATATTTGTATATACGATTCTTTAAAAAATGAAAAGCGGGTTTTTCTATGACTGAACGTTTTATTATTTATTTGGATTAGTCGAACTACTCGAACGGCCAGGATAAGAACATTAGACGGTGTAACACTGATTATCAACCGTCAAGAGTTATCGAACCTACCAAAGCATAACTGCAATACTGCCAACATTAGTCTGTTTAATCCAAATAATTCTCATATTATAAATATTTCTCATTTAAAACTCAGTGAGAGGAAGGAATTGTACAAACGACAATAAGTGACACAAATCGATTTGAACCAAGAAAATAAACTCTTATAATGATTGCCTTTTCATTGAGATACCTACGAGTGGTATAGTAGTTCAACCATTTTTCTAGCGATCTTGGCAACAGATTTGATGTACGTGTTCCATTTATAGATCAGGAGTTAATGTCAGTTCAAGAAGCTTGTAAAAACATGGAGCTATATCAAGACGAGAACTATTCATTCAAATTGGAAGTCAGACCCATTGTGTCCAGAGCCATTGTTTTCATAGCTTGGTTTTCGATTAATTAAAATTTCCCTATTGCACTACGTTCTCAAGATAAGAAGAGCAAAAATCAGAAAGATCTTGGTTATTGCTGGCCTATGAAGTGTTGCCATAGATTGTGGTGCCGTCTGCACAAAAATGGAAACCATATTGCATGTCACTGGGAATCAGGTTATTTTGGGAGAATATCTGTGAAGACTCGTGAGCTCATAAACAAACGTTTTCATATTTCTTTTTTTTAGATTTTTAAACGGTCAAAAGATTTGTCTGTAAAAATATTTTTGACAGTGAATTAAAATAAAAGTGCAGTAACTGTTCTTGCTTTGTATAGCTATGCCTTTCATGTTTATGAAATAATAGCAACGGTGTTTCACTTATCATTATTGCGTCAAGTTAAATGAAAGTTTTGATGTGAGGTATAGTTCGGCTGACTCTCATGAGCTGCATCAGGCCAGACAGTATTTTTTTTTCTTTTCAGATGAAGATAGTTAATCGTCAAATGATGTGGCCCTGAAATTATTATTGCTCATATTAGAGTGGGATCACATGTAATTCATCTTTTGTTAATTTGTCTTGTGTTTCATCTTTGCAGACTCGTCAACAATGAAATATGCATCTGTAATAGTCAGATTATACATGCATGAACGCAACAATTTGTAACAATGTAAATAGAATTTCCAACGAATTGATACTGAGAAATAAAAAAAACAACTGATATCTCACTAACAATAGAGATACGTATTGGTCTCAATACACATTGAATTTACTTCAGCTATTGTGATCGTATTACCAATGGTAAGCCACTTTGCAACGACAGTTTCCATGACCATACAGCGTCGAAACAATCATTCCCAACACCCTGTAAACACATACTGCAGAAATATATATTGTCAATTATTTTTGTAAAAAAGCGGGATAACATGCCAGATGACAAAAATCAGACGATGCCACAGAACTTTCGGCTACCAAATAATTGTTTTATAATAGAGGGGCCCTATATCAATGGCGAGTGAGTTGGCTAGTGTGGATAGTGTCGATTTTTAAAAATTATGTGATGCCGAAAGTTTAACCATTCTTGTGAGTAAGGACATTATTAAAATCTTGCATATAAAAAATATGCGAAATCTGTAATTCAAAAAAAGTAGAAATATTTTTTGCTATTATAGGTTTTAATTGTGTGAAGATATTAAATAAACAATGCTTGATTCAATGGTAATATCGGTAGTTCGAGAAATTAATTTTTCTTCGAGTTATATCGAATTCATTAATACGGACTTTCGGGGCTTTTTTCGTAATGTTCCTGTAACAATTATTTTTTATTGTTACAAATTACGATGCTTTATTAATATAAAAAAGCAAAAATAAATTCTTGCGTTTTTTATTTACTACTGAAAACTATAATGTTAGTAAAGGTATTTTTTGTTTAAAAAAAATAATACATTTCCACTAAGATTTAAATAAAAATGTGTTCAATATATTCTATGATCATTATTTGATAAAAATTTCATTAGAATCGTTTAAATTCCTGATTTTGAGTGAATTTTTAAATAAAGGGAGGGGTCAAAGTGTTTATACATTTAAGCATCAGCATTCATTTTGCACGCACCTACTGTTAACGTTAGTCAACGGACAATCGCCAAAACCTGAACTCATAAAATAAGAAAATTCAATTTCACGAAACGTTTTAAACGTTTAATGAGGTTGACACTTTAAACATACGGATTTTCCAGTGGTTATAGAGGAAGTATTTTTCAAATACCGATAACGCACATTAGAAACGACAATATATGAGTAGAATTTGTTGAGACAACATGCAACTCACATAGCATTGCAATACTTGTACGTATAATGATAAGAATATTTATTTTCCAAGATGTGTGCAATATATATATATATATATATATATATATATATATATATATGTGTGTGTGTATGTGTGTTTAGAATGTAATTATTCATTTTATATTTAAAAATGTTAATAGTTGTATGAAAAATGTTTGATAAAATGTGTTTATGCGATGATTACTTAAAGGTCACATATTTTAATGATTGTAGAAAAAATGTTTGATAAAATGTGTTGAATATGAAAAAATAAAGAAAACAAAAAATTTAAAAATGTAATCAATCACTGAACATTTATGTCTATAAAGAATGTCTGCAGAAAATAAACAATATCTAAACTAGAAAAGATAAGTGGGTTGATGATCCAATGTGTTATCATATAAATAACGAATATTTCTTAACTGTAAAGGCAAATACAAACAATATACAGAGCAGTTTTCATGCATATTAACACTGTACAAATTTAGTATAGTTTTTTAATATATTTTTTATTAGCACAGTTGCATTTATGACAATATATTACTTAGTTGCAAGTTTACTTTATTTTCAAGGGCTTAGATTTGTGAGATCATTTTGTTTTAATCAGCATTTGAAATGTTTTCTTTTAAGATGTTGACACCAGGGATTGCTATTTTTCAATGTACAATGTGGTGATTAATCCAATCAATCTTTGGACTTATCAGTCCCTGTAATTTGCTTGCACCCTTCTTACTTATATATATATATATATATATATATATATATATATATATATATATATATATATATATATATATATATATATCGGTGGGATGGTATCCAAAGATTGAAAATAATTACAGTCCCTGTAATTTGCTTGCACCCTTCTTACTTATATATATATATATATATATATATATATATATATATATATATATATATATATATATATATATATATATATATATATATATCGGTGGGAAGGTATCCAAAGATTGAAAATAATTGAATTTCAACAAGGGTCGTTGATAGTGTTCAATTATAAGACAGCAAGTTATATTTTTTATTTTTTATGTAAATACAGTCATACATTGCTACGATGTGCAGACCGTTTCAATCATATTGGCAAGAAAAATTAAGGCAAAACCATAGCTTTTCAGCTTTTTTTATTCCCTCTCTGGAGCTTATATTTGATTTCCTTACAATTAAATATATATTTATCGATGTTTTCATTATAGAAATTTCGCGTTATTGACCTGTACCTGTTTTTTGCAACAGTTTGATTTTCCAGAGATTTTGTATCTAGTTATGTGTTATAGTTTTTTATTAGTTCATTTTTTATCAAACCAATGTAATGTTTATATCTTTTATATTCTTTATCATTTTAAACAGTTATTTACTTACTAATATTGTCTCAGTTCTCTTTTTTTATCAAAAGTCCGATGCGATACTGTGTTTTTGTGTAATACTATATAGTTTGAAGGTCTCATGGATAAATGTGAATTCCCTGAATGAAACTATACACATAATTTGCAAAAATATGTCTTTTACTAATTGTGTGTTTTTCATATGCACAATTAAACTTGATTAATATATGATTTTTGAGTGTAGAGTTCTTATATGTTTTGCTAACTTTTTATTTGACTATAATATATAATAGACTTGTTTCTTATTAGAGACATTGTTGCATTTGTGACCTGTACCTTGTTTTTCAACACTCTGATCTTCCAAGGATTATATCTTGGTATTTTTATAGTTTTTTTTATTAGTTCATATTCTTTTAAAACAATCGCGTAATGTTTATATCTTTGTTGTTGTTTTTAAACAATTATTTACTAATATTGTATTATGTTCTTGCTTTTCTCTGTATTATGACAATATTCATTTAGAATTGTTGCATCAATCATTCTTTTCAATTGTGTTACATTTAACGTTGTCTAGTTTGAAGTTATCATATAAATAAATGCAAATTCTTCGAATAAGACTATAAACATATTTTTCAAAAAATGTATTTTACTAACTGTGTGATTTTCATATGCATCAATGAACTTGATTAAAAAAACAAGAATATTCACAAGTTGTTCTAAAATATGAATTTTCAAGTGTTGATTTCTCATATGTTTCACTAACTTTTTATTATTTAGAAAAAAGGCACACATTCCACAAGAATGTGGCTTTTTTATCTTTTAATTTTCTTATCACTTTGTTTTTGTTGGGACTGGAGCCTTCCACTAGATGCCAAACATTCTCCCATTAGTTTAGTTAATCCAACTGAAAGATCTTTTTTAGATTTTAATCGTCCATTTTGGTGCAATTGTTTTTATTTCTCTTGCACTTAGTTCGCCGAGTATATTCGCCAGATAGTTTTTGAAATTCTTTGTCAGTAGCCTGGTTGCTCCTATGAGTGGAATGACAGATCTTTTGATTCCAGTTTCTTTTCATGTCGTACATAAGTCCTTGCTATTTTTCATCTCGTGCATAAGTCCTTGCTATTTTGTTATTTTCTTCCTCTCAGCTCTGTTCAGGCCAGCATCATTAGGGACGCTTACTTTAACTTGAGTTGCTACTTTCTCCCTCTTGTCCCATATCAATATGTCCGGTTTAATATCCCGTTTTCTATGTATGTAGATGTAGAAATTTACTCGTCATAATGGTGTATGACTTATTATCAACTGTTGTTTCTGGTACATGTTCCCAAGACTTGCTAATACATGGAATATTCAAGATTCTACAGTGGAGTTACTTACACACTCCATTATGTAATATTGTATAATAGTCGATCCCCAACAGGACATTACAATTGGATGTCAAGAGGTTTAGATTCTCTACTTCTGTGTGGCAGATTCAGCAATTGTTGTTATTGCTGACCCACTTCTCATGTGTCTCAGAAAATTTTATTTTTAGAACAAGAATATCCACACACTTCACAAGTATGCGGTTTTTCCCTTTTATTATTTAACTTTTGTTAGTTTGAAGAATTCAATTGGCACCTTCCTGGAGCTAACACTTGATTCTATTAGTGTAAATTTATATCCGAGGGCTCTTTTAAGAATAGACACTGTTCCCTTTATGGCTGCTATATGTATTTCCTTGCAGCTTGGTTTTCCAAGGATTGCTTCTAAGTATTTCGGAAGGTTCTTTTTTATTAGGCCAGTTGCTGTAAATATTCTTGGCTTAGTTTCTCTTACCCATGTAAAAATTTTTCTTACCCATGTAAATATTCTTGGCTTAGTTTCTCTCTCATCTTGGAATGCTGGATGGACTCATTTTCATCAATGCCGAGGTATTTGTATGTTTCCTGTTCATTAGGTTCTCTGATTACACTATTTTCATCGTACTGTATATTTTCAGTAGATATCTTCTTGCCAGCTTTCAGAGTACCCCAGTGTGAGTTATCTTATGTCTGACAAAGCTTGCTTTCAGAGTAAAAGAAGATCCAAACACTTATCAAGTATGTGGCTGTTCACCAGTGTTAGTTATCTTATGGCTGACTAAGCGTGATTTTTTAGAAAAAGAACATCCACACACTTCACAAGTATGTGGCTTTTTCCCAGTGTCAGTCATCATATGTGATACTAAATCGGACCTTTTTTATCCTTGGCGACGGCCAGCCAGTATGGATTATTTTTGGTATTCATTTTATTTAATTTCCTCATTGTCAGCGGCTTCTGATTTAATATTCAAATCTGCCCTCTATAAATAGAGGGCTTTTCACCAGTGTGAGTTCTCATATGTGTGACTAGGACTGATTTTTTAGAAAAAGAAGATCCACACACTTCACAAGTATGTGGCTTTTCCCCAGTGTGAGTTCTCAAATGTCTGACTAAGTCTGATTTTCGACAAAAAGAAGATCCACACACTTCACAAGTATGTGGCTTTTCCCCAGTGTGAGTTAATTTATGGCTGACTAAGCCTGATTTTTGAGTAAATGAAGATCCACACATTTCACAAATATGTGGCTTTTCACCAGTGTGAGTTCTCATATGTGTAACTAAGACTTGTTTTTGAGTAAAAGAAAAACCACACACTTCACAAATATGTGGCTTTTCCCCAGTGTGAGTTTTCATATGTCTAACTAACTGTGATTTTCGACAAAAAGAAGAACCACACACTTCACAAGTATGTGGCTTTTCCCCAGTGTGAGTTCTTATATGTGATGCTAAATCTGATTTTTCAGAACAAGAATATCCACACACTTCGCAAATATGTGGCTTTTCCCCAGTGTGAGTTCTAACATGTCTTACTAACCCTGATTTTTTAGAAAATGAAGATCCACACACTACACAAGTATGTGGCTTTTCTCCAGTGTGAGTTCTCATATGTCTGACTACATGTGATTTTTGAGAAAAAGAAACTCCACACACTTCACAGGTATGCGGCTTTTCTCCAGTGTGAGTTCTCATATGCATGACTAAGTTTGATTTTTTAGAACAGGAAGATCCACATACTTCACAAGTATGTAGCTTTTCTCCAATGTGAGTTATCTTATGGCTGACTAAGCCTGATTTTTTAGAAAAAGAACATCCACACACTTCACAAGTATGTGGCTTTTCACCAGTGTGAGTTATCATATGTGATACTAAATCGGATTTTTTAGTACAAGAACATCCACACACTTCACAAGCATGTGGCTTTTCCCCCGTGTGAGTTCTTATATGTCTGACTAAGTGTGATTTTTGAGAAAAAGAAGCTCCACACACTTCACAAGTATGTGGCTTTTCCCCAGTGTGAGTTCTCATATGTATGACTAAAATTGATTTTTTAGAACAAGAATATCCACACACTTCACAAGTATGTGGCTTTTCGTCAGCCTGAGTGCTCATATTATGACTAGGCCTGATCTATAAGAAAAAGAATATCCACACACTTTACAACTGTGCTGCTGTTCCCCGCTGTGAGTTATCTAATGTCTGACTAAGCTTGGTTTTTTAAAACAAAAATATCTACACACTTTCAAAGTTTCCCGAGTTTCTTTTGTGTTAGACTAAGACTGATTTACTTGAAAAAGAAGATCCACAACCTTCACCGATATGTGGTTTTACCTCACTGTGAGTTCTCATATGTTTTTTCTCCAGTGTTTTTATGTTTTACTCAATCGTATTTTACACATTACTGAAACCTTGCTTTAATCTTTATTGCAATTTTATTATTAATTTGCTTCAACTTGAAGATAAGAAGCTTATCAGATACCAAAAATTTACCCACAGTCTTATATATTGCAAAGAATTTAGCTTTTATAAGATGTTAGTTTTCTTTTCAAAATTTTCTTAGTTTCCAGTGTTCTAGAAAATTTTTTATTACTGATATAAGTTCGGGTGCTGTAAAAAATAATGTTTTCTTAAAAACACATTTTTCTTTCTACAAAAATTTTCTTAGTGCTATAGTTTCGGGTGCTGTAAAAATATTGTGTTCTTAAAATTACATACTCTTCTTTCGACAACATTTTTCTTAGTGATATAGTTTCGGATGCTGTAAAAAATAGTCTTCTTAAAACCATGTACTTTTCTGCAATTTGATCTCTTATTACCTTTTGTTCTATTCAACAAAAATATATTACCTTTAAGATGTGTTATGTTTTCACCACTGTTTCACAAAATCCATCAAATATTATTGTCAAGTATAATAAATCTTGCTGTAGATGTCGCTGTATTATCCAAATGAAGTATTAATTGTTTAAAAGATTATGTTTAAAGAAAATGATACTCCATTAAAATTGAATAATAGCGTCCAATCAGGAACATCTGTAAACATGAAATTCAATATTTTAGAATCTGCAATCACATATTTGTATTCTGATTGTTTATTGGGCCATAATCTAAAAGAAGGTTATATGTTTTATTGTGGTTAATATTATTGAATCGAACACAATATCTAAATTAATTTATTCTAAAAAGATTATGTTCCTTGTTTATTGTTGTCAATATTCTTGAGTTGGACACACTATCTAGATTAATTTAATATAAAAAATATCTGTTTATTGTTGTCAATATTATTGGATTGAATACAATACCTTGATTAATTCAATATAAAAATATTATCTGTATGTTTATTGTTGTCAATATTATTGGATTAAACACAATATCTAGATTAATTAAGTCAAAACAAAATTGTTTTTATTGTTGCCAATAATACAACTAGATTATTTTAATCTACAAAAAGTATCTGCTTTTTCCTTGTTGTCAATATTATTGGATTGAACACAATACCTAGATTAATTTAATCTAAAAAATTATGTTTGTTTATTGTGGTCATTATTATTTGATTGAACACAATATGTACATTATTTAATCTAAAAAATATCTGTTTATTGTTATCAATATTATTGGATTGGACACAATATCTAGATTAATTTGATCTAAAAACGTTATATGTTTGTTTATTGTTTCCACTATGTTAATTTAATCTAAAAAAATATCTGTTTATTGTTGACATTATACAGGATTGAACACAAGATCTAGATTAATTTAATTTTAAAACTTATGTTTGTTTATTGTTGTCACTATTATTTGATTGGACACAGGTGTTGCTTAAGATATAGTGTAATTGAAAATATTGCGTTTTTATGATTTATTATAGTTAAAGAGAAATATTTATTTGCATTCAGATATTGTTATTATGTCTGCTTATTGTTATTAATATTATGGGATTAAACTCGCAATATCTAGATTGCCATGTCAGCGTGGCTGCAGTCGGGATTGAACCCACTACACAAGTTTGTAGTGCAATTCAAATCTTGTCGATTGCTGAAGAATTGATGCTTCACCAAGGCTATCAATGGTTGATAAAGTACCTCGCCTTTCTAAATGGTCACCCATCTGCCAGGCTCAACGTTGCTTAACTTCAGTGATCTGGCGAGAACTGATCTGTCAATGTGATTATGCAGTATATGTGTATGTGTTTAGATTAATTTAATATAAAACGTTATATGAGAAAATAACCGGATATTTCCTAACTTGAGCAGATCCAGTCCATATAGGGTCTTGTTAATCTAGGTTTAGTCTAGTTGAAATTCTATCTAACTTTATTTTTATGATTTAGATCATAATGGGAAGAAAAAGATATATGAGTATTATGTTACAATTTATACATGTATTAACATGCATACATATATTATATAAGAATATAACAATATACAGTATTATGTTACAGTTTATATATGTATTCACATGCATACATATATTATATAACAATATACCAATATACAGTATTATGTTACAGTTTATATATGTATTCACATGCATACATATATTATATAACAATATAATATACAGTATTATGTTACAATTTATATATATATATATTCACATGCATACATATATTATATAACAATATAAAAATATACAGTATTATGTTACAGTTTATATATGTATTCACATGCATACATATATTATATAACAATATAACAATATATAGTATTATGTTACAATTTATATATGTATTCACATGCATATATATATTATATAACAATATAAAAATGTACAGTATTATGTTACAATTTATATATGTATTCACATGTATATATATATTATATAACAATATAAAAATGTACAGTATTATGTTACAATTTATATATGTATTCACATGCATACATATATAACATTATAACAATATACAGTGGGTAGCAAAAGCAATATTTCGACCAATAAGAAATGTCATTCTTAAAAAGTCATTCAATGATACTACAATATTTCGACCAAATAGAAGCACCTCAGGATTCCGCTCTTTACAAGTCAGTTGATAACATTTCTCAGACACTGCACATATTGTCCTTTTAATTACTGTTTTTAAATAGTTAAACTAAAGGAACGATCTAATGATATGCGCCAGGAAATCATAGGAAGATGCAAAGGAGTACAGGAAAAATAGGTTCAGAAGTAAATTTGGTGGTGAGTACAGTTGGGGCTATCGTGCGAAAGTGGAAAACAACGGATGGTAATACTAAAAATCTTCTAAAAAGAGGTCAACTACATAAATTAAATGATGTTAGTACTCGTTATATTGATTTTAACGTGGAGAAAGAACCATTTCTGACTCGTTCATAATATACATAACAACTAAAAATGCTTGTTTGAATTCAACTCCACTTTAGACCTATTAAATCATTCCCCAACAAATTTTTATTGCAGACAGAAGCCACAAACGATAATTAGAAAATGACCCCTTCCCATATTCAGGATATCATAATAAACCTAGAAACTTCGAAGGAATGTTCGGTTGAAGTTAGCTTGGGTATCTCCAAACTCTTCAACAAATGAATTGCCAAATCTTTCTTTCATGACTAATAATTGTGAAATCGTCTCTCTGTTACCAGTTTTCAAGAATTATGCGTACTGAACTCCTAAAATTATTGCCCCATTAGCCTCCCCTCCCTCTCTTCGCCTGGTGCTATCAGATCAGACTTTCTGAAGATATTGGCTTCCTGAGATGAAATGTACAAAACATTGATGCTTTTTAGTTTTCTTCCTCCTTTTGCAAAACATATTCTGCAAAACCAAAAACAAAAAAAAACAACCAATATTCCCCCCTTTTCCTTCTTCCTATTTGTCCTTTCTATATCCAAACTTCCTAACTGGTTTCCTAACTTAAAGTGTACCAAACATTAATACATTCTCCCATTGAAAAACTCGTTCATGTTCTGCAGAGCAGGGAACAAAAAACTATAAAATCCACTATAAAATATCCAAACCAAACACTGCAAACTAGCGATTGAAGATACAAAGAGCTTGGAGAATAAAAGCCTTCTACAAAATAACTGAATCCAACATGAATATTATTTCCAAAATCGTTGAGTCTAATTAATCAAGTATTTGTCCACAACCTCATAATTATGTGGCTGATATGCATTACAACAGAGAAGACAATCGGGTGTTTATTTTTGGAATTAACTGGAAATTTTATTTTGGTTTTGCTTCACACAGCAATGGGATAAGGAAACTTTCTGGATCCATATTTGGCTTAACATTACATGAAAGACATTGATATAAGGTTTGTTCAAAGCATAAAGTCATAACCCAAAATTAACTCCTTTCCTGACAATATGGATTTAGGTGAGCTTGCTCTACTACAGACCACCTAATTGTAATCTCTTAAAGTTATAAGGCAGGGGAAGTCATAGAAGAAGCGCTAAGTAATTCTCTTGAAAATCAAATGCTATGGAATTATTTAGTACTAGCAGGGGTACCCGGCGTTGCTCGGATGTTTCGAGGTGTGTGCGGTTTTGAGTAAATCAAAACAAAAGAATAAAAAAAAATCGTTGCCCGGGTGTTTGTTTCCGGGGTGGGGATTGTTTAAAAAAAAAAAGTGATGTTAGGTAAGTAGGAAGGATCAAACCCGGAGTATTGGGGCGAAGTTGGAAAATTAAGTGTGAAAAAAAAAAACATGCAATGTTAACAACTCGGCCACCAAGAAAATCCATTTTAGGTGTTTATGAAAAAAAAAAGACTATGGTAGGTCAGCGCGAATGTGAAAATATAATGTGAATTGTCCGGCATGCTAACCACTATGCCACGGAGCACTGCAACTGAGTTTAGTGATTTTAAGTAACTTAACATGAAAGAAGTGAACGGTTTTATTAAATTAAATTTTGAATAGAAAAAGGTACACATTCTATAATGAAAAAGATTAGAAACTTCCCATAAGAATTTCCTATCAGAGTTTTAAAACATTGACCTGACAGGAATATGGGTGGAGTGTGGACAATACTTATGAGACTGCCATGCTGATAATTCACAGCAAAAATAACTATAAATAATGATAGAAGGGAGAATTGGCTTTCCTATTTGTATAAAGCTCTTGGATACACAATGTTTGATGTTCTACCCTCTGGTGCTAATATATATAGATTGTGTGGGGAACCTACCCGTGAACATCCTACATAAAACTGTCCGTGACTAAAGCAAGAAGAAACTAAGTTCAGACCAACCACTACCAAGGTTTGTCCTTGCGACTTATTTATTGTCATGGCAAAACATAATTTTATTGGGAACTGAAGCCTTTTAAATGGAATTGTTGAATCTGATGGAATAATTGGTATTCTAGGAAAAAATGTCAATTCGCCTGTAGCTACACCAGTCAATATGACTGCTTCTATCACATGAGGTTGCATTCGTGTTACACATAATCTTGTTCCATTGCATAGTCGTGGAGCATCAAGGTTTCTGAGTAACACAATTGGACATCCAGATTTCAGTTTTAATTTGTGTGGTGGCATACCAGGTAATTGCAAGGAATTTAAAAATTCTGTAGGGTACTGTACAGCATGATCATTATCTACAGTAGAATCTAGAGAAGTGTAAATTTGTTCCTCACCTGGAATTTCATCAAGCAGTCGGTCATTGATGATGTGTACCATATAATTTTTTGGAGCTAAAATTGTTCTTTCTGTTAGCCATTGAGGATTAGTATAATTTGCAGCTATATTTGGGTAAACTTTGTTACAAAGTTCTGCGAGTGAGGAAACAATTGATCCAATACTTGAAGTAATTACAATATTACCATGTTTGTCTGTTGGAATTTTGCCATCTCCAATTTGTAGAAGTATGGAAGCAAATTTATCAGCCAATGGGTCACTATTAAGATGGACACGCATGTTTGTAGATAAGGTTACAGTCTTGATGTACTTCCACAAATATGACAATTTAATGCAAGCATCGAGCTCATCCGCAGGACTTCCACGTGGAACAATAGGAAGCGTTTGTCGGAAGTCACCAGATAATAAAAGTGTGATGCCACCCATGACAACATCACGTGACTTGAGATCACACAATGTTTTATCTAGAGCTTCAAATGCTTTTTTATGTGCCATTGTACATTCATCCCATATGATCAAGGAACAATTCTGTAAAATTTTAGCTGAATCTGATCCTCGTTCTATATGGCAAATTGGAATAGAATATTTTATTAATGATAATGGCAATTTGAATGTGGAGTGAGCTGTTCTACCACCAGGAAGAAGGGTTGCTGCAATACCTGATGATGCCACAGCTACAGCTATTTTTCCTTCTGACCTTACTTTTGCAAGAATTAACTTGGTAACAAATGTCTTTCCTGTTCCTCCTGGTGCATCAAGGAATATAAGGCCGTCTTGCTGATCTTCAACAGTATTAACTACAGTTCGAAAAACATGAATTTGCTCACTATTTAGTTTTGCAATACCGTCCCGAACAATTGATGCTTGCTCATGTGGTTGATAGCTAATTTAACGTGTCCAAGCAGTAACAATAGGATGTGTATTAGATCTATCAGGTGAGGTAAGACCCAAATCTGTCAGTGGTTTACCATTCATCTTATATGTAATATCTTCATTATGAACCAGAGCAGTATTGAAGATTTTGTCTGTAAAAGTTATGTAGCATCCCAGTGGTTATCATCATCAAGCAGTCCATGTGCAGCACATGCATCTCTGAATGTATTCATAATTTGACCATGAATATTTTTAGATCATTAAAGTTCTGTGGACCTCTAACATGATGTAGAAGCAGTCTCAAACAGAAGCATTCAAAATGATTTGGATGCACGGTGTATACCCTGCCCAAAACTTCAGTTTTTTTAACACACGGGTAGCCTTGAACTGACCTACCCTGTAAGCGTCGCTTAAATATTTTATTATGAGTGTCCCATGTATAATAAGCGGGAATTTCAGCATACAGAAGTGTATGTGCGAAAGCGTCTGTTTTACACAAATTGAAAAACGCTGTCAAAGTAGTTGGAGGTGAATGTGCAACTCTATCAGCTGCGTTATTTTCAGTGAAGTAAACCCGCTGTCCATTTTCTAGATGCACTGTGGGATGATGCGCATGTATGTGGAAGTTAAGTATTCTCCAAATGGCTTCATTAGTGGAAATATAACGGCCGGTTTCATATCTCTTAACTTCATCATGAGCATTATTTTCCAATGTGAAGACAGCTTGATCACTGCCTTTATTTACATATTTACAAATGTACTTAATTGATTTTACACTATTACAATATTCGACATTGATATGTGCATTAAAAATCTTACAAAGGGGTTTATTATATGGTACAACCCATCGGTTGTCTACATGAAACGTTGCATTCCCAGGGAGGGTAACTGTTGTTTCAAAGCCTTCAGCATCAGTAGGCAATCGTCGATATAATGGGTAACCATTTTGATCTGACCGAGTTTCATTTAAAAATTTCTTTGGATATCTCTTAGAGCATTTTCCTTCTTTGAGACATGGTGCAGAGCTGTTTAATGTTCCACATGGTCCATGAATCATGTTGTGTCTAATGATATCATGTAAAACTGGATCTGTTACAAGATCAGGAATTTCTGCACTGATAACAGAGTCTATGTCAGAGGATCTCAATTTTTGCTTAAGCCAAACCAGACAATGAGCATGTGGCAATCTTCTTTTCTGCCACTCAACAGTGTACATATATGCTACAACCACTCCGAAAATATTTCCTTTTGTAAGTAAATCCATAAGGACACGTAGCTTTAGATGAAAAACTCTTGCTATGAGGTCATGCCGATCATGTGGTTGTTGATATGGAAGGAGTTCATTCACAATCTCTGGCCATTTGGGATTGCAGGTAAAAGTTATGAATAAATCAGCAGTTCCATGTTTTCTCACATAGACCAATGCATCTTGTGTGCGTTCATGCATATATCGTGGTCCCCCAGTAAATGTTGCTGGTAGTATGGTCAAACGGCCCACATTTTCAATGTTGCCATCAATATTTACAGAATCTCTTAAGTGAATGTAATCAGCAACTCTTAGCTCCCTCTGATGAGTTTTAATGTAGATAAGCCTCTCATGCTCTATTTTAGCATACATGTCAACTATGTATTGTTGGAATAGGTTCCTACATTTAATCAGAATATTAAAACTGTCGTCACGGACCATAATTCGGAATGCGTAGAAAGCATTAGCTGATATTTTTTTTCCTATTACTAACTCTTTATTTTGAGGATTTGTCTGCCATACAAAGAAATTATAACCTTCTTGACCTGTCCAATGAATGATTGGGTACTGTAAAGCATCATATGCCCAATGTGTTACAGCAATACGCTGTAGTTGATGGTTTCTGCGATGCAAGATGATATCTCGCTGATGAAATTCTTGACCGACTCTTACAACAGCAACCTCAGGTGCATCTGGAACATTGAAACAACGTTTATGTTCTTGTCTTGAAGTTTTATCAGCATGTATAACTACTTTGAAATCATCACATGGAGCATGCTCCATAGCCATCTTGAAGTTTTTGATAAAGTTATTTTCTCGGTGAAGCATATTTTGCAAATCAAGAACAATGTCAAACTTTGTTTTGGGAGCATAATTACATCTTGTCGTAGCTTCTTGCTGATCATCATCCATGAAATATATTTGAAGATACTGTGGATTGCCAGTATCAATGGGAAGCAAAGACCCAAGTCTATGAGAAATCTGCCCACAAACTTTAAATGTCGGCATGTAGACTCCTTCACGTATTTGTTCAGCACCGAAGCTTGTCATACTGAAGCAGTTATTGTAACTCCGGATGTTGTTCAAGAAATGTGTTCAGTCAATTGAATTGTTATCAATAAGTGAGCGTAATGGTTCAGGAGGTATACCTAAATCTGGAAGAATAACTTTTCCACCAGAACAACAGATACCTGGTGATTCCCGATTCCATTTCTTTGCTTTGCATTGTCTGCAAGGTGTCCCATTACTCAATGTGCCAATTTGAACATCTGAGCGTAATTGATAAGTACGTGTAGCCTCATATGTACGTCCTTCGTGCAACCAAAAAGATGATTTAGGAGCAGTTGTGCGTAATGCGTGTCTCTGCATTGCTTCTAATATAGCCTGTCTGTTTTGCACAACCCTAAGTTACACGTATGTGTTTATATCCGTATGTTATGACTGGTCCACCTCATATAAGTCTGGGTCAAAAGTAACTTGATGTGACCCATAGTTCTGATTTGCATTTTCGTTCAAGGAAGTACCAGAAGTGTCTTTCTGAGACTGTTCATAATGTTCCCATTGTCGACTTCTTTTTCTGGTTGCTGTTGTATTACGACTAAGGGAAGTCTTTCTTGGTGGCATATTTTATAAAAGATTGTATTGTGTAAAAAGTGAAAAATTGTTATATACTCAACTAATGAGCTCTATGGTCTTGATGTTTGACTTTTGATATTTGATTGCCTTTTCAACTGAAAAAGAAAAAAACTGACAGAATTAAGTTTATGTTTTTATTGCCCCCCCTTCTACCGATGAAAGAAATAAATTCAACGTTTCCATTAATGAACGAAATGTATGAATCTACCACATTATGAATCGATGTAGATAATATATGAGGGGAGTAAAGTTTATGTAAATGCAAACATCGGACTGTATTTTGCAAACGAAATAAACCGGTAATCATGTATATTTATTTGTTATTTATTGCGGACAAAAATGGAAATAATCATAGTTCTTGTAGTGGCCAATTTTTGCGGAAAAAAAACATTGCTGTGGATGTTTCCAATACCCCGGTTTTGGGGAAGTTATAATCGCCCCCCCCCGGCAAACAGAAGGACGCAAATATGTAAACTGTGCCAAACTGGGCGGGTAAAAATGAGGGACTTAGTTGTGCAAGCCGATTCATCCTAAATTTTTTGTAGGTTTCCTATGAGTTTTCTATTGTATTCGAAAGAGTAAGGAGTAAACTTAATGTGCCAAAGGGGAAAAAAGTATTTGTACACGTGAAAAATAAAGTTTTCTGGGTCTATTTCCGAGTTAATTAGTAAAGTGAACTGCTAAGAAAAGAAAACACCTTGTTAGTACAAAACATGAATTAATTAGAGCCAAACCGAATGGTAATGGCGTTCGCAAAAAACAACAAAGTAAAATTTCGTACATGACGCAATGGAAAATGTGTGTTAAAATCATTGGTAGATTTCCCCCCCCCCAAAAAAAGGAAGTAAATAAAGAACGAAATAAAAAGTGGAGAAAGAGAGGTTCTACTGCAAACCGGAAAGAATAAAAATGCAACAATATTGAATAACCCCAAGAATCGTACGCTGAAAAATGTAAGTATGTGTATTTCATGTTAGTATTAAAATTTATAGTTTTTATTTATGTAGTTTGGTAGGGTAAAGTAATTAGCCAGATATAGTTTTTGTATTATCTCCTGGTGTTATTGTTATTATTATTTTTTTTTTTTTCTTAAGTAATTGTGTATTTGTTTTGGTTTATTGGTTGTTGTTGTTTTATTATTTTGGTATATTTTATTTTGTGTAAGCGATCCGTTGCAGACGATGTGTTTTTGAAGTAAACCTGTTTGTCTGCATTGTGGTCGTTGTCGTAGTCGGTTTCTTCCCATTCGAATGTCGTCTGCTGACATTCAGATAGGCTTTGTATCAATGGTTTAATGAAACTTCCATCAAGGGGAAAAAAGTAATAAATTGCAAAAAAATAATAAATAAATAACCACTGATGTAATAAGTCACCCGTCCCCTGAATATGAATTCCGAAATTAGTGGAAACATAGCATAATATAAAAGTAAAAAATAAAAAAAAAAGAAGTCGTATTATCGTCTGACAGCGATCGCCCGATCCATGGCTAACGTGTAGTAACGTAAACCGGCTCCCAAGAAAAAGAACAAAAAGGGAAGTCCATGTACGTGAATATCGCCGCATATAAAACTCTATTTACCTGAATGTCGTCTGATAAGTGGTACGGTGAAAAAGTAAAGGAACGTGGCACAAATAGAGTTGGATACACAAGTAAGAGTCGTAGAGTGATAGAGTGTAAGTAAAACCTGGAATATCAGGTTGTTTCGTTTCGTTTTAACAATGGAAAGAGCAGAAAAAGGAAAGAAAAGAAAGAAAGAAGGAAAGACCGAAAGGAAAGATTATAAAGGAAGTTTGGTAAGAAATAGCTTTACAAAAGTGAAATATCGTGTAGACTGAAAACATAGGAAAAGTAGTCCCCCCACCACCATCAGCACAACAAAAGAAAATGAAAATGAAAATGTAACGATGTTAAACATACCGTCCCGTAAATCGCAGTTCTGATTTTTAGAAAACCCTACCAATGCGAGTCTAAAGTTAATGTAAGTCGAGTAATCGAAGTAATGTGTTCGGTAATGCAATTCAAGATAACGTATAGCGTTTAGTTTGTGTTTATGTTTATTGAAAGAAAGAGAAACATAGGGAAGTACCCCCACCACCATCACCCAAAAAGCGAAAAAGACAACGAAAGGTAAGAAAGAAAGAAAGAAAAAAGAACGAAAGGAAAGAGCAAAACGGAAGTAGTGTTTGTGAAAGTAAGTTTGGTGCATTTCACGTAAATGTCAATTCAGGTTTTCATAAAACTCTAACCACGCGGGTTATAACGAAATCGAAGTAATGCAATTGTGAATTCAATTCCAGGTAACGGATTGTGTTCTGTTTTAATCTAATTTTATTATAATAAATAATAAATGCTTTATAAATTGTGTTTATGTTTTATGCTAACCAATGGCAAAGTAAGCGTGGTTCGTTTCAGCGTAAGTCCAGTCCAGTTTTTAGATAAATTCTAACCGGTGGTCGGTTTTAAATGTCTCCTGTGAACGGTCTGGAACGGTGTAAGTGAGTGGCGGTGGAAGGATGAATTTAGTAGAGAGAGTATACTTTACTACTTCCATTAGATGTAACCGATTTTTACAGTGGACTCTCACCAGACAGAATATAGGAAACTCTGATCAGCGAGATACTGGATATGTAATAAGCCTATAACATACGGCAGATGTCGTGATTCAGTTTGTGAATGATACGGCTGCACCAAATATATACAGGTGCAGTCCTATAAAGGTCAAAGTCCGAAGGGAAAAAATGAGTTCATTTTATTTATATAGAGATAGTATTACTGAACATATATTTAATGGACTTAATATAATCAAATCCTTCTCATACAACAGAAAAAAACACAATATTAATGCGGGTGAGCCACATCCATCAATAATAATAATAAAAATAAGAAGAAGATGAAGAAGAAGAAGAATTGCACAATAAAAATTCAAACTCTATCTTCTTTTATAAAATAAGAATAATGAAAAAATAATAATAAATATTTAAGATTGCAAAACAGCCAACACAATGACTGGGGTAAGACTGTATTAAAACAAAATTAAAGAAACCTACAAATTAAATAACCCTATGATGTTTACTATTGCAAAATAACCAACACGATGACTGGGTCGAGTATAAATTTGGAAGGAAATTAAATAAACCTACAAATTAAATAAACCCAAGATGCTTAACTCTTGCAAAACAGGCAACACGATGACTGGGTCGGGAATAAATTTGGAAGGAAATTAAATAACACTACAAATTAAATAAACCTACGATACTAAACTCTTGCAAAACAGCCCAATCGAGAATAAATTTGGAATGTGAATTAATCACTAATGTGATATTTATCGGTAATACAACATCTTCATGTTAACAACCATAGAACTATTTTGTCATAATTAATTTTTGGGGATTTGTCTATAAATACGTTTTGTCAAAATTCATTGGGAATTACTTTAAAAAATCGTCATCTTATTTGTTTTTTTATTACATTTTCATCCCAAACAAAATGAATTGCCATTTTAATGTAGGGGGCTATTATCAAGGGCAGCAAATACTGGGGTACTATGTAAGGATTTGTGCAACAAGATGTAGGTGCACGTTACACTTGAACTTCCGCATGTCAGTACAGTTGGGGAAACACGGACCTGGAATGCAATTCCAGAGTCTAGCGGTTCTGGGGAAGAAACTACTGGAGTAGAAAGATCTTTTATATCTAGGGATCTCTACTGTGTGGGGGTGGGATTTAGCTGCCTGTCGGGTTTGTTGAAGGTGTCTATGTCGTGGGCGAACAAGTGTCTGCAGTTCGCCAGAACATTTTCCATAAAAATACTTATAGAACAGGCAGAGCAATGCAAAATTTCATCGATGAGACAGAGGCTGAAGCTTAGATACCAGATTGGCGACTCTCTTTTTAACCTTGTCTAGGAGCGAGAGACTAATAGCAGATGCATCAGCCCAAATGTGACAGCAATTCTCCATACATGGACGAATGGTGGTCTAGTTGAAGTTAGCCAATGGGCATCTCATAACATCTATGTAAAAATAGAAGTCAAAAGAGAGACAGATTGGAGCAACTCGACTAAATTTTAAGCAATTTAATCATGCGACCAGGACCAGCTTGTTTGTCGGGGTTATTTCACCAACAAGAAGCGGAGGTGTAAGAAAAGACAGTAAGGGCTTGCAACGAAATGCTGACGTTGCTTACAAACAGTCTTTTCTTGTAAAGGTAACAATT
This sequence comes from Euprymna scolopes, assembly GCF_053919585.1. Lineage (NCBI taxonomy): Eukaryota > Metazoa > Mollusca > Cephalopoda > Sepiida > Sepiolidae > Euprymna > Euprymna scolopes. The sequence goes on from NC_136527.1 coordinate 191,177,166, forward strand.
AACTAGTAACATTTGCCGAACAACAGTAACGAGGTAATCAGTCTAAGAGACGTCAACCGACTAGCAAGCTAGGTAACTAGCTTCTTAACTAATCACTAACCCGTAGTGAGACAACTCCTTTTATACATACTAACTGTCAGTGGCGAGAATTCCAACGTGATTTCCAACGAGATTAGAATGTCAATTAAACTTAGTAGGAATTAGACACCCAGTTTTCCAGTAACGGCAAAACAGCAGTTCAGTGTCTTTTCTTCCCTCCGACCCACCCCCCGGTAAGTCAAATCAATTTCAATTCTTACATGTTTTCAATAAAATCTAATTCTATGTAGAAGAAAGAAAATACTCAAAATTAATTTTTAAGCAATTTAATCATGGGACCAGTAACAGTTTGTTTTCAATAAAATCTAATTCTATGAATTTAGGCAGAAAATACTCAAAATTAAAATACTTGTAAAACATAAAGATGCAACATTGTTATTAGATTGTGACTCTTCTTGAATTCTGTCTATGACAAAGATAGTTGTGGTAGTTATACCAGACCAGATGTAGCAAATTAGTGTTTTGACCCTACGAATGGCTCAGAAAAATAAGCACACATGGGTACTTAGGACTTTTCCTGTTTTTGTAATTTTAAAAAGTAAACATTGATTTAATGATTATTTTTTATTGTGTCTTGAGAATTATTTTTATTATTGAATGACTTGATGTTTGAACGCAGAACCCAGAATGCTACTCACTCTCCAGAATGTGCTGCTGCCATTGCGCACAGAAATCACCTTTTCCACTGCTTCCAACGTAATAGATGTATGGAAACTAAAGCCGTTTTCAGGACTGCCAGCAACCATTGTAAGAAAGTAATAAGGAACGCAAGAGTGTTGTATGCTCAATCTGTTAAGTCCAAAGTAGCTGAGCAGCGGCTTGGTTCCCACCAGTTTTGGCAAATAGCAAACAGAATCCTGAACAGAAGCGTGTGCTCCATCCCAACTATTATCAATGGACCTGAGGTAATCTCGTCAGCATCAGACAAAGCCAAACTCTTTGTCAAGAACTTTGCAGCTAATTCTACCCTTTGCGACCAAGACCGCCAACCCCCAATATTTCCTCCTGTATCAGAAAACACGCTATGTGATATACGTATATCTGTACGTGATGTTGCGAAGCTAATCAAAAACCTTGATTCGAGTAAAGCAACTGGCCCTGATGGTATTCCAATTATAGTACTCAAAAAACTTCAACCTGAACTAGCGCCCATACTTACAAAACTGTTTAAACGTTGTCTTAAGGAGAATAGTTTCCCATCTCCCTGGAAAATCTCATCAGTATGCCCTGTATTTAAGAATTCAGGTGATCGCTCATCCCCCTCTCAGTACAGGCCAATAAGTCTCCTGTGCGTCATGAGTAAGTTGCTAGAATCTGTGTTAAATTCAGAAGTAATCAAACATCTCAACAAAAATAACCTTCTTAGTGACACTCAATATGGTCTCCGTTCTGCTAGATCTACAGCAGATGTCCTTACAGTTATATTGCATAGGATTAGCAAATCTCTCGACGGTGGCAATCTTTCTAGGGCAATTGCTCTTGACATATCTAAAGCCTTTGATAGGGTATGGCATAAAGGTTTACTTCAAGGTTTTTTTATGTATAAACCTTGTTACCTGTAAGATTCTTACATGCAGAGCTAACACATAAGGAACAATTCAAGACTGTAATAATATATATTGCTCATGTAAGCTATTATCACACGTTCTTATGTTACTACCAAATTATTGCACCAATGAATTAACTTACCCCTTTGTTTTGTTTTGTTTTAAATAAATAATGTAGTTTTATGTATATAACAAATTATAGTGATTCAATGAAATAAAAAAATTTTTTTCTTATATCAAATATGTTTATTATTCTAAGTAAGACAAAGAATACTTTAGAAATTTTAGATGATAGAGATAGTAGACGTCTAAATCCTATAATATATATATAGGATAAGGAGACAAAATTTCTAAAGTGTAAAATTATTTGATATAAAAAAGTTTTGTTTTTTTTAATTTCATTGAATCACTATAATTTGTTTTATTTGCTCTATCCTGTATATCGAGCAATTTCTATTTAGATAGGATAATAATATAGAATATTACGGCTAGTAATATTTTGTAAATCTTGTAATAATCGCAGGTTTCCATACCAGCTGATTGTTAGATAACTTTATTCAGAATATATATATATATATATATATATATATATATATATATATATATATATATATATATATATATATATTAAGTAATGTGATTTATAATTTAAAAATTTTTTAAATTTAAAAATCAAAATTTAATTAAATTAAAAATCAGTTTCATAAGAAGAAACAACAACACAGTCAATTATCTGTACGATCGTTTCGGAAATCCGTGCTTTTTATTTGTGGTATACATGAAGTCACGTAGAACAATTACACATAGTTTTTTTGGTAAGCACGGTCTCCTCATCAGAAAATTTAGGAGGATTTCTATTGAATTGAAAAGACACCAAAAATAAATCTAGCATTAAAAGTAAGGCAGATGAATCTGAAAAATTGAAGTAAAAGGTTTGGATTTAAAATTTATAAGAAAATTAATAAGAAAATTGGTATAGGTTAGAGATAGAAATGAGTAGAAAAAATATATATTTCTTTGAATTTACATAATAAATTTGATTTAAAAATATATAGATATATAATTACCTTTTGGTTTTTCTTTTTTTGAAATCAGGAACTGTATTTAAAGTAGTCATTTAGATGTTTGCTATAGCTTTTTATTTTATTGAATGATGAATTTTAAAAGGGCGACGCTCGTGCAGTAAATTGTTTCCGTTAGCGTATTTTGATTTAAAGACGCTACAGTTAATATCTATATAGAGAGAGTATTTATTTTGCAAGTTTTTAAGGGGAGATAATTGTCATGGCTTTATTTATTATTTGATTTACGAGTCTAAGGGCGGTAATTGGTTTAACTTAATTTATTAAAAAAAAATATATATAAGCTATTTTTACTAATGAGTAATTTTTAATGATTTAAGGTGGTTTATATTTATTAAATTTAAACCAACGTTTATGATTACATGATAGAAGCTCGTGTCTTGAATTTATTAGTTTGGTTGTGCTTTTTATATCTTCATATTTTAAAATTTACTGCACGAGCGTCGCCCTTTTAAAATTCATCATTCAATAAAATAAAAAGCTATAGCAAACATCTAAATGACTACTTTATCGTACAGATAATTGACTTTGTTGTTGTTCCTTCTTAGGAAACTGATTTTTAATTTAATTAAATTTTGATTTTTAAATTTTAAACATTTTAAAAATTTTTTAATTATAAATCACATTACTTAATATTGAATTAGCTCTAGGACATTTAACTATCGAGCTTATTATATATCTAAATTACAACGAGCATTTCCTGTATTTTAATTAAACTAGTAATTTCACTATTACATTAAAATACACTTAGCTCTTTAGACTATTATTCTAATCTCCTTTAAATTATATATATATATATATATATATATATATATATATATATGACCATCGGCTGTTGGAATGTGCAGACACTGCTTGACTTGCCATCAGCAATAATGCGTGCAGAGCATACATCTGCTCTTGTATCTAAGAAACTTCAACGTTATGATATGGACATAGTTGCTCTGTCTGAGACCAAGTTGGCTAATGAGGGTCAGTTTTCTGAGTTGGCTGGGGCCTACACCATTTTCTGGAGTGGTAGAGCGGATGGATGTAAGGGGCAATCAGGCGTGTCTTTTGCTATAAAGGCATCAATTCTTTATCGCCTGGAAGAACTTCCCTGTGGTGTGACTGGCCGGATGATGACTATGAGGTTACCTCTGGTAAATGGTCGTTATACATATTTTTTTAGTATCTATGCACCCACTATGGATGCAACAGAAGATGAAAAGGTTGCTTTCTACCTTGCTTTGTGCAGTGTAGTTAAACGCATTCCCTCTGCTGATAAGATCTTCATTCTTAGAGATTTTAATGCTAGGGTGGGAAGAGATTTTGAAACTTGGGATGTGCTGGGTAAACACGGAATGGGCTAGTGTAATAGCAATGGTTTGATGTTGTTGCAGTTTTGTTCAGAGGTGGGTTTTAAAATCGGTAACACCGTGTTTCCGCAGAGGGACAAATACAAGTCGACCTGGTTGCATCCTGGTTCCAAACAATGGCACTTGATAGACTATGTGTTAGTCAGAAACCGTGAGATGAGGGATATCTGCAGTGTTCGTGTCATGCGGGTTGCAGAGTGCTGGACCGACCATCTGTTGGTGCGTGCAAAGATTAAGTGTGTTGTGAAGCCCAATAAAGGGGAGCTAGTGTGGCTATTCCAAACAGACTTACTGTTGCCAGTCTATGGGAAAATATTGTGAGGGAGAAACTAGTTAAGGAGGAAGAGATTGATTTTGAAAACACTTGGCCTGCTTTTAAGGAATCTGTCTATGAGGTATGTGAGAAAGTATTAGGTTGTTTTGAGCATAAACATCAGGATTGGTTCAATGAGAATAATACTGAAATTCAGGCTCTGCTTGATTCAAAGGCCAGGGTATTGCACGCTTATCTCGGGGGTGGTTTGACAGATGGTGAGCAAGATCGATTGAGGGACAAGTTAAGACAACCAAGTATGAGGTGCTGAGGAGGTTGCGTAACATGCAGGATGAATGGTGGAGGCTGAGGAAATACAGCTCGCCTCAGATAAGAACAACGCTTAGGTCTTATACAGCCTACTGTGTGCGGTTTACGGACCATCCAGATCACCTATCCCTCCTCTGCGCTCGAGGGATGGTGGGAATCTTCTTCGAGACCCTACCGACATTCTTCATAGATGGAGGGAGCATTTCGATGACCTGAACAGACCTACTTATGTTGATCAAGAGTTTGTTAGGTCGATTCCTAGCAATCTGGTCAAGGATATCTTGGCAGAGGTTCCTTATCTCCAGGAGGTTGAAGCAGCTGGCCATAAGCTGAAAAATGGAAAGTCGCCTAACCTGAATCGTTTGCATGTGGAGGTCTTTAAATGTTCTGGATTCAAGATGATGCAACGCTTAGTGGACTTGTTGCAGACTGCTTGGCAGGATGTGTGTATGCCGCAGGATTGGCGGGATGAATTGATGGTAGTGCTATACAAGAGGAAGGGTAGCAGAGATGAATGTTGAAATTATCGGGGCATCTCTTCGCTGTCAGTACTCGGTAAGGTGCTCTGTAGGATCATGCTAGACAGAATGCTGGAGCACATTGCTGACGAAGTTTTGCCTGAATCGCAGTATGGTTTCAGATTTTGTCGAGGGATAGTGGATATGATTTTTACAGCCAGGCAACTACAGGAGAAATGTATAGAACAGCAAAATGGACTGTATCAGGTGTTCATCGATTTAACTAAGGCCTTTGATACAGTCAATATGGATGCTTTGTGGGAGATTCTGAAAAAGCTTGGCTGTCCTGACAAGTTTGTAACCATCTTAAAGCTCTTCCACGATGATATGAAGGCTGTGATCAACATTGGGGGAATGTTGGCTGATCCTATCGCAGGAACAAATGGTGTTAAGCAAGGAGACATTCCAGCACCCACACTCTTTGTGTTGTATTTCTCCATGGTATTTCCTTAAAAGTTTTGTAAATATTTAATATTAAAGAAAATGTTTTGTGAATATATATATTTTTTTCTTTTGAATCTTTAAAAGTTTTGTAAATATATTTTTAAAAAATCTTGCTCGTGAACATTCGAATATGTCCGCTATTTGACCTGTTGACAACAAGGTCGAACAAACGGTGCCTCTTGAATTGTTCGCTTATTTTTATTGTCTGCTTCGGGGTATCTAATCTTTACTTGATCCAAGATTTTTGAAAAATAAACTTTATTCAATTTAATCTTTAGAAAACATCTTATATATCCTGTGGTTGCGATAATATAGGAATAATCAAGAAACAGTGTTTATGAAATAAAGGGATGACTATGTACTGAACATTTAAATGAAAGAAGGAAAGTTTATTAACGTATTTACAGGGAGACAATGTGTAGTGTTTATCGTGTTCAGTTCAGGGAGGATCTCTCTTCTCGTATATCCGATGACCCATGTTTGCAATTCAAGGGACATAACTCCCAGAAGAGTTACCTTCCCCTGAAACAATATATAAGGTAAATAAAAGAGCGTTTAAACAAGTTACACGGCGAGCAGTAAATTGTAAAATATTGATTTGTGCCCTTTTTTATTCTCTACCATATTCACATCCGGGAGGCGGTGCATCATTTTACAACATTAACCTACTTCTCTATCAAAGAAGGCGTTAATGCATGGGAGGATGGCACAACCTATGACAAATAAAACCTCTCTTGTACTAGCTACAATGATGATAACGCAGAACATGGTTGAAAGTAGCAAACAAATTAGAAACAGGTACGACACTTTCATCGTTGTTCGTTTAATGCTGATTTTATGTAAAACAGACAGACTAATAAACAATCAAGAAAAAGTGTTTATGAAATAAAGGGATGACTATGTACTGAACATTTAAATGAAAGAAGGAAAGTTTATTAACGTATTTATAGGGAGACAATGTGTACTGTTTACCGTGTTCAGTCGAGGGAGGATCCCTCTTCTCGTATATCCGGTGGACAATGTTTGCAATTAAAGGAACATAACTCCCAGAAGAGTTACCTTCCCCTGAAACAATATATAAGGTAAATAAAAGAGCGTTTGAGCAAGTCACACGGCGAGCAGTAGATTGTAAAGTATTGATTTGTGTCCTTTTCTATTCTCTACCATATTCACACCCGGGAGCCGGTGCATCATTTTACAACATTAAACTACTTCTCTTTCAAAGATACGTAATGCATGGGAGGATGGCAAAACCCATGACAAATAAAGCCTCTCTCGAACTAGCTACAATGATGATAACGCAAAACATGGTTGAAATGAGCAAACAAATTAGAAACAGGTATTACACTTTCATTATTCTTCGTTTAATGCTGTTTTTTGTGAAACAGGCAGATTATTAAACAGGTTTAAGTCTGGAATAATGAGTGAAGGTCATCGTAAGTTTAACCGAATCGAGTTTGATAACAATAAGTTGCAATTCCCATTACGTAATCATGACGTCATAGTTTAATTTCTTGGACCAAATCTATTTTTGTCATTTGACTGACTTCACTGTTTGTGCAATTCCTTCCTCTTATTGGATTTGTTTATGTGAAATATTTAGTTTTATAATTTTTAATATGAACATTATTTGGATTATTATTCGGAATACTGTTCTCATTTGGGGCGTTAATTCGACTAATCCAAATAATAATGAAATATTTTATCTAAAAAAATAAACCTGATTTTAAAGCTTCATTTTTTTTTTTTTAATGAATTGAATACGAAATATAAATTTACAATACAAATACCTCAAAATGTTTAAGAATTGACAAATATAATCTAAACTTTATAGGAAAACAATTCGGACATTTTTACACGAGGAACGAAATACTGATGTCACCGTGTTATTACGATGACCTTAAGTTATTTGTTCTTTAGCAGTTGATTTTCTCTTTAAATAATTTCACGTTTAAATCGTGTTTTTAATTTTTTAATTTTGATTCTTTTATATTTTCATATATTTTATTTCTTAATGAATTGGACACACAAAACAAAAATTGTATCAATTTACTAAAGAAATCATAACAAACAAAGTTTCTGTTTTGAACACGATAGAAAAAAAAAACGACACTTTTCTCGTATTTAATTCCCTGAATGAAAGGTAAGTTTCTTTTTTTTTTAATATCATTTAACAACTTACTTTTAAATATTAAAATAATTTATTTTTTATTGCAATCCAATATAAAAGGTAAGTTATTTTTACGAATTTAAAACATCCGTTTGAATAACTTTTAGAAATAATCTGAAACAGAAAAGCAGTTTATTTTTTGCACCTCAGAATTTTTTTTAATACGAAATATAAATTTACAATAGAAATGCCCCAGAAGTTTTAAGAATTGACAAATATAATCTAAACTTTATTGGAAAACAATTCGGACATTTTTAACACAAAATCTTAAAAATTAAAAATGGTTTATTTTTTTTGGCAATCCAATAAAAATATAGATTCCGCCATGCTTTATAACAAACTTGAATGAAAATATATGAATCTCCGGTACTTGTACAGTTTAATCAGACATTAAAAAAAATGAAAATATTGAAAAGAAGGTTATATTGTACATATCCGTTTTGGACTGAAGATCTCCGAAAAAAAATTTCACTTAATTTGATCGAGTAGTTTTATTTTTATTTTATTTTTTACAGCGGAAAAACACGTTTTTATGAGAGCGCGTTGAAGTCAGCCATTGTGAAATTTATTGAACACGCCACGGGGAGATAACTCTAGTTAAAGCACTGACATCCCCCCCATTTTTACTACTAGCTGTTCTTCCTAAACATCGAACCGTTTAGTCGGTATCATAACAAATTGGTTTTTCCCCCTGTAAAAAAATAATACATATATATAATAAAAACATTGCTTGATGAAATTAAGTTAATTTTTTTATTTATTTATTTATTTTTATTTATTTGTTTTTTTTTTGTTTGTTTTTGTTTGTTTTTTTAAATTTTTTTTTGTTTTTTTATTTATTTGTTTTTTTTTTGTTTGTTTTTTTATTTATTTATTTATTTTTTTTTTGTTTTTTATTTATTTATTTATTTATTTTGAGAACTTCGATCCATAACGGATCCATACAATTTAAACATTTTTCGATATTTTCATTTTTTTAATGTCTTGGTTAAACTGTGCAAGTACCGAATCTCCGATTAAAAAATAAAAAAATCTTCCGGTAAATATGAAGAATTACTCCACCCTCGAAAATTCATTTAAAATTACCACTCATATAGGTTTTCAGGGTCACTGAAAACGAAATTAATGTTTAAAATGATGGCAAACGGGTAGATTCCAAGATATAAAGAAATGTTAGTTTTAAAAATGTAGGGGATCACTTTTCTATATTAATCTAACGTAAAATGAGCACCCACTTTGTGGCCACGAGTTTTTTTTCGGGGTGGGAGGACTTTCTTTCCACCCTCGGAAAATCCTTTAAAATTACCACTAACTTTTAAATTTCCAGGAAACAAGTAGTTTCAAAGCTATAAAGAAATGGACTTACTTCATGGTCACCTTTTTATTCTTTTTATGGGGGGGGGAGACTGCCGGTTTGTTTTTCGTTCTTTTTTGGAGGGGGATATTCAATTATAGAACTTGTATAATTTTTTAACAAGTGCTTATGCAGTTTAATTAACTGGTTTGAGCAGCAGAACTGTTAAATATTTTACAAATAGTCTGTTTACATTTAGTGGGAGGCGGTGGAGGGGCAGGGATGTTGTGGCGGCCATGCCCCCCCTCACCACCTCCCACCAAATATAAACAGAATTTTTGTAAAATATTAAACAGTTCTTCTGCTCGGTTAATGTCGGCGTGTTACTTATGTTAAAACGATTAATTAAACTGCATAAGCACCTATTAAAAAACTATACAAGTTCTATAATTGAATATCCCCCTCCAATTGCGTCTGAAAAGCCATAAAAAATATCACGAAAAATAGAAAAAAAAACAAATTATAAATATTTAAGACTTTGTTATATAAATTTAACATAAATAAAGCACCTACTTCCTGCCCAAATTTCAGTCAAAGAGACATGTAATCATTCGCAGTTTCAAAGTGTTATGGCAGGAAAAAGGAGAGGGAAGTCCTTGTATCGATTTTTGTTTGGATTTTAGAAAGGTTGGATTAAAACCCACATGTTTTAAACTATTCTCTACTTCCACCTAACAATTTATTTGTCAGAAAAAGTGATGCACGACATTTATTTGCGACTGTCTGGAAGACCTTAAGCAAAGAAAATGTTTGTTGGAATGTTGATTCTTTTTATGCTTGAGGTAGCCATTACGTCCGACTCATTTGATTGGATAATTTGGGTATAAAAAGTCACATGATCAGACTTGCTTCCCTAGCGCACTCAGGTATCCATGCTAGTTTTGCTGACTAAGCCACTCAGATATTCCCGCTAGTCTCACTTCTTATCACACTCAGTTGAAAAATACCACATAATTCTAATAAAAAAAAATGGACTCTTATCAGCATTGGGATGACATTGTGAGTTCCATCATTTTCATTCCTGTTTTCCAGAACTCAACTGGCGCCATCTTGACTGCTGGCCTTCTCTCATGCAAATCACATTAACCCCCCCCTCGATCCTAAAAGTTAACCTCATAAACCTACAACCAGGCTACTTTCGCTTCCTAGCCATTAAAATATCCCTGCTGGTCCCACTTCCTCACTCACTCAGATATTCCTTTTAATCTTGCTTCATAACCAACTCAGATATCGCTACTAGTCTCACTTCCTAGCTCACTCATATATCCCTGCTAGTCCCACTTCCTAGCTCACTCAGATACCCCAGCTAGTCTCACTTCCTAGCCAACTCAGAAATCCCTGCTAGCCTCACTTCCTAACTCATTCAGATATCCCTGCTAGTAACGCTTCCCATCCCATTCAGATATCCCTGCTTTTTCTGAATCCAAGTCCACACAAATATCCCTGCTATTCGTGCTTCCCAGCCCACGTTACTTGGCTAGACGCAGATAGATACGCGACGACTCCTTAATACGAGAAAACTGAATAACATTTCCAAAATTCTTCATTTTAAAATGACAAATTTTTAATTACTTCATTTCAGAGCTAAAACTTTTTTCAGCAGATACAATCAAATTTCTTTCTAAATTTCTTATTTAAAAACGACCAGTTTTTCCATACAAACAGCAACGACTTTTTTATTCAAATACAACCAAATTTAAAATATGACCGAATTTCAGCATCACACACTCGAATTGCCATTGTAAGTTCTATAGAATATTTAATTTCCAAATTTTGACTTGCATGTGCTAATAAAAAATTCTCTAAAGTCCGACAAATAATCACAAGTCCGAGCTTTGAATGCATATTTCACTTCTCAATAGCATCATTTTTTTTTTCCAAAGTCCAACTTTTGAATACGTATATAAAATCCACAGCATAACAAATTTTCACTTTGACTTTTAAATTTGTATTTAACATTCAACCAAATATTTTTTTAAAATACGTTTGTTATATTATGACAACAAAAAAGTCCAACGAATTTTCATTTTGAATTTTAAATGTGCGTTTAACATTCAACCGAATAATTTTTTAAATACGTTTGTTGTATGATGACAACAAAAAAATCCAACAAATTTTCACTTTGACTTTTAAATTTGTATTTAACATTCAACTGAATATTTTTTTAAAATACGTTTGTTATATTATGACAACAAAAAAGTCCAACAAATTTTCATTTTGAATTTTAAATGTGCGTTTAACATTCAACCGAATAATTTTTTAAATACGTGTGTTGTATGATGACAACAAAAAAATCCAACAAATTTTCACTTTGACTTTTAAATTTGTATTTAACATTCAACTGAATATTTTTTTAAAATACGTTTGTTATATTATGACAACAAAAAAGTCCAACAAATTTTCATTTTGAATTTTAAATGTGCGTTTAACATTCAACCGAATAATTTTTTAAATACGTGTGTTGTATGATGACAACAAAAAAATCCAACAAATTTTCACTTTGACTTTTAAATTTGCATTTAACATTCAACTGAATAATTTTTTTAAATACGTTTGTTGTATGATGACAATAAAAATATTCAACAAATTTTCATTTTGAATTTTAAATGTGCGTTTAACATTCAACTGAATAATTTTTTTAAATACGTTTGTTGTATGATGACAATAAAAATATTCAACAAATTTTCATTTTGAATTTTAAATGTGCATTTAACATTCAACCGAATAATTTTTTAAATACGTTTGTTGTAGGATGACAATAAAAAATCCAACGATTTTTCACTTTGAATTTTAAATTGTGTATTAATTTGTTAGATGAAAGTACAGAAAAGTTAACATGAAGACTCTAATTCCCAACAACGTAACAACCGCATCCTTTGTTTATTAATTTCTTAGATGAAAGTACAGAATAGTTAACAACATGTAGACTCTAATCTTCCAACAACGTAACAAACGTTTGTTTTTAAAAAATGATTGTAAAAAGCTGCAACCGATATGCTACTCTTATACCACTATCAGCCGGTCACTGAGGTGTATGACCGACAGACGTGTTATATTAAATGTCTTTAAGTGGTCTCAGGGAGACGTAAAGATGGGCCAGTCATTAGAGTCTTTGTATAAAGAAAATCATACCTGATATGTTGAATGTGCTCTGTTGCTCCTTTTTCTCCCAGGAAACGTCTTGACCTCTTCACCCTTGTTGACGTTCTGACTGGAATTTTGTTTTAATTTTCCGGACTGCTTCATTGTTTCAATGAAGGCATTTATGAAGGCATTCATGGCAGACACAAGAAAAACGACACGCGACACAATTGTAAAATATATAAAGCATAACTATTTTATTTTAAAAATATATTTTACAAAAAATTTTACAATTAAAAACTGGACAATAGGCTTTTCAAAGCTTACTAACCTAACTAGTATTGAGGGAGGGGGTGCTCCCCCCATTTATGGAGAGACAGAATATGCGTCTTCACTTCATGGTGGTCGTGTAGGAAAGAGACAGAAAGATAGCAAGGGAATTATGGGAAGGAATCTTTTGTATCTATATACATATCAATATCTCTCTCTATATATATATCAAAATATATATCAATATATATGTATATCAACATATACATATATATATGTATATCAATATATATATAAATATATATATATATATACATATATATAGATAAAATAAAAAAGGAACAAACCGTATTATGTGTTCATCAACGTTTCGTCTTTATTTCGAGACTTCCTCTGGATGAATGAGATTAAGAAACCAAAAAATATACCAGTATAAAATATTTGAAAATGTTTCACGTGCACAGTGTGACGCAGTTCTATTTCAGAGAAACGGAAAATTGATGTTGGAAATTAAAAAAGGAGGGGGGCTGGCACTGTTAAAAAGAAGGAAATTTTAGTGACGTCATATAGTCGTTAATTTAATTTTAAAACTATGAACGCAAGTTTATATTCTTATTGGGAAAAAGATATATCTGTTGAAATTACAAATATAAGTTTGTAACAGAAATGAAATGAGTGTTTTTTATGTAATTTATTGATTGAGATTATGTCTTAATTATTACAGGGGGTGTTTGAATGGTGTGAGAAAGTTAACCTGTGTCCACAGTTAAATAATGTTCTTTTAATATCAGTTTACGTATTAATGGCGCTATGTTATAGAAACCTCCGCATTGTTTAATAGTGCTTGAAATTGCGATAAGCACAGATTCAAGAAGTCTACGACGCGGTTTATTTGAAATAAATTTAACTACTTTTGCTTGTTTAAAGTCAAAGGTGTGGTTATGTTGCAATGAATGAGAGAATAATGCACTTAGAGAATTGCTATTTTTATATCTCTTTTGTGTTCATTGAGCCTTTTTTCCAATTTACGCTGAGTTTCACCAACGTATTTATGATGGCAATTATGGCAAGGAATAGTGTACATACCTCCATCAGAAACTGGTTTGTTATAGAGATGTTTCGTAGTTTTTAATATATGTCTTATGGTTAGTGATGTGGTTTGTACGATAGGAATTTTTAGTTTGTTTAGTGTGTTATAGATTATTGTATTATTGTATACATGTATATCAATATATATATATATATATATGTATAGCAATATATATATATGTATATCAATATATCTCTCTTTATATCTATCTATATATATATAAAAGTATCTTATGTTTTCACTATGATGAATATCATATAAAATTCATAGATGTAACTCTTTCTACAGTATATGTTAAAAACACCTGTATCGACTCTTTCTGTGCCAAATTATAAAACATGCGATTATTTTCTTCTGTGTATCATATAAAGGTTTGAGTAAACAAGATTTGATTAAAAAACAATATATAAACGATGATACTAAAATATTGAAATTCATTTATTTCTTTTATTTACAGATTTTCCTGTTTGATGATTGTTATAGAAAATTATTGATATGAACGACAACACATATATGTATGCGAATATGTATATATATCATTATATATTATTACATTTTCATTGATCAGTATCTTTTACTATAGAAAATTATTGATGTAAAAGACAACACATATATGTATGCGAATACTACTATTCAAAATAATTATTGGAAATAGTGTAGTATATATTATTTTCATGGATCAGTATGTTTTACTATAGAAAATTATTGATATAAAAGACAACACATATATGTATGCGAATACTACTATTCAAAATAATTATTGGAAATAGTGTAGAAAATCACACACACCTTGAAGATAATATTCACATATGCGGTATATGTGCTTAATGTTCAAATGAATGAAAAGCTATAAACAAGATAATCACAAATCACAGAAAAGTATGCGGTTTTTGAAAAGACAATATTGTACAATATTCGATTCCATTAAATAGCTTTTCCATAGGTAAAAAAAATATTGTATTCTTGTGTATGAGGCTTTTGGAAAGACAATATTTTTCGAAATAATGCTAAAGTGAAATTATGTAATATTCATAACAGAATACAATTGAATTGAAGCGGGATAACTTGTGAACTATGTGGCTATGCTTGTTCTTTAAAATCATATTTAGTGGCTCTGGAAAATATTCTTTAATAAGACGTATAAGAACTCACAGTGGGGAGAAACAATAATCTTGTGACGTGTGGAGATATTTTTTCTCGAAAATCGTCTTTAATGATACATATCAGAACTCTCACTGGAAAAAAAGCCACATTCTTGTAAGGTGTGTGGGTATTCTTGTTCTCAAAAATATTCTTTAATGAAAAATATGAGAACTCACACTGGCAAGAAAACACATTCTTGTAAAGTGTGTGGATATTCTTGTTCTAGAAAATCACATTTAGTGATACATATGAGAATTCACACTGGGGAAAAGCCATATTCTTGTGAAGTGTGTGGATATTCTTGTTCTGTAAAATCTTCTTTAGTGAGACATATGAGAACTCACACTGGGGAAAACAAAAGTGAAAAATCACATTCTTGTGAAGTGTGTGGATATTCTTGTTTTCAAAAATCATATTTAGTGACACATATGAGAACTCATACTGGGGAAAAGCCACATTCTTGTGAAGTCTGTGGATATGCTTGTTCTAGAAAATCAGCATTAGTGAGACACATTAGAAGTCACACTGGGGAAAACCCACATTCTTGTGAAGTGTGTGGCTATGCTTGTTCTAGAAAATCAGATTTAGTGAAACATATGAGAACTCACACTGGAGAAAAACCACATTCTTGTGAAGTGTGTGGCTATGCTTGTTCTAGAAAATCAGATTTAGTGACACATATGAGAATTCACACTGGAGAAAAACCACATTCTTGTGAAGTGTGTGGATATTCTTGTTCTAGAAAATCATATTTAGTGACACATATGAGAACTCACACTGGAGAAAAACCACATTCTTGTGAAGTGTGTGGCTATGCTTGTTCTCAAAAATCATATTTAGTGGCACATATGAGAACTCACACTGGCGAGAAACCACATTCTTGTGAAGTGTGTTGGTATTCTTGTTCTCAAAAATCATATTTAGTGAAACATATGAGAACTCATACTGGCGAAAAACCACATTTTTGTGAAGTGTGTAGATATTCTTGTTCTATGAAATCAGCATTAGTGACACATATGAGAACTCACACTGGGGAAAAACCACACTCTTGTGAAGTTTGTGGATATGCTTGTTCTAGAAAATCAGCATTAGTGAGACACATTAGAACTCACACTACAGGACCGTAAAAACGCATCTTAAAATGACATGGTCTCTGAAAGAAATAAACATTATACCGGTTGTGATAGGAGCAACTGGCTTAATAAATAAAAAATAATCTTCGGAAATACTTAGAAGACATCTCTGGAAAACCAAGCTGTAACGAAATACAAATAGCAGCCATAAAGGGAACAACATCTATTCTTAAAAGAGCCCTCGGATATAAGTTTAAATCAGCAGAGAATCAAGTGTTAGCTCAAGGAGGGAGCCCCTTGATCTCCAAAAATTTACTGGATTAAAATCAAAAAAGGGAAAATCCATATTCTTTTGAAGTGTGTGGATATTTTTCGCCTAAAAAATCAGCATTAGTGACAAATATGAGAACGCACTGTGGAAAAAGCTACAATTTAATGATATCTGGATATTCTTGTTCTGAAACCTGCAAGTTAATGAAACATATGAGAAGTTACACTGAATAAAAGCCAAGTGTATGACTATTTAGTTCTTCAAAATTCATATTTAGTGACACATATGAACACTTACACTAGAGATGCAGCTTGACAGAGCGACGAACATCTGGGAACATGAACCACCACCAATAACATCAAATGGAAAAGTGACCGTGTTCTATGACAAAGACATACAGGCGGGGAGATACATAAAAGACAAGGCCATCAAACCAGATATTGTAATATTGAACAAGCCTGAAAGAACTGCGCTCATTATCGATGTTACAGTCCCAAATGATTTTGGCCTTAACAGAGCTGAACGGGAAAAAATAACAAAATATCAGGACCTAAAAAATGATCTAAAAACGACATGGTCTCTGAAAGAAATAAACATCATACCAGTGGTGATAGGAGCAACTGGGTTAATAAAAAAGAAATTTCATAGATACTTAGAAGCAATCCCTGGAAGACCAAGCTGTAACAAAATACAAATAGCAGCCATAAAGGGAACAGCATCTATTCTTAAAAGAGCCCTCGGATATAAATTTAAATCATAACAGAATCAAGTGTTAGCTCCAGGAGGGAGCGCCTTGATCTCTTAATACTTACTGAAGTAAAATAAATAAAAAAAAAGAGAAAAGCCTTATTCGTGTGGAGTCTGTGGATATTCTAATAAATCGAATTTAGTAATACATATGAGAACTCACATGGTCTCTGAAAGAAATAAACATTATACAGGTTGTGATAGGAGCAACTGGGTTAATAAAAAAGAATCTTCATAAATACTTAGAAGCAATCCCTGGAAGACCAAGCTGTAACGAAATACAAATAGCAGCCATAAAGGGAACAACATCTATTCTTAAAAGAGCCCTCGGATATAAGTTTAAAACAGCAGAGAATCAAGTGTTAGCTTTAGGAGGGAGCCCCTTGATCTCTTAAAATTTACTGAAGTAAAATATATAAAAGAGAAAATCTACATTCTTTTGAAGTGTGTGGATATTTTTGTTCTAAAAAGTCAGCATTAGTAACAAATATGAGAACTCACTGATGTCGAGATATTCTTGTTCTGAAATATGCAAGTCAGTGAAACATGACAACTTAAACTGAGTAAAAACCATTGTCATCTAAAGTGTATGACTATTTTAGTTCTGCACAATTCACATTTAGTGACATGTATGAGAACTTACACTGGAGACATAATTGGCCAAACATTTTGGACAAGATTGTCTTACAAATAAGACAGAATCTCTGCTACAAAAATTGCTCCAAAATGGCAAAATATATATAAACTTTAATTGCATGCATCTTAAAGGGTGGGCCAACAGATACCAGAAAGGACAGTTTGAAGTAAGTCTATTGTGTTACTATTTTTAATCGTACTATTAGTCGTTCTAGTTCACCGCCCCCACCCTGCTATGGCCGGGATTTTATTTGTCACATATGGAGGCACTCACAAGTAAATGAGAACCACAGTTCACTTCCTATTCCTTCGACCTCTTTCGCTCCGGACAGCCATGGGATGAGCAAATATTTTCTGCTTCGCTATAAACGATGGGGGCACCCCCATCACTGCCAACACTCGTTAGGATTATCTACGTAGTTCACTGTAATAATTTTAATAGTTTACGTAATAATTGCTCTTGATCCTTTTTGTAAAATATTGTAATATATTTGTGTATAGAAATAAAAAAGTAAGTATTTCTCATATATATTACAATTGTGTCTTGTCGTGTTATGTCTGCCTTAAATATTGAGATGGTGTGACAGCATGAAGACTCCTATCATATTGACATCATGTTACAAGCTACCGTTTCCAGGAAATGTAATATAAGTGTAGGTCACTCATGCTATGGACCGACCGATAGTGTTAGTATGACCATACAATCTTTACAGCTATGTACCTACGGTGCTATAAAACCTGACATGGTGATATATATATATAGTTATATATATATATATATATATATATATATATATATACACATATTCACATTTTTTTGTTAAGTTTGTGATTAGCTGATGATTTCCTTAACGAAGATTTGTCGGATGAAATCGAATTATATTTTATTACATGCACATTTGTTGCCATTCAATGTGAAATCTTTTCCCAAATTTGTTGGAATATTGCATGGAGTTTTTCTGCTATGATTTAAAACAAAGGATTATTTTATATTTCGAGATAAGAATTTATATTTTGCGTAATCATTTTTTGCGGATATTTTTTCTTAAAATGGAAGACCAGAAAAGATCACAAAAATTACACTTAAAAGATTATAAATTCCAAGTTCTATAATTTCAGTGTGACTTTCAATTTTTGTTGTTAATTCACCTAGTTCATTTGTAGAGTTGCATAGTTTGAAATGACTCGTGCACCAGACAAGTCAATCATCCCCAGTAAGGTCCCTTAGAAGGTCAGAGGAGTAGTAGGCCGAAACATGGTAAAAAATCTACTATGGAAAGCAGGAATTACTGTGGTTACAAAATTCATAATTAATATCCGGTCGCGCTTAATCACCTGAAAAAGGCCAGAGGATTATTTGGCCGAAACAAACCCTATACACATGATAACAAAAGTCTGTAAAAAATAAACAAATTATCAAACTTCATCGGAAATGATTCAAAAATATTTTTTTTCTTCGTTTAAATCTTTTTTTCCATTTGACTGAATTCACTGTTTTGAAGAATTCCTTCCTCTTATTTGAGTTGTTTATATAAAATATTCAGTTTATATGAAATATTCAGTTTATGTAAAAAAATCAGTTTAAGTGAAATGTTTAGATTTGAAATTTTTTATATGTAAATTATTTCAATTATTTTAACTACTGTTTGAAATGTTTAGATTTGAAATTTTTTATATGAAACTTATTTGAATTATTTTAACTACTGTTTGAAATGTTTAGATTAGAAATTTTTTATATAAAAATTATTTGAATTATTTTAACTACTGTTTGAAATGTTTAGATTAGAAATTTTTTATATGAAAATTATTTCAATTATTTTAACTACTGTTATGAAACTTATTTGAATTATTTTGACTACTGTTTGAAATGTTTCGATTTGAAACGTTTGATATGAAAATTATTTGAATTATTTTTACTACTGTTTGAAATTTTTAGATATGATTCACGTAGTTCATTTGTCAGTTACATATTTTGAAATGACTCGTAAACTACACAAGTCGATCATCCCCAGCAAAGTCCTGACGTCTGATAGATTTTTCAGATCGAGTTATTCAACGACTGCTTTTTGTTAAGTTTGTGATTAGGCTGATGATTGCCTTAGCAAAGATTTGTCGATTGAAATCGAATTACATTTTATTATATGCACATTTGTTGCCATTCAATGTGAAATCTTTTTTCCAAATTTGTTGGAATATTGCATGGAGTTTTTTATCGTGGTTTTTCTGCTCGGATCCAAAACACATGATTTTTTTAAAAAAATATTTCGAGATAAGAAAAGATCACAACAATTAAAGTTAAAAGATTATAAATTCCAACCTTGATCGCATTTCGGGGATAATGGCGCAATGGATAAAGGCTGTTTATTTATACGAGTCCAAGTCAGCTTTGCCTGAAGATATCGGTTTCAGTCATACTCAAGAAAGCCAGAGGATTACTGAGCAAACAACAGCCATGGAAAGTAGGAATTACTGTGGAATCATTTAGAGACCTTCCGGTTGTGCTTAATCACCTGAAAGAGGATGAGTTGACCACAAACAACAACTATGCACATGAAAACAAGTCTGTAAAATATTTGTTGTTTATATGAAATATTCAGTTCATGTGAAATATTCAGTTTATGTAAAAAAAATCAGTTTAAGTGAAATGTTTAGATTTGAAATTTTTTATTTGAAAATTATTTGAATTATTTTGACTACTGTTTGAAATGTTGTCAATGCCCTCAAAATAGTGTGAGGGGAGGAGGAAAAATAGAACATAATACATTCTCATTTAAGGGGCAGGTAACTCTTTTGGGAGTTATGTCCCTTTAGTTGCAACATTACATTATTCTTATCTTGGATGTTTCCATTAGTTCGACTAATCCAAATAATTATGAAATGTTCAGTCTTAAAAAATAAACCTTTTTTATCTCCATATATTTTATTTATTAATGAATTGGACACACATAAGGGAATTTTTCTTAATAAATCGCAACAAGACATTGACAAATGTAATCTAAACTTGATAGGAAACAAAGGCAAGATTGGAGATTAGGTGGCAAAATACTCTTGATTTCTATATCACATAAAAGGAACGAAACTCTGTTATCACCGTTATGTTACTTTGCCAAGAATATATAAATAATGACATCGGTATTTCGGAAGTTTACAATTTTAAATAAGCAGAACTTCTTTTTCAAAATTAGACATGAAAACAACTTTTATTTTAAAAAAATAATAAATACTTTATTTATTTTAAACAATATATATAGAGAACTATTTTTTAAATTTTAAACTATTTTAAAAGGAAAAAAAACTTTTTTATTTATTTTAAACAATACTTTTAAACATTTTAAACAATATGAATAGAATTTTTATAATTAAAAAAAAAATATAAACCTTTTTTTTATTTTTTTTAACTATATAAATAGAACTTTTATAATTTTAACCGGTAGTACTTTTAGCAGATTTGCGGTTTAGTTGTACAAATAACATGTAATCACTAAAAGAGACTTGTTTGGTAGACATCGATAATATCGCTTAATGTAAGCAGAAGTTTTTATGGAAGGTAATTATTTTACCTTCCTAATAAAATATATTTAAAGAACAACAGAAAAGAACAACAAAAATCTGTTTAACAATTTGAAATATTTATTTGTAACAGGAACTGGCAGGTCGGACGACGAAAAAGGAAGAATGAACAGAAAGTTCTTTTCGGGGTCGTTGGTCAGTCAGTAATGTGTCGTCCTCAGCTAATAGCAGTTGTCTCCAGTCGAGGCCGTCGATGCTAGTGCAAGATATCCAGACATGAAAACAACTTTTATTTTTAAAAAAGAATAAATACTTTATCTATTTTAAACAATATATTACAGAACTATCTATTATTTTAAACTATTTTAAAAAGAATAAAAACATTTTATTTATTTTAAACAAAACTTTAAAAAATTTTAAACAATATGAATAGAATTTTTATACTTTAAAAAATAGAAACCTTTTTATAAAAATGTTTTACAATATAGATAGGACGGTAGTACTTTTAGCAGATTTGCCGTTTAGTTGTACAAATAATATGTAATCACTAAAAGGGACTTGTTTGGTAGACACCGATAATATCGCTTAATGTAAGCAGAAGTTTTTAGGAAAAGTAATTGTTTTACCTTCCTAATAAAATATATTTAAGAACACAGCACAAAAGAACAACAAAAATCTCTTTAACAATTTCAAATATGTATTTGTAGTAGAAATTGGCAGGTTGGACTACATAAAAGGATGAAGGAACAGAAAGTTCTTTTTGGGGTCGTCGGTCAGTCAGTACTGTGTTGTGCTCAGCTAATAGCAGTTGTCTCCAGTCGAGGCCGTCGATGCTAGTGCAAGATATCCAGAGAAGAGGTGCTTGGCTGAAGATCCGGTCCTGACTGATTGACTTTTCCTCAAGACTTTTCAGAAGCAGATGAATCAATGCACCCTTTTAGCTGATAGGTCAGCCTGTGGCCGAAGACCTCAGAGGGGAGCATTGATTCACCAGAGAAAATAGTTCTCTGTAACTGCTATAGACTACTGTTCTCATCTTGGATGTTGACTGTAATTCGACTAATCTAAATAATATTAATAAAAAAATCTGATTTTTATATCTTCATTTATTCTGTATATTTTAATAAAATAAAGATACAAAGAATAGGTTTACTAAAGAAATAAAAAATAAAAAAGAAAAGATAAATTTAACTTGAACTGAACTGTGTAAAGCTTCCGTTCTATCTCCACTTTGATCTTCCGACTACTCTGTTGTATCAGTTAAGATAAAAATGAAATGTAATAAGTCCTCAGATGTACCTTTCCATCGTACAGTATATAGATACTCTATGGCTGACTGGGATAACATCCGTATATTTATATCAGATCTACCTCTGCGTTCCATGTTTAATAAGATGTGTCCTCTATAGTATCAGACCTGACGGAATGGTTAATTGTAGGTATAGATCGTTTCATACCCTCGAAAAAAAACCCAAAGAAAAACCTAATAGCCAGCCGTGGTTCCCTCCAGAATGTGCTGCTGCTGCTGCCATTGTGTAAAGAAATCACCTTTTCCATTGCTTCTAACGTAATAGATGTACTAAGACTAAAGCCGCCTTCAGGACTGCGAGCAAACACTGTAAAACAGTAATAAAGAATGCAAGAGAGTTGTATGCTCAGTCCGTCAAGTCCAAAGTAGTTGGGCAGCGGCGTTGTATGACCTTCACCGAGGTGCATGACTTATATGACCTTCACCTTCACCGAGGTGCACGACTTATATGACCTTCACCGAGGTGTGCGACTTGACACAAAAAACAACTTCTTAATCAACTGCTAACGCACGCATCACTGTAACGTCCAATGACAACAACAACAGCAACCTTCTCAGTCGACCTGCCTTTTATACCACTCTCTCAATCCCTCCTCTTGCGCATGTGCTCGGAGATTCCTGACAACCTCGAGACTTCCGCTTATAAAAGCCCAAGTTTTGTTGTCGCGCATGCCTACACAAGGCACAAACACATGGGCGTTTGTTTTGTTGGTAAGTACTACACTACCCCCTGATCTGATGATCACATAGAGTGCACTCCGGGGGTAGCCTCTTAGTTTGCTGGCTTCTGCGAAAGGTGGTATTTACAATCTCGGATTCTGGTTCTGGTTCTGGGTGTGGTTCTGGTTTTGGTTCTGATCCTGCCTGATCAGACGAACTACAACTACCACTCTCCTGCTCGATTACCTCACTTAGCAGCTCATCATCTGATGATTCATCGCTCTCTGTAGTTGTGGGATGTACTTCACTAGCTGGGCGAAGATCATGCACATGGCGTGGGGTTCCATCAACAAGGACCGACTGCTGGCTGACCACTCCAGATATTCATCCTCACTTGAACTTGGTGGTGCACCGGTTTCCAGGGGGGCTTACCCAAACTGGATACCCTACCTTGTATTTGCCATGACTCTCCTCGTCGATTGGCTTGACAGTGTCAATGCCCTTTATCCTAACACGGTATGTGTGTATGGCATTGGCCGGTGCTGTTGTTAGTGTCTTCCCATCCTTTGGTGTGATGTTATACCAATACGTAGCCTCTGTAATGGTGCATTGCTTTCTGACAGCAATTCTCTTGATGCTGCGATGGCTCCTCTAAGCAATGCCATTCCCTGATGGCACATGAGCACATCGCAGTCGTAGTCGGACACCCCACTCACTCAACAACTGCCGAACTTGGTGGCTACAAAAAGCAGCATCGTTGTCCGTCAATATCTCTTCTGTCGCACCTCGCTCAGAAAAGATAGATGACAGTTGGCGGACAACATTCGCTGAGTCATGCCTGGTCATTTGCCGCCACACCGCAAAACGAGTGGGTCAACAATCGATAAGGGTTAGAAAGGGCTTACCACTGTAATGGGTAATATCCATCGCTACTCGTTGCGACACATGCTCAACCTCCAATCGCCCCTTCTGCCATTGCTCAGGTGCAGGATCAATAGACTGGCATACCTCACAGTGCTTGATGATCTGCCTGACATCTGCCCTTGTTACTGCCGGGTTCACACGCCTCGAAAAATACAGAGTTCTTTTGATATCTGGATGTCCACTCTGCACATGAATTATTTGTATTTGGCATGAGCTAATCGCGCCAACTGTCTTCACAGCTTCATACCATTTGTGAGGCACACGGGTTAGTTGGTCTGCACGATTACAGTGTGATGCCACGAGCGTTACACTCACCGAGATGTCATACTCCGATACCAGACTCTTCAGGGTGTTTAGCCTCTGCCGGATTAACATCTCACTGGCATTCTTAGTGCGGACTCTCGTTCGTCCCGAAAGAGTGTCGGACACCCAGTGGTAGACGCAGAGAGAATCCGTGTACAAGTGCAACTTCTTTGACTGCCATTGCAGTGCCAGATTTAAACCCTTCACAACAGCATCCAGTTCCGCCAGGTTAATGTGTTGAGCATCATTCACGGGTCGCAGCCAGCACATGTCTTCAATTACGTTTCCATGTTGCTTCAATAACACTCCCGATGCCAAAGAACTAGCGTCAACCCACACATTCACAGTGTCCCCATCAACACACCATTCTCCACGGGCAGGGTCCTCCTTGTCAACTTTCTCTAGGGTTTCCGTCGTCATCAGAGTTAGAAGAGCATCATCAGATATATCATCCCAAACTGTAGTTACTAAACTTGCCGTGCGTTTGATGACGCCCACAGCTGCTCGGAGCCAGCCACATGCTGGTAAGTGACCAATAAGTTTCCCCCACAAGGAAAAAATAGTCCGCCGCGTAATAGCATCAAAGATATTTGGAATCTCACTGCCACGCCTCCATCGTAAGATCATCGCAGACGTCCAATCCTAATACCCGTGCTCCATCCCTGTGACGTTCGGAATCCTTGCACTCCAACCCGAATTGAGCTAACTTTTCTCTGACGTGCGATGCAGATTGTATATCTTCATTGACGTACACATCGTCAATATAGGCCGATGTTGCGTCCTCAGTGGTCTTTTCCTGTGACAACACTGTATTTACAATGGTCTTCATGATTTGCGGTGCCACATTCAGACCAAAGCCAAGTCGAGTAAGGCAGTATCTCTGACCCCGGAACCACACTGTCTGGAGCGGCCACAATGTCTCATCCACTCGCACCTGCAAATAAGCCTTCCGCAAGACTATTATAGACACATTGGAACCCTTCTGGCGCCATTTTCTCAGCTTGCTGGCGCACACGTTAGCATCGGCAGTGTACGTCTCAATGTATCTATTGAGTTCACGATAGTCCAGCACCGGACGAACTTTTGATTTGTTATGCTGGACTACCGCCATTAAGGGAATCAGACCCTTGGGTTGTCCCAGCTTCTTGGGATAGAGGATCAGCCATCCATCCTGGATCCATGCCTCAAGTTCCTTCTCATATTCATTACGGGCCTTGTCGGGTATCGAGTACTCTGCAATGCTATTCTTGAGTTCGGTTGGCGCCCTTCCTTCTGTCCACTTCCACGATGCAGTCCATGCTTTTTGGTGATAGTCGTAGTCCACCTTAAAATCAGGCCGATCAATGTGGACTGCAGCACACGCTGGGGTTTCCAAAAACCGCATAGTCCCATCTCTTCCGATAACAACTCCCCCAGTGCCTTAATAGCATTATATCCCAACAGTACATCGAATCCCAGCAAATCCCCTCGCATCACAAGCACATTAATGTCTGCGGCCACACCAGAGTCTGTGTGGACTTTGGCAGTTCCAGCTCCACAGCAAGCTTGCGTATTGTCACATATTGTGGTTACTTTGATGTTCTGCTTTGTCCAGTTTCGACACAACTTGGCACTCATGATGGTGTGTGAGCACCCGGAGTCGAGAAGAGCTGAACAAGGCACTTGGTCCACGTACACATTTATTGTCGGTTGCGCCTCGATTAAATCTTATCCGGGGAACAGGGCGGCGCTGACCTCCTCCCCCCTGACGCATTTCCCGCACGATTTTGGGATAAATGTCCATAACTACCACATCGGAAACAGCGCGGGCGCCCTTTGTTAGTACATCTTCTTGCGAAATGCCCTTGTTAGTACATCTTCTTGCGAAACATCTCCCATTGGTCGTGGGTCTCAAACTGGGACTCTTTTCAGCATTAGTCTTGGCTGCCTGCGCCATCATTACAACTGGTTCCCTCAGGTCCTCCTATCTCTGATAATGGCTCGAGCGCGTTCCAACAAATGTTCCATGGGCGTTACAGATACGCTGGTGGAAGCCCTCAACAGTTGCTTAATATGGGTGGGAAGGCCGGCTACAAACGCATACGCCAGTGTCTGCTCTGACACTCCATTGCCAAATAGAACTGCAAGTTTCTTCAGCTCCACGAAGAAGACGTCCACGGTTTCTCCTGGCATGAGCTTCCTAGAGGCAAATGTTTCGTAGGCCGTGCAGGGATCCATGGCAAATGCCTTGTATAAAGCATTTTTATAGAGGTAACATCAGCCTTCTCCACGGCACTAAGTTGCTGATACACACTCAGGGCGCCTCCAGCCAATCTCAGGGGAATCACGATATGCACCCCCTTTACTTCACAGAGGTTGCAGGTCAGCTTAACCCTTTTGACTCACTCGAAAACAGAAGTGGATCCGTCGAATTCGGGTATCAGTTTTAAATCAAACTTTGCCCCAGCCATAGTTGTCCAGGAAAAGAGACAAAACGAAATAGCCGAAATAGCTTATGACCTTCACCTCCACCGAGGTGCACGACTTATATTACCTTCACCTTCATCAAGGTACACGACTTATATGACCTTGACCTTCACCGAGGTGCGCGACTCGACACAAAAAAACTTCTTAATCAACTGCTAACGCACGCGTCACTGTAACGTCCAATGACAACAACAACAACCTTCTCACTCGACCTGCATTTTATACCACTCTCTCAATCCCTCCTCTTGCGCATGCGCCCGGAGATTCCTGACAACCTCGAGACTTCCACTTATAAAAACCCAGGTTTTGTTGTCGCGCATGCCTACACAAGGCACAAACACGTGGGCGTTTGTTTTTTTGGTAAGTACTACACGTTCCCACCAGTTTTCGCAAATACCAAACAGAATCCCGAACAGAAGCGTGTGTTCTATCCCAACTTATATAAATGGACCTAAGGTAATCTCGTCAGCATCAGAAAAAGCCAAACTCTTTGCCAAGAACTTTGCAGCTTATTCTAACTTTTGCGACCAAAGCTGCTAACCTCCAATATTTCTTCCTGTATCAGAAAACATGCTATGTGATATACAAATATCAGTACGTGATGTTGCCAAGCTAATCAAAAGCCTTGATTCCAGTAAAGCAACCGATTCCAATTGTAGTATTCAAAAGACTTCAACCAGAACAAGCGGCCATACTTACAAAACTGTTTAAACGTTGTCTTAAGGAGAATTTCCTCCCATCACCCTGTAAAATCTCATCAGTATGCTCCGTATTTAAGAATTCAGGTGATCGCTCATCCCCCTCAGAGTACAGGCCAATAAGTCTCCTGTGCGTCATGAGTAAGTTGCTGGAATCTGTGGTAAATAGAGAAGTAATCAACAATCTCAAGCAAAAATAACCTTCATATGACACACAATATGATTTCCGTTCTGCTAGATCTACAGAAGATGTGCTTATAGTAATTAGCGAATCTCTCGACGGAGGCTACCTTTCTAGAGCAATTGCTCTTGATGTATCAAAGGCCTTTGATAGAGTATGGCATAAAGGTTTTCTTCACAAGATCTCCAGCTACGGTATAGCTGGAACTTTCTTCTCAATTATTAAATCGTTTCTCTCTGATAGGTTCATAAGAGTAGTGGTTGATGGGCAGAAATCAGAAGCACTCAGTATTATGCTGAAGTCCCTCAGGGGTCCATCCTGGGTCCAACTCTTTTCCTGATCTGCATTAATGATCTTCCAAATCATATCCTTACATCATTCGTAGATATTTATGCTGATGACACTACTATCTATGGTAGCATATATAAGACAGTAAACAACCAAGTTCTCTCCAATTGTCTCTCCTCTGATCTTGAGCAAGTGGTACAATGGGGAAAAAGGTGGCTGGTTACTTTTAATGCATCTAAAACAAAGCTTTTATCTTAACATCATCAACATTCTGATCCCCATCTGGCATCAATTGAAATGAATGGCTCTCGTCTTGGAGAGGCCTCATGTTTTGACAAGCTTCTGGGTTTGACCTCTACTCCTGATCTTAAATGGAACGCATACATTAAATCCGTTACCAAGGCAGCTTGAAAAATGGTCGGATCCTTCTATCGATCCAGTAGATATCTCACTGCTGATGCAATTCTCTATCTATATAAAAGCCAGATACGTCTAAGGTGGATTACTGTTGCCATATCTGGGCAGGAACTGTTAGAAATGACTTATCCTGCCTTGATAGAGTTCAAAATATACTTCGTAGCCTCGTAGGGGATGTCCTTTTCTCTTCCCTGCAACCTCTTTCTCATAGAAGAGATGTTGCGAGTTTTGCTCTGCTTTACCGTCATTTTCATGGCAAGTGCTCGGCTGAGCTCCAATCTATGGTCCCCCTGCCAGACCTTTACAAAAAACACCCGTCTAGTAGAAAACACTATAACTAATTTCCCTCATTCTTTATCTGTGCCTAAACCTAAACGTAGATTCCATGAACAAAGCTTCTTTCTTAGAACTGCACGCCTGTAAAATTGTCTTCCGTTTTCCTGTTTTCCATCTGTCTATAATATGGTTGTCTTCAAGTCTAACGTAAACACGTTTTTGATGAACTGTTCCATATAAGTTAACAAATTTACCGAATTTCAATTATTAACGATTATTACTATATTGTCCAATGTCTACTGTACACTCTTTAACCCCCTATCCTCGAGTGGCCTCATGGCCTTGATAAGTGCTGATGCCTATGTAAAAAAAAGAGAAATTTAATAAAGAAATCACAACAAACATGAAGTATTGACAAGTTTTAATCAAAACTTGCTAGTAAAACTTTTTATAGGAAAACATTTAAAACATTTAACTAATTAATAGACATTTTTACACGAGGAACGAAATAATGATGACACCGTGTTATTACGATGACCTTAAGTTCTTTGTTCTTTAGCAGTTGATTTTCTATTTAAATGATTTCACGTTTAAATCGTGTTTTAAATCTTTTAATTTTGATTCTTTTATATTTTCATATATTTTATTTCTTAATGAATTGGACACACAAAACAAAAATTGTATCAATTTACTAAAGAAATCCTAACAAACAAAACAGGGTTTCTGTTTTGAACACAAAAGGAAAAAAAAAAACGAATTCACCTTCACGAATGAAAGGTAAGTTATTTTTCTTTTTTTTTTCTTTTTTTTTTTTTTTTTTTGCTTACAATTTCAAAAAATGAATCCAATAACTTTTAAAATAATCTTAAACATTAAAATAAGTTTTTTTTTTTTTTATTGCAATCCAATAAAACTATGGATTCTGCTTTTAAAAAACGTGAATAAAAAAGATATGAATCTCCAATCAATAAAAAAAAGGTATGAATCTCCAATCAATAAAAAAAATATGAATCTCCAATCAATAAAAATCTCCGAAGAAAATATTATTCAATCTGACATTAAGATTTTTTTAAAATCAGAAATTTGTTTATTTTTAGTAAAATTTATGTGATTTCTTAGAAAATAATAATGTTTACCAAAAACACAATAACTTAATTTTAAAATATGGTTGAATTGTTAGACATAAAATAACGTTATTATTTCAGCACGGATCACTCTCTGCATGAGTACCGAATTTTTAAAATATAATCATTATTCAAGATTTTATAGTAAGGTACCACTTTGCTATATAAATTTATCGTAAAATGAGCACCCATTTTATGGCCAGTAAACGGTGAACAAGACATGTAATTGTTCGAAGATTCACATTTTTGTGGCAGAGGAGAATTGACTTTTGCTTTGTTCAGTTTGTTTCATTTGACTTTTATTTTCTTAAGTTTATCTTATTGTTTTTTTTTTCATTCTGTATTTTCATGTAACAATTTAATAAACAAAACATGCCATAAAATATCATTCTGTATTTTCATGTAACAATATAATAAACAAAACATACCATAAAATATCATTCTGTATTTTCATGTAACAATTTAATAAATAAAACATACCATAAAATATCATTCTGTATTTTCGTGTAACAATCTAATAAACAAAACATACCATAAAATATCATTCTGTATTTTTTTGTAACAATTTAATAAACAAAACATACCATAAAATATCATTCTGTATTTTCGTGTAACAATCTAATAAACAAAACATACCATAAAATATCATTCTGTATTTTTTTGTAACAATTTAAGAAACAAAACACCATAAATATAATCCTGTATTTTTATGTAAAAGTTTGATAAAGAAAACATACCATAAATTATGATTATGTATTTTCATGAAACAATTTAATAAACAATACATATCATGAAATATTCTATATTTTCATGTAACAATTTAATAAACAAAACATACCATAAAATATCATTCTGTATTTTCATGTAATAATTTAATAAACAAAACATACCATAAAATATCATTCTGTATTTTCATGTAACAATTTAATAAACAAAACATACCATGAAATATCATTCTGTATTTTCATGTAACAATTTAATAAACAAAACATACAATAAAATATCATTCTGTATTTTCATGTAACAATTTAATAAACAAAACATACCATGAAATATCATTCTGTATTTTCATGTAACAATTTAATAAACAAAACATACAATAAAATATCATTCTGTATTTTCATGTAACAATTTAATAAACAAAACATACCATGAAATATCATTCTCTATTTTCATGTAACAATTTAATAAACAAAACATACAATAAAATACCATTCTGTATTTTCCTGTAACAATTTAATAAACAAAACATACCATAAAATATAATTCTGCATTTTCATGTAACAATTTAATAAACAAAACATACCATAAAATATCATTCTGTATTTTCATGTAACAATTTAATAAACAAAACATACCATAAAATATCATTCTGTATGTTCATGTAACAATTTAATAAACAAAACATAACATAAAAATATCATTCTGTATATTCATGTAACAATTTAATAAACAAAACATACCATAAAATATCATTCTGTGTTTTTATGTAACAATTTAATTAACAAAACATACCATAAAATATCATTCTGTATTTTTATGTAACGATTTCATAAACAAAACATATCATAAAATATCATTCTGTATTTTCATGTAACAATTTAATAAACAAAACATATCATAAAATATCATTCTGTATTTTCATGTAACTATTTTATAAACAAAATATACCATAAAATATATCATTGAAGATAACAAACCTTTGCCTAAAGTGACACCGCATCAGTTATTAGCTGGATTTCTTCTAGTATTTTCAATTTTTAGCTACTATCTGGGCTCCAAAAATGACTGTCTCATGTCATCTTTATTTTCTTAGTTCTAACCTTACTTTCGGCAGTAATTATAATCAAATTAAATAAACGCTGCAAAATAAGTTAAAAAACGTATCCAGACAAGTAGAAGAATGATGTAAAAGTTTATATTTTATAGATTTGTTTTTTACCACTTTTTTAAAAATAAATAACCGCTTAAAACTAAGTTAAACACACACAGAAATCTTAATTGATTTTAACTGTTATACAATAAAATTAAATACCCAGATAAGTTTTTTTATCTATTTATAATTTTAACCATGTCTTAATCTGCCTTTAATATAGAAATTACTAAAAAACATAATTTCTTTTATTGTATTATTGTATTCTTTTTATATTTTCTGCTATCTACCTGCTTGAAACTTCACTGTCCCAGATTGTCTCGCATATCATCTTGTTATAATATATTAATAGTTAGCATTATATGTATAGATGAACTATTAATTATATGTATAGATACAATATTGATTATATGTATAGATAGAATATTAATTATATGTATAGATAAAATATTAATTATATGTATAGATACAATATTGATTATATGTATAGATACAATAATGATTATATGTATAGATAGAATATTAATTATATGTATAGATAGAATATTAATTATATGTATAGATACAATATTAATTATATGTATAGACACAATATTGATTATATGTATAGATAGAATATTAATTATATGTATAGATAAAATATTAATTATATGTATAGATACAATATTAATTATATGTATGGATGCAATATTAATTATATATATATAGATACAATATTAATTATATGTATAGATACAATATTATATGTATAGATACAATATTAATTATATGTATATATACAGCATGAATTATATGTATAGATACACTATTAATTATAAGTATAGATACAATATTAATTATATATATATATAGATACAATATTAATTATATGTATAGATACAATATTAATTATATTTATAGATAGAATATTAATTATATATAGATACAATATTAATTATAAGTATAGATACAACATTAATTATATGTGTATATAAAATATTAATTATATGTATAGATACAATATTAATTATATGCGTAGATACAATATTAATTATATTTATAGATAGAATATTAATTATATATATATAGATACAATATTAATTATATGTATAGATAAAATATTAATGATATGTATAGATACAATATTAATTATATGTATAGATAAAATATTAATTATATGTATAGATACAATATTAATTATATGTGTAGATACAGTATTAATTATCTGTATAGATACAATATAAAATTGGAAAAAAGCATCTCCTTTTCTAGCACTCATCACCTTTAAAAAGGGAGTTAGTATGTTTTAAATTGTTAATACAGAAATCGAAAATTATAGTTTCAATTAATAAAAAAAATGTAATAACATCAAAGCCCACATTTTGCCTTTGAGGCAGATCCTCCATCGCTCCCTCTTATTGCTCTCAAATCAACACTAATCTTTGCACCCCAATTTATTCTACGTTGAAACACTGATCTTTTAGTTGACCAATATGGGTCACTTGAAGAACACCAAGTTAATGTATTTATCTATCCGTGTTGCATGTAGCCTTTCCATGTAGATCTAGTTCCACCGTTTCTTTTGTTTCTTTGCTTTATATTCTACATGTACCTCCGTTGCAACGTCTGACACCCCGAGGAGTACAATTAGCTGTAAATATAATAAGATTAATTCGATAAATGATCATAATTATGGATATCCTGCAACTGTAAACATTTCTTAATAAAATGTTATAAATGTGTACCAAGATACTTAATAAAGAACCCAAATTTGTATTAATCAAGTACATTGGTGTGTATCGATATTATATTTAATGATTTTGCACCCCAATTTATTCCACGTTGAAACACTGATCGTTTAGTTGACCAATATGAGTCACTTGAAGAACACCGTGTTGTATGTAGCCTTTCTATGTATGTTC
This sequence comes from Euprymna scolopes, assembly GCF_053919585.1. Lineage (NCBI taxonomy): Eukaryota > Metazoa > Mollusca > Cephalopoda > Sepiida > Sepiolidae > Euprymna > Euprymna scolopes. The sequence goes on from NC_136527.1 coordinate 191,210,562, forward strand.
CACCGTTTCTTTTGTTCCTTTGCTTTATATTCTTTTACATATTCAATATCATATCCATTCATTTTAATAGTTGCAACAGCAGATATGTTTTCTCACAGTACTTAAAAGATACAATTTCTTGTAAATGTTAGAGGGGAATTTATCACCAATCCTTGATTTATTTATGTAAAATAGAGAAAAACTTAAAGTAAGATACTCAACATATTCACCGATGTAGGGGTGCAGAAATACCGAGCATAGAAACCAAGTGCATAGTTACCTCTCTCAGATCATCCAGAGAAGAAAAACTCTGATAAAAAAACTGGGTGAGGGAAGCCTCCTCAGTCATGGACGACAACCTTCCTAAAGAGTGTAACTCAAACAAATTCTCAGTTTGCCAACCTAACTTGCTTTAGCAGTATATAGGTTCTGCTTATCGCCGGCTTTCACACTCTTTCTTTGTTTATTAGCCAGACACAGAGGTATAAAACCAGGATTCACCTGAGCCACCTTGTGCTTGGTTTTATTTCCTTACTAGGTCATTGAACACCATTCCCCTATTCCCTAGAAACTGAGCAAATTAAGTTTGCTCGCATGCCACTTTGCTCACTCGACTTATTTGGGCCAGTTTTGTTTGAGAGGTTGAGAGTATTTGATTGACAGCTTGTCTGGTTGCTGTTTCCAACTGACAGTACAGGAGCCCTAACTCTTTGGTAGCGCTTAGAGTGGCTGCTCTATCATCAGTTGTATAATCTCAGCATAGTTGTAGTGCCATGTCACGCATGAAAAAGGATCCTGCTCGTATCTTTGGTGGGCTTTCACAAGGCCACAACTTTCTAGACAGGACTCGGCTAATGGACCACTGTGTATACGTGGCATAAAAACTGGTCCACTTTGAACAACACTCTTCCCCAATCTGACATTAAACAAAAACATAATGAAATGTTAACCCAAGGAAATATCACAATAAAACCAGACAAACAAAACCAATTCGCCTTGAGACTCGCTTTCAGAAATATCCATGGGCTTAGAGGTAATCTAGATGATGTAGAGTCTTACCTAAACCCCCTGAATATCTTAGCATTAAGTGAAACAAATGTACACTCTTCAATCCCCTCTAATTACTTTAACGTGACAGGATACCTCCCACTTTGCCGCAAGGACTCGGATAGATATATGCACAGACTTGGAGTCTATATCCATAGCACCCTTCCTTTAACTAGAGAGAAAAATCTTGAATCGGATGACGAGGCTTTTATGTGCTTTCAACTAATATTTCATCACTGTGTTAGTTACTTATATTTTCTCTACCGTTTTTCCTGAAGTCAGGATTGTACCCTAATCGATCATGTCTCTGATAGTATATATGCAGCATTCCCCTACGATAGTAAAGCCCAAATACATGTGTTTGATGACTTTAATGTCCACCATAAAAATTGGGTTGGTTTCTCAGAGTTCACAGATGCAGCTGGATGCTCTACTTATAGCTTCTCTATAGCCCATTCCCTTACACAGTCAGTAATGTTCCCAACCTGCCTACCAGATCGGGAACCTCAGCAGGCTTCGCTTCTAGATCTATTTCTCACAACAGTACCTGAGAATTGTTTGACTAATGCTCACAGTCCACTTGGCAACACAGACCACATAGTGGTATCAGTTGAAATCACATTTAAATCCCAACCTCAAGGTAAGCAGCCATTGCTTAAAAGAGCAAGCTACTACAACAGGGCATTGAAGCACATGTTCCCACACGGAAGTATTATAGCAAGCCCCACTTACCCCCATGCTTCACTGCACATTTTGCAGCTGTCATTGCACAAAGACAGCATGCATTCCGCTGGTTTGTAGGTCATAAGTCAAATACAAATAGGCAAAAGTTTGTAGATGCTAGAAATCATTATAAGAGTTAAATAGCAACAGCCAAAAGAAAGCATATTGGAATAACCAGGGAACGCATTGACTCACAAAAGATAAGAACTCCTGATTTCTGGAAAATCTATAATAGTGTAGTGAATAAAGGGAAATCAGTAATTCCCCCACTGAGCAACCACCAGAAGGTTACATGCATGGCAATGGAGAAGGCGGAACTGCTTGCCCGGCGATTCGCCTCCAATTCCATCTTGGAGCTAACAAACAGCTCCCTCCAAAATCTCCCTATGCGGACTGAAGCCACATTAGATGATGTAAAAATCACGTCTTCTTATGTCCGTGATATCATAAAAAAACTGTGTGTTTACCTTATCTCATTCCTGCTATACTAATTAGGAAATGTTCAGCTGAGCTAGCCCTAATACTTTCCAAGCCCTACAATAAATATCTTGCCGAATCTTGCTTCCCTAATAGCTGGACGATGGCCTGTGTGATACCAGTGTACAAAAGTTCTGGTGAAAAAACAGACCTCTCAATTATTACCCCATTAGTCTCCTTCCACTCTTCGTTAAAATTTCTGGAAAATCTATAATCGTGTAGTGAATAAAGGGAAATCAGTAATTCCCTCACTGAGCAACAACCAGGAGGTTGCATGCACGATAATGGAGTAGGCGGAACTGCTTGCCCGGCGATTCACCTCCAATTCCACCTTGGAGCTAACAAACAGCTCCCTACCAAATCTCCCAGTGTACAAAAGTTCTGGTGAAAGAACAGACCTCTCAATTATCACCCCATTAGTGTCCTTCCACTCCTCACTAAAATATTAATCATGCAAAAGCAAGTCTTATCTCTGACAAACAGTATGGATTCAGACAATGTCGTTCTACTGGAGATATTTTAACAGTCATCTCTGAACGCATTTCCCATGTACTGGATAAGGCAAGTGAAGCCAGGAAAGTAGCCCTTGATATATCCAAAGCCTTTGACAAAGTCTGGCACAGAGGGCTGGTAATGAAAATCTAATCATATAGTCTAACCGGGCGTATACTAAATATAATTAGATCCTTCTTAGATAATAGAAGCATAAAGGAAGTCCTTAACGGATGTACATCCAAGCAGCATAACATGAATGTCGGAGTGCCCCAGGGGTTGATCCTTGGACCATTATTATTCCTGATATTCATAAACAACCTCTCTGATAATATTGTGTCCGAGATGGGTATATTTGCTGATGATACAACGCTATATAATATGCATGAAGGAAGAACATATGTACATAAATCTAAGTGAATGATAGAATCATTAAAAATGATCTCAAGACTATAGTTGAGTGGGGCCGCAAATTGATGGTAACATTTAATGCTAGTAAAACTAAGCTGCTCTCCTTTAACAATTATAAGACGCCTCTCCAACTTCCTATATCCATGACAAATAGCACCCTACCTAACAATTCTACCTTCAAACTCCCCAGCCTAACATTTGCGGGCAATATGAACTGGAGCAAATGAATAGAGGATATTGTAAAGGCTGCTGCAAAGAAGGTAGGTTCCCTCTATCGAGCTAGAAGACTACTCCTGTCTGAGAGTATCCTCCACATTTACAAAGCCACCATTCCCCCATGCATGGAGTATTGTTGCCACATCCGGGCTGGTGCATCTACCGTTCGTCTCTCCCTCTTAGATAAAGTCCAAAAAAGAATTGTCAATCTAATCCCACTTTATCAACTAAGCTCCAGTCCCTGTTCAATCTCTCAAACTGATGTGCCTAATGTCCTATACTCTACTTGTTTGCTCGGAATGGGATTACTATAAAAAGTTGAAATATGTAATCCACGCTTTTTAGTCGCTATTTATTTATCTTTAAGATCACATATACAAATATCAGGTGTCATCCGTGTAAGTAGACTTTTTAATCTACTGTTTTTCATCATTTCGTCGTTCATGCACCTCGTTATAATACATTACCATATTTTAGTACTTTCTTTTTTTACTTGTATTACAACCTGGATGTAAGGACTACTATTTTGAACTATTACAAACAGGGGAGTAGCGTCTCTTCACATGACATTTAAACTACTGGAAGCAGAAAACCGGGGGGGGGTCCAAAGTACAGATTATAAGATTATATATGACAAAAAACACATTACATTTAAACTACTGCATTTCCGTATAGTCATGGAAGCAGGAAAGAGGGAGGGGATTCCAAAGTCCAGATCTATGAGATTTGACGAATATAGTTATGGCTGTTGCATTCCCTTATGTATGGCAAAATACTCAGTGCATTTGATACTCAGTGTAAGTTTTGGAAACGTCTAGGATAACCCCACTCTTTAAGAGAAGTCTTTGTAATGTTCTCAAATTATTTCATATTGTATATTATAATTAATAAACTAAAATGTGTTTATTCCGACACTAAAAGACAGCTGAGGCATTAACATCTATATTAATTAAAAGTCTGTATTTACAAATAATTTTTATATTCAGATTAATTAGAGGTCAACAAATATATTTACCCAAACAAACCTTAGATCGAAGAATATGATAACTTGCTTGCAGTATTGCAACACGCAAAGCAAAAGCCATCTAAAATAATTTTAAAAAATAGATTTTTAAGTGTATCCAGTTCTTTGCATTTGTTGATGGTTTCCATTATATATAAACTTTCTAAATTTTGAATTTGTAATTACTACAGCAAATGTAAGTTAGAATAGTAATTTTAGGTAAAATCTTGAACCGTTATTATGAAGAATAATGTAATGTATCCAATACTTTTGCGTGTCACTATATATATATACATATATATATATATATATATGTGTGTATATATATATATGTGTGTGTATATATATATGTGTATATATATATATGTGTATATATATATGTGTGTGTATATGTATATGTATATATATACATATATATATATTTGTAATATAATAATATCAATATATTGTTATATATGATATATATATACCTTAATGTAATGATGAAAGTAAATTAAAATAAGTCCATCAAACAGTATTGCATATACATTTTGCCTTATTTATTTATTGTATGTGTTTATATATATTGTAATATATGTTTCTCTTCCTATTTTGATCTAAATCATAAAAAAGGCTAGATATGTATAGATACTGAATTTTTGTCAAGTTAGAAAATATCCGCTTATTTTTGTAATGTCTCTTGTATAATTTTTTTAGATTAAATTAATCTAGATATTGTGAGGTGAATCCAATAACATTGACAACAATAAAGAGACATAATAATAGTTGAATGCAAATATTAAAAATAATTAATTTCATTCAATTTTACAGATGTTCCTGATTGGACGCTATTATTAAATTTTAATGGATTGACATTTTCCTAAACATCATTATTACTACATTTGAAAGAGTACAACGACATTTGTTGAAGGATTAATTTTACTTGACAAAACTATTTGATGGATTTTGTGAAAACCATACATCTTAAAGATAATATGTTTTTGTTGATCAAAAGGTAATAAGAGATCAAATAGCAGAAAAGTGTGTTCTTCTTTAAGAAGACAATATTTTTTATAGCACCCAAAACTATAAAATTAAGAAACATTTTGTAGAAAGAAAAGTATGGGGCTTCTAGAAGCCAGTATTTTTACAGCACCCGAAACTAAAGCATTAAGAAAATTTTGTAGAAATATATGTATGTGGTTTTAAGAAGACAATATTTTTACAGCACCCAAAACTATAGCACTAAGAAAAATTTTGTAGAAAGAAGAGTAACACCTCAAATGCTAAATTCGCTAGGTTGACATATATATATATATATATATATATATATATATATATATATATATATATATATATATATATATTATAATTTGTCTAAATTGTTTTTAATTTACTAGGCTGCTTTATCTTACAGTCCCCGAAACTATAGCACTTAAAAATATGTAAAAAGTAACACATAAATTATCAATGCTTTGATATAGGAATTTTCAATGATCGGTCGAAATATATAAGACTGTGAGTAAATGTTTGATATCTTTTATTGAACAAATTAATAATAGAATTAAAATGAAGAAAGATAAAATCAATGTTCCTGTAATTTTTGTAGAACATTGCTCAAATCACTCTAGAAAAATGCGAGATTTATGTGAAGTGTGCAGATATAATTCTGTTGCCAAATATAATTGAGTAAAACATACAGAAAGTAAAAATTCTGGTAAAGTTTATTGTTCTAAAAAAGAAAAGCCAACATCTTGTTATAAATAAACGTAAATCACAAAAATGAGAACTCATACAATTCAAAATGTTGTGAAGTGTGTTAATACTGTGAAATCCACGTTAGTAAAACATGCAAATTCGCACTGGCAAACAGCTACATATTTATGAAGTATGCGGGTATTTTTTTCTGACAAATTAAATTTAGTGAAAAATATGAAAACTCACACGGGGGAAAAGCCATATATTTGTGAAGTGTGTGGATATTCTGTTTCCCGAAAGGCAGACTTAGTCAAACACGAGAGAACTCACACCGGGGAAAAGCCACATACATGTGAAGTGTGTGGATTTTCTTGTTCTCGAAAATCAAACTTAGTCAGACATAAGGTCACTCACACGGGGGAAAAGCCACATAGTTGTGAAGTGTGCGGATATTCTTTTTATGCAAGATCACACTTAGTGAAACATATTAGAACTCACACTGGGGAAAAGCCATATTCTTGTGAAGTGTGTGGATATTCCTGTTCTCAAGAATCAAGTTTAGTAAAACATATGAGAACTCACACTGGGGAAAAGCCACATTCTTGTGAAGTGTGTGGATATTCTTGTTCTGAAAAATCAAGTTTAGTAAAACATATGAGAACTCACACCGGGGAAAAGCCACATACATGTGAAGTGTGTGGATATTCTTGTGCTCAAAAATCTAACATAGTCAGACATAAGGTCACTCACACGGGGGAAAAGCCACATACTTGTGAAGTGTGTGGATATTCTTGTTCTCGAAAATCACACTTAGTCCGCCATAAGAGAACTCACACTAGGGAAAAGAATCTGTGCGAAATTTAAAAGAAATTGTAAAAATATCAGAAGCATAGTGAAGGAACTGGAAGGCAAAATACCAGCCATTGCCCAAAGAATTAAACATCGTATGGCAAAGATTCATGCAAAGACACAGAATAAGCTTTTTGCAAACAATCCCAGAACTTTCTACAGGAATCTAATAAGAGAGGAAATTAAAATCCAAGATCCCCCATGTAAACAGGAATTAGACGATTACTGGAGACCCTTATTTGAAAAAGAGGAAGTACATAACGAAGAGGCCCAGTGGATCGGGGATATTATCAATGCAAACAAAAATAAGAGAGAAATGCCAGAGCCAGAAATAACGCCAGATAAAATAAGATCAAAGCTGGCACGAGCTTCAAATTATAAGAAACCTGGCATCGACAACATATCTAACTGGTTAAAACAGCTAACAGCATTGCATGATCATTATAGCAGATGTTTCACCAGAATGTTGAAAGCTTATGAAGCGACACCATCATGGCTATTAAAAGGCGATACAACTTAATAGTTAAAAGCACAGAAACCAAAAACCCTAGCAAATATCGCCCAATATGCTGCCTAACCACGACTTACAAGCTGTTCACTGGATTAATAGCTGACAGCATATATGACCATCTTTCATCCGGTGATTATCTTGAGGAGGAACAAACAGGATGTAAGAAAAACTGGCTGGGCACCAAAGATCAATTGCTCATTAATAAGACCATTTTGGAAGATTGCAGGAAAAGAAAAATAAATCTAAATATGGCATGGATAGATTATCAGGAAGCATTTGATAGTGTACCCCATTCGTGGATACTAAAATGCCTTGAATTATATAAAATCCACCCGACCATACGAGAAATGTTAGCTGCCCAAATGAAGGAGTGGCAAACATCCATTACCTTAAACCATAACGGGGGAAGGATATCCATCCCAAATATAAGAATAAAAAAAGGAATCTTCCAAGGAGACAATTTATCTCCTCTACTATTTTGCTTGGCAATTGATCCTCTAAGTAAGCTTCTAAAGAACTGCCAAGGTGCTTATAATCTAAGCTGCAGCCGCCAAAGAGAATCCTCCAAATTAATAAACCATTTATTTTTCATGGATGATCTTAAGCTGTATGCTAGCTCGGATAAGGATTTAGATCATCTACTGAAAATTTTCCACGCTTTTTCTAATGACATCAAAATGAAGCTCGGGCTGGATAAGTGTGCTATGTGTACTCTGTAAGCTGGCAAGAAGATATCTACTGAAAATATACAGCACGATGAAAATAGTGTAATCAGAGAACTGGATGACCAGGAAACATACAAATACCTCGGCATTGATGAAAATGAGTCTATCCAGCATTCAAAGATGAGAGAGAAACTAAGCCAAGAATATCTACGCCGGGTAAGAAAAATCTGCAAAACTGAGATAAAAAAAAGAACAAAGTTACGGCAATTAACTAACTTGCCATGCCAGTACTAACATATAGTTTTGGCATTATTGACTGGCCTCAGAAAGACATAAATTGGCTTGACACAAAGACAAGGAAAATGTTAACCTTGTACCGAGTTATTTATCGAAACCAGTGCATGCCTCGTTTGCACCTACCCAGGCGAGAAGGAGGTATGGGACTCTCGGAAGTCAATCATAAACACAGAGCCACAATCGTCAGCATAGGTCAGTACATAATAAGTTCCTGTAACCCCAAGCTTATGAAAATTAAAGACCATTATCAGAATCGAGCAAGTAGTACAACATCTATAACACAACTTGCCACTCATTTTGGAAAAGATTGCCTTACAAATGATACTGAGAACCCAAACAAGCCTGCCACTGACATAGCCCAGAAAAGTCGGAAAAATACACTAGCCACTTCCATAGTGTTAAAACAGAAGAATGGACCAACCATAAACGGGCAAAATACCTACCGACTGAACTATCCCAATATAATAGAATCAAGTGTTAGCCCCAGGAAGGAGCCCCTTGATCTCTTCAAACGAACAAAAGTAAAATAAAATAAAAAAGGGAAAAGCCATATTCTTGTGATGTATGTACATATTCCTGTTGTAGAAAATCATCTTTAGTGAGACATGAGGCGTCATACTTGCGAAAAGCCATATTCTTGTGAAGTGTGTGAATTTTCTTGTTCTGCAAAATATTCTTTAGTTAGACATATACGAACGCACACTGAACGGAGTTTGCAAATACCTTCACTGGAAGATATGTAAGAAACTCAACATTCAGTGTAGTAAAAACTCCTGGGAACATATACCCGAACGAACAGTTGGGAATGACAACTACACTATTCACTATGACTACATAATCCCTACTGCTACATATCTTGAAAATGCAGCTGTTAAACCAGATATAGTGATCTGGGACAGAGCAAACAAAAAAGCGACCGTAATAGAGGTCAGTGTACCCAATGATACAGGGCTTAACAGAGTTGAGAGGGAAAAGATTACAAAGTATCAAGGACTTATGTATGATATGAAACGAAATTTGAAATTAAAAGACGTTTCAATTATACCAGTCATCATAGGAGCAACTGGGCTTATGAAAAAGAACTTTAAAAAGTATATAGCAAGCATACCCGGTGAACCAAGTGCAAGTGAAATACAAACGATTGCACTGAAAGGGACGGATAGAATCCTGAAAAGATCTCTTGGTTGGACTCACTAAAATAGGGGTAAATGTAAGACATCTGGTTGGATGTCCCATCCCCTAGAAGAAAAAGTTTAAGAAAAATGAAAAAAAAAGAGAAAGAGAGAACTTGAATGCCTACTAGACACTGTCCTCGAGTGTCTAAGGTCTCTCTGTACAGGGGTTTGTCAGAACAATCTGGCATGAGGATACTTTTTCCATAGAAGTAAACCCTGACCAAATATTCAAAATCACATAGGACTCGGAGCCCAAATAAGATCTCCTCAGTACGGCTAACCCGCATTTGCTTTTTTGAGGAATGGTGTACCTTCTCTAAGTGATATTACCTCAAGTAATAGCACGAAGCTGGATACTCCACCAGACTAGATAAATTCTTGTCCTGGAATCTAGTAAGACCAAGAGACCAACATGAAAGATATACTACAATGTATAAAAACGGTTAATTGAAGAGAGGAAAATTATGTTCTCAATTTCTTTACTAACTTAGTGCTTGAGAGATAAAGAACTTAAATGGAACATTCGACTATCTATGTATCTCATATAGAGTTCAAGTGTTAGCCACAGGTTGTGGGCCCTTGACTTCTGAGAACTTCGACTAAAGTAAAATAAAACAAAAAAGAGAAAAGCCACATTCGTGTGAAGTCTGTGGATTTTTTTGTTCTGAAAAACTAAGATAGGGATACATATGAGAATACACACTGGGGAAAAGCCATATTCTTGTAAAGTGTGTGGATATCTTTCTTCTGAAAAACAAAACTTAGTAAGACATATGAGAACTCACACTTGAAAGAACTGCACTCATTATCGATGTCACAGTCCAAAATGATTTCAGCCTTAACAGAGCTGAAGGTGAAAAGATAAAATATCAGGACCTAAAAAATGATCTAAAAACGACATGGTTTCTGAAAGAAATAAACATTATACCGGTTGTGATAGGAGCAACTGGCTTAATAAAAAAGAATCTTCATAAATACTAAGAAGCAATTTAAGGAAGACCAAGCTGTAATGAAATACAGATAGCAGCCATAAAGGGAACAGTATCTATTCTTAAAACAGCCCTCGGATATAAATTTAAATCATAACGGAATCAAGTGTTAGCTTCAGGAAGGAACCCCTTGATCTCTTAAAACTTGCTGAAGTAAAATACAAAAAAAAAGCGAGTGAAAAATTCTGGAGGTTACTCTATGGGTACAGTAAAGTACATAAAGAAAAGAATTAGATAAATACAATCAAAGAGGATAACAAGGAGAAAGAAAAGATGGCATCTCTAAAAATTACCAAGGAAGCTGTCTGCAGGAAGGTAGCGCAAGCAGTAATTTCAAGACTCCAGGAATAGACCAACTACCTAATTACTGGTTTTAAAAAACTGACCGCACTCTATCATCACTATTCTAAGGCATTCAATAGAATAATCAGTGGAGATGGAGAGCCGCATGTGTCGCTTACTGTAGGCAGTACATCACTTATTCCTAAAAATGAGGACACCCACATGGCTAGCAAATATTTACCAATCTGCTGCCTCACAACAACCTACAAGCTCCTTACAGGGATAATCCCTAATGCAACATACCACCATCTGATTGCTGGTGATTACCTTGAAAGTGAGCAGAGGGGGTGTACGAGAAAAACCTTGGCACAAAAGATCAACTCCTTGTAAACAGAACAATATTAGAAGAAAGCAGAAGACAAAGAAATCTTTCAATGGTCTGGATTCATTACAAAATGTCCTTTGACTGTATACTTCATTCCTGGATCCTTCCCTGTTTGGAGCTGTACGATGTGCACACTGATATTAAATCATTCCTTTAAAAACAAATGGCCAGATGGTGCACATCAATTACGCTTCAGCACACAGAAGGAAGGATACAGATCTTTTTTTTATTTATAGTCATGCCTCGGAAGTAAAGTGAAAAGCACATCTTATTTTTCTTTTACTAATATTATTTTTTCCTTGTACACATTTTTGTGAATTATTCCATGGATTTCTGCCTTTGGATTATTATGGACCATCTTCTTCTAATTACGGGATTTCCTTGGATTTTACTTGTACAAATGGAAATTCGTTTAACTTTCTTGAAGTTTTACATTTGGATTTTACCGTCACTGGATTTTTTATCTTCCACCAGACTATCCATTCATGTGTAATCACCTTTTTCTTTACCATATTCCCTCTGCTTAACTTATTTTGTTTTCAAGTAAGATATTTGACTTACTTGTTGTTTCATCAAAGATTTCTGCATGCAAAATCCGATCCCGCATTTTGCTAATTCCTACCCTCTGATGAGAAGGAGAATATTTCTTCGAAACTCCGCGGATTAAGGACTGTCCATTTATCTAGTGTTTCCTTTTCAGATTAAATATGTTTTTAACTCATTTAAAAGTGTTTTTTAACATATTTTATTAACTGTTTATATATATATATATATATATATATATATATATATATATATATATATATATAATGGGCGGAAGTCTCTCGGAAGCTCTTTCAGCTATCATCTCATTAGGAGAAAATCGATAACGTAAAAATAAAGTAAAGAGTTCTGATGGGGAACTATTGAATGTGCCACAAATACGGGGACACTAAAATAAAGTTTATTAACGTTTAAAAAACGATTAAAATATTAGCACAACGAGGGGGGGAGGGGAGAAAAGATTCACAGTTCCCCAAAGAGAAACAATGCATTAGATGTTTCTTTCTGCCGGCACAAAGAAGCTTTCCGCACCGCAATAGAGACGGACTCCAAAATCTTTAAATGGTTTCTGGAGTCCGCTTTATATAGCACCTCGAACCATTCTATTTTATATCTATCAGCACAGCACGGGTTGTCAACCAAATACTGGCCAATAGCAAAGCCCAAGGCTGCAGAAGGATGGAGACTACCAGAGCCCATCCTCCCTTGTCAGATCTTCGATGGAACATGCTGGTTTATACGAGTCAAATTGCATTGCATCTTTTGATTAAAATATTGGCACAACGAGGTGGAAAATTGGAGAAAAGATTCGCAGTTCCCCAAAGAGAAACACTGCGTTAGATCTTTCTTTCTGCCGGCACAAAGGTTGTCACACTGCAATAGAGATAGACTCCAAAATCTTTAAATGGTTTCTAGAGTCTGCTCTATGTAGCACCTCAAACTATTCTATTTTATTTCTATCGGCACAGCACGGGTTGTCAACCAAATGCTGGCCAATAGCAGAGTTCAAAGCTGCAGAAGGAGGGAGACTACCAGACACCATCCTCCCTTGTCTGATCTTCGATAGAACATGCTGGTTTATACGAGTCAAAAGATGCAATGCAATTTGACTAGTCTCCCTCCTTCTGCAGCCTTGGACTCTGCTATTGGCCAGCTTTTGGTTGACAACCCTTGCTGTGCCGATAGATATAAAATAGGATATACAATAGAATGGTTCGAGGTGCTACATAAACAAACGCCTTCTAGTAATCAATGAACCAAAAACACCAAACGGCCTGAATTACCTCCCTTTGACCATTATAGGATACCAATCGACCCAATTTCAAAATTAACTAACAATACTTAACAATATAATTGGATTATGTCCCTTCATTTTATCCTACTTAACGATATGAAAACATTTTCAAGTAGAATAACAATGAATCTTAACACATTAAATAACAATAAATATATTAGAATACTTCACCTGTAATATTATACAAGGATTTTTGTATATATCTTTAATACACCCATTGTATTTACACTCGTATTCAATTAAACTTTGAAATTAAAAGGGTCTTAAATCCGAGCACAAATACAACGATAATCTATAAACATTACCTGCCACTAATACGAAACTAAAACTAACCGTAACATTTTTACAAGGCTGTTACAGCCATAATATCGAAACAAAAATTTTTTTAAAGTAAGTATTGGGTAACAAAGAAATAACAATTTAGGAACCCAACGAATGGGATATATATTAAATTTTTTTTTAAAATGGCTTAGGGCTCTCTGTAACAACTTGTCATCACTCTGCTCTTTAATCAGGATTCGAAAATTAGGCGATATATTAATATTTAAATGGGATTTTCCGTAACCACAACAAAGGTAGATGTTTCTCGCATGCCTTTCTAGCTAGGGATTTCCCCTTCCTTCCTTTTCTTCAAAAGTGTGCTTATCCATAAAGTCTGAAGAAATGCTAGTTTTTGAAAATTTTCAAACGATATAATGCTTGAAATTGTCGAACTGGACATGGAAACAATTGTAACGTAAATTGAAATACACTTTTTGTTGCCAACAACACCTTGTTTTGAAGTCTTGTTTTTGCTTACACAGTATATTAATGATCAATTATAAAATTTGATAATTTTGTAGCTTATTCTTTAAGTCAACCATTTTTGGCTTAAAACTCATTGGTATATGAAAATTTACTGAATTTCACGAACTCAGTATAATTACATATATATATTAAATAAAATAATTAGCGTTTAAGAAAATTACACGAAGAGCGGAAGGTTGTTAAGTATCGATTTGTGTTCTGTTATATATATTTTTTTCTTCGCATATTCACATCTGCGAGTCGGGACATTTTCCAACATTGCGTTACTTCTCTATCAAAGGAAGAGGTAATACATGGGAGGGCGTAAAACATGAGAAGTAAAGCCAGAATGGTGATAACGCGACACGTTTGAAATGCGCAAACAAACTAGAAACAGGTACTGACTGCACTTTCATCGTAAGTCGCTTGATGTTATTTGTATGGAACCATTAGATTTAAGTCTGGAATTATAAGTTAAGGTCATCGTAAAGTTAACGGAATCGAATCTGATAAAAATAAGTCGCAATTTTCATAATGAAATGATGTGATTATTGTTTTGTTTCTTGTTGGTTCAAATCTAGTTTTTGTTATTTGATTGACTTCGCTATTTGTTCAATTCCTTCCTTTTTGAATTGTTTTTGTGAAATATTCAGTTTTGCATTTTTTTATATTTTGATTATTTGGATTACTGTTCTCATCTTGGATGTAAACAGTAGTTCGACTAATCCAAATCATAATGAAATGTTCAATCTTTTACACGAGGAACAAAATAATGATTACACCGTTTTACGATGAACATAAGTTCTTTGTTCTAAAGCAGTTGATTTTTTAGGCCGTCGGCCCAGAGTGAAAATTCTTAATTTTAATGAGATGTAAAAGGGGTGGGCATGATTTTTGGATATAATATGTATAAAATCATAAGAAACATGGAAAAAAATTTCACAAGCAAGATTATGGTGCATTAATAAATAATTTTAATTTTAATGCACAAAAAAATGCTAACTGTTAAGTTGCCTTCGTACAAAAAAGTAGCCATTCAGAATACTTCTTTTATTTACTCCTTACAATCTACCAATCACAATCATCGTAGTGCGAGTTAAAAATTCAATATGGCTGCCTCCAGTGAAGAAGAAATGTTTGTAAACAAAGACAAAAAAAGAGTGCGTTATGTGCATATTTCCAACTAAAACATTGAATGTTAGATCTTTTTCAGTGAAGACATGGACGCGCTTTTTAGAATATGTTAAAAAATGGAAAGGTTTACATGGACCACAAGCAGAAATTGCGAAAAACTTTGACTTAAGCTGTGATTCAACTGAAATACCACCTCGTGTTGGATTTCACCAAACTTGTTATGCACGTTTCACGGATTATCAGAAAATTGAAAGAATTCAGAAAAAAACTAGAAAAGAATACTGATAACGTTTTCGAAGGTAAGTTTAAGCTTTTAATAATTTTTATTTTTATTGATACGTATTTGGAAAGAGACAATTTTTCTTATACTCCCTCTATTCACTTGGGCAAGTACGTGTGAACTGAACAGCATGAAAAATTTTATGGTAGGAAAAAATGGATTTAGAGTAACATTTCGTATATAAATTTAATGGAAAATCATCCTCCATTTCCTGGAGACTATTGTTAATTTTTTTTTACCATTAACCCTAAGTCTGAGTGCCAAGATTGTAATTTACCCCCTCCTCTCCCAATAAAAAAACGCACAGAATTTATCTTCACTAGAAAAAAGGTCAACACCTCTAAATTCTAAAATATATTTATTCAATTTAATTGATTTTTAATTTTTTTTTTTTTTTTTTTTTTTGTAAACTTCTAAGTTGTACAATCTTTTTTCTTCTCGGGGGAGGGAGCGATTTAAATGAGGGTGTTAATCTACATTAATATCTTTTCAAACAATTGAATATGTACATAAAAGTTGGCATCTGTTTTAGAAAATTTCACTTGTAAAGAAAACAAAAAAAAAACTAGAGTTTATTTCTATTTACTTGCCTCCCCCACGAGAACATAGATACAAAACAGGGTTTTATTGTGGGTAAAATTTAGTTCACCAAAAATGTATTCTGATTGGAACAAAAATTACAATTGCCTCAGTTTAGAAAGATTTCTCCTTCACAAATCTGAAACAAAAGATAACCTGTATTATCAGAATAAAGGGTACACTTTGCTCTTAGCCAAATGCTGTTACTATTTAACAGTTTTCATAATTTCAATAATTTTAGCTATTGGTTTTAATCTGGAAATGTTTCATTTCTTTTATGATTCTAAATATAGATACAACTGTCTATGGTACCATTTCTTGATTCTAGCACTTCCACAATCAGTCACTTGACAATCTATTCCATTAACCTTTATCCTCGTGTGGCTTTTAGCCTTGATAAGTGGTAACTCACTAGTAAAATAAAGTGCATTGCATATTGAATTTACCTACCAATTCCAATGATAAATATATTGCATGATTTTGTAAACATCCCTTGGTCCGATTAATAATGAGTCACCAGACGATTTAATTGTAGAATGTAAATTAATAACATACAATTTTTTCACAGAAGTTTTATCAGCACTATACAAAAAAAATCTTAAATTTTTAATGAAATGTTTTGGATTTATGAAATAATGATTGGATATTTTTAATTTGAACTTTTCCATATACTTTGTTATTTCAAATGCATATTAAACTCCTAAATATATTTATTTTTACAGGGTCCCCATCTCAAGAAAACATTGATGCGACTACTGCCGAAAATGATGATCCACCAGCTAAAAAAAGACGGGTTCTTCGTTCCAATTTTGATCGACCATCTTTGCCAGCTAGATCAGAGCATATTTTACCAGATGTTTGCATACTATGCCAAAAAGTAAAAACTATAGTGTGCAAAGGATCTGGCAAAAGAAACAGGGAAAAACTTGTCAGATGTTCGACAATAGAAGCTGCTAATTTAAAACGAGCAGCAGAAGAAAATGAAAATGAATCACTCCTCATGCAAATAAGGAATAAAGATTGTGTAGCAATCGAAGTGAAATATCATAACTCATCAAAATCTACCATAGGTTATTTACCCGTAATTGATGTTAGCCCCACAGAAATGGATACAGTCCTTACAATTCTAAAAAAAAGCATTGACATTGCAGATCAACTCAAGTTAGAGTCTCTTGTTATTGTAATGGATCAAGCAATCTATTCAAAGGCACAATTAATTAGATGGAGAAATCCATATTTCATGAAGAGATTGGTGATTCGACTTGGTGCTTTTCATACAGCAATGTCCTTTCTTGGGTGTTTGGGAAAGCGTTTTCGTGATGCCGGGCTTCAAGATATTCTAATAGAATCAGAAGTTGTTGCTGTAGGCTCAATAAATGGAGTTTTCACAGGTAGACACTATAACAGAGCAGTTAGAGCCCATAAATTAGTGGCCGAAGCAATGCAGCATATGCGTTTGACAACCTATTTAAACAGCATTCCTGAAGAAAAGGCAGAAAAAGTGAAGCATTTAATGACATCCTTGTCACAATCATTCCCAGGACCTCAGTATGAAGAAATTCTGAAGGGAGAACATTTTCAAAGTTTTCTATCATCCTATGAAGAATTTATACAGGTTGGCAACAAAAAGCAAACTTTTGCATTCTGGAGTTCTTATATTGACATTGTAGAAATTCTTTTACTTTTCCTTAGAGGTATTCGAGAGTCAAACTGGGAACTTCACTTGGCAAGTGTTAGACAGATGTTACCTTGGGTGTTTGCATATGACCATGTAAATTATAGCAGATACCTTCCAGTTTACTGGTTGGAGATGTCTAATCTCGCTAATACTCATCCAGTGATATATACACAATGCATTGGAGGAGATTTTGCTGTTCAAAGAAGCTCAAATGCCTTTGCTAAAATTCCTTGTGACCAAACCATCGAACAAACTGCTAATCGTGATTCAAAAACAAAAGGTGGTATGACAGGCTTCAGCACAAACAAGAGAGCCGTCAACAGGTGGATATGGTCCCATCATGCGAGAGGGTCTATTACCCATGAATGTGAAACTATGGCTGGCAAAGGAGAACGAAGTGGAACACGATCAGATCTTTTACATAGTCGGATGAAACATGATAAGCTTGCTATTGGAAAGATAATAGACACAGTAAACAGTATGTTTAATCCATTTGAGTATGAACCAGCTGAGTTGATCCATATTGCATCAGGATTAGTTGCGACACAAGATGTTCAAAATGATCTGCAATTTGCTAAGGCAAGGGGCGAATCAGAATTTAAAAATTTCTGTGGGCAGCGTCTACAAACGGGAGAAGTTGATTTTTTTGCCCCGATGAAAAGAATGAATTTAAAAACATTCTCCAGTATGTCTAAAAAATCAAATCATCATGTCCACGGAAAGGATATCACTTTGGAAGCAGATAGAAATCTCCTAGCAAGATTGGTTGTGATTGGTAGAATCCGGAACATTAATCTTCAAGAATTACTGTCATATTCCTTAGGTCCATTACCATTGTCCCTTGCAAATTCACATGGATCGTTGGTTAAAACTAATAAAGCAAACTTACTTCATGCTTTAGAAAGCCATGCTAACAATCCTATTGTTGAGAACCCTATAGTAGGTGGCATATATATAGTGGATGGTATGTCGCTGATACACCAATTAAATTTGAACAAATTACAAGGAGAGAAAACATTTCTTAATCTTGCTCTTGTTATTTTGAAAAGTTTAGTGAACAGGGCAAAATCGAATCATTCTAAAGAAATTCATTTTCTTACTGATACATACCAGCAGATCTCTATAAAAAATATCGAGAGGGATAAAAGAGCTGCTACTAGCTCTCAGATAAGAATCCATGGTCAGCTCCTTCCTCAGCAATGGAAGAAATTTCTTTCAAATGGAGAGAATAAAAAGTCCTTAATAGAATTCTTGGATGAAACATGGTCTAATGTTTCAACATCAGAGCTTAGAGGAGTGAAGGTATTCTTGGCGCATAACAAGAAATGTCATTCCTTCTCACCTGGAAAAGAGGCAAGTGATATTGTCATCCGGTTAGAAGAGACAAAACTTTGTAGCTCACAAGAAGAAGCTGATACACGGATTTATTTGCATGCTTCTTTTGCAGCCAACACTAGTACGGATGTAATCATTATGAGTCCTGATACCGATGTGTTTGTAATTGGAGTTTCTTTACAAAATCTTATTCCCGCACATTTATACTTCCACACAGGAAGAGGAACAAATTTGCGAACAATAGACATCAAGATGATAAAAGACAACATTGGAGAGTCTGTCAGTCAAGCCTTGATTGGTCTACATCGTTTTACAGGATGTGATAGTGTCAGTTCATTTTACGGAAAGGGCAAAAAGAAAGCACTTAGTTTATTACTGAGAGAGAATGAGTTTTGTTACGCATTCAGTGATCTTGGTAATGAATTTTATGTGAAACCAGACACAGCAAAATCATTGGAAATGTTTGTTTGCAGGTTGTATGGCCAACAAAATGTCACAAGTGTTAATGAAGCCAGATACAACATGTTTAGATTCCAAAGAAAATTGGAAATCACAATGCCTCCAAATCAAGATGCCCTGAGTGAACACATCAAGCGAGCTAACTATCAAGCAGGTACGTTTTATAAATATTTAATTTCCAATTATATGTAAAAATTAAATATATGGAGTTTCATTGTTATTTGCTTATTAGAAAGGATGAAAATTATTCAATATTAATGTTAATTTCTTTCTTTTTTCAGGTGTCTATAAAAGGAGCCTCCATGCAAATCCTGATATACCATCCCCTGATTGTCATGGATGGAAGATAGAAAATGGAGATTTAGTAATCCATTGGATGAATCTTCTTCCTGCTCCAGACAGTTTAATGGATTTAATTAACTGCTCTGCCAAATGTAAAAAAAGTCATTGTAAAGACGTTAACATTTGTACATGTCTCCAAAACAGGGTCCCATGCACAGATATGTGCAAGTGTGCAAGAGATTCTTGTTATAAAATTAGTAAAAACATTGGACATGATGATGATGACACTGATGATGGTGATGACGACGACGATGATGATGAAGTGGCATAAGCAGTGATCAGTTTTAAATAAAAGCATATATGATCTTATTTACTAACATGTTGTTTGTTTAACTTTCATTAAAAATGCCTTTTTGTCCTTTAAATCTGTGTTATTATTCATAGATTCAAATAAATACTTTTTAATGAAAATTGACAAACATTGTATATTTTACCAAGTTGATGTGTATAAAAAATGACACAAAATCGCAGCTCTACCTCAGGTTTAAACGACCTTGTTACATACAAAATATAGCAATAGATTTGTATGACTAATAATATTGGTAGACTATAGGTGTCTCTACATGAGAAATATCAAAATGTAAATCTATTTCTTTAGTTATCCACAGAAAAGATTGAAGTTGTTTCAAATAAGATGTTTGAAAAAAGCTTTTTTAGAAAAATATTCCCTATTTTGAAGCATAGTAAAT
>NC_136527.1:191238358-191268358 GCF_053919585.1 Euprymna scolopes
ATGGAATTTCTCTGATGAATTAATGCACTTGTTCCCTTTGATGTACATATCCCTGACAAACGCTTAGCAACAAAAATCACACCCTTTTACTGTTGAGGTCCTTAAATGTCAGGAAGGGTTTCACTTTAAAATCCTCTTCCCTAGAACAGATAGATTTTGGAATTTTCTTCCTGCTTCCCAAACTGTACTGATATGCAGAAGTTCAAATGCCACGTAAACAAACATCTTAATCCTTCTTATGCATAGTCCCAAGTAGTAGCCCTGGCAAAATTGTTTGGGGTGTAGGTGAGAAAAAATAAAAGAAAAAATTAAATTAAAAGAATTAAATTAAATAAACTAAATTACAACTTATATGTCATATGAGTAGTTAAATTTTTTTCTGTTCACATAACATTTAAAGTTCTGAGTTTCGTACAGTCAGGAAACTGGGAGGGAATTCCAAAATCTAGCGTTCTGATGGAGACAAGTATTAGAATTACCAGCATAATGATACATGAACAGTGAAGAGGTGGAATTTTTCTGCTTGTCAGATTAGCCGAGAGTACGTACATCGAAGAGATATACTTGCTATGAATTCTCCAGAGCACATTTCATTAAAGGACTTGTAAAACTGACGATAAGATAGAAAGTAAAGCTTAGATATAATAGTAACATAACGATTCAACGTTGCTATTTAATTTGTTTAATGTTTGGATGCCATACTCTTCACAAAATATCATCGATTTGAAAGCTTTCTCAGGTTGTAAAATCACAAGCACAGAATAATAAATGCTGAAATCATCTGAATGTCCTACACGGATAATGCACTCAATACTGTTGAAATTATCAGTAAATTTTAAAACGAACAGAATGTTTTATATGAAGTTTTACTAGAATTACATTGATGACATCATCGAGAAAGTTAAAACCAAATCAATAACAAATAATGCACTGTTGAAATTAGCAGTAAATTTGAAAAGGAACAGAATGTTTTATATGAAGTTTTACTAGAATTACTTTGACGACATAATCGAAAAAGTTGAAACCAAATCAATAACAAATAACGCACTGTTGAATTTACCAGTGTAGTACTTACCAACACAACAAACGCCCTCGTGTTTGTGCCTTGTATAGGCATGCGCTACAACAAAACTTGGGTTTTTATAAGCGGAAGTCTCGAGATTGTCAGGAATCTACAGGCGCATGCGCAAGAGAAGGGATTGAGATAGTGGTATAAAGGCAGGTCGAGTGAGAAGGTTGTTGTTGCTGTCATTGGACATTACAGTGACGCGTGCGTTAGCACATGATTAAGAGGCAGTTTATTTTTGTGTGCCAAGTCGCGCACCTCGGTGAAGGTCATATAAATCGTTCACCTCGGTGAAGGTGAAGGTCATAAGCTACTTCGGCTATTTCATTCTGTCTCTTTTCCTGGACAACTATGGCTGGGGCAAAGTTTGATTTAAAACTGATACCCGAATTCGACGGATCCACTTCTGTTGTCGACTGGGTCGAAAGGGTTGAGCTGACCTGCAACCTCTGTGAAGTAAAGGGGGTGCATACCGTGATTCCCCTGAGATTGGCTGGAGGCGCCCTAAGTGTATATCAGCAACTGAGTGCTGTGGAAAAGGCTGATATTACCTGTATAAAAAATGCTTTATACAAGGCATTTGCCATGGATCCCTGTACGGCCTACGAAACATTTGCCACTAGGAAGCTCATGCCAGGAGAAACCGTGGACGTCTTCTTCGCGGAGCTGAAGAAACTTGCAGTTCTATTTTGCAATGGAGTGTCAGAGCAAACACTGGCGTATGCGTTTGTGGCCGGCCTTCCCACCCATGTTAAGCAACTGTTGAGGGCTTCCACCAGCATATCTGTAACGCCCATGGAACATTTGTTAGAACGCGCTCGAACCATTATCAGAGATGAGGAGGACCTGAGGGAACCGGTTGTAATGATGGCGCAGGCAGCCAAGACTAATGCTGAAAAGAGTCCCAGTTTGAGACCCACGACCAATGGGAGATGTTTCTGCTGTGGCCAGCGAGGCCATATCGCAAGAAATTGTACTAACAAGGGGCAGGGGCGCCCGCACTGTTTCCAATGTGGTAGCTATGGACATTTATCCCAAAATTGTGCGGGAAATGCATCAGGGGGGCAGGACGTCAGCGCCGCTCTGTTCCCCGGACAAGATTTAATTGAGGCGCAACCGACAATAAATGTGTATGTGGACCAAGTGCTTTGTTCAGCTCTTCTCGACTCCGGGTGCTCACACACCATCATGAGTGCCAAATTGTGTCGAAACTGGACAAAGCAGAACATCAAAGTAACTACAATAGGTTGCAATACGCAAGTTTGCTGTGGAGCTGGAACTGTCAAAGTCCACACAAACTCTGGTGTGGCCGCAAACATTAATGTGCTGGTGATGCGAGGGGATTTGCTGGGATTCGATGTACTATTGGGATATGATGCTATTAAGGCACTGGGGGGAGTGGTTATCGGAAGAGATGGGACTGTGTGATTTTTGGAAACCCCAGTGTGTGCTGCAGTTCACATTGATCGGCCTGATTTTAAGGTGGACTACGACCCTCACCAAAAAGCATGGACTGCATCGTGGAAGTGGACAGAAGGAAGGGCGCCAACCGAACTCAAGAATAGCATTGCAGAGTACTCGATACCCGATGAGGCCCGTAATGATTATGAGAAGGAACTTGAGGCATGGATCCAGGATGGATAGCTGATCCCCTACCCCAACAAGCTGGGACCACCCAAGGGTCTGATTCCCTTAATGGCGGTAGTCCAGCATAACAAATCAAAAGTTCGTCCGGTGCTGGACTATCGTGAACTCAATAGATACATTGAGACGTACACTGCCGATGCTGACGTGTGCACCAGCAAGCTGAGAGAATGGCGCCAGAAGGGCTCCAATGTGTCTATAGTAGACTTGCGGAATGCTTATTTGCAGGTGCGAGTGGATGAGACATTGTGGCCATTCCAGACAGTGTGGTTCCGGGGTCAGAGATACTGCCTTACTCGGCTTGGCTTTGGGCTGAATGTGGCACCGCAAATCATGAAGACCATTGTAAATGCAGTGTTGTCCCAGGAAAAGACTACTGAGGACGCAACATCGGCCTATATTGATGATGTGTATGTCAATGAAGACGTACAATCTGCGTCGCACGTCAGAGAAAAGTTAGCTCAATTCGGGTTGGAGTGCAAGGATCCCGAACGTCTGAGGGATGGAGCACGGGTATTAGGATTGGACGTTTGCGGGAAAGACGGTACCTTACGATGGAGGTGTGGCAGTGAGATTCCAACCGTCCCTGATGTTATTACGCGGCGGACTATTTTTTCCTTGTGTGGGAAACTTATTGGTCACTTACCAGCGTGTGGCTGGCTCCGAGCAGCTGTGGGCGTCATCAAACGCAGGGCAAGTTTAGTAACTACAGGTTGGGATGATGTATCTGATGATGCTCTTCTAACTCTGATGACGACAGAAACCCTTGAGAGAGTTAACAAGGAGGATCCTGCCCATGGAGAATGGTGTGTCGATGGGGACACTGAATATGTGGGTTGACGCTAGTTCTTTGGCATTGGGAGTGTTATTGGAGCAACGTGGAAATGTAATTGAAGACGCATGCTAGCTGCGACCCATGAATGATGCTCAACACATCAACCTTGCAGAACTGAATGCTGTTGTGAAGGGTTTAAATCTGGCACTGCAATGGCAGTTGAAGAAGTTACACTTGTACACGGATTCTCTCTGCGTCTACCATTGGGTGTCCGACACTCTCTCGGGACGAACAAGGGTCGGTACTAAGGCAGCCAGTGAGATGTTAATTGGGTGGAGGCTAAACACCCTGAAGAGTCTGGCATCAGAATATGACCTGTCGGTGAGTGTAACGCTCGTGGCATCACACTGTAATCGTGCAGACCAACACACCCGTGTGCCTCACAAATGGTATGAAGCTGTGAAGACAGGCGTGGAGTTCACTGCTCGATCTTGCGCAGTTGGCGCGATTAGCTCATGCCAAATACAAAGAATTCATGTGCAGAGTGGACATCCAGGTATCAAAAAAACTTTGTATTTTGCGAGGCGTGTAGACCCGGCAGTGACAAGGGCGGATGTCAGGCAGATCTTCAGGTACTGTGAGGCATGCCAGTCTATCGATCCTGCACCTGAGCAATGGAAGACGGGGCGATTGGAAGTGGAGCATGTGTGGCAACGATTACCGATGTATATTACCCATTACAGTGGTAAGCACTTTCTAACCCTTATCGACTGTGGACCCACTCGTTTTGCGGTGTGGCGGCAAATGACCAGGCAGGACTCAGCGAATGTTGTCCGCGAACTGTCATCTATCTTTTCTGAGCGAGGTGCGCCGGAAGAGATATTGACCGACAACGATGCTGCTTTTTGTAGCCACCAAGTTCGGCAGTTGTTGAATGAGTGGGGTGTCCGACTACAACTGCGATGTGCCCTTGTGCCATCAGGGAATGGCATTGCTGAGAGGAGCCATCGCAGCATCAAGAGAATTGCTGCCAGAAAACAATGCACCATTACAGAGGCCACATATTGGTATAACGTCACACCAAAGGATGGGAAGACACTAACAACAGCACCGGCCAATGCCATACAACAATACCGTGTTAGGATAAAGGGCATTGACACTGTCCAACCAATCGACAAGGAGAGTCATAACAAATACAAGGTAGGGGATCCAGTTTGGGTTAGACCCCCTGGAAACCGGGGCACCACCAAGTTCAAGCAAGGACAAATATCTGGAGTGGTCAGCCAGCAGTCGGTCCTTGTTGATGGAACCCCACGCCATGTGCGCGATCTTCGCCCAGCTAGTGAAGTACATCCCTTAACTACAGAGAGCGACGAATCATCAGATGATGAGCTGCTGATGAGTGAGGTCACCGAGCAAGAGAGTGGTAGTTTTAGTTCGTCTGATCAGGCAGGATCAGAACCAGAACCAGAACCTCACACAGAACCAGAACCAGAACCTGAATCCGAGAGTGTAAATACCACCCTTTGCAAAAGCCAACGAACTAAGAGGCCACCCCCGGAGTGCACTCTATGTGATCATCAGATCAGGGGGGAGTGTAGTACTTACCAACACAACAAACGCCCTTGTGTTTGTGCCTTGTATAGGCATGCGGGACAACAAAACTTGGGTTTTTATAAGCGGAAGTCTCGAGATTGTCAGGAATCTACAGGCGCATGCGCAAGAGAAGGGATTGAGATAGTGGTATAAAGGCAGGTCGAGTGAGAAGGTTATTGTTGTTGTTGTCATTGGACGTTACAGTGACTCATGCGTTAGCAGGTGATTAAGAGGCGGTTTATTTTTGTGTGTCAAGTCGCGCACCTCGGTGAAGGTCATATAAATCGTTCACCTCGGTGAAGGTGAAGGTCATATTTGAAAAGGAACAGAATGTTTTATATGAAGTTGTGCATGATGTTTGCATTAACGTTCTAAGTATTCCAGTTCTAAAATACTAAAATTTCTTTGGCAACCTCACTGGAAAGTAGAAGAAAAATCAGTAACAGTTTGCAATATATGTATATGGGAAGTTGAAGCAAAATGATAGTAACATTTTTTGTTATAAATTTTGTTATTGGTGAATAAAATGTTGTGATATACTAATATTGGAGAGAATTATATGGAACACATTTAGTATTTTATTGATTATTGTCAATTGCAATTGATATTCTTTGTATACCTGATTGGAAACGTTCGATTTACTTGGACAACAACAATGAGGACTTGAAGCAAAATCAATGCATCCTTCACGCTGAAGAATTTTACTATCGGTAAATTTCTCTCTCTCTCATATATATATGTATATGCACTTGTTTGAAATTGATCACAAATATATTTTGGAGGTAGACTCCATCTTCAGTGTGTCCTTTCTTTCTTTTTTTTCTTTTTCTTCTTCCTTGCTATGTTGTAAATTTGGAGAAATGGGTCTGTATAGAGCCGCGTGTTGTATCGATTGGTTGTATTTTGACTTGTTTGAACTTTGTGCAGGTGAAGAATTTTACTATCATAAACTCTCTCTCTCCCCCTCTTTCTCTCTCTCCCTCCTTTCTTTATATATATATATATGTATATATATGTATATATATGTATATATATATGTCTATATATGTATATATATGTGAATATATGTATATGTATATATAGAGAAAATAAAAAGGAACAAACCATACTATGTGTTCATCAACGTTTCGTCTTAATTTCGAGATGTCCTCTGGATGAATGAGATTAAGAAACCAAAAATATACCAGTACAAAATATTTGAAAATGTTTCACGTGCACAGTGTGACGCAGTTCTATTTCAGAGAAACGGAAAAATGATGTTGGAAATTCAAAAAGGAGGGGGGGTTTGCGCTGTTAAAGAGAAGGAAATTTTAGTGACGTCATATAGTCGTTAATGTAATTTAAAAATTCTGAACGCAAGTTGATATTCGTATTGGGAGAAAAATGTATGTATATATATATATATATATATATATATATATATATATATATATATATAATCTAGTATTTCATTAAAAAATAGAAACAATAAAATTTTATTACCAGAATCTAATATATATATATATATATATATATATATATATATATATATATATGCATACACACACCTTATACTTCATTAGATAAAATAGAAAAAGTGAAGACACACACACACACACATATATATATATATATATATATATATATATATATATATCAAAGAATGAGAGTTCACTATAGAAACTTTGTTTTAATTTGAATAAAATAAAATACGCATCAAGTGCGCTTGAAACCAAATCACAACGTAATATTAGGAAAATAAGCAAATATATTTTGGAGGTAGACTCCATCTTCAGTGTGTCCTTTGTTTCTTTTTGTTTTTCTTCCTTGTTATTTTGTAAATTAGGAGAAAGAAGTCTGTATGTATCTGAATTGTATTGGAATTGTTTGAACTGTGCGCAGGTAACACGAGAATAATGTCAAAGAGTGAAAGTCTGTATAGAGTCACGCATTGTATTTTGAATTTTTGATGATATATATACATATATATAACATATATCATAGCATATATATGTATATATGGATGTATCATACGAATGTATCATATGAATGTATCATATATATATATATATATATATATATATATATATATATATATATATTAATGTTTTAATGTTTTCTCACCAAAATGCAAATTGTGTACAAGTTATAGAGATAATTGTCTCTATACTATATCCTTAGCAATGAGTGTATCGTCTAGTTCTTTGCTAAGTAAGAAAATATTTTGTGAGTTCCATTCTATCATATTTACAACAAGCAAAAACTATGTTTTATCTTATCATAATAAAAACAAAATTAATATGTGATTGATAATAAAACTATTGAATTTGTTTTATTTTTATTATAAACTTTGTTTTACTTTATTTATATAAACATTTAAAATATGTTTTATCTTATCATAATAAAAACAAAATTAATATGTGATTGATAATAAAACTATTGAATTTGTTTTATTTTTATTATAAACTTTGTTTTACTTTATTTATATAAACATTTAAAATATGTTTTATCTTATCATAATAAAAACAAAATTAATATGTGATTGATAATAAAACTATTGAATTTGTTTTATTTTTATTATAAACTTTGTTTTACTTTATTTATATAAACATTTAAAATATGTTTTATCTTATCATAATAAAAACAAAATTAATATGTGATTGATAATAAAACTATTGAATTTGTTTTATTTTTATTATAAACTTTGTTTTACTTTATTTATATAAACATTTAAAATATGTTTTATCTTATCATAATAAAAACAAAACTAATATGTGATTGATGATAAAAACAATTGGATTTGTTTTATTTTTATTATAAACTTTGTTTTACTTTATTTATATAAGCATTTAAAATATGTTTTATCTTATAATAAAAAATAAAACTAATATGTGATTTACAAAACTAAAAATATTTTATTTCTTTTATTTTTATTTACAGATGTTCCTGTTTCATCGCCCATAATTTATTTTTAACATTCTCTCAACAATTGCTCACTTGTATGAAGAAAAGCAGGAGCAGCAATGTATGTTATATTCTTATGAAGCAGCTTCACTTTCTGTAATCTTCATAAAAACCTATAAATTTAGAATTAAATACAAAAGTAAAATGGTTTATTCCAAACTACTTTAATCTTTTTCTACGATCAATTTTAGTGAAACAAGCAGGTGCACAGTGATTAAAAGCAACATATTGTGAAGTGTGTGGATATTCTGCTGATACATCGACTCTAGTCCACCGGACTAGATAAATTCTTTTCCTGGAATCCAGTAAGACCATGAGACCAACATGAAATATATACTACAATGTATAAAAATGGTTAATTAGGTAGAGGAAAATTATGTTCTCAATTTCTTTACTAACTCAGTGCTTGAGAGATAAAGATCTTTAATGGAACATTCGAATATCTATGTATCTCATATAGACTTCAAGTGTTAGCCCCAGGTCGTCGGCCCTTTGATTTCTGAGAAATTTGACTGAAATAAAATAAAGCAAAAAAGCGAAAAACCACATTCTAGTGAAGTTTGTGGATATTCTTGTTCTGAAATGTGAGGTGTGTGGATTTTGTTTTTCTCCAATTCAATTTTGTGAAGTTTGTGGATATTCTTGTTTTGAAATATCAAATTTAGTGAAACATATCCGAACTCAAACTAGTATTAAGCCAGCTTCTTGTGAAGTGTGTGGATATTCTTGTTCTACTAAATCAACGTTAGCGATAAATATGCGAACGCACATTGGCAAACAACCACATTCTTGTGAAGTTTGTGGGTATTCTTGCCCTAGAAAATCACATTTAGTGAAACATATGCGAACTCACACTGGCGAAAAGCCATATACTTGCGAAGTGTGCAGATATGCTTGTTCTCAAAAGCCAACCTTAGTTAAACATATGAGAACGCACACTGGCGAAAAAACACATTCTTTTAAAGTGTGTGGATATTCTAGTCCTGCAAAATCAGATGTAGTGGGGCATATGCGAACTCACAGTGGCTTAGTTAGACATATCAGAACACACACTGGCGAAAAATCACATTCTTGCGAAGTTTGTGGATATTCTTGTTCTCAAAAATCAACCTTAGACATATGAGAACGCACTCTGGCGAAAAGCCACATTCTTGTGAAGTTTGTGGATATTCTTGTTCTCAAAAATCAACCTTGGTTAGACATATGAGAACGCACTCTGGCGAAAAACCACATTCTTGTGAAGTTTGTGGATATTCTTTTTCGATAAAATCACATTTAGTGAAACATATGCGAACTCACACTGGCGAAAAGCCATATTATTGTGAAGTTTGTGGATATTCTTGTTCTCAAAAATCAGCTTTAATTAGACATATGAGAACGCACACTGGCGATAAACCACATTCTTGTGAAATTTGTGGATATTCTTGTTCTCAAAAATCAAGTTTGATTAGACATATGAGAACGCACACTGGCGAAAAACCACATTCTTGTGAAGTTTGTGGATATTCTTGTTCTATAAAATCACATTTAGTGAAACATATGCGAACTCACACTGGCGAAAAACCA
This sequence comes from Euprymna scolopes, assembly GCF_053919585.1. Classification (NCBI taxonomy): domain Eukaryota; kingdom Metazoa; phylum Mollusca; class Cephalopoda; order Sepiida; family Sepiolidae; genus Euprymna; species Euprymna scolopes. The sequence continues at coordinate 191,247,949 of NC_136527.1, forward strand.
CATTCTTGTGAAGTGTGTGGATATTCTTGTTCTACAAAATCACATTTAGTGAAACATATGCGAACTCACACTGGCGAAAAACCACATTCTTGTGAAGTGTGTGGGTATTCTTGTTCTACAAAATCAAATTTAGTGAAACATAATCGAAGTCACACTGGCGAAAAGCCATATTCTTGTGAAGTGTGTGGATATTCTTGTTCTACAAAATCAAATTTAGTGAAACATATGCGAACTCACACTGGCGAAAAGCCATATTCCTGTGAAGTGTGTGGATATTCTTGTTCTCAAAAATCAACGTTAGTTAGACATATGAGAACGCACACTGGCGCCTAGTAGACACTGTCCTCGAGTGTCTAAGGTCTCTGTACGGGGGTTTGTTAGAACAATCTGGCATGAGGATAATTTTTCCATAGAAGTAAACCCTGACCAAATATTAGAAATCACATAGTATTCGCAGCCCAAATAATGTTTCACTATGGCTAACCCATATAAGCTTTTACGAGGAATGGTGCACCTTTTCCAAGTGATGTTACCTCAAGTAACAGCACGAAACTGGATACTCCACCAGACTAAAGAAATTCTTTTCCTGGAATTCAGTAAGACCAAAAGACCAAAATAAAAGATATAATACAATATATGAAAGTGGTTAATTACGGTGAGGAAAATGATGTTCTCAACTTCTTTATTAACTCAGCGTTTGGGAAATAAAGAACTTCAATGGAACATTCGAATATCTATGCATCTCATATAGACTTCAAGTGTTAGCCCCAGGTAGTGGGCCTCTTTATTTCTGAGAACTTCGACTGAAGTAAAATAAAACAAAGAAGCGAGAAAACACTTTCTTGTGAAGTTTGTGGATTTCTTGTTCTGCAAACTCACATTTAGTGAAATATATGCGAACGCACACTGGCGAAAACCACATTCTTTTGAAGTTTGTGGATATTGTTCTTCAAAATCACATTTAGTGAAACATATGCGAACTTGCACTTAAGGGAACAGCGAGGATACTAAAAAGAGCTCTCGGCTGGTTTCAATAAAAAAGCGGGGCAATTTTGGCAGCTGGTTTGGCTGCCCCATACCCGGCATTACAATCTTCAAAGGAAGAAAAAAAAAGCGAAAAGCCATATTCCTGTGAAGTGTGTGGATATTCTTGTTCTCAAAGGCCAACCTTAGTTAGACATATGAGAATGCACACTGAACTCAGTGCTTGAAAGATAAAGAACATTAATGCAACATTGGAATATCTATGTATCTCATGTAGACTTCAAGTGTTAGCCCCAGGTTGTGAACCCCTTGATTTCTGAGAGCTTGGACTGAAGTAAAATCAAGCAGAAACCCATATTATTGTAAGGTGTGTAGATATTCTTGTTCTATTTAATCAACGTTAGCAATACATATGCGAACGCACACTGGCAAAAAAACACATTCTTGTGAAGTTTGTGGATATTCTTGTTCTGCAAAATCAGTTAGTTAGACATACGGGAATACACTAGCATTTAAATGTAACATTCGAAAGTCTATATATCTCATATAGACTTCAAGTGGTAGCCCCAGGTAGTTGGCCCCTTGATTTCTGAGAACTTCAAACGAAGTAAAATAAAACAAAAAAGGGAAACCCCATATTCTTGTGATGTTTTTTAATAATTTCCAGAACCACACCACCAGTCTTAGTTTATCAAACTGAACAGTCTGTCCCGTGTGTGGATATTATTGTTCTACAAAATCAACGTTATTGACACATATGAGAACTGACACTGGATATTATTGTTCTGCAAAATCAACGTTATTAACACATATGAGAACTGACACTGGATAATATTGTTCTACAAAATCAACGTTATTAACACATATGAGAACTGACACTGGATATTATTGTTCTACAAAATCAACGTTGTTGACACATATGAGAACTGACACTGGATATTATTGTTCCGCAAAATCAACGTTAATAACACATATGAGAACTGACACTGGATATTAATGTTCTACAAAATCAACGTTATTAACACATATGAGAACTGACACTAGATATTATTGTTCTACAAAATCAACGTTATTGACACATATGAGAACTGACACTGGATATTATGGTTCTACAAAATCAACGTTATTAACACATATGAGAACTGACACTGGATATTATTGTTCTGCAAAATCAACGTTATTGACACATATGATAACTGACACTGGATATTATTGTTCTACAAAATCAACGTTATTGACACATATGAGAACTGACACTGGATATTATTGTTCTACAAAATCAACGTTATTGACACATATGAGAACTGACACTGGGGAAAAACCACGTGCTTGTTAAGTGTGTGGATATTCTTGTTCTGTAAAATCACATTTAGTGACACATGAGAACTCGCACTGAACCCATTGAAGCAACTCACAAATCTTCACTAAACGAAGTGGCGACCCGTCATGTTTCCCACCACTATTACTAGATGATGAAGAAATGACATCGGATGAAGAACTTTGATCACCATTGATGGGCATGAAACTGCCAAAAATCCGAGCTTCAAGAGTGACGAAGGTAGCAATTAAAACGTAAATGTCGCTCCTAAAAACATTCCTCACAGAGCTAGATAAAATCACATATTCTGCTGGACTCTACAGAAAAAAACCACCCCCTCAATTCCAAAAACAATGCAAGTCCAAAGCAAAAAATATTACAGCAGCCTGGAGATTAAAGAATACCATCTGCCCGCTCAGTTTCCAATGTAAAAATAGAAGAGATGGAAAAAGTGGTTGAAGAACCAGAGGACAAAATAGAAAGCAAGATACCAGCACTTGCCTAAAGGATCAAAGAAGAACAAACAGAAGGCAAAATATCATAATAATCTCTTCAGATGTACCTATTTACTATGCCTCCCCACGGGACAGAGTTAGACACCAGGGTCGTTTTTTAACGTGGAGAAAAGGTACAAAAATTAAAATTGTCTCAGTCGTGAAGGATTTCTCCTCCACCGAAAGAGAACAAGAAATAGAAGTGCAGCATCTGAAGAACAGATACTACACTTTGATCTTGCCCCGAAGGCAATCCAATGCTATTCTACAGAAACCTTATAAGAGAGAAAATCGCTGTGGAAACTTTACCAAAAAAAGCAAGACCTAGAAGAGTATTGGAGGCTCCTGTTTGAAGATGAGAGAGAACTAGTTACTTATAGACCAATTGAATCCTAGAAGACATGAAAATAAGCCAGAAATGATGGAATCAAAGGTAACAATGAAATAATGAAAAAAATGTGGATAAATTCCAGAATAACAAAAAAAAAACCCCTAGAATTGACAACTTTCTATTCTATTATATTTTCATATATTTTATTTCTTAATGAATTGGATACAACAAACAAAAGTTTTATCGATTTACTTAAAACAAAACAAATTTCACTTTTTTATTGAATTCTTGTAATGAAAGGTATATTCCATATGTTGTAAAATAATTTTAAATATAAAAACTGTTATTTATTGCAATATAATAAGAAAGATATACTGATTCCACCATGCTTTAAAATAAATGTGAATAAAATTTATGAATTTCTGATTTAAAAAGTTCTGTTAAATATTCAGTCCTATATTAGTCTTTAATTCAAAATGTATTTATTTTAAGTAAAATGTTCCATCTGACTTTGGATTTCTGTCAAAAGTTTCTGATTTCTGAGAAAATAATGTTTACCATAAACTACATAATTTACAATAAAAACAATTTAATTCAAAGTTGGTCAAAAACTGCTTTTTCGATATTTAATTGTTTGAACATTTTATACAGTTCTTTTTCTTTCTATACGTACCTAGAGGATAATGTTTGATGTTTGATATTTCATCCAATTATTAAGGTTTTAGAATAGGGGCTAATGGTTTTATAAAGTTTACATAAAATGAGAACCCATTTATATTGGTCATCATCAATTAGCAGAAACTTAATGTTGAAAAAAATCGTTAATTTTTTTTACAATCAACACAGCATAGTTTATCATAGTTTATCATCTACGAATTGAAAATCTACTTTCTTTTTTATTATCTCTCAAAAGACTATAAAAATATCTGGAAAGAATGTATTGATAAAAGTAATTAAAATTTTAGAGTGTATGATTATTTAATATAAATTGAATGTAAAATGAGCATCCACTTCGTGGTCAGTTAGTGATCAACAAGACGTAATCGTTCGTAGTTTCTAAATGTTATGGCATAGGAAAGTTGGAGAGAATGCTCGTGTCAGATTTTGTTTTCTTTTTTGGAGGGGGAGTAGTGCCGATACGTTTTTAAATAACATTTAAGCAAAAACGATATAAGCCACCCATTCACCCTAACCACACTAATTGCAAACTGTAATCTATTCAGTGTCTTCTCGGTGATTGATAAAAGCGGTGTTCATTTTACGTTAAATTTTTATAGGAAAGTGATCCCCAATTTTTTAATCCTAGCTATTTACTATTTTGAATTACTTTTTATTTTTTAATAACCGTTTGAACGTAATAAAAAAAAATTAAAGGGTGTTCATTTTACGTTAAATTTATATAGGAAAGTGATCCACAATTTTAAAACCCTAGCTATTTACTATTTTTAATTCCTTTTTTATTTTTTATTAATCGTTTAAACGTAATAGTGAAAAAAAATTAAAGTGGGTGATCTACACTGGCTTAGAGCAGTACACATATAATCACGATATAATTACATAACTAACGAGAATTACAACTTTCAGTTAAAAATGTGTTTAACAGTCAACGGTGAATTGTAAAAATCAGTTCTCTGTATAAGTAACACATACGAAAATCTAGGTCCCCAAATTTTTTGGTTGAATGTGATTTATTTCACTGTAAATTTGAATTTTATTTTCATATCAAGCTACCATAGTAAGAATACATAAAAAGCACAGCAGATATGAACACACAATTATTAAAAGATATATAGTTCAAAATATATGTATATTCTGAGAATTCGCATGTTTTAAAATAATACTTTCAAGTTAGACAGTCTTACATGCAACTTCAAATGACTCGTTATTGATGAAACTATTTCAAGTGAATTTTGTCATTATACAGCGAAAGATAAGAATATTAAAAAGTATGACGAAGCAAAAAAAGTGTTTAAAAACGACGAAAGATATAAATATTATTCCGGTTGTTTTTAGGACAAATGAACTTATTTAAATAAATACATTGACGAAAACCCATGGAATACGAAACTGCTGCGAAAAACAGAAAATATAAAAGCAACGTTTATAGGAAAAACGTTTAATAGTAATGGAATCAAATATGTGGTTTCATGTAATTGATGTAAAAAAATGAAAAAGCTGAACAACTATTCTTGTTCACTATTTCAATATTTTGATTGTCATAATATGTTGCGAAAACAATTAACAAAAATCATATTCTTTAAAAACGAAAAGAAACTGGAATCTTAGAGAGATATTAGTCATAGCAGTTATATGTGACACAGGGCTTATGAAGAAAAACTTGTGGTCCTATCTAACTAATATTCCTGGTGAACCAATAAAAAGCAGTGCAATGTTGGCTGCCCCATACCCAGCGTCACAATCTTCAAAGAAAGAAAATTAAAAAAAGGGGGGGAGAACAGACATATGTGAATCCACACCAGACTTGTAGCGATGTGTTTTTTCAGCAAAATCAAATTCAGTTAAACACGATAATTGAATATCGATGAAAAACTACATTTTAAACAATATACTAATAATCTTTTTCTTTTAAATCAAGTTTCTTGCTGCATATAAAAACACACAATTATTAAAAGATATATAGTTTACTGATATATCCTGCGGAGGGTGGCCCTAATAAAAGGATATTCAAGAAAGGTATTCCACAAGGGAAATAAATGGATAAAGAGGTTCTGAAGTAAGAAAGAAATAGAGAAGTTTATTGAGAATATTTACAGAGACAGCATGTTACGTTTTAAGTGTTCCCGCCCAGGGAAGGCTCTCACAACCGGTAACCGTAGATAACGTTCTTTCGATAAACAGTTCCGGCGGTGAATTGCTCATCTCGCCATAACACCTTCCCCTAAGACAATTTCTCCCAAGAGAATTTGGCTTAATATCGTTTGCTTTTTGGCTTGGGGCTCAGCCGGTTAACTTTTCTTTTCACCCTTGTACTTTTTCTCCTCAATATCGTTTGAGTGGGTGGAGTTGGTGGAGAAGCTGAAACTCTCAAATCTGGAGTAAGTTCTGTTAAGGGTTGGGGAATATTAAAAGAATCATACAAAACCTCTAGGGGCGGGTCATTTTCTTCTGTCTGTTTGTACTCATCAGTGTGTCGAGGTCTTAGCTGATTTATATGCCTGCGACAGTCGAATTTATTACTTCTTACAGAATATAGCATGTGTCCGATTCTTTTCATTATAATCCCCTCCTTCCAAAAATGTTTTCCACTCCGTCAATTCAGGAAGAATATTCTGTCACCAGGTTTGTAAAACCTTGTTGGAAAATTTCTTTTGTTGTTGTTACTCTGGTTGCACTTGGTAAAATTCTGTCAAATACAGATCTGATTTTCCATGCAAACATCAGTTCGGCTGGTGGCAAGCCGGTATCAGTGTTTGGGTTCAGAGTTATCCTGTACACCGATAAAAATTGTTCAAAACTCTTCTCGTCAGTGTCCATGCCTTGGTTTTTCTTCAAGGCTCTTTTGAATGTATCGACGAACCCCCCTGCTAGGCCAGTTGATCTGGAGTGGTAGATTGTCGTTGTTAAATGTTCAATGGCTAAAGCCTTGCAGACTTCTTCAAATTCTTTGCTGGTAATTTGGGTGCTGTTGTCGCTGACAATAGTTTTAGGCACTCCAAAACGACTGAAGAGAACTCTTAGTGCATCTATTGTACTAATCGAAGTAGGGTGTTTGTATTTAAACACTTCTGGCCATTTTGTGAAACTGTCGACGACCACTAAGAAATAATGTCCATTTAAAGGACCTGCATAATGTCCTGGTCCATTCTAGCCCAATACGTATATCCACGCATTAAAGCTTTCATTCTCGATATGCCTGGATGACCACTATGAAATTCTTTTAAAATTCTTCTCTGAAGCGTAGTTGGTATGACGACTCTGTCTGCGTACATCAAGGTTTGAGCATAAATGGAAAATGGTAACATTTTAGGGTCTTTCTTTGATTTTCCATTTAGTTGCACCAACTTTTTATTTTCACAATATAATCATCCTTTTCTGCTGCCTTATTTATTTCGTCTAGAGTCACTGGTAACTCCCTGATTGTGTTGCACAGTAACCCGGAGAGTTCTTTCTCCTCTGTCAATGCAGCTATTACTGCGTCTTCCAAAGGTTCAGCACACTTTTGGATAAGCCTGGACAGTCCATCTGCATGTCCGATATTTTTGGATGAAATGTACTCCATTTTAAAGTTATAATTTAGTCGAATTATGATCCATCGTTGGAGTCTGTTCGCAGTGTGCATAGGTATGCCTTTTTTATTTAATGTAACATGTTTATTCAGCTCGAAAAACATACAATGTTTACCGATGTATTGGATGGCGCCTGACTCTTTCGAAGACATGGTATGTTTGGGAAAAGGAGTTTAAAAAAAATATGCAAACACTGTTGTAAACTTGCTCAATATATGTTGCCGTGACATAGGCTGACATATATTCGGTGGGTTTTTAACAGTGTTTTGTCTAGACTTTTTTTTAACTCCTTTTCCCAAACTTACCGTGTCAAAGATTTTTTTAAAAATTCGTTGCAGCTTTTTTTATGTTTTGATTTAATAAAAATATCCTTAGTAGTAGCGTCCTAAATTATGAGATGAAAAATGAACGAATCTCTTAGTGAAATGGAGTTGTCTCCCTCTGTACAATGACCTTGTATACAAAAACACCCATATTAATATCATTTATTATTTTTAATGTAATAAGGAAAAAAAATACCAACTGCTTGAAGCATTTCTATTACTTTGCTAATGCTTTTTAAAAAACAAATCAAAATAATTTTTATGTGTAATTATTTTATTCACTAGATTAATGTATAAAGATTTTTGTAAAAATAAACTTTATTCAATTTAATCTTTAGAAAAAAGTATCCTTAGCGTCCTAAATTATGAGATGAAAAATGAACGATTCTTCTCTTAGTGTAAAAATAAAATTTATTCAATTTAATCTTTAGAAAAAAATATGATATACCGTGTGGTTGAGAAAATATAGGAATAATCAAGAAACTGTATTCCGTGAAGGAAATAAGGAGATAAATAAGTAATGCACATTTAAATAAAAGAAGGAAAGTTTATTAATGTATTTACGGATAGACAATGTGTAGTGTTTATCGTGTTCAGTCCAGGGAGAGATTGCAATTAAAGGGGCAGTGTTGTACTTTGTCCCGAAAATGTTCGATAACTCGCGTGCTTTTTAGACGGTGTATTTTATTCAATTTCGTTTGCATAAAATCAAATTAATATGAACGCGTACCTGCTTAGACGGTGTCATAGTAAATTGTGAACCGCCAAGAGTTATCGAACATTTTCGGGACAAAGTACAACAATGCCGTAGAAAAGGACACAAAACAATACTTTACAATCTACTGCTCACCGTGTGACTTGTTCAAACGCTTTTTTATTTACCTTATATATTGTTTCAAGGGCAGGTAACTCTTCTGGGATTTATGTCCCTTTAATTGAATAAAATACACCGTCTAAAAAGCACGCGGTCGCTTTTTCATTAAAGTTTCGATAAATTTGCACGTTTTTTTTAATACGCACGTTAAAGTTATTTCAAGTTATTACAAATACACAATTAATTTATTTAATTTGCACGTTTTAATTTTTTAAGTTCTTTCTAGTTATTACAAATTAATTAATTTATCTTTATATTATTTATTTATTTTTTATTTATCTGTTCAATATGAGAACAGAAATTGTTAACCGTGTGTTAACAATTGCCGAAATACATGAATACCAGCGTATGCCAAAGTTGCAAGCATAAACGGTCAAAAACTTCTGATGGATATGTGTGGAATTGTCCCTCAGATTCTTGCAAATCCACAGCCACTGTCAGGAAAGGCTCCTTCTTCGAAAGAAGCCGCTTGCCAATAAGTAAGTTGCTGACATTAATATTCTGGTGGAGCATGGAAATGATCCAGCGCAGAATAAAAGATGAATTCGGTGTATCGGAACACGCAATAGTTAACTGGATGTCTTTCATCCGAGAAGTCTGAAAAAGATATCATAGACAACCCAACTGGGTGGAATGCAAATAGACAAATGTACCAAAAGAAGTTGAGATCGACGAGTCTATTCTTCAGAAGGAAATATAATAGAGGGAGAGCAAAAAATGGAGTGTGGGTTTTTGGAGCCGTAGAAAGAGGAAGTAGTCGATGCAACCTTACAGTGGTAGAACGAAGGGATCGGGACACACTACTTCCAATTATAAGAGCTTGGATTCTGCCAGGGACCAGGATCATCAGTGACGGATGGGCGGCCTACGGAAGTATGCCCAGCAGTCACGATAAGGTGCTCCACGAACAAAATTTCATAAATCTAGTAGACTCATCAGTCCACACACAAACTGTGGAGGGATTTTGGTCCCACATAAAAAGAAAACTTAGGAGAGTTAGCGACAAATGAGAATTTGTTCCACTCATCTCATGGAAGAGTTGTGTAGACGACGTGAGAAGGAGCACGCATTTCATCGCATCATTAAATGCATTCGAGAGCAATATGCTTAAACAAATGTTCTTAAATAATTATCATTTTATTCAATATTTTGTTTGTTCGTGTTAAATAAATTTTATTCAATATTTTTCATTTTTTAATGTCTATGCAAAACTGCACAAATACCATTTTATTCAATATTTTGTTTCGAGAGCAAGATGCTTAATAAAAATGTTCCTGTTAAATAATTTTCATGTTATTCAATATTTTGTTAGTTCGTGTTAAATAATTTTTATTCAAAAACTTAATACAATTGTCATTTTATTCAATATTTTGTTTGTTCGAAATTAATTTATTTGTAATAACTTGAAATAACTTTTAAAAAATTAAAACGTGAAAATTAAAAATAAATTAAATAATTTTGTATTTGTAATAACTTGAAATAACTTTAACGTGCGTATTAAAAAAAAAAGTGCAAATTTATCGAAACTTTAATGAAAAAGCGTCGGGTTATTTATTCAAATTCGTCTGCGTAAAATCAAATTAATATGAACGCGCACCTGCTTAGACGGTGTCATAGTAAATTGTGAACCGCCAAGAGTTATCGAACATTTTCGGGACAAAGTACAACAGTACAACACTGCCTTCTATTCTTTACCATATTCACACCCGGGAGCCGGTGCATCATTTTACAACATTAAACTACTTAGTACTTCTCTATCAAATACACGTAATGCATGGGAGGATGGCACAACCCATGACAAATAAAGCCTCTCTTGAACTAGCTACAATGATGATAACGCAAAACATGGTTGAAATGCGCAAACAAATTAGAAACAGGTACTACACTTTCATCGTTGTTCGTTTAACTCTGATTTTATGTAAAACAGGCAGACTAATAAGCAGGTTTAAGTCTGGAATAATGAGTGAAGGTCATCGTAAGTTTAACCGAATCGAATCGAAATAAGTTGCAATTCCCATTACGTAATCATGACGTCATAGTTTAATTTCTTGGACCAAATCTATTTTTGTCATTTGACTGACTTCACTGTTTGTGCAATTCCTTCCTCTTATTGGATTTGTTTATGTGAAATATTTAGTTTTATAATTTTTAATATGAACATTATTTGGATTATTATTCGGAATACTGTTCTCATTTTGGACGTTAACAGTAATTCGACTAATCCAAATAATAATGAAATGTTTTATTTAAAAAAAATAAACCTGATTTTTAAAGCTTGATATACATATACATATTTTTAATGAATTTAATACGAAATATGAATTGACAATAGAAATACCCCAAAAGGTTAATTGACAAATGTAATCTAAACTTTATAGGAACAATTCGGACATTTTTACACAAGGAACGAAATAATGATTTCACCGTGTTACGATGACCTGAAGTTCTTTGTTCTTAAGCAGTTGATATTCTCTTTAAATAATTTCACGTTTAAATCGTGTTTTCCTCCTTTAATTTTTATTCTTTTATATTTTCATATATTTTATTTCTTAATGAATTGGACACACAAAACAAAAATTGTATTAATTTACTAAAGAAATCATAACAAACAAATTTCTGTTTTTGAACACAATAGAAAAAAAAACGACAATTTTCTCGTATTTAATTCCCTGAATGAAAGGTAAGTTTCTTTTTTTTTTAATATCATTTAACAACTTACAAATACTTTTAAATATTAAAATAATATTTTTTTTTTATTGCAATCCAATATAAAAGGTAAGTTATTTTTACGACTTTAAAACATCCGTTTGAATAACTTTTAAAATAATCTGAAACAGAAAAGCAGTTTGTTTTTTGCACCTCAGAATTTTATTTTTTTTTAATGAATACGAAATATAAATTTACAATAGAAATACCGCAAAAGGTTTAAGAATTGACAAATATAATCAAAACTTTATAGGAAAACAATTCGGACATTTTTACCCAAAATCTTAAAAATTAAAAATGGTTTCTTTTTTTTTGCAATCCAATAAAAATATTGATTCCGCCATGCTTTATAACAAACTTGAATGAAAATATATGAATCTCCGGTACTTGTACAGTTTAATCAGACATTAAAAAATTAAAATATTGAAAAGAAAGTTATATTGTACATATCCGGTTTGGACTGAAGATCTCCGAAAAAAAAATTAACTTCATTTGATCGAGTAGTTTGTTTGTTGTTTTTGTTTTTTTTACAGCGGAAAAACACGTTTTTATGAGAAAGCGTTGAAGTCAGCCATTGTGAAATTTATTGAACACGCCACGGAGAAATAACTTCAGTTAAAGCATGGCAACCCCCACCCCCACCATCTTTAATACTAGCTTTTCTTCCTAAACATCGAACCTTTTAGTCGGTATCATAACAAATTGTTTTTTCCCCTGTAAAAAAAAATTAAAAAAATAAACACTACTTGATGAAATTAAGTTAATTTTTTTTTTTTTTTTGAGAACTTCGTCCCATTTAAACATTTTTATTAAAAATATTGATGCTTTATAACAAACTTGAATGAAAATATATGAATCTCCGGTACTTGTACAGTTTAATCAGACATTAAAATATTGAAAAGAAGGTTATATTGTACGTATCCGTTTTGGACTGAAGATCTCCGAAAAAAATTTCACTTAATTTGATCGAGTAGTTTTATTTTTATTTTTTTTACAGTGGAAAAACGTTTTTATGAGAGCACGTTGAAGTCAGCCATTGTGAAATTTATTGAACACGCCACGGGGAGATAACTCTAGTTAAAGCACTGACATCCCCCACCCCATTTTTACTACTAGCTTTTCTTCCTAAACATCGAACCGTTTAGTCGGTATCATAACAAATTGTTTTTTTTCCCCTGTAAAAATAAAAATAAAATAAAATAAAAACACTGCTTGATGAAATTAAGTTCATTTTTTATTTATTTATTTGTTTTTTTTTTTTTTTTTTTTTTTTTTTGAGAAATTTGTTCCATAACGGATCCATAGAATTTAAACATTTTTCGATATTTTCATATTTTTATGTCTTGGTTAATCTGTACAAGTACTGAATCTCCGATTAAAAAATAAAAAAAAATTCTTCTGGTAAATATGAAGAATTACTCTCCCTCGAAAATTCATTTAAAATTACCACTCATATAGGTTTTCGGGGTCGCTGAAAACGAAATTAGTGTTTAAAATTATGGCAAACGAGTACATTTCAAGATATAAAAAAAATGTTAGTTTAAAAAAAGTAGGGGATCACTTTTCAATATTATTCTAACGTAAAATGAGCACCCACTTTGTGGCCATGAGTTTTTTTTTCGGGGTGGGGGGATTTCTTTCCACCCTCGGAAAATCCTTTAAAATTCCAAGAAACAAGTAGTTTCCAAGATATGAAGAAATGCCCTCACTTTATGGTCACCTTTTTTTAGGGGGGGGCTGCCGGTTTGCTTTCCGTTCATTTCTGGAGTGGGTGCTCATTTTACGTTAAATTAATATAAAAAAGTGATCCCCCACTTTTTTAAAACTAACATTTCTTCATATCTTGGAAACTACTTACTTGCCGTAATTTTAAACATTATTTTCGTTTTCAGCGACCCGGAACAACACCTATAAGAGTGGTAATTTTAAAGGACTTTCGAGAGTGGAGTAATTCTTCATATTTACCAATCTCCCTTTAAAATATAGTATTCAATCTGACTATTAGATGTTTTTGTCAAAAATGTGTTTATTTAAGTAAAACTTACGTGATTTCTAGTAAAATAATAATGTTTACCATAAACAAAATAATTTAATTCAAAGTTGGTTCAAACTTCTTTTTTGATATTTAAATTTAATAAAATTTACATAAAAGTGAGCACCCATTTATTGACAATCACCAATTAACTAAAATTTAATGTAAAAAAAAATAATTGGTAAATCTTTACAATCGAAACCACCATAGTTTTAATCCTAAAAAATGATAATCTACTTTTTGTTTGCAATTGCGTCTGAAAAGCCATAAAAAATATCACGAAAAATAGAATAAAATTAACACAAATTATAAATATTTAACACTTTCTTATATAAATTTAACATAAATAAAGCACCTACTTCCTGTTCACATTTCAGTAAAAGAGACATGTAATCGTTCGCAGTTTCAAATTTTTATGGCAGGAAAAGGGAGAGGGAATTCCTTGTATCGGTTTTTTTTTTGATTTTACGAAGGTAGGATTAAAACCCACATGTTTTTAACTATTCCCTACTTTCACCTAACAATTTATTTGTCAGAAAAAGTGATGCACGTCATTTATTTGCGACTGTCTGGAAGAGCTTAAGCAAAGAAAATGTTTATTGGAATGTTGATTTTTTTATGCTTGAGGTAGCCATTACGGCCGACTCATTTGATTGGATAATTTGGGTATAAAAAGTCACATAATCAGACTTGCTTCCCTAGCCCACTCATATATCCCTGCTTGTCTCGCTTCCCTACCCCACTCAGATATCCATGCTAGTTTCGCTGAATAACCCACTCAGATATCCACGCTAGTCTCACTTCTTATCCCACTCAGGTAAAAAATACCACATAATTCTAATAAAAAAACTGGAATCTTATCAGCATTGAGATGACATTGTAAGTTCTATCATTTTCATTCCTGTTTTCTAGAACTCAACTGCCGCCATCTTGACTGCCCGCCTTATAGTCTCTCATTCCAGTGTCTAATCTCATTGATATGCAAATCACATTAAACCGCATTCCTTAACGTTCACCTCATAAACCTAGAACCAGGCTAGTTTCACTTCCTAGCCAATAAAATATCCCTGCTAGTCCCACTTCCTCGCCCACTCAGATATTCCCGTTAATCTTGCTTCATAGCCAACTCAGATATCCCTGCTAGTTTCATTTTCTAGCCCAATCACATATGCCTGCTAGTCTTGCTCCCTAGCCAACTCAGAAATCCCTGCTAGCCTCACTTCCTAACTCATTCAGATATCCCTGTTAGTAACGCTTCCCAGCCCATTCAGATATCCCTACTTTTTCTGAATCCAAGTCCACACAAATATCCCTGCTATTCGTGCTTCCTAGCCCATGATACATGGCTAGACACAGCTAAATACGTGAGGACTCCTCCTTTCCAAAATTCTTTATTTTAAAATGACAAATTTTTAATTACTTCATTTAAGATCTAAAACTTTTTTCAGCAAATGCAACCAAATTTCTTTTTAAATTTCTTTTTTAAAAACGACGAGTTTTTCCGTACAAGTCAACTGAATTGCATAGAAAGTTCTTTTATCAGCAACGACTTTGTAGTTCAAATACAACCGAATTTAAAATATAACCGAATTTCAGCATCACGCACTCGAATTGCCATTGTAAGTCCTATAGAATATTTAATTTCCAAATTTTGACTTGCATGTGCAAATAAAAAATTCTCTATAGTCCGACAAATAATCACAAGTCCGAGATTTGAATGCATTTTTCACTTCTCAATAGCATCAATTTTTTTCAAAGTCCAACTTTTGAATACGTATATAAAATCCACAGCATGACGAATTTTCACTTTGACTTTTAAATGTGCATTTAACATTCAACCAAATAATTTTCACTTTGACTTTTAAATGTGCATTTAACATTCAACCAAATAATTTACTTGTCAGAAAAACTGATGCACGACATTTATCTGTGACTGTTCAGAAGAGATTAAGCAAAGAAAAAGTTTATGGCAATGTTGATTCTTTTTATGCTTGAGGTAGCCATTACGTTTGACTCATTTGATTGGATAATTTGGATATAAAAAGTCACATGATCAGACTAAAGGTGTGGATAATCATTCTGAAGTTATGATCAGTGGAGATGAAATCTTTTCTAACATCACCAGACCGACAAGGTTATACTTTTTGTGTTACCTACGGCACAAGTCACAACAATCCATTGTGGCAAATCTAAGATAACCTAGTCTTGCTTCCAAGCCCACTCAAATATCGCGGCTAATCTAGCTTCCTAGCCTACTCAGATATCCCTGCTAGTCTCGCTTCCTAACTCACTCAGATATCCCTGCTAGTATTGCTCCCTAGCCCTCTCAGATAGCCCTGCTCGTCTCACTTCCATGCTGACTAAGATATGCCTGCTGGTCTCGCTTCCTATCCCACTCATATATTTCTGCTAGTCTTGCTTCCTAAGAAACTAAGATATCCCTGCTAGTAACGCTTCCTAGTCCAATCAGAAATCCCCGTTTTAATTACTTCATTTAAGAGCGACCAATTTTTTAGCAAATGCAACCAAATTTCTTTTTAAATTTCTCATTTAAAAACGACGATTTTTCTGTACAAGTCAACTGAATTGCATAGAAAGTTCTTTTAACAGCAACAACTTTTTTGTTCAAATACAACCGAATTTAAAATATAACCGAATTTCAGCATCACGCACTCGAATTGCCATTATAAGTTCTATAGAATGTTTAATTTCCAAATTTTGACTTGCATGTGCAAATAAAAAATTCTCTATAGTCCGACAAATAATAACAAGTTCGAGTTTTGAATGCATTTTTAACTTCTCAATAGCAAATATTTTTTAAATACGTTTGTTGTATGATGACAATAAAAAACCCAACAAATTTTCACTTTGACTTTTAAATGTGCATTTAACATTCAACCGAATAATTTTTTAAATACATTTGTTGTGTGATGACAATAAAAAAATCCAACGAATGTTTACTCTGACTTTTTAATGTGCATTTAACATTCAACCGAATATTTTTAAATATATTTGTTGTATGATGACGACAAAAAAATCCAACGAATTTTCACTCGGACTTTTTAATGTGCATTTAACATTCAACTGAATACTTTTTTAAATACGGTTGTTGTATGACGACAATAAAATAATCCAACAAATTTTTACTTTGACTTTAAAATTTGCATTTTACATTCAACCAAATATTTTTTAAAATATGTTTGTTGTATGATGACAATAAAAAAATCCAATGAATTTTCACTTTGACCTTTTAATGTGCATTTAACATTCAACCGAATAATTTATTAAATGCGTTTGTTATATTATGACAATAAAACATCCAACGCATTTTCACTTTGACGTTTAAATTGTTTATTAAATGTGTATGTCAAAGTACGGAATAGTTAACAATATATAAACTCTAATTCCCAATAACGTAACAAACGTATCTTTTGTTTATTAATTTGTAACATGAAAGTACAGAATAGTTAACAACATGAAGGTTCTAATCTCCCAACAACGTAACAAACGTTTTGTCTATTAAAAATAATTGAACAAAAAAATCCAACGAATTTTTACTTTGACTTTTAAATTTGCATTTAACATTCAACTAAATAATTTTTTTACATACGTTTGTTATATGATGACAATAAAAATATCCAACAAATTTTCGTTTTGAATTTTAAATGTGCGTTTAACATTCAACTGAATAATTTTTTAAATACGTTTGTTGTATGATGACAATAAAAATATCCAACAAATTTTCATTTTGAATTTTAAATGTGCGTTTAACATTCAACCGAATAATGTTTTAAATACGTTTGTTGTATGATGACAATAAAAATATCCAACAAATTTTCATTTTGAATTTTTAATTTGCATTTAACATTCAACCGAATATTTTTTAAATACGTTTGTTGTATGATGACAATAAAAATATCCAACAAATTTTCATTTTGAATTTTAAATGTGCATTTAACATTTAACCTAATAATTTTTAAATACGTTTGTTGTATGATGACAATAAAAAATCCAACGATTTTTCACTTTGAATTTTAAATTGTGTATTAATTTGTTAGATGAAAGTACAGAAAAGTTAACATGAAGACTCTAATTCCCAACAACGTAACAACCGCATCCTTTGTTTATTAATTTGTTAGGTGAAAGTACAGAATAGTTATCAACATATAGACTCTAATCTCCCAACAACGTAACAAACGTTTTGTTTATTAAAAATTATTGTAAAAAGCTGCAACCGATATGCTGCTCTTATACCACTATCAGTCAGTCACTGAGGCGTATGACTGACAGAAGTGTTATATTAAATGTCTTAAAGTGGTATCGGGGAGATGTAAAGATGGGCCAGTCATTAGGGTCTTTGTATCAAGAAAATCATACCTGAGATGTTGAATATGCTGTGTGGCTCCTTCTCCCAGGAAACGTCTTGACCTCTTCACCCTTGGTGACGTTCTGACTGGATTTTTTTTTCATTTTCCGTACCGCTTCATTGTTTCAATGAAGGCATTTATGAAGGCATTTATGGCAGCCACAAGAAAAACGACACGTGACACAATTGTAATATATATAAAGCATAACTATTTTGTTTTAAAAAATATATTTTACAAAAACTTTTACAATTAAAAACTGTACAATAGGCTTTTCAAAGCTAACTTACCTAACTAGTATTGAGGGAGGAGGTTATCCCCCCATTTATGGAGAAACAGAATATGCGTCTTCACTTTATGGTGGTCGGGCAGGAAAGAGACAGAAAAATAGCAAGGGAATTATGGGAAGGGATTTCTTTGTATCTATATACATATCAATATCTCTCTCTCTCTCTCTCTATATATATATATATATCAATATATATCAATATATATATATATATGTATATCAACATATATATATATATGTATATCGATATATATATATATATATATCAATATATATATATATCAATATATATACATATATGTAAATCAACATATATATATGTATATCAATATATATATATGTATATCAATATCTCCCCCCTCTCTCTCTCTCTCTCTCTCTCTATATATATATATATATATATATATATAAATGTTTCTTATGTTTTCACTATGATGAATATCATAAAATTCTAGGTGTAACTTTTTATAAAGTATATGTTAAAAAACACCTGTATCGACTCTTTCTGGGCCAATTATAAAACATCCTATTATTTTTCTGTGTATCATATAAAGGTTTGAGTAAACAAGATTTGATGAAAAAACAATATATAAACGATGATAGTAAAATATTGAAATTCATTTATTTCTTTTATTTACAGATGTTCCTGTTTGATGATTGTTATAGGAAATTATTGATATGAACGACAACACATATATGTATGCGAATATGTATATATATATCATTATATATTACTACATTTTCATTGATCAGTATGTTTTACTATAGAAAATTATTGATATGAAAACAACACATATATGTATGCGAATACTACTATTCAAAATAATTATTGGAAATAGTGTAGAAAATCACAGACACCTTGAAGATAATATTCACATATGCGGTATATGTGCTTAATGTTCAAACGAATGAAAAGCTATAAACAAGATAATCACAAATCACAGAAAAGTATGCCGTCTTTTAAAGACAAGATTGTACAATATTCGATTCCATTAAATAGCTGTTCCACAGGTAAAAAAAAATATTGTATTCTTGTGGAGGGAATATTTTCGAAATAATGCTGAAGTGAAATCCTGTAATATTCATAACATAATACATAATATTGAACCGAGGTAATGTTTAGTAAAAGTGAGAAAAGGCCACATTCTTGTGATGTGTGTGGATATTTTTTTACTGAAAAATCAAATTTAGTGAGACATATGAAAACTCATACTGGCGAAAAGTCACATTCTTGTGAAGTGTGTGGATATTCTTGTTCTAGAAAATCAGATTTAGTGACGCATATGAGGACTCACACTGGGGAAAGGCCACATCCTTGTGAAGTGTGTGGATATGCTTTTTCTAGAAAATCAGATTTAGTGATACATATGAGAATTCACACTGGCGAAAAACCACATTCTTGTGAAGTGTGTGGATATTCTTGTTCTAGAAAATCACATTTAGTGACACATATGAGAACTCACACTGGGGAAAAGCCACATTCTTGTGAAGTGTGTGGATATTCTTGTTCTGTAAAATCAGCATTAGTGACACATATGAGAACTCACACTGGGGATAAACCACATTCTTGTGAAGTGTGTGGATATTCTTGTTCTGTAAAATCTTCTTTAGTGAGCCATATGAGAACTCACACTGGAGAAAACAAAAGTGAAAAGCCACATCCTTGTGAAGTGTGTGGATATTCTTGTTCTGTAAAATCAGCATTAGTAACACACATGAGAACTCACACTGGGGAAAAACCACATTCTTGTGAAGTGTGTGGATATTCTTGTTCTGTAAAATCTTCTTTAGTGAGACATATCAGAACTCACACTGGAGAACAAAAAAGGGAAAAGCCACATTCTTGTGAAGTGTGTGGATATTCTTGTTCTCAGAAGTCATATTTAGTGACACATGTGAGAACTCACACTGGGGAAAAGCCACATTCTTGTGAAGTCTGTGGATATGCTTTTTCTAGAAAATCACATTTAGTGACACATATGAGAACTCACACTGGAGAAAAACCACATTCTTGTGCAGTATGTTGCTATGCTTGTTCTAGAAAATCAGATTTAGTGACACATATGAGAACTCACACTGGTGAAAAACCATATTCTTGTGAAGTGTGTGGATATGCTTGTTCTAGAAAATCAGATTTAGTGAAACACATGCGAACTCACACTGGGGAAAAACCACATTCTTGTGAAGTGTGTGCATATTCTTGCTTAAAAAAATCAATGTTATTTATGCATATGAGAACTCACAGTACAGGACCGTAAAAATGATCTTAAAATGACATGGTCTCTGAAAGAAATAAACATTATACCGGTTGTGATAGGAGCAACTGGTTAAATAAAAAAGGAATCTTCAGAAATACTTAGAAGCAATCCCTGGAAGACCAAGTTGTAACGAAATACAAATAGCAGCCATAAAGGGAACAGCATCTAATCTTAAAAGAGCCCTTGGATA
>NC_136527.1:191273358-191305858 GCF_053919585.1 Euprymna scolopes
AAATCGGCACAAGTGTTTATTAGAGCGAGGAATAAAACAAAATGGCCGTTCGATACGACCCAGTTCCCAAACGTGACTTCAACGTGACTTCAACGTAAACTTCCCATGTGACGTCACATTTCATATTTGACCGGCCTTAATGTTAATAATATATCTCGGCGGCCTCGGTTCAGTCCAGGTAGGGTCTCTCTTCTTGTATATCCGATGACCTCTATTTTCAATTAAAGGGACATAACTCCCAGAAGAGTTACCTTCCCCTGAAACAATATATGTAAGGTAAATAAAAAACCGTTTGATCAAGTTACACGGCGAGCAGTAAATTGTAAAATATTGATTTGTGTCCTTTTTTATTCTCTACCATATACACACTCGGGAGCCGGTGCATCATTTTACAACATTAAACTACTTCTCTATCAAAGATACGTAATGCATGGGAGGAGGGCACAACCCATGACAAATAAAGCCTCTCTTGAACTAGCTACAATGATGATAACGCAAAACATGAATGGAATGAACAAAAAATTAAAACAGGTGCTACAGTGCTACACTTTCATCGTTGTTCGTTTAATGCCTATTTTATGTAAAACCGGCAGACTAATAAGTTTTAGGTTTAAGTCTGGGATAATGAGTGAAGTGAAGAAGGTCATCATAAGTTTAACCGAATCGAGTTTGATAAAATAAGTTGCAAGTCACATTACGTAATTATGACGTCATAGTTTAATTTCTTGGACCAAATCTATTTTTGTCATTTGACTGACTTCACTGTGTGTGCAATTCCTTCCTCTTATTGGATTTGTTTATGTGAAATATTTAGTTTTACAATTTTTAATATGAACATTATTTGGATTATTATTCGGAATACTGTTCTCATTTTGGACGTTAACAGTAATTCGTCGAATTACTGTTAACGTCCAAAATTACTAATTCGACTAATCCAAATAATAATGAAATATTTTATCTAAAAAAATAAACCTGATTTTTAAAGCTTCATATTTTTTTTTTATGAATTGAATACGAAATATAAATTTACAATAGAAATACCTCAAAAGGTTTAAGAATGACAAATGTAATCTAAGCTTTATAGGAAAACAATTCGGACATTTTTACACGAGGAACGAAATACTGATTTCACCGTGTTATTACGATGACCTGAAGTTCTTTGTTCTTAAGCAGTTGATATTCTCTTTAAATAATTTCACGTTTAAATCGTGTTTTCCTCTTTTAATTTTGATTCTTTTATATATTCATATATTTTATTTCTTAATGAATTGGACACACAAAAAAATTGTATCAATTTACTAAAGAAATCATAACAAACAAAGTTTCTGTTTTGAACACAATAGAAAAAAAAAAAACGACAATTTTCTCGTATTTAATTCCCTGAATGAAAGGTAAGTTTTTTGTTTTTTTTTTAATATCATTTAACAACTTACAAATACTTTTAAATATTAAAATAATTTATTTTTTATTGCAATCCAATATTAAAGGTAAGTTATTTTTACGACTTTAAAACATCCGTTTGAATAACTTTTAGAAATAATCTGAAACAGAAAAGCAGTTTATATTTTGCACCTCAGAATTTTTTTTTTTATGAATACGAAATATAAACTTACAATAAAAATAGAATTTTTTTTAATACGAAATATAAATTTACAATAGAAATACCCCAGGAGTTTTAAGAATTGACAAATATAATCTAAACTTTATAGGAAAACAATTCGGACATTTTTACACAAAATCTTAAAAATTAAAAATGGTTTATTTTTTTTGCAATCCAATAAAAATATTTATTCCGCCATGCTTTATAACAAACTTGAATGAAAATATATGAATCTCCGGTACTTGTACAGTTTAATCAGACATTACAAAATTTAAATTTAATGAATTTAATACGAAATATAAATTTACAATAGAAATAACCCAAAAGGTTTAAGAATTCACGAATATAATCTAAACTTTATAGGAAAACAATTCGGACATTTTTACACAAAATCTTAAAAATTAAAAATGGTTTATTTTTTTTGCAATCTAATAAAATTATTGATTCCCCTCAAGACATTAAAAAATTAAAATATTGAAAAGAAGGTTATATTGTACGTATCCGTTTTGGACTGAAGATCTTCGAAAAAAAATTTCACTTAATTTGATCGAGTAGTTTTATTTTTTATTTTTTTTTTTACAGCGTAAAAACACGTTTTTATGAGAGCGCGTTGAAGTCAGCCATTGTGAAATTTATTGAACACGCCACGGGGAGATAACTCTAGTTAAAGCACTGACATCCCCCTCCATTTTTATTACTAGCTTTTCTTCCTAAACATCGAACCGTTTAGTCGGTATCATAACAAATTGTTTTTTCGCTGTAAAAAAAAATAAATAAATAAAATAAAAAACACTGCTTGATGAAATTAAGTTATTTTTTTATTTATTTATTGTTTTTTTTGTTTTTTTTTTTTTTTTTTTTTAGAAATTTGTTCCATAACGGATACATACAATTTAAACATTTTTCGATATTTTCATTTTTTTAATGTCTTGGTTAAACTGTACAAGTACCGAATCTCCGATTAAAAAATAAAAAAAATTTTCCGGTAAATATGAAGAATTACTCCACCCTCGAAAATTCATTTAAAATTACCACTCATATAGGTTTTCGGGGTCACTGAAAACGAAATTAATGTTTAAAATGATGGCAAACGAGTAGATTCCAAGATATAAAGAAATGTTAGTTTTTTTTTTTTTAAGTTAGTGGATCACTTTTCTATATTAATCTAACGTAAAATGAGCACCCACTTTGTGGCCATGAGTTTTTTTTTTTTGGGGGGGGGGCTTTCTTTCCATCCTCGGAAATTAACTTGTTGAAACCGCAGAACTGTTTAAAATTTTACAAAAAATTCTGTTTCCATTTAGTGGGAGGCGGTGGAGGGGCGGGGATGTTGTGGCGGTTATAGCACCCCCTCCCTTCACCACCTCAAACCAAATGTAAGCAGAATTTTTGTAAAATATTAAACAGTTCTTCTGCTCGGTTAATGTCGGCGTGTTACATATGTTAAAACGGTTAATTAAACTGCATAACCACCTATTAAAAAACTATACAAGTTCTATAATTGAATATCCCCCCAAAAAATGAACGAAAAACAAACCGGCACTCCGCCCTCAAAAAAAAAGGTAAACATAAAGTGAGTGCATTTCTTCATATCTTAGAAACTACTTGTTTCTTGGAATTTTAAAAGTTAGTGGTAGTTTTAAAGGATTTTTCGAGAGTGGAAAGAAAGTCCCCCCTCCCCGAAAAAAACCGTGTCCACAAAGTGGGTGCTCATTTTACGTTAAATTAATAAAGAAAATAATCCCCCACTTTTTAAAAACTAACATTTCTTCATATTTTGGAAACTACTTACTTGCCGTAATTTAAAACATTATTTTCGTTTTCAGCGACCCGGAAAACCTATAAGAGTGGCAATTTTAAAGGAATTTTCGAGAGTGGAGTAATTCTCCCTTTAAAATATAGTATTCAATGTGACTATTAGATCGTTTTGTCAAAAATGTGTTTATTTCAGTAAATTTCAGTAAGTGATTTCTAGTAAAATAATAATGTTTACCATAAACAAAATAATTTAATTCAAAGTTGGTTTAAACTACTTTTTCGATATTTAATTGTTTTATTTTTTTTAAACAGTTTTCAATCTACTGTTTTCCATGTGAATTGTAATGTTTTATTCAATACTTAAGTTTATATAATAGGCAACACTTTCTTTAATAAAGTTTACATAAAAATGAGCACCCATTTATTGGCAATCACCAATTAACTAAAATTTAATGTAAAAAAAATAATTGGTAAATGTTTACAATCGAAGCCACCATAGTTTTAATCCTAAAAAAATGAAAATCTACTTTTTGTTTGCAATTGCGTCTGAAAAGCCATAAAAATATCACGAAAAATAGAATTAAAAAATTATAAATTATAAATATTTAAGACTTTGTTATAAAAATTTAACATGAATTAAGCACCTGCTTCCTGCTCACATTGCAGTCAACTAGACATGTACTCGTTTGCAGTGTCAAAGTTTTATGGCAGGAAAAGGGAGAGGGAATTGCTTGTATCGATTTTTGTTTTGATTTTACGAAGGTAGGATTAAAACCCACATGTCTGGAAGAGCTTAAGCAAAGAAAATGTTTTGGGGAATGTTGATTCTTTTTATGCTTGAGGTATCCATTACGTCACACTCATTTGATTGGATAATTTGGGTACAAAAAGTCACATGATCAGACTGAAGGTGTGGTTAATCATTCTGGAGTTATGATCAGTGGAGATGAAATCTTTTCTAACATAAGCAGACCGACAAGGTTATACTTTTTGTGTTACCTACGGCACAAATCACAACAATCCCTTGTGGCAAACCTAAGATAACCGACACTCTACAGTGGAAAAATACCACATAATTCTAATAAAAAAATTGGAAACTTTTCAGCATTCAGATGACATTCTAAGTTCCATCACTTTCTAGCCCACTCACTTATCCCTGATAGTCTCGCTTTATAGCCCACTTAGATATCCCTGCTAGTTTTGCTTCCTAGCCCACTCAAATATCGCTGCAAGTCCCGCTTCCTAGCCCACTCAGATGCTCCCGCTAGTCTTGCATGCTAGCCCACTCAAATATTCCCATTAGTCTTGCTTCCTAGCCAATAAAATATTCCCATTAGTCTTGCTTCCTAGCCAATAAAATATTCCCATTAGTCTTGCTTCCTAGCCAATAAAATATTCCCACTAGCCTTGCTTTCTAACCCACTCAAATATCCCTGCTAGTCTCGCCTCCTAGCCCACTCAGATATCCCTGCTAGTCCCGCTTCCTAGCCCACTCAGATATCCCTGCTAGTCTCACTTCATAGCCAACTCAGAAATCCCTGCTAGTCTCGCTTCCTAGCCAACTCAGATATCATTGCTAGTCTCGCTTTGTAATGCACTCAGAAATTCCCGCTAATCTTGCTTCCTAGCCCACTCAAATATCCCTGTTAGTCTCGCTTCCTAATTCACTCAGATATCCCTTCTAATCTTGCTTCTTTACCCACTCAGATATCCCTGCCTTTTCTGATTCCTAGTCCCCTCAAGTATCCCTGTTAGTCGTGCTTCCTTGCCCACGATACTTGGCTAGACACAGCTAAATACGTGAGGACTCCTCCTTAATACGACAAAACTGAATCACATTTTCAAAATTCTTCATTTTAAAACAAATTTAAATTACTTCATTTAAAAGCGACAACATTTTTCAGCAGATGCAACAAAATTTCTTTTTAAATTTCTCATTTAAAATCGACGACTTTTTCCATACAAGTCAACTGGATTGCATTGAAAGTTCTTTTAACAGCAACAATTTTTTTTTGTTCAAATACAACCGAATTAAAAATGTAACCGAATTCCAGCATCACACAATCGAATTACCATTGTAACTTTTATAGAATGTTTAATTTTCAAATTTTGACTTGCATGTGCAAATAAAAAATTCTCTATAGTCCGACAAATAATCACAAGTCCCAGCTTTGAATGCATTTTTAACTTCTCAATAGCATCAATTTCCCAAAGTCCAGCTTTAGATTACATATATAAAGTCCACAGCATGACGAATATTGACTTTGACTTTTAAATGTGTATTTAACATTCAACCGAATATTTTTTTAAATACGTTTGTTGTATGATGACAATAAAAAAATCCGACGAATTTTTACTTTGACTTTTAAATGTGCATTTAACATTCAACTGAATAATTTTTTAAATATGTTTTTATATGATGACAATAAAAAATTCCAACGAATTTTTACTTTGACTTTAAAATTTGTATTTAACATTCAACCGAATATTTTTTAAATATGTTTGTATGATGACATCAAAAATATCCAATCAATTTTCACTTTGACTTTTAAATGTGCATTTAACATTCAACCAAATAATTTTTTTAAATACGTTTGTTGTATGATGACAATAAAAATATCCAATGAATTTTTATTTTGACTTTTAAATATGACTTTAACATTCAACCAAATAATTTTTTAAATACAGTTGTTGTATGATGACAATAATAAAACCCAACAAATTTTCACTTTTACTTTTAAATGTGCATTTAACATTCAACCAAATAATTTTTTAAATATGTATGTTGTATGATGACAATAAAAAATCTAACGATTTTTCACTGTGACTTTTAAATTGTTTATTAATTTGTTAGATGAAAGTACAGACAAGTTAACATGAAGACTCTAATTTCCAACAACGTAACAAACGCATCCTTTGTTTATTAATTTTTTAGGTGAAAGTACAGAATAGTTATCAACATGTAAACTCTAATCTACCAAAAAATAAAAAACGTATCTTTTGTTTATTAATTTGTTAGGTGAAAGCACAGAATAGTTAACAACATGTGGGCTCTAATCTCCCAACAACGTAACAAACGTTTTGTTTATAAAAATTTTTTGTAAAAAGCTGCAACCGATATGCTGCTCTTATACCACTATCAGCCGGTCACTGAGGTGTATGACCGACATAGTATTATATTAAATGTCTTAAAGTGGTCTCGGGTGGGCGTAAAGATGGGCCAATCATTAGGGTCTTTGTATCAAGAAAATCATACCTGAGATGTTGAATGTGCTGTGTTGCTCCTCTTTCTCCCAGGAAACGTCTTGACGTCTTCACCCTTGGTGACGTTCTGACTGGAATTTTCTTTCTTCATTTTCCAGACCGCTTCACAATTGTAATATATATATAAAACATAACTATTTTTTTTAAATATATTTTACAAAAACTTTTACTATTAAAAACTGGACAATAGGTTTTTCAAAGCTTACTAACCTAACTAGTATTAAGGGTGGAGTGCTCCCCAATTTATGGAGAGACAGAATATGTGTCTTCACTTCATGGTGGAAGTGCAGGAAAGAGAAAGAAAGATAGCAAGGGAATTATGGGAAGGGATTTCTTTGTATCTATAGACATACCAATATTTCTCTCTCTCTATATATATATATCAATATATATATATGTATATCAATATATATATATATGTATATCAATATATATATATATATATATATATATCAATGTTTCTTATGTTTTCACTATGATGAATATCATATAAAATTCTAGGTGTAACTGTTTCTAAAGTATATGTTAAAAAACACCTGTATCGACTCTTTCTGTGTCAAATTATAAAACATGCGATTATTTTCTTCTGTGTATCATATTAAGGTTTGAGTAAACAAGATTTGATAAAAAACAATATATAAACGATGATACTAATATACTGAAATTCATTTATTTCTTTTATTTACAGATGTTCCTGTTTGATGATTGTTATAGAAAATTATTGATATGAACGACAACACATATATGAATGCGGTGATATTTATTGAATCAATTTCTTTCAGTATTTAGTTTGTTTGGGGAGTTTTAAGCCAGTAATGACACTTCAAAGACGGCATGTTCTTGTTGGTAATATTTTCTTTTTAACTCTGCAACTCGAGACTACATTTTTTTCGAACGGAATAAAACTTTAAAATACATCCAAAGTACAAAACTTATCCCGTGTAACTCTTTATCAAGTATATGTCAAAAACACTGGTATCGACTCTTTCTGTGTCAAATTATAAAACATGCGACAACACATATATGTATGCGAATATGTATATATATCATTATATATTATTACATTTTCATGGATCAGTATGTTTTACTATAGAAAATTATTGATATAAAAGACAACACATATATGTATGCGAATACTACTATTAAAAATAATTATTGGAAATAGTGTAGAAAATCACACCTTGAAGATAATATTCACATATGCGGTATATGTGATTAATGTTCAAACGAATGTAAAGCTATAAACAAGATAATCACAAATCACAGAAAAGTATGAGGCTTTTGAAAAGACAAGATTGTACAATATTCGATTCCATTAAATAGCTTTTCCATAGGTAAAAAAAAATATTTTATTCTTGTGAAGGAGAATATTTTCGAAATGATGCTAAAGTGAAATTCTGTAATATTCATTACAGAATAAATAATATTGAACTGGGATAAAGTTTAGTAAAACATGCAGGAACACAGTGAGAAAAGGCCACATTCTTGTGAAGTGTGTGGATATTTTATTTTGAAAAATATTCTTTAATAAGACATATGAGAACTCACACTGGGGAGAAACCACATTCTTGTGAAGTGTGTGGATATTCTTTTTCTCGAAAATCGTCCTTAATGATACATATGAGAACTCACACTGGAAAAAACCACTTTCTTGTGAAGTGTGTAGGTATTCTTGTTCTCAAAAATATTGTTTAGTGAAAAATATGAGAACTCACACTGGCAAAAAAACACATTCTTGTGAAGTGTGTGGATATTCTTGTTCCAAAAAGTCAGCATTAGTGACACATATGAGAACTCACACTGGTGAAAAGCCACATTCTTGTGAAGTGTGTGGATATTCTTGTTCTAGAAAATCATATTTAGTGACACATATGAGAAGTCACACTGGGGAAAAGCCACATTCTTGTGAAGTGTGTGGATATTCTTGTTCCATAAAGTCAGCATTAGTGACACATATGAGAACTCACACTGGGGAAAAGCCACATTCTTGTGAAGTGTGTGGATATTCTTGTTCCATAAAGTCAGCATTAGTGACACATATGAGAACTCACACTGGGGAAAAGCCACATTCTTGTGAAGTGTGTGGATATTCTTGTTCTCAAAAATCAGTATTAGTGACACATATGAGAACTCACACTGGGGAAAAGCTACATTCCTGTGAAGTGTGTGGATATTCTTGTTAACAAAAATCACATTTAGTGAGACATATGAGAAATCACACTGGAGAAAAACCACATTCTTGTGAAGTGTGTGGATATTCTTGTTCTATGAAATCAAATTTAGTGACACATATGAGAACTCACACTGGAGAAAAACAACATTCTTGTGAAGTTTGTGGATATTCTTGTTCTATAAAATACCATTTAGTGACACATATGAGAACACACACTGGAGAAAAACCACATTCTTGTGAAGTGTGTGGATATGCTTGTTCTGAAAAATCAGCACTAGTGACACATATGAGAACTCACACTGGAGAAAAGCCACATTCTTGTGAAGTGTGTGGATATTCTTGTTCTCGAAAATCTTCTTTAGTGACACATATGAGAACTCACACTGGAGAAAACAAAAGTGAAAAGCCACATTCTTGTGAAGTGTGTGGATATTCTTGTTCTCAAAAATCACATTTAGTGACACATTTGAGAAATCACACTGGGGAAAAGCCACATTCTTGCGAAGTTTGTCGATATGCTTTTTCTAGAAAATCAGATTTAGTGACACATATGAGAACTCACACTGGGGAAAAACCACATTCTTGTGAAGTGTGTGGATATGCTTGTTTAAGAAAATCAGATTTAGTGACACATATAAGAATTCACACCGGGGAAAAACCACATTCCTGTGAAGTGTGTGGATATGCTTGTTCTAGAAAATCACATTTAGTGAGACATATGAGAACTCACACTGGGGAAAATGAAAATGAAAATGCAAACTTCTAAATCTACAAACTGGCAGGATGTCGCCCAGAATAAAAAGATCCCCTCAGCATGGCTATGCATTGGGTCATACAAGGAAAGCAACGGTGCAACTTCTCCTAGTGATGTTACCACAAGTAACAACTCTGAGCTGGATACTCCATCAGACCAGACCAACTCTAGTCCTGGAATTCGGCAAAACCAAGCAAGGACCACCAATAAAAGGAACTATAGTCTTATCAAGTGGTCTGTTGAGGAGAAGAAAATAATTCTTCACTGTTTTGCATATTCAAGATATGAAAAATGGGGAAGAAAAAAAATATTCTATATTCGAGGCCCAAATAAAATCGTCTCTCTTACCAAAGAAAAAGGTATTAGAGACAACAACTAAAAACTTACTGTCGATCGTGTCACAGGTTAGCAAATATCTTAGCAAAGATATAAGAGATGTAATAGAGCTAAAGGCTCTTGCTGAGGCAGAGGAGGACTTTAGCCAAAGGGACACAACTGAGTTTGCGCAAACTCAATGGAGCAGGGAGGATAAATGGATGCTTATATGGGCGATGGAATATGCAAAAATTAAGCATTCAAAACTCAAAGAAAGATGCCAAGAATGGCAAAAAATCTTTAAGCATCATTGCCCAAATAAAAAAAGGCATCGCAAGAGAAAAACTCACATGCCGGAAGTTTAACTACATGAAGAACAATGCTTTCTCTACGGAGCAGATTTCCAGCATTATTAGAGACATTCACTTGATGATTGAGGATGACATCTGTCCAATAAGCAACCCCATCCCTCTTCCCAGTGATATTACACCAGAACCCATTTCATCTCAACTACCCGACATGGTCTCAGACCTAACATTGACAGAGGAGACGCATTATCAAGGGCAATGCCCAATAAACAACAGTAACTCTCCTCAAGACTCACCCCCGAAAATATCTCAACTAAAACATGGGCAAAAACAACACCGCAATGCCCCACCTGTAAACATGACACTGGATGCCGACCAGATGGAGCTGGAGGAAGAACTGGCGAATAAAATAGAAATGGCACGATGCCTGGCTGTTGGAGATCGACCCAGAGTAGTGAAAATAAATTGTACCAAAGCCTTCAAGATCCTTGTTACGAAAGTGAATGATGCTCTCACAAAAATTGTCCCAACTAATGCGTCATAAACTGAAATAAACCATGCAACTTTTGGGGCAGCATGGTTTATGCAGAGGAAACTTTTACGTCAGCATAAAGAGAAAAAAGAGAGAAAATTTGAGGCCAAAACAAAAGAACCAGTCTGAAAAAGTAGGCTTCAACAGAAAATATTAAAACTCCGAAAGGAAATATCCCGGATATCTGCCTTCCTGTTATGTGACAGCCCAGGGAAAAATTTAATTAAAGAGGAAATCAAGGTAAATTCGCCACCGTCACAGGAAGAAGTGGAGTCATTCTGGAGGCCATTGTATGAGGATCCCAAACAACACCAAGAGAGGGAGTGGATATATACAATTAAAGAGGCTGTCAAGGGCAAACAAAATATGCCACCACTAAAAATCACGAAAGATGCTCTAAGGAAAAAAATCACCCATTTTGGCAACTTTAAAAGCCCAGGAATTGACAAGATCCCAAATTTCTGGCTTAAAAAACTCACAGCACTTCATGAACATTATGCACAGGCATTTACTCGTGTTGTCAGCGGTGAGGAAGATCCACCAGAATGGTTAAGTCTTGGTAAAACGACTCTGGTACCCAAGAGCCAAGAGACTCACTTGGACCAATAAATACAGGCCTATCTGCTGCCTCTCAACCACATACAAGTGGCTTACAGAAATGATTGCAGATGCAATCTATCAACACCTGACCGAGGGTGAGTACCTTGAAAACGAACAAAAGGGATGCACCAGGAATAAACTTGGTACAAAGGACCAACTGTTCCTCAACAAAACCATCCTGGAGGACTGCAAAAAACGTCAAAGAAACTTATCAATGGCTTGGATAGACTATAAGAAGGCATTTGATAGTGTGCCTCACTCCTGGATACTGCGATGTTTGGAGATATATAATGTTGATGAGAGCATAAGGACATTCCTTAAAAAACAAATGACCATGTGGCAAACATCAATGGCTCTACACCACATGGAAGGGACAATACAAACTTCAAATCTCAGTGTCCAGCGAGGTATATTTCAAGGTGATAGCCTGTCACCATTGCTTTTCTGCCTTACTATTGACCCACTCAGCAAGCTCCTCAAAAAATGTGATGCTGGGTACAGTCTTAGTAGGGGAAGGAAAAAAGAAAAAAGTAAAAGAGTAAATCATCTACTTTTTATGGACGATCTCAAACTCTATGCAGAGACAGAAAAACAGCTTGTCTCTCTGATTGAAAATGTAAAGACTTTTACAGAGGATGTCTGCATGGACTTTGGATTTGACAAATGTGTCAAATGCACAATAAAAAAAGGAAAAAAGACGGCATCCGAAAATATTCGGTTCAATGATGGCTTGATTGAAGACCTAGGAGAGGATGCCACACATAAGTACCTCGGTATAGAGGAAAATGTAACTGTGGAGCATGAAAAAATGAGACACAAGGTGGAACAAGAATACACATCACGCCTTAAAAAGATCCTCAAATCCGAATTAAGCCCGAAAAACAAAATAACTGCCATAAATCAACTTGCAATCCCTGTCATCACATATGGGTTTGGTATTATTGACTGGCCCCAATACAGTATCAATAGGCTAGATACAAAGACCAGGAAACTCCTAACCTTACATAAAATAATATATCGAAACCAATGTATGGACAGGATATACCTTCCACGAAGAGAGGGTGGCCTCGGTCTCACCGAAATAAACCATGCATATCGAGCCACCATAGTAAGCATGGGGTAGTATATTAAAAGCTCAACAGATATGTCAATAGAAATAGTGAGGCACCACCATGAACGCCTACCCCAACCAACCTCAGTCACAAAGCTGGCTGAAAACTGGGGGTGTCATACTGGAAAATACCGCCAAGGTATATGATGAACCAGCCACACAGATTGCAAGAAAAAAAAGAAAAAATACACCGAAATCTGAATAGACACAAAAAACAAGGATGGGAACAACATAAAAGAGCAGGAAAATTCCTAGATGAACTTAAACAGGAATATATAGACAAAGATGCTTCACTCCAATGGCTCAAGAGCGGGAGACTTCCATTTGATGAGGAAAGATTCGTTATAGCCAGTCAAGATCAGGGCTTACTCACAAATGGATTGAAAATAATGGTGGGCCTACAAGCAAATGGCCAATGCCGGTTTTGCCACTCAGCAATTGAGAGCCCATACCACCTATTGTCTACATGTCCAATCTTATTGGCAGATGGCCTCCACACTTTCCGCCACAACACAGTATGTAAGTACCTTCATAGGAAAATCTGTGGAGAGATGCAACTTGACAGAGCGACGAACATCTGGGAGCATGAACCACCACCAATAATATCAAACGGAAAAGTGACCGTATTCTATGACAAAGACATACAGGCGGGCAGATACATAAAAGACAAGGCCATCAATCCAGACATTGTAATATGGAACAAGCCTGAAAGAACTGGTCTCATTATCGATGTTACAGTCCCAAATGATTTTAGAGCGGAACGGGAAAGGATAACAAAATACCAAGACCTAAAAAATAATCTAAAAACGACTGAAAAAATTAAACATTATACCGGTTGTGATAGGAGCAACTGGCTTAATAAAAAGGAATCTTCATAAATACTTTGAAGCGATCCCTTGAAGACCAAGCTATAATGAAATACAGATAGCAGCCATAAAGGGAACAGTATCTATTCTTAAAAGAGCCCTCGGATATAAATTTAAATCATAACAGATTCAAGAGTTAGCTCCAGGAGGGCATCACTTGATATCTTAAAACTTACTTAAGTAAAATAAATTTTAAAAAGTGAAAGGAAAATTGATCAAGTTCTAATTGAAAGAAATACAGGCAGAGAGATACACAAAAAGTAATTAAACCATTAAATCAGACGTTGCATATGAAATGATTAAACCAGACATTGCATATGAAACCATTAAACCAGACATTGAATATGGGGCCATTAAATTAGACATTGCATATGGGACCATTAAACTAGACGTTGCATATGAAAGCATTAAGCCAGGTGTTGTATATGAAACCATTTAACCAGACGTTGCATATGAAACCATTAAACCAAACGTGTCATATGAAACAATTAAACTAGACATTGCATATGAAACCA
Source organism: Euprymna scolopes (assembly GCF_053919585.1). Classification (NCBI taxonomy): domain Eukaryota; kingdom Metazoa; phylum Mollusca; class Cephalopoda; order Sepiida; family Sepiolidae; genus Euprymna; species Euprymna scolopes. Next base: position 191,287,155 of record NC_136527.1, read on the forward strand.
TTTAACCAGACGTTGCATATGGAACCATTAAACCAAACTTTGGATATGAAATCAGTAAACCAGACGTTGCATATGGAACCATTAAACTAGACGTTGCATATGAAAGCATTAAGCCAGGTGTTGTATATGAAAGCATTAAACCAGACATTGCATATGAAACCATTAAACTAAACGTTGTATATGAAACAATTAAACCAGGCGTTGCATATGAAACAATTAAACCAGACGTTGCATATGAAACAATTAAACCAAACGTTGCATATGAAACCATTAAACCAGACTTGCATATGGAACTAGGTTGAAAGAACTAGTTGTGATAGGAGCAAGTGGCTAAATGAAAAAATATTTCCCATGAAAAATTTCATAAAATGATGCTTCCCCTATTAAAATACTATTCAAAGATTTGATTTAACATAGACGATGTAATTGATTGTGATGATGGTGATTATGAGTTAACATAGACGATGTAATTGATTGTGATGATGGTAATTATGAGTTTACATAGACGATATAATTGTGTATAGCAGAACTTTCAGTGAACATTTAAACATCATTAAACAATTTTGTCTGAAGCCTGAAAAAATCAAGCTGTATGCAAATTTAAGCAAACGTGAATTCTGCCAAGCGGATTATGTCGGCTATACTATTACTCAGGGACGGGTGAAGCCTATCTCGGTAAAATTTAGACGCTATTGTAAAAAGATATTGTCATTAGCAATAAAAAAATCAACTGTTGCTATTTCTTGGCATGGTAGAATTCTGTCGAAGATTTGGTTAAAAGTTCTTATCAATAGCAAGCCCTCTCATCAATGAAAATTGCAGTGAGCATTTCAATAGAATCAAGTCGAGTATAATCTTTTCTAAACAATTCAAATTACAAGTCGATGTCATTGATGTTAAATTGGCTGAAACACCCGCCCAAGTAAATTATAAAGGAATCGACAAAGCCATTCTCTTAAAAATTAATAACTTACCAAAAGAACTACTCTACAATCAGAATAGAATGTTTTGCAGTGCTACCAACCTTGCGACCCTTTGACTTTTATTTCAGTGTGACTGTGCATCCTATTCCAATCTATACTGACCATAATCATACAAAAGATGATTAATTAAAATCAAAGACTCACAAGATAAACTCTACATCTCTATGAATATAATATTATAATTGAATATAGCAAAGAAAAAAATATTATTGCAGATGTTTTTGTCTAAAATAAAATTTTATCTTGCATTTCTTTTTTTTTTTTTTTTATGATCATCGATCGCAAAGTGCGTTGATCGTATCGACAGTCCGGAAGGATTTCGCGAACCCTCAACTAATTCTACGAGCGGCCGAGTCTACCAGCATCTTCACAAGAATAAAACTACCTACGCCTTTCAAGGCATGAACTATAATTACCATCGCCTTTCTAGGCAAGAACTACCCGCCATTTGGCAGAAGCTAAAGAGGGCACTCTTTTGCAATATGGACTCCTTTTTTACCCTTTTGTAAATAAAATTATTCTTGGATTTAAGGTGAGCCTTTGTTGCTTTTTCTGAGTCTCTTTCATCCTGCCATAGGCAAAAACGAGTAAGATAATTTCTTTTTGTTTGCTTCCAAACTTTTATTTGCATGAACTATTTCTGTTTTGTGCAATGAAGTGCATTTCCACTCAGCATCTTAACAAGCTTGATAAATTAAAGAAGCACGCAAAGATAAAAAGAAAGACAATTAAAATATGGAATTAGTAACTCGCTAGCCGGCAAGACATGTCCATCTGTCTTATAAAGAATATTTGTATAGAGTAACATTTTCGAAAGAATAGATATTTATATAAAGAGAGTTAACTTAATAGACGTTCAATACTCAGAGTTCAAATTAAATCCTATTTTGTTTATTTTTAGAAGATTGATTTGTGTTCATGAAAGTAACCGAATTCCAGAGGTGTTTTAATCGTACTCCTTTCTAGGGCACGTTAATAAAAATCAAGGACACGAGATAAACTCTACTCCTGTAGGAATATAATATTATAATTGAACATACCAAAGAAATAATAATATTGCAAATGCTGTGTAGAACATAATTTTATTTTGTAAAAGAACAAAAATAAAACATAAAAACGTTATATTATTGCATGTTTTATATTTGAGAAAACTATTCCTTTTTGCATTTGTTTTTGTTTGTTTCAAAATTATTTCCGGTATATGCGGTCAAAAAGAAAACGCTTAAGATTTACATGCACACACACACACACACACACACACACACACACATATATATATATATATATATATATATATATATATATATATATATATATATATATATATATATATACAACCTTCAGTTCTTAACACATTTTAAATTCACAAATGTCTCTTTTCGTCACTGGATGGCACTCAGGCGGATAAAGAGGGGGTCGTGGAGCTTTTTTCAGAGCTAATTCCTTCTCGAGATTTCGGCGCACTCTGTTTTTGAGCGAGTATTAAGGTCATAGGTTGGAGTGGACGATCCATCCACCCAATCAGCGATCCGTTTCTTGCGGATTTTCAGATCTAAATTGCGCATATGAAGTACAGCCATAGTAGAGAGTATTGTAAATCTGAGACCAAAATGAAATCAATTTCATATGACCTCGGGATCAGTACCCATCATTCAGAAAGCCAGTCTGAACGAGTGCTTTTCAATATAAATCTCGTTCAACAATAATATATATATCTGTTGAGTTTTGGATAACTTATGCGACAGGAAATATATCAGAATTTCCTCTAGTATGCCAAACACGGAGCCTTACTTCTCAGGACACGGTTGGGTCAGCACCGCCCCTATACATGTGTCATTCGCGTCCGTATACAGATCAATAGGCTTACTTAGGTCCGGATATGCTCCTTCAGGGCGTCAAAAGCCCTCTGACATTCTGGAGTCCATTTATAACGGGCATACTTTTTCGTTAACGCTATTATGGGAGCGGCCAATCAAGTAAATGCAGGTATAAATCGGCGAGAATAGTCGATCATTCCAATGAATCCTCCCACTTGTCGCACGGTTTTCGGCTCAGGTAGAGACCTGATAACCTCCACCATGTCTATGTCCAGTCTTATTCCAGCTTCATGAATCACAAATCCCAAATACTTGGTTTCCTTCTTAAGAAACTGACATTTGGGCAACTTTATTTTCATTTGATGTTGGCGTAACCTCTCAAATACTGCAGTCAAATGTGCAAAGTGCTCCTCAGGCGTTTGTGAGAAGATTAGAATATCGTCCAAGTATGCCACTGCAAACCCTTCCAACCCCTGAAAGACTATCGCCATCAACTGGGAGGAGACCACTTTTGCATTATAGAGGCCAAACGGCATTACTTTGAAATTAAATAGTCCCCCATGACATGCAAACGCCGCTTTCCCTTGATCCTACCTATTGAAGTCTATCCGCCAGTAACCTGATCTTAAGAGTAGGGTGGTAAAGCATCTCGCTTTACCCAACAAAGCCAGTATTAGGGGCAGAGGCACCGCTAAGGGTTTGATAATAGCATTCAACTTCTGGAAATCCACACAGAATCTGTGTCCCCCGTCTTTCTTTTCTAGGATCCCCACGGGGAAACTCCACAGTGAAGGTGGAGTGTTCAATTATTCCCGCCTCCAACATCTCAGACACCACTTGCTCTACAATTTTTCTTTTATGAATCGGGCTTCGGTAGGGTTTCAATCTAACAGGCAGTTGGTCTCGCGTATCAAAACTCATCGTTACTGTGTTTGTTCATCCCAATTCCCGATCGCCGGAAGCGATAATATCTCGATTATGCTCTAGCAGTTTTATTACCTCCCTTTGGTACTCAATCAGTGCTATCACTTCCTCTGTTTTTATTCTTGATGATTCCCTCCGATTCCTTGTCGCCTCTCTACCCCAGGTCCCTATTCTTTGAACTGTCTCAACAGGGTAGGCTTATCCCACCTGGGTTCCACGTTTAACCCATACCATCTTACAGGAATTATTTGTTAACAGCACCAGGAAGCTTCCAGGTCTACTCACTATAGCATCTCTACGTCCCCATCTCCCTCTTCTAGGAAGATCACGTGGTACCCACCAGGGCTTCCCTTCCTTCGCTCCTGGATCCTTCCCGTTGTGGACACTATTGTTCAGAGTGGAATTTCCATATCCTCTGAGGTCACCACCGGGAGGTCCTTTAGCTGTGTTCGACCACTTTGGGGAATAGTCCTCCACCTGAATCACAGGGTCGGCGGAGCAAAGGTGACCGCTGCTCCAATTTCTTCTAGCCAATCGTATCCCAATATTAATTCTACACAAAAATCGGGGGCCACATAAGCCCGTAATTGCCCCGTCATCCACTCTACCTCATAGGGGAGCCTGGTCAGTCCTTCCAGGGATAGTTGGCCCTGATCCGCCTGTGTCAATTCCAGGTCAATTCTTACGCCTTTTTCTGTTCTGAAAAAAACATCTTGTTTGTTACTTATTTGCTGGTTTATTTGACCAAGATATTGTAATACCCGGAGTCCATGGAAAGTTTAAACGTGATGCTAGTTTTCAGCATACCCGAAAACCAATAAAAGTCGTAATTTAAAAGGTGAGTGTTGTTACATATGGAATAAACACGAATGATCTCCATTTGACTTAGTAACTGCCGCCGTCACTCTTGACTGCAACCTCCCACTACCGTTGAGTGACACTCTTTTTAGTAGTAAACTGCTTTGTTTCTATTCAGTGTAAATAAATTCCTCGTTACCATACCACGTGCGTTTCGTCTATTCAATGAATGCTCCACTAACAAATTACTAACATGATTCTGACTAATATTCACCTGTATCAACCCATAATATAAAAGGTGTTGAGCTAGAATGCTCTCTCCTTTTATTTATTTATCTTTTTTTTTATTTTTATTTTCTTTTGAACGTGAAATATCATTTAATAACACATACTTAACAGGAAGAGGCGATGATGGTTAGAAATTGTCCTGTTGGACCGAATGTATAAAAATGGCCAAATTTTTTTTAATTTAGGAAAACTCGTCCCCGGAAAACTCGTCTCCGGAAAACTCGTCCCTGCTTGCTAGGTAGGAAAACTGGTCTCTTATTGAATAAATAAGGGGACAGTTTTTCTACCAAGCAAAAAGGGACAAGTTTTCCGGGTACAAGTTGTCCAGAGACGAGTTTTGCGGGCACCATTTTTTTGCAGCGGGGGCATTCTCAGTTTCAGAAAAGTGGCTTTTTCCACTAAGTGGAAGAGGGTGAGCAATCTCAGAAAAGTGTTTCCGGTAGGTGTTAGTGTCAGTCGTAGATAAGTAGATTTGCGGATGACCGCCAAAATACGATTTTTTTTATATCTGTATAACTACTTATTTCTGCAAAATTTCCACGCGATTTTCGTATTCAGCATCGAAATCGAAAACCGTTAAAAGGCGTAATTTTAAAGAAAATGGTGGAGGTGGACATAATCTAAACCAAATACCCTTTTTTGTTATTTGGTTGACTTCGCCGTTTGTGCTATTCCGTTTTCTTGTTTGATTGAAATTATGTGAAATATTCCGTTTTTTGGATTTCGGACATCTTGGATGTTAACAGTTGTTCGACTAATCCAAAACATAATATATTTTATCTTTAAATTACTTCGACACATAAAAGTTAGATTTACTAATAAACTCACAACAACTCTTAAGCATTGACAAATATAATACAAAATTGACAGGAAATTGACAGGAAAACAATTCGCCACACTTAATTAATGAACGGACATATTTTATACGCGGAACGAAATAATGATTTCACCGTGTGACGATGACCTAAATTCAGTGTTCTGTAGCAGTTAATTTTCTATTTAAATAATTTCTAGTTTAAATCGTGGTTTTCATCGTGTAATTTTGATTCTTTTATATTTCCATATATTTTAATTTCTTAATGAATTGAACACACAAAACAAAATTTGTATCAATTTACTAAAGACATCCTAACAAACAAAACAAGTTTCCTATTTTGGACACAATCGAAAAAGGAATTCATCCCGTCATGTTGTAATTCCTGGAATGAAAGGTAAGGTTTTTTTTTTTTTAGTACTTTTTAAAAATCAGGTGTGATATATATATGGTGCTAGTGCACTTACTGAACCGCGCTATTTTTTTTAAATCGTATTTCCAAGTTTAATTAAAGTTTTATGATATGTTTGTTTTGTTATTCAATTGTAAGGTATAAAACACTATCCCCATGTTAAGAATGACTTTTTAAATAATACCGTTATTATTTACGTCCGGCACTCACTGCACTAGCACCAAAGATTCTATTCAATAACTTATAAACTACTTTTAAACATTATAAAATCGTTTATTTTTTGTTGCTATCCAATAAAACAAAAATATTGATCCCACCATGCATTATAACAGACTTGTATAAAAAAGTAAAAATCTCTAATTAAAAAAATTTCCTAACAATATATTATTTAATTTGACATTAGATTTTTGTCAAAAAAGTTCATCTAAGTAAAACTTATGATATTTTGAAGAAAATAGTAATGTTCGTCATAAACAGAATAATTTAATTGTTTTCTTTTCGATATTTAATTGTCAAAAAAGTTCATCTAAGTAAAACTTATGGTATTTTGAAGAAAATAATAATGTTCGTCATAAACAGAATAATTTAATTGTTTTCTTTTCGATATTTAATTGTTTTAACATTTTAAAAAATATGTTTACACGTTTCTATTATGTCGCTAGAGAATTCTGTTTGATTTTTTAATGTTTTATCAAGTATTTGAGGTGTTCAAATGAGAATCGCTTTCTTTTATAAAGTTTACATAAAACAGGCACACATTTATTGGCCATCACCAATTAGCAGAAACTTAATATAGAAAATAATATTGGTAAATCTTTACAATCTAAATCTACTTCTTTTTATTATTATTATTATTATTATTATTATTATTATTATTATTATTATTATTATTATTATTGTTATTGATATTATTATTATTGTTATTATTATTATTATTTTTATTATTATTATTATTATTATTTTTATTATTATTATTATTATTATTTTTATTATTATTATTATTATTATTTTTATTATTATTATTATTATTATTATTTTTATTATTATTATTATTATTATTATTATTTTTATTATTATTATTATTATTATTATTTTTATTATTATTATTATTATTTTTATTATTATTATTATTATTATTTTTATTATTATTATTATTATTATTATCATTATTATTATTATTATTATTATTATTATTATTATTATTATTATTATTATCATCATCATCATACACAGCCTTAAATACCCTTTGCAGGTTGAACAATCAGTTCACATTGTCCTTTTTTTCTTTTTTTTTTCTAATATGGTAAATGAATGCCGACCCCCTGCCTTTACTTAAAAATTCACCCAAAATAACGGAATTAACCAATTTTAATAAAATTTTCAGTATTTATCAAATAATGATCGCAGAATATAATGAACTAATTATTTTTATTTAAATGTTAGTGGAAATGTGTTATTTTGTTTAAACAAAAACACCTTTACTGAAGTTATGGTTTTCAGGAATAAATAAAAAAAACGTAAGACTATTTTTGCTTTTTTTTATGTAAATAAAGCATCGTAATTTGTAACAATAACAATAAAATAAAATGATTTTGGTAAATTAATTTGTCAAATTTTGTTGGTTTTCAAGTACGCTGAGGACGAATATCGCATTTATTTTTTGCGAAAATACGCAATAAATCATCCCTATTTGAAGACATTCAGTATCCAACGTAATCTCTCTAATTTTTAATGGCGGCCATCTTGTTTTCCAATAACGAAAAAACGCCAAAAATAACTAAGTATGCTACATGTAACTGGAATATCCTCTTCCCCACCAACGGCGTTGGCGCAAAAAAAAAGAAGGTTTATTGGAGGGGGGGGCAAATTTCAAGAAATCTTGAGCGAAATGAAAGAACGTAAAGACAAAACCACAAATTAAAAACAATATTTATAGTAATATTTATTAAAATAAATGAAAAGGTAAATATTACCTTTTCACCACAGCAGAACTAGCAGTATCAGAATTTTTGTAGGAATTTTTGACACCCCTAACACGAAACTGCGAATACAATATAAAAATCTCGTAATTTCTCTGTTAAAAGTGGGTTATTTATTTTCTTTATGGATTATACTTCCAAAATAAACTATTACAGTTGTTTTAAAAGTAATAAAAATATTTTTATTTTTTTTTTAAAACAGTAATGAATTTTCCGAACTCAATATTTTTCAATTTTTAAACTCAATATTTTTAAATTTTTAAATTTTAAAAATCTATCAAAATTTTTCTATTGATTCTATTTTTACGATATTTTCAGGGTCAATGTGAAATTTTATGTTCTTTCCAATAAACCGAATATAATATTTTAGACAAACGTTTTTTTTAAATTCACGCCCCCCCATTTTCACGCCCCCCCATTTTCACGCCCCCCCCATTTTGAAATGTCTATTAAAAAGTAAATAATTAATTTATGTTTAATAGGTTTATATATCACAAATTGAAGAGAAAAGGTCAATAAATAATATATTCAAATTTAAAACAAAAAAAAAAAAAATCAGTTTTTTAGAAATTTACCTGTAAAGTCCGAAGTTTAAAACCTTATTTTATAAGAACACATTTTTTCTTTTTGTCTTTTTTTTTTTTTTTTAATGAAACCTTGGTCCTTGCTCCTTTAATTGAAAAAAAAATTAGGGCTTGAATTACATTTTTCGAGGAGTTATAAGCTTAGAAAGATAGGGGGTCGAATAATTTACGCCTCTCATTTTGAAATGTCTATTAAAAAGTAAATAATTAATTTATGTTTAATAGGTTTATATATCACAAATTGAAGAGAAAAGGTCAATAAATAATATATTCAAATTTAAAACAAAAAAAAAAATCAGTTTTTTAGAAATTTACCTGTAAAGTCCGAAGTTTAAAACCTTTTTAAAAAAAAAAAACACATTGTTTTGTTTTGTTTTTTTTTTAAATAAAACCTTGGTCCTTACTCCTTTAATTGAAAAAAAAAAATTAGGGCTTGAATTACATTTTTCGAGGAGTTATAAGCTTGGAAAGATGGGGTGGAATTATTCACTATTTTCACGAAATTTCTGACACTGCTACAGCAGAACACCGACCACTAATTTATTTATTTTAGGGATATTCGATGTTGCTGGCCACAAATCTGATGATCAAATCCGTCACAAATTTACGGTTTGCATGGTATTAACCCCTTTTAATTGATCTAAAAAAAAAAGTTTCCACGAGCGGTTTACAAAAGCATATTTTATGTTTTCGTTCTTTTTTTTTTGGGGGGGTGAGCGATTCAATTATAGAACTGTTTACATTTGTGGAAGGTGGTGGAGGGGCAGACCGGGTGTGTTGTTGCGGCCGCGGCCACCACAACATACCCGCCCCCACCCCTCCACTGCCTCCACCAAATGTAAACACAGAATTTCTGTGAAATGTTAAAGAGTATTCTACTCAGTAAATGTCGGCGCGTTATATATGGAAAAACGGTTAATTAAACTGCAGAAGCACCTGTTAAACTACAAAAGTTCTATAATTGAATACACCTCCAAAAAAAAGAATGAAAAACATAAAATATGCTTTGTAAATCGCTCGTCGAAACTAACAGCTATTTTTTACTGTTAAATGAGGTGAAAACTTTTTTTTTTATGAAAAATATTTCTTGTTATTTAAAATGTCCACTATGTGAAAACGTCAAGTTACTATGTCAAAATGTCCACTTGTGAAACCTCAAGTTTCTATGCGCGTGTGCGCATTTTAGTAAGAAAGTTAAAAAAAATTAATATAATTAAAAAAGTGAAAGAAATTAATCTAATTAAGAAAGTGAAGACAGATTGTCTGCTTCGATATCGGGGAGCGGAAAAATATCTGAAAGGGTGAATTGCGGGGGGAGTGGGTTCATTTCGGCCTTGAAACCGAAAAATATTTTTTGGGGTCATGTTTTGGCCATTTTGCCTCCGTTTGGCTTTTTTTGGCGTTTTTATTTTCTAAATAGGAAGCAAGATGATCGCCAGCAAAAACAATAGTGATTACTTTGGATATTAAATGTCTTCAAATATTGATAACTACTTGTTTGTGGAAAAAATGAATGCGATATTCATTCTCAATGTACTCGAAAAGTCGACAAGTTAAAGGTGAATGCCGAGGGGTCGGTAAACTAAAAAAAAAATACCATAATTTTTACAGGAACATTACGAAAAAAAAGCCCCTAAAGTTTGTATTAATGAATTCAACATAACTCGAAGAAAACTGAATTTCTCGAATTACCGATATTACCATTGAATTAAGCATTGTTTATTTAATATTGTCACAAAAAATATATAATCGCAAAAAATATTTTTACTTTTTTTTTAAATTACAGGTTTCTCATAATTTTTATATTCCAGATGTTAATATTTTCCTTGCTTGCAAGAATGTGAAACTTTCGGTGTAACATTATTTTTTTAATATAATATTGAACAATAATTTTAAACAATTACAAACAGGAACATAGACAAATAATTAAATTAAAAAATGGAAAAAATTATACAAAAGTTCAGAATAGGAATGTACTGATGCACATCTGAGAAAAAAGAAAACTATCACACCCCTTCCTCCCTTTTAATTACATGACGTCATTTTCACAGTCTTTCAACTGCCTGAAAATTTGGGCCTTCGTATATTCCATGTTTACAAAATTTTAGTTTGTTGCATTTTGCGAACGACAGAATCACTCGGTTTGGGGGCTAATTAATTTATTTTTTGTACAAACAAGGTGTTTTTTATTTAATTCAATATCGTAGGGCTTTACTTTACTAATTATCTTTGCAATAGACCCAGAAAACTAATATTATTCTTTTAAAGGATTTTTACAATGAATTTATTTTACTTCAAAATTTAGCTGAATTGAGTAGCTTGCCATGAAAACATTTTTCATAACTTTTTTTTTCAGGTGTACAAATATTTTTTTTCCTTTTGGAAATTAAGTTAGTCTTTACTCTTTCAAATACAATCAAAAAGTAGTCAAAAACCTACAAAAAATTAGAATAAATCAGCTTCCAAAACTAAGTTCCCCTATTTTTGTCCGCCAATTTTTGTCCGTACCTACGTTTTTCATCTAACAATGAGTTTTTTTTTTTAAATATGAAACTTCAATTTAACTTGAAAATATTATTTAAAAATAGCACAAGCTTGGAGAAGTTTCTTTCTTTCTTTTTACAAATTCAATTTTTTTTACAAATATAAAGAAATAATTTTATCATAGTCCACTCCCTCTGCATGTTTAGAAAGGTTTCTATATAACATTGTTATTTTTTAAAAAATATTTTTTAAACGGATCGAGGGGGTGTTGTCAAATATTCTTTACTTTCACATAACAATTTAATAACAAAAATATCGTGACACTTCATACCATGGATAATGGTACAAAATTAAGTAAATACGTTAAAAGTATTATTAATTGTCTCTACTCTGTTTCCTTGCGTTTGGAATATACTACTAGACTTGCGTGTTCTTCTTTTTGCAAGGATAGTTTGCCTTAGATCCAAAAAACAATATTTATCGATTTAATTCCAATGTGATGCGAGTGATGTTGGGCGGACTTCCTTGCACTTGCAAACTCGTATAAACCAGCACGTTCCATCCAAGATTACATAGGGTAGAGCAGGATCTGTGAGTCTCCCTTCCTCTACCGTTTTGGACTCTGCTATTGGCCAACATTTGGTTGAGAATCCTTGTTGTGCCAATCAGTATAAAATAGAGTTTAGATATTTCATAGAATGGATTCTAAAAATCATTTTAAAATTTTAGAATCTGTCTCTATCACAATTCATAAACCTTCTTTGTGCCGGCAGAAAAAAAAGTGTTAAAAGCGTTAGTTCTCTTCGGGGAACTTTAATCACCTCCCTTCTAGAATTTTTAGATGAAAAGGTGAGTATGACAGCCTTGATATACCATTATCAAAGCTCGAAAGCCACTCATGGATAAGGGTTATTGTAAGTACAGTACGTTAGTGTGCATATTTTAGAGTGTCTACTTAAGGGGGCGATACATCAGGAATTTGATATGCTGGACTTGAAGACATCCAAGTTGTAGTCAGGAGGGAAGCAGACAGAAGGAACAGAGTTCCACCGGCATGCAGTTCGAGGAAAGAAGCTTTGTTCATGGAATCTACGTTTTGATTTAGGCATAGATAAAGAGTGGGGAAAGATTTTGACAGTGGATTCAGCTAGACGGGTGTTTTTTGTAAAAGATTGGCGAGTGGGAACCAGAGATTGGAGTACACACGAGCACCTGACATGGAACTTGAACCACCTCCCTTCTAGAATTTTTAGATGAAAGGGTGAGTGTGACTTACCCATAAAGATACAGCCTTGATATGAAGATAGTTCCAAAGTTTTCATAAAAAAGGAAAGTTTAAAATTATATACGAAGTCCAATATAAGGTCATGTTGGGGTAGTAGGTTTTATAACATGTAGGGTTATATGTATATAATTATATACTTACATATGAAGCGAGCTATATAAACATGGTGGAATGAACAAGCTCCAAAAAGGAGGTATTATCGTTTTACTCTCTTCCATATAAACGGGCTTGAAAGACGAAGAGGGTCCAATGCAGATCGACATTGCTGGAGGGGAATGCAGCGACCTTGATATGGGAGATGGCGACACTCAACACTCCAGGTATGCTTTGATTTTTTTCTCTGACAAAGACATCTAATCAACGAGTCTTTGTCGTGGACTGTTTCCAGAACAATTAGGTAACATTTGGCTCAGTCACGTACCAGCGACTGGGCGGAATGTGTTATAATTTGAGTTATAATGTTTGTTTAATTGGGCTATTCTTATTTTTATTATTATAATTTATTATCACTTGCTATATTTGGCGTAGTGGAGAAAGAATATATATATATATATATATATATATATATATATAATTGTTTCTTGTTTTCTCACCAGGATGTTAATTCTACACGACTATATCAGAAACATTTCGCTATCGTCTGGTTCTGTGTGAAGTTAGAAAATATCTAATTATTTTTTCTGTTTCATATGACTTTTTCGATAAAATATAAAAGGTTTGTGAGTTCTATATTATCATTTTTACAACAAAAAACTGATATGTAATTGACGATACTAAAAATATTGAATTTGTGTTATTTTTCATTTACAGGTGTTCCTGACTCTCCACGTTTATTGGAATCAGCATTTTTTTAAAAAATAATTGTTGACTTGTATGTTTCTCAAATCTGCAGACACCTGTGAATTCAGACGAAAATACGAAAGTAAAATGCCATATTATTTATAAACACATTGACAATTTTCAGTCTAAGTAAAACATGCAGGTATATAATAGTGAAAAGCCATATACTTGCGAAGTGTGTGGATATTCGTCTCCTGTAAAATCAAGGTTAGTAACACATATTAGAACTCACACTGGGGAAAAGCCACATTCTTGTGAAGTTTGTGGATATTCTTCTTCTCAAAAATCAACATTAGTGAGACATATGAGAACTCACACTGGGGAAAAGCCATATTCATGCGAAGTATGCGGACATTCCTGTTCTGAAAGATCAGATTTGATGAAACATAAGAGAACTCACACTACAGAAAAGACATATTCATGCAAAGTATGTGGACATTCCTATTCTCAAAGATCACATTTGGTGAAACATATGAAAGCACACACTGCAGAAAAGCCACATTCTTGTGAAGTGTGTGGATATTCTTTTTCTGTAAAATCAAAGTTAGTAAGACATATGACAACTCACACTAGAGAAAAGACATATTCTTGTGAAGTGTGTAGATTTTCTTGTTTGGATAAATATAACTTAGTGGCACATATGAGAACTCACACCGGGGAAAAACCACATTCTTGTGAAATGTGTGGATATTCTTGTTCTAAAAAATCAAATTTAGTTGCTCATATTCGGATTCACACTGGGGAAAAGCCATATTCCTGTGAAGTGTGTGGACATTGCTATTCTCATAAATCACATTTAGTGGAGCATATTAGAATTCACACAGGGGAAAAGCCATATTCTTGTGAAGTGTGTGGATATTCTTTTTCTCACAAATCAAAGTTAGTAAGACATATGATTATACACACTGGGGAGAAAACTTGAAGGCCTACTATACATTGTCCTCGAGTGTCTAAGTGTACAGGGGTTTGTTAGAACAATCTGGCATGAGGACACTTTTTCCATAGAAGTAAACCCTGACCAAACATTCAAAGTCACATTTTGTATTCGGAGCTCAAATAAGATCTCCTCACTATGGCTAACCCGCATTAGCTTTTACGAGGAATGGTGCACCTTCTCCAAGTGATGTTACCTAAAGTAATAGCATGAAGCTGGATACTCCACCAGACTAGATAAATTCTTGTCCTGAAATCCAGTAAGAACAAGATGAAAGATATACTACAACGTATAAAAATGGTTAATTGGGAAGAGGAAAATTATGTTCTCAATTTCTAAAAAGTCTTTATCTCTTAAACACTGAGTTAGTACTAACTCAGTGTTTGAGAGATGAAGAACTTTAATGGAACATTCGAATATCTATGTATCTCATATAGAGTTCAAGTGTTAGCCCCAGGTTGTGGGCCCCTTGACTTCTGATAACTTCGACTGAAGTAAAATAAAACAAAAAGCGAGAACTTGAATGCTTACTAGACACTATCCTCTAGTAGGAAAGGTCTCTCTGTATATGAGTTTGTCAGAACAACCTGTCATGAGGATAATTTTTATCTAGAAGTAAACCCTCACCAAATATTCAAAATAGCATATATGCCGCCCAAATAAGATTTTCTTTTCTATGGCAAACTCACTCTACCTTTTACAACTTTATTAAGTCAGTGTTTGAGAAATAGGGAACTTAAGTGGAACATTCGAATATCTATGTATCTCATATAGACTTCAAGTGTAAGCCCCAGGTTGTGGGCCCCTTGCATTCTGAGAACTTCGACTGAAGTAAAATAAAAAAAGAGAAAAGGAGAGAAGTTAAATGGCTACTAGACACGATCCTCGAATGTCTAAGGTCTCTCTGTACAGGGGTTTGTCAGAACAACCTGGCGTGAGGATACTTTTTCCAAAGAAGTAAATCCTGACCAAATATTCAAAGTCACATATTATTCGCTGCCCAAATAAGATCTCCTCACTATGGCTAACACGCATTAGCTTTTACAAGGAATGGTGCACCTTCTGCAAGTGATATTACCTCAAGTAATAGTGTTAAGCTGGATACTCCACTAGATTATATTAATTTTTGTCCTGGAATCCAGAAAGACTGAGAGCAAAACGAAAGACATGGAACTGCTTAATAAGGGAGAGAAAAATTATATTCCTAATTTCTGTACAAACTTGGTGTTTGAGAAATAAAGAACTTAAATGCAACATTCGAATATCTATGTATCTCATATAGAGTTCAAGTGTTAGCCCCAGAACTTTGACTTAAAATAAAACAAAAAAGGAAAAATCATGGTAATTTTAAGTGTGTGATTATTCTTGTTCTGAAAAAATTAAAACTTACTGGCCAAACATTTAAAGAAATCAATATTATAACTCTTGTGATAGAAGCAACTAATGAAAAAATTAAAACTTACTGGCCAAACATTTAAAGAAATCAATATTATAACTCTTGTGATAGAAGCAACTAATGAAAAAATTAAAACTTACTGGCCAAACATTTAAAGAAATCAATATTATAACTCTTGTGATAGAAGCAACTAATGAAAAAATCTGAAGAAATACTTAAAAACAAGATGTGGAAGACCAAGCTTGCAAAACATACAGATAGCATCCATTCCATTTTTTATTCCATTATTTATCTGTTTTTGACATGAAAAATTAATATATTCCAACTAACGTAGGGAAAATTAAAATTAATATATTTGAATAAACATAATAAATATAATATTAATATATCCAACCTAAACTAAAATTTTTGCATTTTCTCTTCATTATTTTAATAAATTCTCGATTAACTCAGAAACGTGACATAAAATAAATACAGCAAACAAAATGAAGTAAGTTTACTATTGAGATAAACAACTTAACAATTAAAATTTGTTTAGGATTGATGGTGTTGATATAAACGTGAGAGTTATACTCTTTTTGTAAAACATAAAAAAACATTTAATCAAACATTTTCGACGATTATTAAAATAATATTATGTAATTTGGATTTGCTACGATTATTCTAAGTGGCTTTAATTATCATAAGTAATCAATTTATCAAGAAATGTATTGCACACATTTTTTAAATGAAATATTCGTATCCTAATTCGATACATTATTAAATCATTTTAATATTATGTGATTAAATTATTAATCAAATTATCAAGAAATTTATTGCACACATTTTTTAAAATTAAATATTCCTATCATAATTTGATACATTATTAAATCATAATGTGATGAAATTATTAATTAAATTATCAAGAAATATATTGCACATTTTTTAATTAAATAATTTAATCCTAATTCGATACATTATTAAATCATAATGTGATTAAATTATTAATTAAATTATCAAGTAATATATTGCACATTTTAATTAAATATTCGTATCCTAATTCGATACATTATTAAATCGTAATGTGATGAAATTATTAATCAAATTATCAAGAAATTTATTGCACACATTTTTTTAAATTAAATATTGCTATCATAATTCCATACATTATTAAATCGTAATGTGATGAAATTATTAATTAAATTATCAAGAAATATATTGCACACTTTAATTAAATATTGCTATCATAATTCCATACATTATTAAATCGTAATGTGATGAAATTATTAATTAAATTATCAAGAAATATATTGCACACTTTAATTAAATATTGCTATCATAATTCCATACATTATTAAATCGTAATGTGATGAAATTATTAATTAAATTATCAAGCAATTTATTGACATTTTTTAATTTAATATTGCTATCATAATTCGATACATTATTAAATTGTAATGTGATGAAATTATTAATTAAATTATCAAGAAATATATTGACATTTTTTAATTAAATATTGCTATCATAATTCGATACATTATTAAATTGTAATGTGATGAAATTATTAATTAAATTATCAAGAAATATATTGACATTTTTTAATTAAATATTGCTATCATAATTCGATACATTATTAAATTGTAATGTGATGAAATTATTAATTAAATTATCAAGAAATATATTGACATTTTTTAATTAAATATTGCTATCATAATTCGATACATTATGAAATTGTAATGTGATCAAATTATTAATTAAATTATCAAGAAGTTTATTACACACATTTTTTAAATTAAATATTCGTATCCTAATTCGATACATTATTAAATCGTAATGTGATGAAATTATTAATTAAATTATCAAGAAATATATTGAACACATTTTGCTATTAAATATTGTTATCCTTATTCGATACATTATTAAATCGTACTATTATGAAATTATTAATTAAATTATCAAGAAATATATTGACATTTTTTAATTAAATATTCGTATCCTAATTCGATACATTATTAATCGTAATGTGATGAAATTATTAATTAAATTATTAAGAAAAATATTTTACAATTTTAATTAAATAATTTATTAATAATTCGATACATTATTAAATCGTAATGTGATGAAATTATTAATTAAATTATCAAGAAAAATATTTCACAATTTTAATTAAATAATTTATTAATAATTCGATACATTATTAAATCGTAATGTGATGAAATTATTAATTAAATTATTAAGAAAAATATTTCACAATTTTAATTAAATAATTTATTAATAATTCGATACATTATTAATCGTAATGTGATGAAATTATTAATTAAATTATTAAGAAAAATATTTTACAATTTTAATTAAATAATTTATTAATAATTCGATACATTATTAAATCGTAATGTGATGAAATTATTAATTAAATTATTAAGAAAAATATTTCGCAATTTTAATTAAATAATTTATTAATAATTCGATACATTATTAAATCGTAATGTGATGAAATTATTAATTAAATTATTAAGAAAAATATTTCACAATTTTAATTAAATAATTTAATAATAATTCGATACATTATTAAATCGTAATGTGATGAAATTATTAATTAAATTATCAAGAAATTTATTGCACACGTTTTATAATTAAAATATTCGTATCTTAATTCGATACAATTTTAAATCATTGTCATATGTGATTAAATTTTTTAATTGTCAAGAAATATATTGAACACATTTTTAAAATAAATATTTTATCATAATTCGATAAAATATTAAATCATTGTAATATTATGCGATTAAGTTATTAATTAACTTATCAAGAAATATATTGCACACGTTTTATAATTTACATATTCTTATAATTCGATATAATATTATGCAATTTGGATTTTGTCACAGCAAATACTACACGGTTTTATATTATTTTATCGAGTTTGCATATAATGTATCTTTGTACAATTCATCGTCTACAAGCATTGGTATATTGTCATGTTTACCATTGCCAATCTCAGTCACTGTTTCAACCGTTTTACTTCTAAATTTTTAATTTAGATTTACAGGTATTTTCATTAAAATAACCTTAACAGATTGGTACTAAAATTATTTTATCATATATAAACTTATTTCTTTTATTCCTATCAAGTTTATACGAATTTTGTGCTAGTTTTCCAAGTGTTCATTTAAGCTAATATGTATTC
>NC_136527.1:191313358-191443358 GCF_053919585.1 Euprymna scolopes
GTTACCTAGCTTGTTCTGTGTTATAGGAGGAAATATGGGGAGTTGATGGCCTTCGTCGCATAGGGTAGAATTAGCTGCAAAGTTCTTTGCAAATAGTTTGGCCTTGTCTGACGCTGACGAGATGACCTCTGGTCCATTGATAATGGTTGGGATAGAACGCACACTTCTGTTCAGGATCCTATTTGTTATTTGCCAAAACTGGTGGGATCCAAGCCGCTGATCAGCTACCTTGGATTTAACAGACTGGGCATATAGCTCTCTTGCATGCTTTATTACTCTTTTACAGTGGTTGCTGGCAGACCTGAAAGCAGCTTTAGTCTCAGTGCATCTATTACGTTGGTAGCTATGGAAAAAGTGATTTCTGTGCGCGATAGCAGCAGCACATTCTGGGGAGAACCATGGCTGGCTGTTAGGTTTTTGTTGGAATTTTTTAGATGGTATGAATTGGTCTATGCTTACAATTAACCATTCAGTCAGATCTGATACTATAGAGGACACTTCCTTTTTAAACATGGAGTGCAGAGGTAAATCAGATATGAATGTACGGAAGCTATCCCAGTCAGCCATAGAGTATCGGTATACAGTACGGTGGAGGGGTACGTCTGGGGGCTTCTTACATTTCGTTTTTATCTTAACTGATACGATGGAGTGGTCGGAGGATCCTAGAGGAGAAGGAACGGAACATGAACATAGCTCAGGGGAAGTTGAGAGAAAAAGGTCTAAGAGGCTTGCATATTGATCGGGTGTATCGGGCATACGGGTGGGTTCGCGAGCAATCTGAGTGAGGTCATAAGCAATGGCAAAATCATGACAAAACCTCCCCTTATCATCTGTCTTATTTGACTTGGTCAGCCATTCCACGTTATGGACGTTGAAGTCACCACAGATTTGGATGTTAGCGGAGGGATATGAAGACAGTATGTGGTCTATTTTCTCAGATATGCTCTTAAAGATAGTAACTCCGCTGTTGTGGGGCCTATAGAGGGCAAATATAAATGCAGTGGTGTTAGCAAGTGCAACCCTGAAGCACATATAGGGTAAATTAGAATCCTCTCTAGAGATATCCCTGCCACACGGGAAGCCATCCTTAATGTAGGCACATATTCCATGCCCATGGCGATCTTGGGTGTCAGATTTGGCTGTTAAATTGGAGTATCCATTAATTATGAACTCATCTAGGGAAGTGGTCGGCCCTATTTCAGTTTCACTTAGAAATAATATGTCCGGCTTCGTCTCCTGTAACTGGTTTTCAATCTCTGGAAGGTTGGAACGTAGAACCCTTATATTGGAGAAGGAGACCTGGTAGTAGGGGTCTACGTTGGAAGATGAGTTTCTAGGTTTAATCGAGTTTTTATTCTGGAGATATTTCATGTTGAGGTTTTGGGATTTGTGGAATAGGTCGGCATACTTGGTTAGAGCAGTACAGAGAGGGAAAGTAAGAGAGAAAAAGACAGGATTTTTTGTAGCACACGAAAAGGTAAAGCCGTAACAATTACCCACTAGTATGGCATCGAGAGGCCCCACCAGAGACTACTGCATGGTCCAGATCCACTCACCAAATGGCAATACAGCAGTCCCAGTACTTTGCGCCTGCTGATAGGACATCCTCCTTAGTGGTTAATCCAAGGTTCGGGTCCCTGACTATCAGGCGGATAACGTCAGCCCAGACAAAACGTTTACCTCCAGCACCCTTACTAGTGACATGGCCACAAGGACAGAGAGAGACAGAAACATTTCTGACACCTCCGACTACTGGTCACCAAGTACTACCGACCTTTAAGCAGCTTTTTCTTCTCCCTTTGTCAGAAAAATCACTCATTGAATGAGGACTGAATGACAAAATAGGAGAAGCGAGAGTTACTGGAGCTGCCGATAACACATCCACTGTATTATCTACTCTCCATTTCGGATTACTGTTGAATTATTAGGGTCTGCCAAATGATTGTGAAGATTTGACCGCATGTTTCCGTGACGTCAGATTTGTGTTAACTATATGTACTATGGAAAAGCAGAAGCGACTTAATGACATTTTAAAACCTTTGTTTATCTTCTTCAAACTGCAATTAATAATTAATCTTTGTTATAATTTTGTTAGGTTTTAAGATTTACACAGTTTAATGATTAATAATATTATAAACATTTGTATAATAAATATGAAATACGGTTTTACTGAATGTTCACTTGGTTACCTACGGGCTTCCATATTTTTTCGGCAAAAAGAGACAAACAAAATATGAGGGGGTGGCTACAAAATGCTTAATATTTTGCAATAATATTTTCAAATTGGTTTTAATCTGGCGATTAAATAGCTGAAAAGAGTCATGTTTATATTAAAACTTAATATTAAAAAAAAATTTAACACAATTAATAAAAAATCTCTGTTGTAACGGAACATTTTCAAATAATGGAATTTCAATCGTTTTAATCTTTTAAAATTAATTAATGTTTACGAAGATTTTTTTCTTGGCAATTCAACTGATTATAGCATATATTAATTTGGAAAAAAAACGCTATTAAAAAAAGCATAATAATATTTATTTTATTACATTTTCACCCCAAACAAGGCATATTGCCACTTTGTTGTAGGGGGCTACTATCAGGGACAAAGGCATCAGGGGTACTGTGTAGGGAGTTGGATAGCAAGATGTCGGTTCACGTTGCACTTGAACTTCTGTATGTCAGTACAGTGTTGGAAGCAGGGACCCGACAGGGAATTCCAAAGTCTAGCTGTCCTGGGGAAGAAACTACTGGAGTAGAAGGCTCTCTTACGTCTAGGGATCTCTACTGTGAAGGGGTGGGATTTAGCTGCTTGTCAGGTTTGTCGAGGGCATTTACGTCGAGGGGGTACAAGTGTTTGCAGTTCGTCGGAGCATTCACCGTTAAAGTATTTGTAGAACAGGCAGAGGGATGCAACATTTCGTCGATGAGATAGGGGCTGAAGATTAGATGACAGTTAAGGGCCTATTAGGTTGGCGACTATCTTTTGAACCTTGTCTAGGGGCGAGAGACTAGTGGCAAATGCACCAGCCCAAATATGACAACAATACTCCATACATGGGTCTTATAGAGGTATAGGATTTTTTCGGGCGTTAGTATCTTTCTAGCACGGTAGAGAGAACCTACATTATTTGCAGCGGTACTGGCGATACTCTCAATGTAATTGTTCCAATTCATGTTTCCAGAGAGCGTTAGTTCGAGGAGTTTAAATGATGTACTTTCTGATAAAGAGTCATTGGGCATTGCTATTGGTTGTAGAGAAGTTTTCTTGTAATTATTGAAGGAAACGAGTTTAGTCTTGGCAGCATTGAATGTGACCATCCATTTATGTCCCCCTTCCACTACAGATTGGAGGTCATCCTCTAGTGCTTCTGCCATTTCTTTAGATATGAGTTCATTTTTTCCTGTCGTGTCTGTTATGGAGCGTCGTCTCGTCAGCATATATACCCATCACACAAACAATTTTGTCAGGGAGGTAATTTATGAATATTAGGAATAATAGATGGCCAAGGATAGACCGCTGAGGCACTCCCGCATTTATATCGTATTGTTTAGATATACGATCGTCGAGGACAACCTGGATTGTTCTCTTATCTAAGAAGGATTTAATTATGGTTAGTATTTTTACAGTGATACCGTATGATCTGATTTTACTGAGAAGACCTTTACCTCATACCCTGTTAAAAGCCTTAGATATATCTAGAGCTACCCCTCTCCTCTACCCTCCCCCGCTTTGTCCAGTGACTGGTATATACGTTCTGAGATTACAGTTAGGATGTCTGCTGTTGAACGGGCTTGTCCAAATCCATATTGTTGGTCAGTAAGAAGTTTAGCATCTGTAAGGTGATGGACTAGAACTTGGTTAATTATTGTCTCAAATACTTTGGCGAAAAGTGGGAGGAGGCCATGGGGCGATAATATTAAGTTTATATCATTTTTTTAATTGCAAATTCAAGGTAAGTTTTTGTTCAATATGTTTATTCAAATCTAAAAAAAATAAATACTTTTTTACTTATTTGAACTCTTATGTTTTATAATAAATAGAAATTTCGATAGAGTTAAATATATTTTGTTCGAATTTTGACAAAATAAATATGGGGGAGGGGAGGGGAACACGCACTAAAAAAATATTTCCCCTCGTATATTTTACGAAAACTGAATTCCCTATGTAATTTCATTCTAAAATGGATAAGTATCGAAAATTTCACGAAAATCTGATCATTAGGTGCTTTTTGCTAAATTTATTAAATACGGATATGTTTTAACGCTCGGAATGTCTACTATATGGAAACGTTATTTTAAAACACCAATTATGTAAACACGATTTTCGTCTCGCAATTTCATTATTTTCGTTCGATGAAAATTTTGTTTTTAAATTATTACTGGTGTATTTTGCCCTTCTTCTTTTAAATGGTACAAAAATTATACTAATAATATTAATTTATCATAAAGTTACATTCTGTTACATATAGGGTGGATAATTCTGTGGCGACTTTTGACAGTCCATATGGATTATTTTATTATTAGGAAAACAATTCGGCACATTTAACTAATGAACAGACATTTTTACACGAATGGTTTTTACGTCTTCATTTTTTTACAAAATATAAATTTGAAAAAAATCGTAACAAACTTTAAATATTGATAAATATAATCTAAACCTGATAGAAAAACACATTAGATACATTTAAACGGACATTTTTACACGAGGAAAGAAATAATGATTACACCGTGTTACGATAACCTTAATTCATTGTTCTTTAGAAGTTGATTTTCTATTTAAATAATTTCACGTTGAAATCGTATTTTTCATCTTTTAATTGTAATCATTTTATATTTTCATATATTGTATTTCTTAATTAACTGGATACACAAAACAAAAGTTGTTTTAATTTTCTAAAGAAATCAAAACAATCAAAACCTTTTTTTCTGTTTTGAACACAAAAGAAAAACGAATCTTGAAAGGTAAATTATATTTTTGCTCTTCTTTTTGGTTTACACTTAAAAAATCCATTCGATAACTTTTTTAAATAATCTTTAATATGAAATTAAGTTTATTTTTTATTGCAATTCAATAAAAAATATTCCCTCATGCTTTATAACATACGTGATTTTAAAAAAGAAGTATTGCATCTCCGATTAAAAAAAAAAATTCTGAAAATATATTATATTTAACCTTACAATTTTATTAAAACGGATATCATAAGACTTTAATAAAATTTGAAAATACTTAAAAAAAAAAAAACGCGGATCAATAAGTGCACCAACACTTTTGTGACGTCTGAGAAAATAATAAAGCGTAATATGAATAGTAATAATTTAATTCACATTTCGTCCAATTGTTAAAAAACTGAGCACAAAAAACTTTTCGACATTTAATTGTGATAACATTTTCAGTGCTAGTGCACTTAATGATCCGCGCGATTTTTTAAATCGTATTTCCAAGTTTAATTAAAGTTTTATGGTATGTTTTTTTTTATTCAATTGTAATAGTTACAAAACACCCTCCCCTCCCCATGCTAAGAACGACTTTTTAAATAATAACGTTGTTATTTCAGCACGGATCAATAAGTGCACTAGTACCACATTTAAAAAAAAAATCTTTTTCCTGTTTACACCCTATTCAGTTGCTAAAGATTTATGTTTAATTTTTAGCAACCTCCCATGTAGTAACCATTCCGAGCATGAAAACGAAATCTAGCAAAATTCAACTAATGGTCAGATTTTCGTAAAATTTTCGATTCTTATCCATTTTTGAATGAAATGCAGTTTCTGTCAAATATACGAGGAAAAATATTTTTAGTGCGCCCCCCCCCGTATTTATTTTTTCGAAATTTGAACAGAATATATTTAAACTTATCGAAATTTCTATTTATTATAAAACATAAGAGTTCAAATAAGTAAAACATTTTTTTAAAAATTAAATACACGTATTGAACAAAAACTTACCTTAAAGTTGCAATTAAAAAATGATATAAACTTAATATTATTAGGGTTTTTTTATGTCGTTTTTTCGAATTAATATATACTATAATCAGATGAACTGTCAAGAAAAAGAAACTTCATAACCTTAATTATTTTTTAAAAGATTAAAACGATTAAAATTCCATTATTTCAAAATGTTCCGTTACAACAAAGATGTTTAATTAATTGTGTTTAATTTTTTTTAATTAAGTTTTAATATGAACATGGCTCTTGTCAGCTATTTTCTCGCCAGATTAAAGCTGATTTGAAAATATTATTGTACAAATATTAAGCATTTTGTAGCCCCCCCTCATATTTTGTTTGTCTTTTTTTACCAAACAAAATATGGAAGCCGGTAGTTAACCAAATGCACATTCAGTAAAACCGTATTTATTTAATATACAAATGTTTATAATATTACTAATCATAAAACTGTGTAAATGTTAAAACCTAACAAAATTATAACAAAGATTAATTATTAATTGCAGTTTGAAGAAGATACACAAAGGTTTTAAAAAATCATAAAGTCGCTTCTGCTTTTCCATAGTTCGTATGGTTAACACAAGTTTGATATCACAGAATCATGCTTTCTTTTTTCCACATTGTTTTGGCAGTCCCTATTGATTTTTTTATGTTTAATTCAAAATATTAGCTTTTAGAATGAGTATCGCTTTCTTTTAGAAAGTTTACATAAATGAGCATCCATTTGTTGGTCAGCACCAATAAGTAGAAACTTAATGTTGAAAAAAAAATATATTGCTAAATCTTTGCAATCTTTCTCAGCATAGTTCATCCCATAAAAATATATATATATATATATATATATATATATATATATATATATATATATATATATATATATATTTGTTATTAGGTTTCAAATAACTAAAAACATATCGGCAAAGAAGGAATTGATTAAAAATAATAAATAATTAAGATTTTAGAGTGGGTGATCATTTAACAATGCAAATTTAGCGTACAATGAGCATCCACTTCATGGCCAGTTATTGGTCAATATGACATGTAATCGTTCGTAGTTTCAATTTTTTTTTGGCGAAAGAGGCAGGTTCGTATTGGTTATTATTTTCTTTTTTTTAGGGAGGTAGAAGCCAGAGGTTGTTAATTGTTGGGCAAAAATTAATATTTTCTACTTTTTTTGAAGGAAGAATAGAGCCCGTACGTTGTTAACTGTTAAGTAATAACTGATATGAGTCACTGCTTTCACCCCGACCACAATAATTGGAAACTGTAAACTATCCATTGTCTCCTTGACTGCTAACTGGCCATGAAAGGAGTATTCATTTTACGTGAATTTATATAGGAAAATGTGCCCCCATTTTAAATTCTTAGGTATTTACTATTTTAAATTCCTTCTTTGTTGATATTTTTAAGGTTGTTGAATAAAGGTAACAATTTTTATTTCGACTATTTTCATAACGGTTTTAATTTTATTTTTAGAGTGAATTACAATTAAACTTAAGGGGGCGTTGTTAACTATTCTGTACCTAACATTAATAATTTAATAGAAAAGAAATGTCTTCATAGCCTGATAATTTATATAGTTAATTCACGTCATAATATTATTCTGCATGTTTATTTCTCTTAGGAAAACACCTGCGTTTTAAATCATTACGATCTGGCTAAGCCTTTGCACCCCTCCCAATTCCAGATATGAGTACTGCTAGAAATTATGCCAACCGAAACTGACAAACGAAACTGGTTTGTTAATCCCCTTACAGAAAAAAAAAGTTAAAAATGAAAAAAAAAATATCAAATACAAAGAAATGTCCAAATTACTTAAGAAAACCGAAATCGTTAAACAATTTTGTCTTAAAATAATAATAATGATTTGAGCTGATCATTTTATATTAAATTAATTTAAATACATTTCATCATGAAATCAAAACAATTGCCATAAAACCAAAGTGTTTTTCTAGCGACATACATGGTAAGTGTTACATAAACAAAATATCCCTTAAGTGTTGAACAAACAATATATGACTACATTGATACAAAATATCCCTTAAGTGTTGAACAAACAATATATGACTACATTGATACAAAATATCCCTTAAGTATTGAACAAACAATATATGACTACATTGATACAATACATTAAGTGTTGAACAAACAAGGTATGACTACATTGATACAACGTTTGCAGTTCAATATGATTGTTTATGCACAGTTTTTAAAACCTTGTGAATTTCGAGTTATGTTTTTCTTTCTCGCTTATATATATTTTTTCTTTTCTTGTCGTATTTTGTTCTATTAATTAAATATTTAAAATTAATTGTGTTTTTGTTTATATTTTATTTGTTTTCTTTGTTATTTATTCCATGTTTTACTCGTGTTTTTATTTTGATTTTTTATAGTTTAATTGTGACTTGATAAGCAAGTAAAGAAAAACAAAATTAATTTTTTAAAATTGCAAATCTCTCCCTGCTCCAGGTTTTCACGACTGTATGAACATGCAGACATGTAAATGTAATTTGAACAAACATATGGATTCACATCTCACTCTTAATACATAGAATCTCCTTACGTCTCAATAGCAACGTTTTTGTTTTTGTTTTGAAAGTTTTTATAAAGTAGGTAAATACTGAAAAATCTGAAAACAACCAAAAACATTTTTTATTGAGTATACAAATATTAATAGTCTAGAAGAATTAGTAGTTATGTGATAGTACAGATAATCATGTCCACTTTCGAATTTGTTGAAGCATTTTAAAATTTGGAATGTGATTTGAAAAAACTAAAAAGGCAAACAACACTATACGTATGGGCCATTAAGTTAGGTTTAAAAAATATGTAGTCTATTAAAAATAACATATCTGAACATTTTCCTAAATATCAAGAAAAAAAGGTAACTTTCAATTTTTGTCAAATGTTTCGGCCATTTCTGTGACTGAATTTAGTCAAATGCTAGTCATCGAAGCTCAAGCCTTTCAAAATTATTTTTCTCATCATACGGGTAAGTTCATATATTTTCTTGCCAGTTAGAATAGAATTTACTCAAGTCATGCTATGGATTTTATAATTAAAGGAAGCAGTTTATCACAAGGTGAAGGCTGAGTTGTGAATGATATCCAGATATTATTTCTTAAGCGTGCAAAGCTTATGAGGTTTATAAGTGTTTGAAGATGTTGTGTGCGCTATTTTTAGATGGGTGGATATTTTTAGATGGGTGGGTATTTTTAGATGGATGAGTATGTTTAGATGGGTGGATATTTTCAGAGAGGTGGGTATTTTAAGATGGGTGGGTATTTTTAAATGAGTAAATCTGTTTGTTTTTCTTTCTATTTAAATATTATATTATTTGTCCATAGGTTTCTTATGAGCGTTGATTAGATGTATTTTGCTTTGGAATTATTGTTTTCTATTGAAAGACATTACTTAATATTATTTGTCCATAGGTTTCTTATGAGTGTTGTTAAGATGTATTTTGATTCGAAATTATTGTTTGAGAAAAATATGTGGTTTCCGATGCAAGATTTTATAAAATAAGAGGAAAATACTATATGATTGTGGATATTTGAAGTTGGGCCATTGTATGTGGGTTGGATAGATTAGGTGGGTAATGTTATTTTATTAGGGGTATGTCGAATTGCAAATGCAACAGAATATCTTACAGTAGTTGGAGTGACTGCTTGTTTTGATTAAGGCGTTGTTGGGTGTTGTGTTCGAGTTTCAGTTCAGCAGTAGTTGGCTATTGGGTTTTCGTGGGGAAGGGTGAAAGTTTCTATGTTTGGGGTGATTATATAAATGTACATAAATAAATCACAAATGATTGTTGGCAGTTATTTTAAAAAGAACAATTCTCGGGTGAGTTTAGAACGATTCAATGAGTGGAAGCTGCTGTTTAGAAGGATTTAGTTTGAATTAAAAAGTTTGATTTTATATATATATATATATATATATATATATATATATCAATGTATCATATCAATGTATCATGATAAAAAACAAAACCAACATATAATTTATGATACAAAAATTTGAATTTTTATTATTATTGTTTTACTTTATTTGTATGAAAATTTAAAATATGTTTTACCTTATCATAATAAAAAACAAAACTAATATGTGATTGATGATACAAACAATTGCATTTGTTTTATTTGTATTAGCGACTTTGTTTTACTTTATTTACATAAACATTTAAAATATGGTTTATCTTATAATGATATAAAAAAAAACTAATATGTGATTTACAAAACTAAAAATATTTTATTTCTTTTATTCTTATTTACAGATGTTCCTGTTTCATCACATATAATTTATGTTTAACATTCTCTAAACAATTGCTCACTTGTATGAAGAAAAGCAGAAGCTGCAATATATATTATATTCTTATGAAGCAGTAATCTTCATAAGAACACATAAATTTAGAATTAAATATAAAAGTAAATGCCATATTAAAAACTACGTTAATCTTGTTCTCCTATCAATTTTTAGTGAAACATGCAGGTGCAAAGTGATGAAAAGACACATACTTGTGAAGTGTGTGGATATTCTTGTTCTAAAAAATTAAATTTAGTGATACATATGAGAACACACACTGGGGAAAAGCCACATTCATGTGAAGTTTGTGGATATTCTTGCTCTACAAAATCAAATTTAGTGAAGCATATGAGAACTCACTCTGGGGAAAAGCCATATTCTTGTGAAGTGTGTAAATATTCTTCTGCTGATAAATCAACTCTAAGAAAACATGTGAGAACTCACACTGGTGAAAAGCCACATTCTTGTAAAGTGTGTGGCTATTCTTGTTTGAGGAAATCAACCTAAGAGATACATATGCGAACTCATTCTGGTGAAAAGCCATATTCTTGTGAAGTGTGTGGATATTCTTGTTCTGAAAAATCAAAAGTAGTGTTACATATGAGAACACACACTGGGGAAAAGCCATATTCTTGTGAAGTGTGTGGGTATTCTTGTTCTACAAAATCAAAATTAGTGATACATACGAGAACTCACACTGGGGAAAAGCCATATTCTTGTGAAATTTGTAGATATTCTTGTTCTACCAGACATACTTTAGCAATACATATGCGAACGCACACTTTTGAGAAGCCATATTCTTGTGAAGTGTGTGGATATTCTTGTTCTGAAAAATCAAATTTAGTGATTCATATGCGAACTCACACTGGCGAAAAGCCATATTCTTGTGAAGTGTGTGGATATTCTTTTTCTACTAAATCAACATTAGTTCGACATATGACAACACACAATGGCGAAAAACCACATTCTTGTGAAGTTTGTGGATATTCTTGTTCTAGAAAATCAAATTTAGTGAAACATATGCGAACCCACACTGGCGAAAAGCCATATTCTTGTGAAGTGTGTGTATATTCTTGTTCTGAAAAATCAACATTACTTAGACATATGAGAATGCACACTGGCGAAAAACCACATTCTTGTGAGGTTTGTGAATACTCTTGTTCTGCAAAATCAAATTTAGTGAAACATATGCGAACTCACACTGGGGAAAAGCCATATTCTTGTGAGATGTGTGGATTTTCTTGTTCTGAAACGTCAACATTAGTTAGACATATGAGAATTCACTTCAGGTGTTCGTCCCAGGAAAGAGCCACTTGATCTCGTCAAACTAACAAAAGTAAAATTTAAAAAGGAAAACCATATTCTTGTGAAGTTTGTGAATAGACCCACACCACCAGTCTTTAGAGATCAAACTCTACAGTCTGTCATGTGTGTGGATATTTTTTATTCTGCAAAATCAACGTTATTGAGACATATAAGAACTGACACTGGGGCAAAGCCACATGCTTGCGAAGTGTGTGGATATTCTTGTTCTGTAGAATCACATTTAGTGACACACAATAGAAGATGTAAAAGAAAAAATATTCCCTCGATTCCAAAAATAAAATGCAAGTCTAAAGCAAAAAATATTACATCAGCATGGCGACTAAAGAATATCATCTGCTCAGTTTCCAATGTAAACATAGAAGAGATGAAAAATGTTGCAAAAGAACTAGAGGACAAAATAGAAGGCCAGATACAAGCACTAAAGGATCCAAGGAAAGAGAACAAACCGAAGACAAAATAGCATAATAATCTCTTCAGAAATAATCTAATGCTATTCTACAGAAACCTAGTGACCCAGAGACCAATTGTATCCTAGAAGAAATAAAAACAAGCCAGAAATTATGATAACATCTAGAATGAAAAAAATGTGGATAAATTCCAAAATAGCAAATAAAAAAATAGAACAAGTTCCAGAATAATAAAAAAAAACTAGAAATACAAAAAAATATAAATAAATATATAAAGAAATATAAAAACACTAGAACACAAATGGAAATACAAAAAAACTAGAATTGACAACTTTCCATTGTTTTATATTTTCATATATTTTATTTGTTAATGGACACACAAAACAACAGTTTTATCGATTTACTAAAACGAAAACGAATTTACAAAGCAAAACAAATTTCACTTTTTTTTAATTGAATTCTTGTAATGTAAGTTTTTGTTTTATTCTTTAGACATTTAAACAATCCCATTCTATATGTTGTAAAATAATCTTAAATATTAAAAATATTTTTATTTATTGCAATCTAATAAAAACGATATATTGATTCCACCATGCTTTATAATAAATGTGAATAAAATTTATAAATTTCTTATTAAATTTTTATTTACTTATTGCAATCTAATAAAAAGATATATTGAATTATATTATGCTTTAAAATAAATATGAATAAAATTTATGAATTTCTGATTTAAAAAATCCTGTTAAATATTCAGTCCTATATTAGTCTTTAATTCAAAATATATTTATTTTAAATAAAATGTTTCATCTGATATTTGGATTTCTGTCAAAATTTGCTTTAATTAAAGATTTTGTGTTTTCTGAGAAAATAATGTTTACCATAAACTAAATAATTTACAATAAAAACAATTTAATTCAAAGTTGGTCAAAAACTGCTTTTTCGATATTTAATTGTTTGACCATTTTATACAATTCTTTTTCTGTCTATACGTATCTGGAGGATAATGTTTGACGTTTGATATTTTATCCAATTATTAAGATTTTAGAATAGCGGCTAATGGTTTTATAAAGTTTACATAAAATGAGAACCCATTTATATTGGTCATCATCAATTAACAGAAACTTAATGGTGAAAAAAAATTGATAAATCTTTACAATCTGTACAGCATTGTTTATCATCTAAGAATTAAAAATCTACTTTCCTTTTTTTGTTATTATATTTCAAAATACTATAAAAATATCTGCAAAGAAAGAATGGATAAAAATAAATAATTAAAATATTAGAGTGTGTGATCATTTAATAATATTAATTTTATGTAAAATGAGCATCCACTTTGTGGCCAGTTAGTGATCAACACGACTAATAATCTTTTGTAGTTTCAAAATTTTATGTCAGATTTTGTTTTCTTCTTTTTGGAGGTTGGGGGTAGAGCCGATACGTTTTTAAATAACTGTTAATCAAAAACCGACATAATTCACCCATTCACCCATTCAACCATACTAATTGGAAACTAATCTGTTCAGTGTCTCGGTGACTGCTAAAACGGGTGTTCATTTTACGTTAAATTCATATAGGAAAGTGATCCCCAATTTTAAAATCCTAAATCTTAAAGTACTTAAATCTTAAAGTGATCTACACTGAGTTAGATTGTAAAGATTTACAAAATATATTTGTTTTTATTTTGACTTTTTGTATAACGTTAACATTTCTTGTGTGGCGGGGGAGGGCATTTTTAACAAATAATTTTTATTTCGTCTATTTTCATAACAATTTTATTTTTAGAGTGAATTACCGATCATCTTTGTTTTTATTTTTAAAATTATAAACTACTTTTTGAACAGCACACATATACGTTATTACTTGAACAGCACACATATACGTTATTACTTGAACAGCACACATATACGTTATTACTTGAACAGCACACATATACGTTATTACTTGAACAGCACACATATACGTTATTACTTGAACAGCACACATATACGTTATTACTTGAACAGCACACATATACGTTATTACTTGAACAGCACACATATACGTTATTACTTGAACAGCACACATATACGTTATTACTTGAACAGCACACATATACGTTATTACTTGAACAGCACACATATACGTTATTACTTGAACAGCACACATATACGTTATTACTTGATACAATTGCCTAACTGACGAGAATTGCAACTTCCAGTTAAAAATATGTTCATCAGTCAACGGTGAATTGTGAAAATCAGTTCCCTGTATAATTAACACATATGAAAATCTAGTTCCCCCAATTGGTTTGGTTGAATGTGATTTATTTCACTGGAAATTTGAATTTAATTTTCTTACACATATATTTATTGTAATTAAAATGTTTCCTTTCTTCAAATCTTATAAGAAATATTTTTAAACAGATCCCCTTCCACATTGTTAGAATGATTTTCTACATAATTCTTTAGTAATATATTTTAAGCACGGGAAAGAGGTACTGTTAACTATTCTTTACTTTCCTAAAACAATTTAGTAAACAAAAAACATCTTAGATTTTATTCAATGTAATGAATTCAGTACATCATATTTTTTGCAAGTTTTTTTTTTATTCACTATGCACTGGCTAAGCGTCTCTCCCCTGGACTAGATTTGAGTCACGAAAGAACAGTTTCCTAAATGATCCCTTTAACCCAATTGTTGGCCCTAGCAATAGAAACTTGCAAATGAATGTGGCTCATTAATCTCCTTGTATAGCATTTAGCTTTTACAGAAAAAAATGTGAAAAAATACATGCAGTGATAATGGTCGAAATCGCCCTAAATTCTAGATCCAAAACTGAAGAGCCAGCGCTTAAAACAACGAGATATTATAAAAAGGCTGACTGGGAAGCCATCAGAGATCTTATCAGAGATGCCCCATGGGGAAATATTTTTCTCTTCGTGCTGAACAGTGCGCAAATGAGACCACTGAATGGTTCAAAACAGCAATGGAAGCACATGTTTCCATGCGGAAATTGTATAGCAAGCCTCACTCTCCCCAATGGTTTACTTCTACTTTCGCAACTGCCATTGCTCAAAGGCAGCATACATACCGCAGATTTAACCGACATAAGTCCAATTCAAGCATACATAAGTATATAGAAGCTAAAAGTAACATTAAGAAAGAAATAGCGACAGCTAAGAGAGAATTTACTGTTTGCCTCGAACTCCACACTGGACCCTTTCAACCACCCCTACCTGACTTTCCTTTGCGGACAGACGCCATGCTAAACGATCTAAAAATCACCCCTGCTCAGGTACATGCTATCATAAAAAGTCTTTACACTTAAAAGCCTGTGGACCTGATCTCATCCTAGCTGTGCTATTAAAAAGTGCTCAACCGAAGTAGCTCCAGTTCTCTCCAAACTCTACAACAAATGCCTTAATGAATTTTGCTTTTCGGGCTGTTGGAAAACTGATTCTGTGGTACCAGTATTCAATAATTCTGGCGAAAGAGCTGACCCATCAAATTATCGCCCCATTAGCCTCCTCCCACTTTTCGCCAAAATATTTGAGACCATAATTAACCATGCTCTAGTCCGGCACCTTACAGATGCTAAACTTCTGACTGACAAACAATATGGATTTAGACAAGCCCGTTTCACAGCTTACATTCTTACTGTAATCTCTGAACGTATATACCATTCACTGGACAAAGCGGGGAGGGCAGAGCGGTAGCTCTAGATATATCTAAGGCTTTTGACAGGGTATGCCATGAGGCTCTCCTCAGGAAAATTAAATCATACAATATCACTGGTAGAATACTTAACATAATTAAATCCTTCTTAGATAAGAGAAAAATCCAGGTTGTCCTCGACGGTCGTACATCTAAACAGTGTGATATAAATGCGGGAGTGCCTCAGGGGTCTATCCTTAGACCTCTATTGTTCCTGATATTTATTAATGACCTCCCCGACAAAACTGCCTCTGAGATGGGTATATATGCTGATGACACTTCACTCTATAACAGGCATGACAGGAAAACAAATGAACACATAACTAAAGAAATGGCAAAAACACTAGAGGATGACCTCCAATCTGTAGTGGAATGGGGACATAAATGGATGGTCACATTCAATGCTGCCAAGACTAAACTGGTTTCATTCAATAATTACAAGTGGCCAGTGACTCCCTGTTTGAGAGTACACCTTTCAAACTGCTTAGCCTAACATTCACAGGAAACATGAGTTGGAACAATTATATTGAAAGCATTGCCAGGACCGCTGCAAAGAAGGTAGGCTCTCTCTACCATGCTAAAAAACTACTGACACCTGAAAGTATCCTGTACCTCTATAAGGCCACCATTCGCCCATGTATGGAGTATTGTTGTCACATTTGGGCTGGTGCATCTGCTGCTAGTTTCTCGCTCCTAGACAAAGTTCAAAAGAGAGTCGCCAATCTGATATTCCCTGACCTGGCATCTAAGCTTCAGCCTCTGTCCCATCGACGAAACGTTGCATCCCTCTGCCTGTTCTACAAGTATTTTAATGGTGAATGGTCTGATGAACTGCAGACACTTGTGCCCCCACGACGTAGACACCCTCGACAAACCCGACAGGCAGCTAAATCCCCCCACACACAGTAGATATCCCTAGATGTAAAATATCTTTCTACTCCAGTAGTTTCTTCCCCAGAAATACTAGACTCTGGAATTCCATTACAGGTGCCTGCTTCCCTAACTGTACCTTCATGCAGAAGTTCAAGTGAAACGTGTACCGACATCTTGCTGCCCAAATCCCAACATAGTGCCCCAGTAGTTGCTGCCCCTGATAGTAGCCCCCTACACCAAAATGGCAATGTGCCTTGTTTAGGGTGAAAATGTAATAAAAAATGTTTTTAAATGTGTTTAGGGAGATCATGGATGTAGATCAGGAAGAGAGTTGGGCAATGGATAGACCCTTTAGGGACTCCAGCATTAATACTTCAGGCCTCTGATTTTTGTCCATCAACCACTACTCTTATGAGCCTATCAGGGAGAAATGATTTAATGATAGAGAGAATATTTCCAGTTATACAGTAGCTGGAGATCTTGTGAAGTAGACCTTTATGCCATACCTTGTCGAAGGCCTTTGATATGTCAAGAGCAATTGCCCTGGAAAGGAAGCTTTTGTCAAGAGATTCACTAATCCTATGAGATATAACCCTGTGGTCAGCTGGAACAGCAAAGTCTAGGGTTTGACAGGATTTTCTTGTTAATTATTACGACATCCGGTGTTCTTGCTTGGATGAGTTCATCAGTTTGTATGTGCATTCCCCATAGGACT
The DNA here is from genome assembly GCF_053919585.1 of Euprymna scolopes. Classification (NCBI taxonomy): domain Eukaryota; kingdom Metazoa; phylum Mollusca; class Cephalopoda; order Sepiida; family Sepiolidae; genus Euprymna; species Euprymna scolopes. The sequence goes on from NC_136527.1 coordinate 191,330,618, forward strand.
TTATAATTCTCGGTTTCAAGTACTGTTGCCAGCTTGTGTTTGTACCACTTATCTGTGCGTTCGACATGTAGTTGTTTGCATAATTCCCAGTGTACTACCCTTCCCACTTGGTCATGTCTGTTCTTGTATTCCTTTTAGGCCAGTTTGCTGCATTCATTTATATAGCTTATCGTCTCGTCTCTTTGTCCAATGAGTCTGCATTTGCTGTTTTCTTGTTCTTTGTCGATTTTTCCTTTGCTGTGGTTGGTCTTATCGAGTTGTCTTGTACTGCAGTTGTTAAGGATTCAGTTTCACAGCTTAAGTGTTCTTTTCGCCTCCATGTTCAAGTGTTCTCGTTCTTTTAATCTTTTATACTCCTTATGAATCTTCCGTGTAGTTGTTTTTCTTTCCACTTTTCTTTTCTTGTCTTACCCTTTTCCTCTCTATTTTCTGTTTTATGGATTTTTTCTTCTATGATTATTCTTTCAGTGTTTGGATTTTTTCTAGTTCTTTTTTGCTGTCATTCACACAGTCTTCTATACTAACCAGTCCCCTCCCGTCATCTTTCCCTTTTACGTAGAGTCGGTCAACATTGTCCTTCGGATGTAGTGCGTTTTGCATGGTCTTGAGTTTCCTAGTCTTCTGATCGAGCTGACTCAGTTCTTCTTAAGTCCACCCTATGAACGGTCCAGAGTATCTTACTAGTGATACTGCCCATATATTTATGCCTTTTATTAGGTTTCTGCTATATAATTTGGTTTCGAGAAGTGGTCTTGTTCTCCTGACGTATTCCTTTCCAATTCTCTCTTTCATTTCTGTTGCTTTGATGGTGTATGCTTCCAGTACTCCTAGGTATTTATAGGCGTCTTGTTCCCCTAGTTCCCTCATCTCCGTTTAGTTGGATAGTTTCATGCCTTCTGTCGTCTCTAGTTTTCCCTTTCTTATAACTAGTAGTGCGCACTTTTCCATACCAAACTCCATTTAGATACCCTGGCTGTAGGTCTTGGTGGTATTTATTAATATGCTCTTCTTTAGTCTTCACATAGGTAATCACGTGATCAATTAGAGCTAATGCTCCAGGACACTTCTCGATGATCATGTCCATCTTCTGTTTAAATTTAGCACCAGAGATTTTGTGCTAGAGTTCCTCCATCGTTGGGGTTTGTGGCGACAACGCAGGAGGTCCCTGCTTAGATCTTTAGGGTTTAGACATAGGCGAAGTTGGCCATTGCTATTGCACACATAGCCGATGCTGTCCACCGAATCCGTTGGCTCATCAACCTTTCGGATTATTTGTTGGTTTACAAGTTCATCCAGTTCTGCTTTTACCCGCTGTCCTCATGTGGATGAATCATTCCCTAAGTGTATGAATCATGGGATGGATGTTCGGACAAGGCATCGTAAATTATGATCATGTTCCTCTTTGGTTTTCCCATTGATGATCACGTCATCAGTTTGAGCTAATGATACAGGACACTTCTCGATTATCATGTCCATCTTTTGTTGAAAAACATCTTGAGACATGACTAGGCCAAAGGGAAATCTTTTGAAACAATATCGGCCGAAGGGTGAATTGAAGGTCGTCAGTAATCTCCATGTTTGGGGATTTGTGAAAACATTGAATTTCTACAGATCCCTGCTGCGAGATGCTAGAACCAATGTACGCAGTAAGTATCGCTGTTTCCTTCTGAGTTGTTCCTGGGCGTGGATATCCATTGTGGTCCACATGTTCCGGAAACATTAACTGGAATGTATGTAATGGGAGTGTATTTCCCTGCGCTCCTGTGTCTACGTTAATATTCAGTTCGTGAACACCTTTTTTGTTTGGTAGTATGACGTTTAGGGTGGCAAATACTTCTGACCGAGAGTCTCTTTTTCTGTTGTCCTGCATTGAATAAAATGACATATTCTCAAATTCATCAACCATTTGGTTCTGAACATTAATACAGCTCTGATGATTTTAGACGTAGGCTCTGCTGGTACAATTTTCCTGTGTTTGATATGTCTATTTGTTTGTGGCTGTCTGTCAGTTCCTTTTTTCTTTACTCTGTTGCGGACCAGGATATGAAATACCCTAACTCGCTACAAGAAAAATAATGAAACGAATTGAATGAAGGAAACAAAGAACTCAAATGCTGGAATAAAATAAACATGTCGTTTTATTTCTGTTGAGAAATGAAAGTCTTGGGTGTATACGTGTTCATCGGAAGGAAAGAGGAATGCAATAGAGAAATGCGAAGTGGCAAGCCGGCCTGTAGAAAGAGAGGGTTAAGCTCAGTAGAGCGTCGCGCACATGTCTGTTTTGATGGACCAAAGGCGAAGGGGAGATTGAGTGACGTTAGAGTCGGTTCGTCGACTAAGCAGAAAAAAGGGAAGTTGACAGGTTTTGTTTACTTTTATACTGGGTCAGTGTTCTGACTGCGTATGTCTAGCTTTCACTTTAAAGGAAGTGACGTTTTGCATGTGTGCGTACTTGTGCGCTTATGTGTGCGTATATGTGTGTATGTAAGGGCGTGCGTACGTGTGGGTGTGTATATGTGAGTGAAAACATGTTCGAACAACTCTTTTGGTCTGGCACATCTTAGCCAGTGGTCCCTGCGTCTGCATCCTGAACAAGTGCTGCCTCGACCGGGGTAATTTCCATGCTGATTGAGAAGCTCACATTTGCCAGATGTTTCTTTTATCGCGTTTATCTTCTTGTCAGTTTTTCCTTGCAGTTTGTCCCATTGTCTTCATGCAGTTAACCGAAGCCTCATAGCTTCTACACATGTCAAGTACTTCTTGTAAGGATATGGCCTCTTTCTTGCTCAGTAGTTGCTTTTGCAGCTCCACATGTTCCGTTCCGACTATTATTTGTTCAATCATCCGTTCTTCCAACTCCTAATCGTCTCTAAATTTACATTTGTGTGCTTGCAGCTTGTAATTCGCAAGAAAAACATCAATGTTTTCTGTTTCGTTTTGCGAGTAATTCTGTAAACAAAAACATGCGATCTGAAAATTAACGAGGCTCTAACTGCTCTAGGAGTTTATTCTAAATAATATAATATAACTTACACTGTTGCTTGAAAAATTTGAATGATTCCACATTTAGCACGAATGTCTTATATTAAGGAGACGAAAGGAGACGGGTTAGCTCAAGGAAGACATCTTTATTTTCATAAGGGACATAACTCGTACAGCAAGAATTACAACCAACAAGGAAAGATAATTCATGAGTTGACACTGAGGGTGATCGTGTGTGTGTGTGCGTGTGTCACTCACTCACTCACTCACTCTGTCTCTCTCCTTTTTACTCGCAAGATAGTTTGCTGATCTCTGAAAAGTGGAAAAAGCTTGTTAGTGACTGGCTGTTCAGGAAACAGTGCCAGAAATCTTTTTTCTTTTCTTTTTTTTTTTCGCACGTCTTTTAAATCAGTCAAGGTAGGGTTTTTTGAGAGCAAGACTCTTTTTTGGGGATTCCATCGTATTGGTGACCATACGACCATAAAAAAGAAGAAGAAGAAGAAGAAGCTTACAACCTTTTCAGAGAAAAATGAATTTTAATTTGGACCCTTATCTCCAGGTGAGAGAGAGAGAGAGAGAGAGAGAGAGAGAGAGAGACCAACACTTGAACCTTTTGAAGGTTTTGTTTGTTTTGAAGAAAGGTCGATTAAAGGACAGAGAAGAGAAAAAAAAATGAAAAAAATTTGAGAACTTTTCTTTGCATGTTATTCCCCCTCCTTTTCAGAATCCCTTTTTTTTCAAGTAATCCTTTCTTATTTATTTTAAGGGAAACAAGAATGCCTCCCATTTGGGAAATCTAATTTCGAGTCTCCATTGCAAATTATATTTCTTCCTTTTTTTTGTTTTGTATTTACTTCAATTGAATTTGAACTTTGTTCGTTATATTATTTCTGTAAATGTAAAAATACCACATTTCTGTAACCTTGTTAATGTGGTAATTTTTACATTTGCTTTTGGCAAGCAAAACAACAACCAGCTTTTCCAAAATAAACTTTGGAATTTTTAAACTTAAATTCAAGGTCATTTATTTGTTCTTTTTTTTTTCTTTGTGTTGTTGCATTGCTATTTTCGTTTCTTTCTTCTTTTTTAGCACGTTTTCCAACGAAGTCGAATTTTTCAAAAATAAAAAAAATATGAAATCAACTTTTTTATAAGAATAAACACTTGTTATTTACTTTAAACAATACAGAACTTTTTAATTTATAACTATTTAAAAAAAAAAACACTTTTTTAAAAGAATATAAACAGACTGTATTTATTTTAAAGTTTAAACAATATAAAGAAAGTTTTTTATAATTTAAAACGGTAGAATTATTTTTATAAATTAAAAGAGTAAATTTTTACTTGGTTTCCCCCTTAACATTTTCTGATAAAATGACGACTCTGAAGATTTTGGGTATGCTGAAAACGAATATCGCATTTAACTTTTCTTCGAATATGTCGTTTTCCAGATTTTAAGCAATATAGTTTTTATGTTTAAAAGCGGTGACCTAAATTTGTTTTTTTTTTCATCAGTTAATTTTCTATTTAAATAATTTCACGTTTATTGTGTTTTAACTTTTTTATATATCTATTGATTTCTTTGTATTAAGGATGAAATTTTTATATATCTATTGATTTTTTTTTATATATCTATTGATTTCTTTTTATCAGAATGAACAAAGATAATATAAACTTTATAGGAAAACAATTCGACACGTTTCAATAATGAACGAACATTTTTACACGAGGAACGAAATAATGATTACACCGGGTTATTACGATGACCTAAATTCATTCTTCTTAAGCAGTTGATTTTCTCTTTAAATAATTTCACGTTTAAATCGTGTTTTTCATCTTTTAATTTTGATTCTTTTATATTTTCATATTTTATTTCTTAATGAATTGGACAAACAACACAAAAGTTCGGTAAATTTACTAAAGAAATCTTAACAAACAAAACAAATTTTCTGTTTTGAACACAAAAGAAAAAAAAAAAACGAATTCATCCCGATTTTTCCCCATTTCGTATTGAACTCCTGGAATGAAAGGTTAGTTTTTTCATCTTTTTTACGCTTATAAAACTATTCAATCACTAACTTTTAAATTAATCTTAAAAATTTAAATAAGTTTATTGATTCCACCATTCTTTATATCAGACTTGAATAAAAAATATGAATTCCAAATTAAAAAAAGAAAATCACCTTAAATATATTATTAAATCTGACATTTAGATTTTGGTAAATATGTTTATATTTATAAAATAAAATAAAATAAAATAATAATAATAATAATAATAATAATAATAATGCTTATTTTAGTAAAACGTATTTGACTTCTGAGCAAATAATAATGTTTACCATAATGACAATAATTTATTTCAAAGGTGGTAAAATTGTTAAACATCTGAACGCAAAAACTGATTTTTCGAAATTTAATTGTTTTCAAATTTTTATTAATTTATCTGTTTATTGTATGTCTTATCTGTTTTGTCGCTAGCGAATTCTGTTTGCTATTTTAATGTTAATTAGTTTCTTTTTTATAAAGTTTACATGAAATGAGCACCCATTTATTGGCCATCATTAATTAGAAGGAACTTAAGGTAAAAAAATATTACCTCCTAAAAAGTAAAATATACTGTTTTTTTTTTGTTTAATTGTTTTCAAATTTTGATTTTTTAAAACTCTGTTTGTTGTCTGTCTTACCTATTTTGTCGCTAGCGAACTCTGTTTGCTATTTGAATGTGTATCAGTTTCTTTTATAAAGTTTACATGAAATGAGCCCCCATTTATTGACCATCATCAATTAGGATAAACTTAATGTAGAAAAATATTAGATTAAACTAGAAATTAAAATATACTGTTTTTGTTTTCTTTATATAAAAAAAATCCGTAAATAAGAAACTAAAAACAAAACAAAAATATTTAAAGATTTTAGATTGAACAATTACTTTCCTAAATAATTTTAACATACAATGAACATTCATGGTCAATCAACGTGACATGTTGTCAGTGTTTGCAGTTTCACATTTTTGTGCTGATGGTACGAGGGGATCATTTGGTTTTTCTTTATTACGCTTTTGTGGTGGGGGTGTGGGTCAATGTGATGTTAACTATTCTGTACTTTCACCTAACAAGTTAATAAACGAAAGATATCGTAAAAATATAATTAGGCATAACAAAACTTTGCAAAAAATGTCACCATGACATTTATTAGATTTATTTCTGCAAGTTTTTTATTTAATTTTCGATTCATGAGATATTATCGGAACTCCCAAAATGACCAACTTATCTTAGCCAATTCTTCTTTTTCTAACGGAATCGTCAGCTGTAATTTTCAAAGTAAATAAACGCTTAAAAATAAGTTAAAATAAAAAAAAAATATCCAGGTTGGAAGAAATTAATTTATATAGCTTTTGGTAACATTTATTTGTAATATAAGTTTTTTTTGTCAATGTCGATAATACACCAACGCACAACTTACCATTAAAATGTCCATTTTTATAGGGGTTTTCCCGTGTGTTATGAATGAATATCACATTCAAAATTGGGGGCGGCAAATAATTTTGAAGATATCGACATCTTCATAATCCAATGTTATCTCTAGTAGTTTTCAATAGCGGCCGTTTTGCCCGGCGTTAGCATTTTTGTGTGTTGTTTTTCGTTTTTATTTTTTATTTTGAACATTTTTTAGAGGGTATTCAATTATAGAACTTGTATAGTTTTTAACAGGTACTTCTGCAGTTTAATTAACCGGGTTTTTTTTCGTAAGTAATGTGTCGATATTAGCCCAGCAGGATCCGTTTAATAATTTCACAAAAATTCTGTATTACTTTGTGTAGGGATTGAGTTATATTCCATAACTTTGATTAAAATTTTTAATAAATAAGTTTTAGCTTGCATTTAACTCACCAAGTGCCGTATCTCTCACAATGTCGTCTACCAATCTTTTACTCTCTTCTCCCTAAATTATCACTGATAGATAAAATAATTACATATACCATACGTTCCTTTTTAAGCACCAGTCTTTACTATTTTTATGAAAATATTATTGGAGGATGTAAGAAGAATTTTTATATTGAAAAGAAAAAGCTGTTCACAATTGTTTTTTTAAAGAAAAGGTCACGACTAGGCAAGGCCCGTAGGCCACTCGAGGATAAGGGTTATTGAATGTACAGTAGTCAATGGGATAATTTCGTAGTAATCGTTAGTAGTATAAATTTGGTAAATTTAATTATTTATTGGGACGGTTCATCAAGAATTTGTTTATGTTGGACTTGAAGACAACAAAATTGTAGACGAACGGAAGAGAGTTCCATAGGCGTTCAGTTCCAAAAAAGATGCTTTGTTTAGGGAATCTATGTTTCGGTTTAGGCACAGATAAAGAGTTGGACAAATTATTGACAGTGGTTTCATCTAGACGGGTGTTTTTCATGAAAGGCTGGCAGGGGCATAAATTGGAGCTCAGACGAGCACTTGCCATGGAAATAATGATAAAGCAGAGACAGACTCGCAATGTCTCTTCTGTGGGAAAGAGGTTGCAGGGAAAAGTAAAGGGATCCCCCTACTAAACTACAAAGTCTATTTTGAAGTCTGTCAAGGCATCATAAGATGCTTCTAGCAGCTCCTGCCCAGATATGACAACAGTACTCCATCATTGGATGTACTTGGCTCTCATATAGATAGAGAATTGCATCAGCAGTGAGATATCTACTGGGGTGGTAGAAGGATCCCACAATTTTTCCAGCGACCTTTGCAACAGATTTGATGTACATGTTCCATTTCAGATGAGAAGTAAATGTCAAGCCCAGAAGCATGTCAAAAGATGGGGTCTCCCCAAGACGAGAGCCATTCATTTCAGTTGGTGCCAGATGGGGATCAGAGCGTTAATGATATGAAGATAGAAGCTTTGTTTTAGATGGATTAAAAGTAATCATCCACCTCTTTCCCTATTGGACTACTCAAGTTAAGAGGAGAGAGAATCAGAGAGGACTTGGTCATTTATTGCCTTTGATGTGTTGCCACAGATGGTAGTGTTGTCAACATAAATCTACAAATGATGTAAGTATGTGTTTTGGGAGATAATTGATATTAGATCAAGAAGAGAGATGGTCCAAGGATAGACCATTGAGGAACTCCAGCATTAATACTTAGAGGTGCTAATTTCTGCCCATCAACCATTACTCTTATGAGCTTATCAGAGAGAAATGATTTAATAATTGAGAAGACATTTCCAGCTATACTGTAGCTTGAAATCTTGTGAAGTAGGCCTTTATGCAATACTCTACCAAAATACTTTGGAATAAAGATTCGCTAATCATAACGAGTAGCACATCTGATGTACATCCAGCAGAACGGAAATCATATTGAGTGTCACTAAGATGGTTTTTTTTGCTGATGTTTTTGACTACTTATCTACTAAACACAGATTCCAGCAACTTACTCATGACGCACAGGAGACATACTTAATTGTTGAATACAAGGCATACTAATGAGATCTTCCAGGGTGTTAAGAAGCAATTCTCCTTGAGACAACACTCAAACAGCTTTATAAGTCTGGGAGCTAGTTCTGTTTGAAGCCTTTTCAACACTATAATTAGAATGCCGTCAGGGCCAGTTGCTTTACTGGAATCAAGGTTCTTAATTAGCTTGGCAACATGCACAGATATTTGTATGTTGCATAGCATATTTTCTGCTACAGGTTCATTGATTGTTTGGGATAGAGCACACACTTCTGTTCAGGACCCTGTTGTCTATTTGATGGGAACCTAGCTGCTGCTTAGCTACTTTGGATTTAAAGACTGAGCATACACATCTCTTGCCTTCTTTATTATCTTTTACAGTGGTTGCTGGCAGTCCTGAAAGCGGCTTTAGTTTAAATACATCTATAATGTTAGGGGCAATGGAAAAATGATTTCTGTGCGCTATGGTAGCAGCACATTCTGGAGAGAACCACGACTGGCTGTTAGGATTTTGCTGGAATTTCTTCGAGGGTATGCAACAATAAGCAGTACATATTGTAATATTAGCTTTGTAAACGTATAGGATACTCTTATGTAATTTTCCAGCAAGGTTTAAGCTGGCTTTGTAGCATCCTTCCTTACTATGGTAATTGTGTATTAACATATTATTAAATAACAATTTTGTTTTAACCAATAGTAAAAGATTAAATATTAACTCGCTGATGAGTAAAACACATGTAGTAACAACAATTTCTATGTTCAAATGAATTAGCGATAAACTTTATCTCTCAACTTCCAGCAACATAAAGATTAAATATTAACTTGATGATGAGTTAAACACATTTAGTAACAACAATTTCTATGTTCAAATGAATTAACGATAAGCGGATATCATTAAACAATATAAACATATCATTAAACAGATATAAGAGAATAGACCTTCGGTGAGATGAAATTAATCAGAATACTTAACTTATTCGGAGGATTTTGAGGATGAGCGACTGTGAGAGAGTGGATGCAGTTGAGGGTACGATACCAATGATTCCATTCGTCAGCGGTTGTATCTGACGATCCTTCGAATTTACCAGGTCTCAGTATAGCATCCATTGTTGCTGTTAATTTTTGATTTTATGTTGAATAAATTGTAATGAAAAATAAAGACCTTTTAAGATATTAGAAGGGTTTTATTCAACATAAAATTCAGCAGGTACAACAACATGGTCGGTAACGAACGACTAAGCTGGGAAAAGGCGCCAATTTTGTTCTATTTGTAAACATCTGGTGCGCATGCGCACTAGCGCTCTAAACTCACAACAGTAATCTTAGCTTTGTTAACGTATAGGATACTCTTATGTAATTTTCTAGCAAGGTTTAAGCTGGCTTTGTTGCATCCTTACTATGTTAATTGTGTATTAACAAATTATTAAATAACGATTTTGTTTTAACCAATAGTAAAAGATTAAATATTAACTTGCTGATGAGTTTATCCCATGTAGTAACAACAATTTCTATGTTTAAATGAATTAGCAATAAACGGATATCATTAAACAATCTATAAATTTGAATAATATGCTTTTAATTTGATAAATATATACGGAAAACAAGAAATAACTAATAAAAAATAAATGTAATAATTTTTGCTGTAGTTTTCCCAACCGAATTACTTACGTTTTACGCATTAAATAAGTCTCTTTTAAGAAATTGTCGAGACTTTTGATAAATGAATTAGCGATAAACTTTATCTCTCAACTTCCAGCAACATAAAGATTAAATATTAACTTGATGATGATTTAAACACATTTAGTAACAACACTTTCTATGTTCAAATGAATTACCGATAAACAGATATCCTTAAAAATCTATAAATTTGAATAATATGCTTTAAATTTGATAAATATATACGGAAAATATATAATGAAAATTTAATATACAGATTTTACTCTATGTTTTCCAACCTAATTAGTTACGTTTTTGGTAATAAATAAGTCCCTTTTTAGTAAGTGTTGATAATGTTGAGTAATTTACATATTCCGTTATCAGGTATTCCTTATATACAGTATATGCATGTGCTTTAGGAAGACAGAAACAAACGTTTTCTGGTGAACCTAGATATATTTCTCTCATTATAATAATGACAAATATTACATTAAGATTGTCACACACACACACACACACTCACTCATACACTCACTCACACACACACTCACACACATACCCGCACGTGCACATTTTCCTTAAAACAAAATACGTTTATAAAGTATATATTCAATAAACATTACAATTGCAAAGGTTTATTAAATTCATGTGTTTCATTGCATAAACCAATCAACTCATGAGACTTTTCATCAGTTTATCAAAGAAAATGTTCACTTTTTTCTTCGTTCAAAAAGAAAATGTAATTTTAAAGCTCATTAGAAAGGTTTAAAAGATATAAACATCTAAAATTCAAATAAAAAAAAGTAAAGGAAACGTAATTTTAAAGCGAATGAAAAAGGTTTAACGAACAATAAAATATCGACTGGTTATAGATAAAACATTAATACAAAAGAAAGACAAAAGTTTAGTTCGTATACGATGAGTTAAATAGGTTCATTTTACATATTTAAATCCATGTCATTTCAGCATAAATACGTTATATTAATAATTTATACAAGGTGAAAATAATTAGCATGAAACATCATAAAGAAGATAAAAAATATACTAATAATAAAAATACGCTTAAAACGTGGTTGAAATAATTTGTTGAATGCTAGTAACAATTTGTTGAATTTCAAAAATAAAAAAAAAATTATTTTAATAAAAATTAAAATAACTGCTAAAATTCTGTAACATTCACAGATTTCGAGAGCCTTTTTGCATACAACTATGCATTATCAAATGTTAATTAAAACAAAAAAAATGCGATAATCGATTATTAAAACTGATTAATGCATTCAAAAACGTTCGATGAAATAATTTGTTGAATGAAAAAAAAATAAATTGCGATAATCGATTATTAAAACTGTTTATATCATTTGTATAATAAAATATGGGAATGATAATAATGCATTCAAAAACGTTGGATGAAATAATTTGTTGAATAAAAAACTGTTGAATTTATTAATAAAAAGTAAAAAAATGAGAACCTTATTCTGTTGTATAAAATTCGCTATTATGAGTAATGTTACGAAAATACACAGTTTAATACAGATACAGGTTGTTGCACGGAGCCATATTTGGCGACAATGCAAAATACATATAGTAATCTTAGCTTTGTAGACTTTGTAAGAAATTGTCGATAGTTTTAATAAATGTACATATTCATATATACAGTATATGCATGTGCTTTAGGAAGGCAGAAACAAAAGGTTTCTGATGAACCTAAATATATTTATAACAATGGTAAATATTGCATCCAAATTTTAATACACGCGCGCACATTTTCCTTTAAACAGATATTCGATTATAATTAAGGCAATCTTTAAATTGCAACAGTTTATTACGTTCACTGAAAATTATTTACACTTTCAGAGGATATGTTCCTTTATTAAACATTTTATTCACATTTATATTTTTAAATTACTGCGTCTTACATGTGTTTCATTGAATGGCATAAACCAAAGAAATCATCAGACTTTACATTAGTTCATCAAATAAGAATGTGTTCATTTTTTCTTGTTTTGAAACGCAGTTTTACAGCGAATTAAAATGTTTTAAAAAGCGTAAAAATCGGAAACCCAGTAAAAACAGTAAAACAACTTGGTATAGATAAAACAGAAGGAACAAAGTTTAATACTGATATCAAGAACATTAATAAATAAATAAACCACAATATATTTGCACACAATAAACAATGATATTAAAATATTAAATTTCATTTATTTTTTATTTGCAGATGTTCCTGCTTGAATGTTTTTAATGAGTATTAAGGGAGTATGTTCCTCCTTAAACAGTATTCTTTGCACAATTATTTCCTTACGTGACTGACAAAGATTAAATGTATCCAGTTCATTGGAACGCTATAGAAAGTAACGAGTGTTTTGGATGGGTTCGATAATTCGTTTACTGAAACTAGAGAAACAGAGAAAAAAAGCGTATATGCATGCACACACCGCAAAACAAAAACAATGACAACAAAGAAAAAGTTTCTATTCAAAAAAGGATTTTATTTATTCAACAAAATTTTATTTAAAAAAAAATCAGCTGCACACAACTATTTATTAGACATATATTTGTGAAGAGTTATTTTATCTGGATTGTTTAGCAAATAGTGATAAGAACATCACACATATTTAAATTTGTGAAATTTTTGTTTAATATTTTTATAAATCATAAGACATCGAATTTAACATTTCAGAAAAATCTGTTAATTTAGAAAAGATGATATTTTAACCTTTACACTAAGAAATATCTCTTATCACAAAAATGAAAAGTGATACACAATTAAAGTTTATTTAGTATAAAATCTAGCTTGCATCAATAACTCCAGATAAAACTGAAAAGGGCATGATAAAATGTCATTGTTTATAATTTATTAGTGATAATCTTGTTGCAGGAGTAATTTAATTTAAATATGAATATACAAGATAGGGGAAAGCCATATTCTTGTGAAGTATGTAGATATTCTTATTCTCAAAAGTCAAAATTAGTGATACATATGAGAACTCACACTGGGGAAAAGCCACATTCTTGTAAAGTATGTGGATATTCTTTTTCTGTGAAATCATCCTTAGTGACACATATGAGAACACACACTAGTGAAAAACCACATTCCTGTGAAGTGTGCGGATGTTCTTTTTCTCAAAAGTCAAATTTAGTGAGACATATGAAAACTCACACTGGTGAAAAGCCACATTCTTGTGGAGTGTGTGGATATTCTTGTTCTGATAAATCAAATTTCGTGACACATAAGAGAACTCACACTGGGGAAAAGCCACATTCTTGTGAAGTATGTGGATATTCGTTTTCTGTGAAATCATCGTTAGTGACACATATGAGAACACACACTGGCGAAAAGCCACATTCTTATGAAGTATGTGGATATTCTTGTTCTCAAAAGTCAAAATTAGTGACACATATGAGAACTCACACTGGGGAAAAGCCACATTCTTGTGATGTATGTGGATATTCTTTTTCTGTTAAATCAAATTTGGTGATACATATAAGAACTCACACTGGGGAAAAGCTACATTCCTGTGAAGTATGTGGACATTCGTGTTCTCGAAAATCAGACTTAGTTATACATATGAGAACTCACACTGGGGAAAAGCCACATTCTTGTGAAGTATGTGGATATACTTGTTCTCGAAAATCAAAATTAGTTATACATATGAGAACTCACACTGGGGAAAAGCCACATTCTTGTAATGTATGTGGATATTCTTGTTCTGATAAATCAAATTTCGTGAGGCATATGAGAAATCACACTGTGAAAAAACTGGGAGAGAACTTGAATGCCTACTAGACACTGTCCCCGAGGGTCTAAGATCTCTCTTACAGGGATTTGTCAGAACATCCGTGCATGAGGATACTTTTTCCATAGAAGTAAACCCTGACCAAATATTCAAAATCACACAGTATTCGTTGCCCAAATAAGGTCTCCTCGTTATGGCTAACCCATATTAGCTTTTACGAGAAATGGTGCACCTTCTCCAAGTGATGTTACCTCAAGTAATAGCACGAAGCTGGATATTCCACCAGACTAGATAAATACTTGTACTGGAATCCAGTAAGACCAAGAGACTAAAATAAAAGATATATTACAACGTATGAAAATGGTTCATTGGAGAGAGGAAAATTATCTTCACAATTTCTTTACTAAATGTTTGAGTAATAAAGAACTTAAGTGGAACATTCGAATATCTATGCATCTCATATATTTCAAGTGTAAACCTTTAAGACCATTTATTTTTGAGAACTTCGACTGAAGTAAAATAAAACAAAAAATGAGAAATTCTTTTGAAGTGTGTGGATATTCTTTTTCTATAAAGTGAAAACTCACACTGTCAAGTGCGGGGATACTCATGTTTTTAAAATCAGACTTAGTGATACATAAAAGATGGAACAAGCCTGAAAGAACTGCGCTCATTATCGATGTCGCAGTCCCAAATGATTTTGACCTTATAGAGCTGAACGGAGAAGATAAAATATCTATATATAGTTCCTAACTGCTGTTTCCGACTGATAGTACAGGAGCCCTCACTCTTATGTAGAACTAAGAGCAGCTGCTCCATCAACAGTTGAATATTATCGGGATATTTGTAGGGATATCTCACGCATGGAACGGGACCCAACACTCATCCACAGTGGGCTTTCCTGATGTCACAATCTTATAACTAAGGTGAAAGCTGATGTTCTTGTATTACATGTCTGTTATTCTGCACAACCACTTGTCCAGCATTTCTCATTCGCCCTAACTAAAACCTTTAAATCAAATAAAATTAAATGACTGTTCAATCGAACATTACGTTTAAACCAGGACCAAACTCAAAGAAAGCCAACCTGCCTCCTCTCTTGAGGCTTGCATTCACGAATATCCAGGGGCTTAGAACTAACTTAAATGATGTCGAATCATTTCTCCTATTAGAACTCCCGGATATCTAAGCATTAAGTGAACTAACCCACACTACTCCATTCAAATGAGACCACTGAATTGTTCAAAACTGCAATTGAAGCACATGTTCCTGCACGGAAATTCTATAGCAAGCCGCACTTCTTTACTTCTGCTTGTGTAGTTGCCATTGCTCAAAGACAGCATTGGTACTGCAGATTCAACCGACATGAGTTCAGTTCAAACAGACAGAAGGATATAGAAGCTAGAACTAATTGTAAGAGAGAAATAATGAGAGATAAGACAGAATACACTGAAACTACCGGAAAACGCATCGAAGCACAGAAATTAGGAACTCATGATTTTTGGAAAATCTACGACAGTGTAGTAAATGGGCAGTCAATGATTCCTCCACTGTCAAACGATCACGAGGTTGTTTGCATGGCAACCGAGAAGGCTAACCTGCTCGTCCGTCGGTTTGCCTCAAACTCCATATGGGACTTGGCACAACATTCCCTTCCTGACTTTCTTTTGCGGACAGACGCCACACTAGATGACTTGAAAATCACCCTTGTATATGGTATCATAAAAATCCTAGACACTTCAAAAGTATGTGGGCCAGATCTCATCCCAGCTGTGCTATAAAAAATAATGCTCCGATGAGGTTGCTCCAAACTTTACAACAAATGCCTCAACGAATCTTGCTTTCTTGACTGCTGGAAAACCGCTTCTGTGGTGCCAGTTTTCAATAATTCTAGCAAAAGAACTGACCCGGTAAATTTAGCCCCATTAGTTTTCTCCCGCATTTTGCCAAAATATTTGAGTCCTTAATCAAGCTCTACTCAATCACCTTACAGCTGCTGACTGACAATTAGACTGGATTTAGGCAAGCCCGTTCCACAGCAGATATCCTAACTGTAATCTCTGAACTGTATACCGTTCACTGGACAAAACAGAGGAGGCTAGAGCGATAGCCCTCGATATATCTAAGGCTTTTGACACGGTATCGCACGATGGTCTTCTAATGAAAATTAGATCATATTGTACCACTGGAAGAATACATAAAGTAATTAAATCCTTCTTAAGTAAGAGAAAAGTCCAAGGTATCCTTGACGGTCGTACATCTAAACAATATATAAATGTGGAAGTACCTTAGGGGTCTATCCTCGGACCTGTATTATTCTTGATATTCATAAATGACCTCCCTGATAAAATTGTTTCTGAGATGGCTATATTTGTTGATGACACCACTCCCTGTAACAGGCACGAGGGGAAAACAAATGAACACATATATAAGGAAATGGCAGAAACACTAGAGGATGACCTCTAATCTGCAGTGGAATGGGGACAAAAATGGATGATCACATTCAATGCTGCCAAGACTAAGCTTGTTTCCTTAAATAATTATAAGAAACCTTCTCTACCACCAATAGCAGTGTCCAAGGACACGTTACCCGAAAGTACTTCCTTTAAACTCTTCGGCCTAAAATTTACAGGAAACATGAACTGGAATAGATATATTTAGAGCATTGCCAGAACGTAAGCTCTCACTACCGTGCTAAAAAAACTACTTACGCTTTTCAACTTTTCAACAAGTTAACCCCTGGTGACTGAAAGCCTTCTCATCTTTTGAGACAGATGCAAGGCATGCTTTGTGCTCGTACGATGGACGACAATATCTTACAGTTGATTTACTTGGAGAAACTGTCTCAACAGTTATCCCACATGCTGTCCATCTTTGTTGGGAATAAGGACCTGACACAGTTAACGGTTATCGCCGATCGCGTCGCCGACAATTACCACCATGTGTCAGCTGTAATCACTGTCTCAACCGATGCTGCCTTGAATAAAGCAATTTAAGCAATTCTTGTAGACAAACAATCACGGCCCAGCCACTGACGAAATTCTGGAGGCAGACGCTCATCGCAAAGACGCCTATCTTCCTCCCGATCTACCGTCGTTTCAGGAACAGCACATGCAAATACGAGCAACGTTTTACCTACAAGAGACCTGAACATTTAAACAGGTAGATAGGTGGAATTGCACGACGAATTCCACCCTATCTCTCCAGCCATATCGCCTAATATATATATATATATATATATATATATATATATATTTGATGCACACTCGTCAAAAGTTCCTAGTGGATGCTGACGCTGTTCTTAGTGTAATTCCTCCTACACGATATAATGATACAACAGCAGATCCATTTTCACTACAAGCTACGAAAGGCAGTTCGATCCGAACCTACGGTACCTCATCCCTTACTTTGGACCTTTGTCTTAGACGTCGTTTTCCATGGATTTTCATCATTGTCGGTATAAAAACGTGTACTTTCCCGTTTTCAACTTTCCGTTGATCTAAGAAAACGTTGTTTAGCTGACACAATGTGATCTCTTTCCGTTCACTGTGATACACTTTCCTGTGATTCACCAAGCATCTGCGCGACAAGCCCATCAAAAGCAATTCTTACAAAACCTTTTGCCACATGAAAATGTTAAACATCATGTGCAACAGCACATTACTTAATTAAGCCATTCTGAAATGGACAAGTGTTTCGAAAAGTCGGTTTGAAACAACTTTTTAATGAGTTAAACCTTGGCGATCGAAAGCCTTCTTAGCTTTTGTGACAGACGCGAGGCCTACTTGGTGCACGAACGATGGACGACAATATCCAAAATTATCCTACATGCTGTTCTTATTCATTCCTGATGAAGTTCCTCTAAGTAATCCAATTTATAAAATTCCTTCACTTTATGTTTATTACGCTATAATCACATTGACTAATGTATACCCATTAGCCATTGTCCTCAAGTGGCCTCCGGGCCTTGATAAGTGGTTATTCCTTTGTAAAAAATACTTTAATATTTCTCAATAAAAGATATTCTAATAAAATATCTAATAACATAATCTGTTATTGTCTATTCAAATATTTTTTTCCTATTTGTAAACAAGTTAATTATGCACAAAGTAAGGGAAGACAATTCGCAATTGATTTGTTTTGTTTATTTATTATAAGAAAATAAAAGGAAAGAAGATATATATATATATATATATATATATATATATATAGTATAATAATATAAAGTCACATTGCTCTCCTGGTGTATACATTAAGCATTTATTCATTTATTATATCTGAAATAATGCTTGAAGCGACCTTAATCATCTGTCTTGTTCTCATTTCAATGATCTGTAAGAAAGGTATTCTCTAATGTGATATGTTAGACTGTACATATTAGTAGGCCATGGGACAGATAAGAGAGCATGTGTTGTAGTATACTAGTTCATCTATACATATACATAACGTGCATTTGTACGTGTCAGGTGGTATTGCGTCTATGTAATCGTGTTCATGTAAATTTATCTATTAATGAATGCATAATGTTTTCTTTTCTATTTTGTTAGTATACAGCCTCTGTGGTTTCCCTGTGTGGGTGGATACACATATCAACATTGTTTACAACCGAAACAAATATCGTATGCGAGACAATTCTTTTAACATGACGAATAGACATTTTTGCATTGCACATCACACAAAAGGGAAACATACCTTATCCCATTGACCTTCGCTCTCTTGGTGGTTTTTACCTTACAAGAAGTACATCTGAACAAAACACTATAACACAAGTATATATTATTATATAGCTTTATTCCATGTCTGTGACTTTTCTCTCAGTTTCACCCAATTATAGTCTTTGTGATTATTTATTTACTAATATTATATTATTCTCTTTTTTCTTTATGATGAAAATATTCATTTAGAATTGTTGCATCAATCATGAGTCCTTTCAAATGTGTTCGATGTAATATCTAGTTTGAAGTTCTCATATAAATAAATGCAAATTCTTAGAAGAAAAAGGCACACATTTCACAAGAATGTGGCTTTTTATCTTATCTTTGTTTTTGTTGGGACCAGAGCCTTCCACCAGATGCCAAACATTCTTCAATTATTTTAGTGACTGCAATTGAAAGATCTTTTTAAGATTCAACCGTCCATTGTTGTGCAATTGTTTGTATTTCTTTTTCACTTGGTTCACCGAGTATATTCGCCAAATAGTTTTTGAAATTTTTTTCAATAGCCTTGTTGTTCCTATAATGAGTGGAATGACAGATCTTTTGATTCCAGTTTCTTTTCATGTCGTACATAAGTCCTTGCTATTTTGTTATTTTCTTCCTCTCAGCTCTGTTCAGGCCAGCATCATTAAGGATGCTTACTTCAACTTGAGTTGCAACTTTCTCCCTCTTGTCTCATATCAATATGTCCGGCTTAATATCCCGTTTTCTATGTATGTAGATGTAGGAATTTCGTAGTCATAATGGATGGTGTATGACTTATTATCAACTGTTGTTTCTGGTAAATGTTCCCAAGACTTGCTAATACATGGAATATTCAAGATTTTACAGTGGAGTTATATACACACTCCATTCGGTCACATTGTATAATAGTTGTTACCATTACAATTGGATGTCAAGAGGTTAACAATATTCCCTACTTCTGTGTGGCAGAATCAGCAATTGTTCTTATTGCTGAGTGAGTTCTATGTCTCACTAAATTTGATTTTTTAGAACAATAATATCAACACACTTCGCAAGTATGTGGCTTTTCCCTTTTTTTGTTTTATTTTACTTCAGTCGAAGTTCTCAGAAGTCAAGGGGCCCACGACCTGGGGCTAACACTTGAACTATATATGAGATACATAGATATTCGAATGTTCCACTAAAGTTTTTTATCTCTCAAACACTGAGTGAGTAAAGAAATTGAGAACATAATTTTCCTCTCCCCAATTAACCATTTTCATACATTGTAGTATATCGTTCATTTTGGTCTCTTGGTCTTACTGGATTCCAGGACAAGAATTTATCAAGTCTGGTGAACTATCCAGCTTCGTGCTATTACTTGAGGTTACATTACTTGAAGAAGGTGCACCATTCCTCGTAAAAGTTAATGTGTTAGCCATAGTGAGGAAATCTTATTTGGGCAGTGAATACTATGTGATTTTAAATATTTGATCAGGGTTTACTGCTATAGAAAAAGTATCCTCATGCCAGGTTGTTCTGGCAAACCCCTGCACAGAGAGACCTTAGACACTCGAGGACAGTGTCTAGTAGGCATTCAAGTTCTTCTCAACAGTGTGAGTAATCTTATGTCTGACTAAGCTTGATTTTGTAGTAAAAGAAGATCCACACACTTCACAAGTATGTGGTTTTTCACCAGTGTGA
This sequence comes from Euprymna scolopes, assembly GCF_053919585.1. Lineage (NCBI taxonomy): Eukaryota > Metazoa > Mollusca > Cephalopoda > Sepiida > Sepiolidae > Euprymna > Euprymna scolopes. Next base: position 191,350,795 of record NC_136527.1, read on the forward strand.
GTTCTCATATGGATGACTAAGCTTGATTTTGTAGTAAAAGAAGATCCACACACTTCACAAGTATGTGGTTTTTCACCAGTGTGAGTTCTCATATGGATGACTAAGCCTGATTTTCGAGAAAAAGAAGATCCACACACTTCACACGCATGTAGCTTTTCCCCACTGTGAGTTCTGGTATGTGTGAATATATCTGATTTGTCACGGGAAGGATATCGACACACTTCGCCAATATGTGGGGTTTTCCCAGTGTAAGTTCTCTTATGTCTCACTAAATTTGATTTATGAGAAAAAGAAGATCCGCACACTTCACAAGTATGTGGCTTTTCCCCAGTGTGAGTTCTCGTATGTATAACCAAGTATGATTTTTGAGAAAAAGAAGATCCACACACTTGGCAAGTATGTGGCGTTTTCCCAGTGTGAGTTCTCATATGTCTGCCTAAGTGTGATTTTTCAGAACAAGAATATCCACACATTTCGCAAGTATGTGGCTTTTCCCCAGTGTGAGTTCTCATATGGATCTGTAAGCCTGATTTTCTAGAAAAAAAAGCTCCACACATTTCACAAGGATGTAGCTTTTCCACTATGTGAGTTATTTTATGTCTGACTAAGCTTGGTTTTGTAGTAAAAGAAGATCCACACAATTCACAACTATGTAGTTTTTCACCAGTGTGAGTTATCTTATGGGTGACTAAGCTTGATTTTGTAGTAAAAGAAGATCCACACACTTCACAAGTATGTGGTTTTTCACCAGTGTGAGTTCTCATATGTGTGACTAAGACTGATTTTTGAGTAAAAGAAGATCCACACACTTCACAAGTATGTGGCTTTTCCCCAGTGTGAGTTCTTATATGTCTTACTAACCCTGATTTTTTAGCAAAAGAACATCCACACACTTCACAAGCATGTGGCTTTTCGCCAATGTGACTTATCTTATGGCTGACTAAGCTTGATTTTTGAGAAAAAGAAGATCCACATACGTCACAAGTATGTGGCTTTTCCCCAGTGTGAGTTCTCATATGGATGATTAAGCTTGAATGTTGAGAACAAGAATATCAACACACTTCACAAACATGTGGTTTTTCTCCAGTGTGAATTCTTACATGTCTAACTAACCCTGATTTGTGAAGAAAAGAAGATCCGCAAACTTCACAGGTATGTGGTTTTTCCCTTTGTTTCATTTTTCTTATCATTTTGTTTAAGCCAGGGATGGGGCATCCTACCAGATGCCAAACATACACCTGCTATTTTAGACACTCCAACCGAGAGATCGTTTTAAGATTCTAACCGTCCCTTTGAGTGCAATTGTTTGAATCTCCTTTGCACTTGGTTTACCTGGTATATTTGTAAGATAGTTTGTAAAATTCTTTTTCATAAGTCCGGTTGCTCCTATAATTACTGGAATGATAGAGTATGAGTTCTCATATGTATGACTAACACTGTTTTTTCAGAACAAGAATATCCACACCCTTCACAAACATGTGGCTTTTCTCCAGTGTGAGTTCTCATATGGATGACTAAACCTGATTTTCGAGAAAAAACTCCACCTCTTTCACAAGTATGTGGTTTTTCTCCAGTGTGAGTTCTCATATGTATGGATATATCTGATTTTTCAGAAGAATATGCACACACTTCGCAAATATGTGGCTTTCCCCAGTGTTAGTTCTCTGTGATTTTTGAGAAAAAGAAGATCCACACACTTCGCAAGCATGTGGCTTTTCCCTTTTGTTATTTTACTTCAGTCGCAGTTCTCAGAAATAAAGAGGCCCACGACCTGGGCTAACACTTGAACTCTGTATGAGATACATAGATATTCGAATGTTCGCATAAAAGGTCTTTATCTCTCAAACACTGAGTTAGTAAAGAAATTGAGAAGATAATTTTCCTCTCCCCAATTAACCATTTTCATATGTTGTATATCTTTCATGTTGACTGGATTCCAGGACAAGAATTTATCTAGTCTGGTGGACTATCCAGCTTCGTGCTATTACTTGAGGTAATATAACTTTGAGAAGGTGCACTATTCCTCGTAAAAGCTAATGTGTGTCAGCAATAGTGAGGTGATCTTATTTGGGCAGTGAATACTATGTGATTTTAAATATTTGGTTAGGGTTTACTTCTATAGAAAAAGTATCCTCGTGCCCAATTTTTCTGACAAATCCCTGTACAGAGAGATCTTAGACACTCGAGGACAGTGTCTAGTAGGCATTCAACTTTTCCCCAGTGTGAGTTAGCTTGGGGCTGACTAAGCCTGATTTTTGAGAAAAAAAAGCTACACACACTTCACAGGTATGTGGCTTTCCCCAGTGTGAGTTCTCATATGTGATACTAAATCGGATTTTTCAGTACAATAATATCCACACACTTCACAAGTATTGTTAGAGAACAGGTCGTTCTTGTAAGTAAAAATGAGATAGGATAATCCGAGAATTCGACCCTGGGAAGCTAGGTTTGGAATTAAGATTCAGGAGACTTCCGATCGAGAGTTTAAAATAAATAAGCAGATGTTTGTTGAAAAAGAAATTCGTTGTTTACTAATGTTATTCAAAAGGAATTTTATGATTCAATTCTGTTTATTATGTGTTAAAAATATGTTCATAGAAACACTCCCAGAACTGTCAGAACTGTATAAATGTCAATCTCTCCTATCTATATATCTATCCCAATTCTCATTGTGTATTACATGTTACCGGCTCTGTATTAAAATGTACCCTATCTCACTAATATGAACACACAATATAATACGTGACTTTTCACTTTTTTTATTTTATATCTGGTTTGATAGCTTTTTTGGTTTATTTTACTGGGGCTAGCAAAAGTTCCATTAAAGTTCTTTATTTCTCAAGTGTGTGTTCTCATATATTATTATTTCTGGCTAAGTGTGATTTTCCTCTCCCCAATTAACCGTTTCATACGTTTTAGTATATCTTTCATGTTGGTCTCTTGGTCTTACTGGATTCTATGACAAGAATTTATCGAAAGTTCCATTAAAGTTCTTCATTTCTCAAGTGTGAGTTCTCATATGACTAAGACTATGAGTTATCTTATTTCTGATTAAGTGTGATTTTTAAAACAAAACTATTAGACACTTCACAAGTCTGTGAGTTATGTTAGACTAAGATATGAGAAAAAGAACATCTACACGTTTCACAAGTATATGTTTTTCCCCAGTGTGAGTTCTTATATGTATTACTAAGCTTTATTTTTCAGGTCAAGAATATCCACACACTTCCCCAGTGTGAGTTATCTTATGTTAGACTAAGACTGATATACTTGAAAAAGATTCATGCACTTCAGATATGTGGTTTTTCCTCTGAGTTCTCATATGTTTCACTAAATTTTATTTTTTTGAACAGGAATATCCACACACTACACACAAATGGCGCTTTTTCCCAGTGTGAGTTCTCATATGTATGACTAAGTATTTATTTTGTAGAACGAGGATATCCACAGACTTACAAGTATATGGCTTTTCAGGAGTGTGAATTTTCATATGCATTACTAACTGTGATTTTTAAGAAGTATATTCACGCACTTCACAAGTATGTGGCTTTTCTCTTTTTTAGTTTTCTTCCTTTGAGATTGTAATTTGATCTCTTATTACCTTTTGTTCTATTCAACAAAAATATATTACCTTTAAGATGTGTTATGTTTTCACCAATGTTTCACAAAATTCATCAAATATTATTGTCAAGTATAATAACTCTTGTTGTAGGTGTTGCTGTACTATCCAAATGAAGTATTAATTGTTTAAAAGATTATGTTTAAAGAAAATGTTACTCCATTAAAATTGCATAATAGTGGCCAATCAGGAACATCTGTAAAAAGAAATTCAATATTTTAGTATCTGCAATAACATAATCGTATTCTGTTTGTTTATCTAAAAAAAGGTTATGTTTTTTTATTGTTGTTAATATCATTGGATTGAACAAAATATCAAAAAGTTTATGTCCTTGTTTATTTTTGTCAATATTATTGAGTTGAACACAATATCAGGATTAATTTAATCTAAATATCTAGATAAATATAATCTGAAAAGTTATCTGTTTAGTGTTGTCAATATTATTGGATAAAACACAATATCAAGATTAATTTAATCTAAAAAAATGTTGCTTATTGTTATCAATATTATTGGATTGAACACTATACCTAGATTAATTTAATCTAAAAAGTTATGTTTTTATTGTTGTCAATAGTATTGTATTGAACACAATATCTACATTAATGTAATCTAAAAAAACTTTATCTGTTTATAGTTGTCAATATTATTGGATTGAACACAATATCTAGATTAATTTAATATAAGAAAATTATCTTTGTTTATTGTTGCCAATATTATTTTACTGAAAACAATATATAGATTAATGTTTTATAAAAAAGTTACTTGTTTGTTTATTATTGTCAATATTATTTGATTGAACACAATATCTAGATGAATTTAATATAAAAATTATGTTTATTATTGTAAATATTATTGGATTAATCACAGTATCAAGATTTTCTGTTTATTGTTATCAATATTATTGGATTGAACACTATACCTTGATTAATTTAATATAAAAATATTATCTGTTTGCTTATTGTTGTAAATATTATTGGATTGAATACAATATCTAGATTAATTTAATCAGAAAAAAGTTATGTTTGTTTATTTTTGCCAATATTATTGGATTGAACACAATATGTTAATTTAATCTAAAAAAAATTATCTGTTTATTGTTGTCAATATAATTGTTTTTGTTTTCAATATTAATGGATCGAACACTAGATTCATTTTATCTAAGTTATATGTGTGTTTATTGTTGTCAATATTATTGGATTGAAGACAATATGTTAATCTAAAAAATCATCTGTTTATTGTTGTCAATATAATTGCATTGAACACAAGATCTAGAATTATTTAATTTTAAAACTTATGTTTATTGTGTCACTATTATTTGATTGGACACACTAGATTAATTTAATCTAGAAAAGTTATATGAGACATGTTACAAAAATAATCGGATATTTTCTAACTTTACACAGTCGATACAAGTGTTGCTTAAGATATAATGTAATTGAAAATATTGCGTTTTTTATGATTTATATGTGAAAGAGAAATATTTATTTGCATTTCAAATCTTGTCGATTGCTTAATAGTAGTGTTGGGACGATTCCTAATTTTTATACGATTCCGATTCCAGGAAAATATTGATTAACGATTCCGATACCAAGTACGATTCTGATTCCGATTCCTAGGGAATTTATTGTTTTGAAATATACCAGGTAGTTTTATACTTATGGTCGGTAGTTCCCAAATATGTTCCCTAACTTTGGAAGAGATATTTTATGTCTACACCGTCATGTTTTGGTTTAAATAAAATTATTATATAGTAAACTAAACGGAAAAATTAGCAAAATTTATTTTAGAGAAAATTTATTTTACTTAATTGGAATACAGAAAAAAAACTCCAAGAAAATAGAATTTATCCTTCAGATAAAAACAAATAAAGTAGAATTTATATAACAGAACAAAAACAAGTTAAGCTTCACCAGGGCTATCAATGGTATTTTTTATTGTGACACCATCACTAGATGGGCTACTTGGCTCGGTTTATGAGTCTCATTTACCCCCAAGAGAAGAATAGACAGTGGCAGTTTCTCAACCTGGTATCTTGCGGTTGATAAAGCACCTCACCTTTCTACATGATAACCCATCTGCCAGGCTCACTGTTGCTTAACTTCAGTGATTTGGCGAGAACTCATCTGTGATCAATGTGATTATGCCGTATATTTGTATGTATTCAGGTTAATTTAATCTAAAACGTAATATGAGAAAATAACCGGATATTTCCTAAATTGAGCAGATCCAGTCCATATAGGGTCTTGTTAATCTAGGTTTAGTCTAGTTGAAATTCTATCTAACTTTATTTTTTATGATTTAGATCATAATAGGAAGAACAACATATATGAGTATTATTTTACAATTTATATATGTATTAACATGCATACATATATTATATAACAATATAACAATATACAGTATTATGTTACAATTTATATATGTATTCACATGCATACATATATTATATAACAATATAACAATATACAGTGGGTAGCAAAAGCAATATTTCAAGCAATAAGAAATTTCATTCTTAAAAAGTCATTCAATGTTACTACAATATTTCAACCAATTAGAAGGCACCTCAGGGTTCCGCTCTTTACAAGTCAGTTGATAACATTTTTCAGACACTGCAAAGATTATCCTTTTAATTACTGTTTTTAAATGGTTAAACTAAAGGAATGGTCTAATTATATGCGCCAGGAAATCATAGGAAGATGCAAAGGAGTACAGAAAAAATAGCTTCAGAAGTAAATTTGGTGGTGGGTACAGTTGGGGCTATCAGGTGCGAAAGTGGAAACAGTGGATGGTAATACTAAAAATCTTCTAAAAAAAAGGTCAACCACGTAAATTAAATTATGTTAGTACTCGTTATATTGATTTTAACGTGAAGAAAGAACCATTACTGACTCGTCCATAATATACACGACAACTAAAAAGGTCTGCTTGTTTGCGTTCAACTCCACTTTAGACGTATTAAATCATTCCCCGACAATTTTTTAATTGCAGACAGAAGCCACGAAAGATAATTAGAAAATGATCCCTTCTCATATTCAGGATATCATAATAAACCTGGAAACTTCGAAGGAGTGTTCGGTTGAGGTTATCTCCAAACTCTTCAACAAATGATTTGCCAAATCTTGCTTTCATGACTAATAATTGTGAAACCGTCTCTCTGTTACCAGTTTTCAGCAATTATGCGTAATTAACTCCTAAAATTATTGCCCCATTAGCCTCCCCTCCCTCTCTTCGCCTGGTGCTATCAGATCAGATTTTCTGAAGATATTGGCTTCCTGAGATGAAATGTACAAAACATTGATGCTTTTTGTTTTTCTACTTCCTTTTGCAAAACATATTCTGAAAAAAACAAAAACAAAAAACGACAACCAATATTTTCTCCCTTTTCCTTATTCCTATTTGCCTTTTCTATCTTCCAACTTCCTGACTGGTTTCCTAACTTAAAGTGTACCAAATATTAATACATTCTCCCATTGAAAAACTCGTTCATGTTCTGCAGAGTAGGGAACAAAAACTATAAAATCCACTATAAAACAACAAAACCAAACACTGCAAACTAGCGGTTGAAGATACGAAGAGCTTGGAGAATAAAATCCAACATGAATATTATTTCCAAAATCATTATACGAAGAGCTTGGAGAACAAAAGCCTTCTACAAAATAACTGAATCCAACATGAATATCATTTCCAAAATCGTTGAGTCTAATTAATCAAGTATTTGCCCACCACCTCATAATGGCTAAACTCCTTTCCCACGGACAATATGGATTTAGGTGAGCTTGCTCAACTACAGACAACCTAACTGTAATCTCTTAAAGTTATAAGGCAGGGGAAGTTATAGAAGAAGCCCTAGATTTAGCTAAGCTCATGGGCTTAATATAATAAGATCCTTCCCATACAAGAGAAAAAACACAATATTAATGCAGGTGAGCCACATCCATCAATAATAATAATAAAAAGAAGACGAAGAAGAAGCAGAAGAAGAAGAAGAAGAAGAAGAAGAAGAAGAAGAATTACACGATAAAAATTCAAACTCTATCTTTTTAAACTGCTACGTTTCAACAACATTTAAAAAAAAACTGCAAAGAATAATTAAAAAATAATAATAAATATTAAAGATTGCAAAGCAGCCAACACAATGACTGGGTCGAGAATAAATTTAAAATAAAATTAAATAACACTACAAATTAAATAAACCTATGATGTTTACTATTGCAAAATAACCAACACGATGACTGGGTCGGGAATAAATTTGGAAGGAAATTAAATAACACTACAAATTAAATAAACCCAAGATGCTTAACTCTTGCAAAACAGCCAACACGATGACTGGGTCGGGAATAAATTTGGAAGGAAATTAAATAACACTACAAATTAAATAAACCCAAGATGCTTAACTCTTGCAAAACAGCCAACACGATGACTGGGTCGGGAATAAATTTGGAAGGAAATTAAATAACACTACAAATTAAATAAACCTACGATACTAAACTCTTGCAAGACAGCCCGATCGAGAATAAATTTGGAAGGTGAACTAATCACTAATATACAGCATTTTCGTGTTAACAACCATAGAACTATTTTGGGAACAGATGTTTTGTAATAATTAAATTATGGGGATTTTTCTATAAATATGTTTTGTCAAAAAGTCGAAACTCTTACGACTTGGAAGGAAAATATAAAGCCAGAATTAAACGTTTCAGTGAAGTTTTTTCAGCCGGTTATGAACAAGGCACAAAAATATCAGAGGTGAATTTTAATAGAATACACAAGTATTGAAGATAAAAAGAAATGTGCCGTTCATTGATAATTAGTTCCTTGAAAGACTTTAAAAAATGGTCAACTTATTTGTATTTTTTTAATTACATTTTCACCCCAAACAACGCAAATTGTCACTTTCGTGTAGGGGGCTACTATCAGGGGCAACAACTACTGGGGTACTATGTAGGGATTTGTGTAGCAAGATGTCGGTTCACGTTACACTTGAACTTCTGCATGTCAGTACAGTTGGCAAGGACCTGGAATGGATTCCAAATTCTAGTGGTTCTGGGGAAGAAACTACTGGAGTAGAAAGATCTTTTACATCTAGGATCTCTACTGTGTAGGGGTGGGATTTAGCTGCCTGTCGGGTTTGTCGAGGTTGTCTACGTCGTGGGGGCACAAGTGTCTGCAGTTCGCCAGAGCATTCACCATTAAAATACAGGCAGAGGGATGCAACATTTCGTTGATCGGACAGAGGCTGAAGATTAGATGCCAGTGTAGAGCCTATCAGATTGACGACTCACTTTTGAACCTTGTCTAGGAGCGAGAGACTATTAGCAGATGCGCCAGCCAAATGTGACAGCAATACTCCATACATAGGCGAATGGTGGTCTAGTTGAAGTTAGTCATAGATTCTAACCCGTCATAGTTTACACAATAAAAATTCAAACTCTTTATATTTTTGTACGTTTCAAGAAGTCTGCAAAGAAACACTTAAAAAATAATAATAAATAATTAAGGTTTTAGAATGTGGGATTACTTTCCTATTTAAATCAACTTTGAACAGCCTTAAAAATACATCTGCGAAGCTTTAAAATACATCTGCAAAGAAGGAATTAAAAATAATAATAAACATTTAAGATTTTAGAATGGGTTATTACTTTCCTATATAAATTCCATGTAAAGTGAGCACCCACTTAATGGTCAGTTAGTGATCATTGTTTGTGATTTCGAAATTTTACCAAACAATTTACTAATATTGTTATTGGTTTTCTTAATATTTATTATATTTGGTTTTATATAAAAATAGGGGGGGGGTAATTTACAATTTTTATTCGAGGATTTGTTTTTACTCTTTCATACAAAAAATAATAGATTTTTAGGAGATTTTTTAATCGCAAAACTTTTATTCACGTTTGTTATGAAAAATACAATGTCTTTATTGGATTGCAAAATAAATAAATAAATAAATAAATGTAACTTAATATTTAAGTTCATTTTAAAAGTTATTTAATGGAATTGTAAACAAAAAAGAAGAAACTTACCTTTCATTCCAGGAATTCAATGCGAAAAAAAAAATAGAGTTGAATTCTTTGTTCTTTTGTGTTCAAAACATGAAATTTGTTTTGTTTGTTAATTGATATGATATGTGTCCAATTCATTAAGGAATGAAATATATGAAAGTATAAAAGAATCCAAATTAAAAGATGAAAAACACGATTTAAACGTGAAATTATTTAAAGAGAAAATCCACTGCTAAAGAACAAAGGATTTAGGTCATCGTAACACGGTGTAATCATTATTTCGTTCCTCGTGTAAAAATGTCCGTTACTTAGACCGCCGAATTGTTTTCTTATCAAATTTAAATTATATTTGTTAATTCTTTGGGTATTTTTTTTTTGGTAAATTTCTCTTTTGCGTGTCCAATTCATTAAAAAATAATATGTATTAAGATCAAAAATGAGTTTTTAAAGACTGAACATTTCATTATTATTTGGATTAGTCGAACAGTTAACATCCAAGATGAGAACAGTAGTTCGAATAATCCAAAAAATCCTCATATAAAAATGGACAAACTAAATATTTGACATAAACAACTAAAATAAGGAATAACACAAACAACGAAATATGAAATTTAGGCAGTACATTTTTTTTACTTGGGAGTCATCATTTATCAAGGCCCGAAGGCAACGTGAGGATAGGAATTAATGAATAAGGCCGTATGACAGTGATCATTAATTGTGTAAATTTGGTAGAATTGGCTTATTTATTGTGACGGCTCAACAAAGAATTTGTTTACATTTGATTTGAAGACTACCATTTTTTTTATCCAACAGTTCAGACCAAGAGTGAAAGAATCTTGCTAAGACAAAGAACTTCCCCAAGACTAGAGTCGCTGATTTCAATTGGTGTCAGGGCGTATATGACGAAAGGAGAGAAGCTTGGTTTTCGATGCATTAAAATTTACCAGCCACCTTTTTCCCCATTGCACCGAGTTCTCAAGATCAGAAAAGAGAATAAAAAATATATTGGTCATTGCTGGCCTTTGAAGTGTTGCCATAAATTGCGGTGTCGTTTGTATAAATGCTTACGAATGGTCTAAGAATGTGATTTGGGAAATCCTTGATGAAGATTAAGAAGAGAGTTGGGCCCAGGATGGAATCTTGAAGGATGCCAGCGTTAATACTATGAGTTTTTGATTTCGGCCCATCAACAACTATTCTTATAAACCTATCTAGGCTTATTTACTTATTCTCATTGGATGCTGAAAGCTATCTAGTCATTTCGGAGTGATACGGAAGTTATCAGAACAGTTTGCGAGTTCAAAATTGTAGAAATTCACCTAAACAAATAGAGCCTGACATTCTGCCGCTGCTTATGTATAATAGTTTAAAATACCGGAAATTCGAATCAGATTTGAGTTACAGACATGTAACACCATTAAAACATTATCACATAATCCGTTGAATTGGTTGAGAGACAAATTCAAATAAAAAACACATTAAAAAATTCAAACAATTCAATATATTTAATTTGCTTTGATAATGTGTTTGTTCGTCTGAAAACAGACTTTAATAAGCGAAGTACTTTTTTTTAAGGAAAAACAAATTTTACGATTTTTAGGGATAATAAATAAATAAATTGACTTCTTTTAATAAAGAGAATGTCTTTTAATAAAGAGAATGTGGAGGGCACACCATCGACTATTTTTAAGGGTTTTTTTTTTCGTAAAGAAAACAATAATTAAAAAAAAACTCATAAAAAGCAAGGCTGTATTATATAAAAAAATTAATAAAAATCTAGTACAAAGCAAGTCTATAAATGGGCCACAAGTAATATTTATAATCTTTATAATGTACGTACTTGTCACTGCATGAAAATGTCATATTCCAAACATTACGTAAATCGATCAAGTAGTTATTTTTTTTTATTTAAGAAAATCAAATATTATCGGACGTATTATCGAAGTTATATATATAGGCCAACAAGGGCAGAACATGCAGACCATCGAATATTTTATCAATCAAGTAGTTTTTTTTTCTTGTTTTTTTTTTAAGAAAATCAATTTTTTTAAGGAAAAACAAATTATACGATATTTAGGGATAATAAATAAATAGACTTCTTTTAATAAAGAGAATGTGGAAAACACTAGTTTTTTTTTTGTTCGTCTGAAAACAAACTTTAATAAACGAAGTACTTTTTTTTTTAAGAAAAAACAAATTTTACGATTTTTAGGGATAATAAATAAATTGACTTCTTTTAATAAAGAGAATGTGGAAAGCACTAGTTTTTTTTGGGGGGTCGCCTGAAAACAGACTTTTATAAGCGAAGTAAGTACTTTTTTTTTTTAAGAAAAAACAAATTTTACGATTTTTAGGGATAGACGGGTTTGTATTACTGTACACATAGATTCGAAAAAGTGGTCAAAAAATAAAATATACAACAAAGAAACATTAACAGTAGCTATAAAAGTTACTTTGCAACCTACCTGAATCATTTATTAGTGTTTTTAAGTAGTTTTAAATGCTCTTTATTTCATACCAAATATTAACTTTTTACGAGTCGTAAGAATTCAAGATGGCCAAAATTACTACCCCCCTTCTTCTTCGAAGAGAGAAGCCTCGTTTTCAAATTATACTTCGCGCATATTTTTGGGGGAGGAGCTTGCCTCGTTTTCAGGACTTGTCTCTACGGACATATGTCTCTGCGGACATTTTGCGTTTACATGTCTCTGCGGACATTTTGCGTTTCCATTTTGTTTTGTTTACATTTTTTAGAAGTTCCGTCCTCATAATGAAAGTATTTGTAAACATTACATTTAATTTAGATATTTATTGCGCACAAATACTTTTTAGTTTTTTTCTTGGGGGGGGGGGGAGGAATAACATATAAAGTGGTCAAAACGGTAAATATTTTTTTAAGTTTACATTTTTAAGAAGTTTTGGTACTAGTGCAGAGAGTGATCTCTGGACGTAAATAATAACGTTATTATTTAAAAAGCCATTCTTAACATGGGGAGGGGAGGGTGTTTTGTACCTATTCTATGCTTTAATTTTACAATTGAATAAAAAAAAACACACCATAAAACTTTAAACTTGGAAATACGATTTGACACGGTAAGTTTGGGAAAAGGAATTATAAATAAAAAACTAGACAAAATACGGTTAAAAACTCGCTCAATATATGTTTCCATGACATAGGTTGACATGTATTCAGTGGTTTTTTAACAGTATTTTGCATATTTTTTATTTTCAACTCCTTTTCCCAAACTTATCGTGTTAAAGAGAGAGTCGGTCGCCATTCTTAATTTTCCAATACATCGATAAACATTGTATGTTTTTCGAACTGAATAAACATGTTACATTAAATAAAAACACTAAAAACATATCCAGTTAGGTAGAAAAGTAACTTATCTTGGCTTTGATAACATTTATTTAAAAACAATTTGCGCTTGAGCCATTTTTTTTTTTTTTCCTCAGAAATTGGAAGTCGTTTCAGAAAAATACAGTTTCAGGAATCGATGGATATAAATTTAAAAGAAGTTTCGGAAAAGTGTATGATATAAATTTAATTTTCCGAAAAGTGTATGATTTAAAATTTAAGTTTCCGAAAAGCGTATATTACTGGATGAAACATGCAGAAAAGTATGTTTGCAATATCGTGAAAATGTGATATTCGTTTTCAGCACACCCGAAAATCCCTGATGTGCTGAAAATTTCTGAAAAAAAATGGCTCAAGCGCAAATTGTTTTTAAATAAATGTTATCAAAGCCAAGATAAGTTACTTTTCTACCTAACTGGATTTGTTTTTAGTGTTTTTATTTAATGTAACATGTTTATTCAGCTCGAAAAACATACAATGTTTATCGATGTATTGGAAAATTAGGAATGGCGCCCGACTCTCTCTCTTTAACACGGTAAGTTTGGGAAAAGGAGTTGAAAATAAAAAATATGCAAAATACTGTTAAAAAACCACTGAATACATGTCAAACTATGTCACGGAAACATATATTGAGCGAGTTTTTAACGGTATTTTGTCTAGTTTTTTATTTATAATTCCTTTTCCCAAACTTACCGTGTCAAATCGTATTTCCAAGTTTAAAGTTTTATGGTGTGTTTTTTTTTATTTAATTGTAAGGTTAAAGCATAGAATAGGTACAAAACACCCTCCCCTCCCCATGTTAAGAATGGCTTTTTAAATAATAACGTTATTATTTACGTCCAGATCACTCTGCACTAGTACCAAAACTTCTTAAAAATGTAAACTTAAAAAAATATTTACCGTTTTGACCACTTTATATGTTATTCCCCCCCCCCAAAGAAAAAAACTAAAAAGTATTTGTGCGCAATAAATATCTAAATTAAATGTAATGTTTACAAATACTTTCATTATGAGGACGGAACTTCTAAAAAATGTAAACGCAAAATGTCCGCAGAGACATATGTCCGCAGAGACACGTGCTGAAAACGAGGCAAGCTCCTCCCCCAAAAATATGCGCGAAGTATAATTTGAAAACGAGGCTTCTCTCTTCGAAGAAGAAGGGGGGTAGTAATTTTGGCCATCTTGAATTCTTACGACTCGTAAAAAGTTAATATTTGGTATGAAATAAAGAGCATTTAAAACTACTTAAAAACACTAATAAATGATTCAGGTAGGTTGCAAAGTAACTTTTATAGCTACTGTTAATATTTCTTTGTTGTATATTTTATTTTTTGACCACTTTTTCGAATCTATGTGTACAGTAATACAAACCCTAAATTGACTTCTTTTAATAAAGAGAATGTGTCTTTTAATAAAGAGAATGTTGAGGGCAAACCATCGAATATTTTTATTTATTTATTTTTTTCTTAAATGTCGGTCATCGACTATTTTTAGTTTTTTTTTTCTTACATGTCGAAAACACTTTTTGGGTTTGTATTACTGTACACATAGATTCGAAAACGTTGTCAAAAACAAATATATAATAAATAAATGTTATAAAAGGCAAGATAAGTTACTTCTCTATCTAACTGGACAATTTTCTAGTGTTTTTATTTAATGTAACATGTTTATTCAGCTCGAAAAACACAGTGTTTACCGATATATTGGAGCATTTAAAATGGCGCCCGACTCTCTCTTTCGCACGGTAAGTTTGTGTTACGTCCACGGGTTAATATCAGAGTGGAGACGACACGGAGTTAGGATGTAACAGCAGCTTTATTGTTTTTTCATACAGAAAGTCTTCCTCCTTTTTCGGAGAGTTCATAGAAAGGCAGGTGGGAGCAGTGGTGGGGGTTTAGCTATACGCAACATCTCCCCCCGTTGGGGAGGTTTTTTTTTATTTTGTTTTCCTCTAAGGGGGAAGGGATAGGGACAAGGTTTTAAATGGCAACATGAGGGAGGGTGAATTGTTCATTTGTTGTAGCGTGCAGGTTTTGCATCTTGAGCGCGTGGTCACTTGTTGGCTGTCATTCCTTACACAAACGTTTTCTTCAGTCGGCTCATTTTCCTGTGCAATCCTTTCTCTTTGTGATATGGGATTGTCAGGCTGTATTTGAGACTGAGGGTGATCATCAGCTGTGTGTGTTGTTTGGTGGTGTCCTGGGAAGGAATGTTTTGACTCAGGCGTTTTGCGCAGGAATCGCCTGTTTTGGCGGTATCGTTGTCCGTCTCTTGCTTCCACTTCATAAGACCTACCAGTCATTCGTTTTCGGACCGTTGCTTCCCTTCACTCTCTTTTGTAGGGACTGGGTGGCTGGACACGAACATTATCACCCACGTTGAGGCTTTTTAGCTCTTTCCCGTCTTATGGTGCCTAATCCTCCTTTCCTGTTTCCTCCATGCTTCATCAGTTGAATGTGGGTAAAGTGGCTTCAGCTTTAACTCGACAGCTGGTACTGTTGATCTTGTCCTTCTACCAAAGAGTTTTTGTGCTGAGCTGGTACTTCAGTTGGTGCGTTGCGTATGTTCAACAGTCCCAGGAATGGATCTTCTCCTGACGCTTTGCATTTTCGGAAGAGGCGTTTGGTGATTTTTACTGCTGCTTCGGCAGCACTATTTGCTTGGCTGTTGCCTGGCGATATTGTCTCGTGTATGAATAGGCATTTACTTGCAAACCTTCGGAATGCATGACGAAAATTGAGGACAATTGTCGGATGTCAGCACCTCTGAAATTCCATGGCCTGCAAAATGCGCTTTCATGCAGTCAATCATGGCTTCTGGTGTGGGCGTATCCAGTTTGTACATTTCAAAGAAATTGCTATGTCTGTCTACTGTGATCAGATAGTTGTTTCCTCCCCATGATAGAAGGTCTGCTGCTACTTGTTGCCAAGGTCTTTCCGGCATTGGTGCTATGATCTATGATTCTGCTGACTGGCGGTCTGCATAGGTTGCACAGGTGCCACAGGCTTCGATGTATTGGCCAATCTCTTTAGACATTCCTGGCCAAAATATGAGGTCCCTCCCTCGTCGCAGACATGTATTTATGCCGAGGTGGCCGGCATGTGCTTTTTGTTTCATCTCACTCCGCATAGCATGTGGTATGACTATTCTTTGTCCTCGCAGTACTAGCCCATCTTGTACCGTGAGTTCATTTCTGTAATAAAAAAAAAACAGTTTGATAGAGTTGGGTAAGCTTTCCTTATTATGCGCCCCCCCTAGCGATTACTTCTGCCAGTGCTCTCATGTTGGAGTCCTCAACTGCCTTTTGACGAATCTCTGCGAGCCTGTGGTCTTGTATCGGCTGCATTGTCAGATTATTCACTGACATTATTTCTTCCAACTCTGGCTTGCTTGTTGGTGCTCACGACAGCGTATCTGCTAATGGGATATCTTTCCCTGATTTATATCGTAGTGTGTAGTTGTATTGCTGCGCCCATAGCAGGAAGTTCTGCAGCCATTTTGGTGCCTTTGATAAGAGCTTTTTGCTGATTGAGACAAGCGGCTTGTGGTCAGTCAAAACTACTACTTCTCTTCCATGTGTGTAATGGTGAAATTTCTCTAGGCCGTATACAACTGCCAGCATCTCCTTCTAAATTTGTGCATATCTTTGTTCGGCATCTGATAGTGATCTACTTGCAAATGCAATTGGTTTATCCACCTGCATTATCGCTGCTCCTAACCCCTACTCACATACATCATTCTCGAGAATCAGCTCCTTGTGGGGGTCGTAGTATGTAAGGACGGGTGAGTTCACAATTGCTTCTTTGACAGTGTCGAAAGCTGCTTGTTGGGAATCTGACCATGACCACAGAACATCTTTTTTAGTCAGATTCTGGAGGGGTTTTGTCACTGTTGCCAGATTGAGAATAAACTTCCCTGTGTTGTTCGCCATACCTAGGAATCTGCGGAGAGTCCCAATGTTTCCTGGTGCTGGCATGTCAATGATAGCCCTTACTTTTTCTGGGTCGACTTCAATGTCGTCTTTAGTGATGCAATGCCCCATGAAAGTGATCGCGTCTAGTCCGGTCTCCAGTTTTCTGGGTTGAGTTTAACTCCTATTGTTTGGCATTTCTGTGGAGCCCTATGTCATGTTCTTCTTGGTCTTTCTCATGCATGCCCTAGAATTGTTCATTCAGCTTTCTTTGGAATATCTCGGCTGAAGAGTTCAGGCCAAATTGTAACCGACGCCAGCGATATCGACCAAAACATGTCTGAAAGGTGGTCAAGTCACTGAATGCATCATCAAGCTCAACGTGCCAATATCCTGATGAGAGGTCCATTTTTGTGAATACTTTTGCATCTCTAATTTCGTGAAGCACGTCCTCAAGAAGTGGTATGGTGAAGCGCACGCGCATGAGTGCTTTGTTGAGCTCATGAGGATCCAAGCATATTCTCATAGTTGTTATTGCATCTGACTTGAGCTTGCCCAGTTGATCATCGAATACTTCCTTGTAGCTTTCCTCTATATTGACTGCTGCCACATGCTGGAAGTTCTTCTGCTTTATCTCCACAAGGCCCATTTATACACTTGCCCGCAGGCCAAGCAGTGGCTGGCAATCATATCCTCTTCTGTTGAGGATGTATCAAGTTGGTTTACCCGTGGTGGGGGTGCAATACGTTTATTGCTTCCATACATCCGTGTGCTCTGTCTCTGTTTTCGCGTCTTTCTGTCTTTGTTGGGACATTTGGATTCGAAATGTCCTTTCTCATTACATGCATGGCATAATTTGCCATGGGCTGGGAATCTGTTGCGCTTTGGCACGTGTGCGTAGCCGCAGAACTGGCATTCTCTTTTGGAGACGGGTTCCTTTATTTGACTGGTTTCATATACTCTCATTACCTGGGCTGTATCCAGTCCCATTCCTTGGCTGTGGGTTGAGGCCATTTCAACCACTCTGCATATGTCAACACTCTTCTGCAGAGTCAGGTGTTGTATCTTCAGTAGCTCCTGCTTGGTTAATTGGTCACGTACACCTTCTACAATTTGGTTGCGCAGAAGTGAGTCACTGCATCGGGTACAGAAATTGCAAGTCTTCGACAGTACCCTTAAATCATTGTAGAACTTGTCGAAAGCCTCTCCCTCACCCTGTTTCCTTTCACGGAACGCACATCTCTCATGTTTTGTTGAGAATTCCGACGGAATACTCCTCCAGAGCTTGTAGTATGTCATCTACAGTGCGCTCAGTCTGGGAGGTGTCGAACTGCATGCCCTGGTATATTTTCATGGCGTCATCGCCCAAACAGTTCTCCAGAAGGGCAACCTGAATTTCTCGTGGTTTATGGTCCAGACGTGTCAATAACGAGTAGTTGGACCATCGTTTATGGAATATTTTCCACGAGTCTGCCTTATTCCCACTAAATACGAGTCGCTCTGGTGGCCTTATGTGTACGCCGGACATATCGTTAGTCAATGACACGGTATCATTTGCAGCAGTCATATTCTCTCCGGCGGACATCGCCGTCAAGCAGAAGTGTTTTGATTTGAACGTTAATTAATGCAAAGAGGCAGAATAAAAAAGTTTTGGCAAGAATCACTTGCGACAGCAACTCGATATTAATAATAACGATCGTAAAAAATAACAGACTGACGGGACCACGAGGCGCCATTACTGGAGCGACCGACTAATAAAAGAAAAACATAGCAGAAGTTAAAACCAAAAGTAATACTACTTACACGTTCTTTGATGATTTGTCGGTCTCCTTGGATGCCATTAATTCCATAAACACCGCTGCTACCATGTTACGTCCACGGGTTAATATCAGAGTGAAGACGACACGGAGTTGGGATGTAATAGCAGCTTTATTGAGCGCCATGTGTTTTCCTACAGACAGTCTTCCTCCTTTTCGGAGAGTTCATACAAAGACAGGTGTGGGCAGTGGTGGGGGTTTAGCTATACGCAGCACGCAGCAGTGTTGCGACTGCTGCGTCGCACGCAGCACATATTAAAGTGTGCTTTATGGCCAGGCTTTGCCGGGCGTTCGTGCTCGCTTAGATAAATTCTTTTTGCAGTTTTAACAAAAAAGCGACAGTAATATGAGAGCGCCCCCATTTACACTGAATATCTACAGAATGGTCAACATCAATGTATTACACATGATATGCGTCCCCTGTTGAATTTCCACAGGTCCCGCGAGTGAAGATTATTTGGATTATTCGGACTACTATTCTCGTATATTGTAACATTAATCCGACTAATCAAAATAGTTATGAAATGTTCAGTTTTACAAAAATAAACCTCATTTTTATATTTGTTTTAATGAATTGGACACACAAAATCAAACTTTACTAAAGAAATCACAAATAATTAAAAAAAAAAAAATGATTGGCTTAATTCCATGATTTCGCCGTTTGTACGATTCCTTCCTCTTATTTGAGTTGTTTGTCCATTTTTATACGAGGATTATTTGGATTATTTGGACTAACTGTCTTATCGTAACAGTTATGCCGGTCTTATCGTAACAGTTATGATGGTCTTATCGTAACAGTTATGCCGGTCTTATCGTAACAGTTATGATGGTCTTATCGTTACAGTTATGCCGGTCTTATCGTAACAGTTATGATGGTGATGGTCTTATCGTAACAGTTATGATGTTCACAGTAACAGTTATGATGTTCACAGTAACAGTTATGATGTTCTTATCATAACAGTTATGATGTTCACAGTAACAGTTATGATGTCCACAGTAACAGTTATGATGTTCACAGTAACAGTTATGATGTTCACAGTAACAGTTATGGTGTTTACAGTAACAGTTATGATGTTCACAGTAACAGTTATGATGTTTACAGTAACAGTTATGATGTTTACAGTAACAGTTATGATGTTCACAGTAACAGTTATGATGTTTACAGTAACAGTTATGATGTTCACAGTAACAGTTATGATGTTTACAGTAACAGTTATGATGTTCTTATCGTAACAGTTATGATGTTATTCGATTAATTAAAATAATAACGAAATGTTCAGTCTAAAATGAACTCCTTTTTTTAAATCTTGATTTTCCTTTTTTTAATGAATTGGATACACAAAAGAGAAATTTACAAAAAGAAATCCTCAAAGCATTAACAAATATACATGATAGGAAAACAATTTGGCACGATTCACGAATGAACGAACATTTTTACACAAGGAATGAAATAATGATTACACCGGGTTACGATGACCTAAATTCATTGCTCTTTAGCAAATTGATTTTTTCTTTAATTAATTTAAATAATTTCCACGTTTAAATTGTGTTTTTCATTCTTTTAAATTTTTATATTTTTTATATATTTTACTTTTCAATGAATTGGACGCACAAACCAAAAGTTGTATCAATCGACTAAAAACAAACAAAACATATATTCGATTTTGAACACAAAAGAACAAAGAATTTAACCCAATTTCTTTCGTATTGAATTCCTGGAAAGAAAGGTGAGGTTTCTGTTTTTTTTTTTGTTTGTTTTTTTCCACCTCCATTCAATAACTTTTTAAATAATCTGAAATATTAAATAACGTTTATTTTTTTATTTTTATTCTCCATAAATAAATAAATATTAATTCCATATAATTTATAACAGGCGTGAATATAAAAAGTGTGAGTCTCAATTTAAAAAGTCTCCTAAACATTACATTATTTAAATGATCCCCCATTTTTTTTTATAAAACCAAATAAAATATCAAATATGAATTTGAATATAAAAATTTAAGAAAAACAACAACGACGTCTTTAACTCTCGACAACTCTGGAAGAGTCACATCACGATATAAAAAAAAAATTATCACGATATTACAAATTATTAAAGTTGAAATAGTTTTAAAGCTTAAAATAAATAATATATTTTAAAAATATTTAAATATTTAATATTTTTTTATTTGTTTTAAGATTTACGCTTTCATTTATTACGCACGATTATTTCACGATTTTAATATTTTTTATTATTAATTATTAACATAAGACAACAATAAACTTTGTTTAATTTTCAAAGTTGTTTTATTTTGTATAAATTTATATTTTGTTACGTGGTTCATTACTTCAGATTTTATTTTGTTTTATTTTGTATGAATTTATATTTTGTTACGTAGTTCATTACTTCAGATTTTATTTTGTATAAATTTATATTTTGTTACGTGGTTGGTTCATTACTTCAGATTTTATTTTATTTTATTTTGTATAAATTTATATTTTGTTATGTAGTTCATTACTTCAGATTTTATTTTGTTTTATTTTGTTTAAATTTATATCTTGTTACGTGGTTGTTTTTCTGTTAAGACAATAATACACTTTCTAAAAATTGTTTCATTTTTCTGTTAATTATATAGTTATAAATATATAAAAATGTATATTTTGTTCGTTTACTTTTTTTAATCAACTGGCGGGGTAAAATACTGATATGACCTTTCTAGAGTTGTTGAACTTACCTTCTAGTTTGCCGGACGTAAAGGTAAGACTGCATTTAAGGTATTTTTTCTTCATTAAACCGTTTGAATTTGTTACGGACGTCTGTGTGTGTGTGTGTGTTTGTGTGTGTGTGTGTGTGTTTGTGTGTGTGTGTGTGTTTGTGTGTGTGTGTGTGTGTGTGTGTGTGTGTGTGTGTGTGTGTGTGTGTGTGTGTGTGTGTGTATGTGACTGATACAATGGACATGTTTTTATAAGAAAGTTAGGAGAAGAAAATCTTGACACGTTCGTCCAGCGTCTAGTACAAGACATGTTTTTAGGTACCTCCAACCACGGCTATTGAGAGAGTAGGCCAATGAACATGACATTATGATGTCATTACCATATCAGCATGTAGGTAAAGGGATGAAGGTGCCTAAAGTTCAACCACGTGGTCATAAAAAATATTTTCCGTTGCCTTATATTGTGGCTGTTGTAATTATGATTTTTATTCTCCTAAATGTAAAAAAAAAACAATTCTCCATTTAGATTACTACGACAATTATCATAATTTCGCATTGGGATAATTTTAATCTCACAAAATATAAAGGTAAAATATCCCAATGTGCAACTGTAATAATTGTAATAATTATCCAAATGTTTTATGAGACAAATGGATTCGCCAATCATTTTTATAACCAATGGCTGGGCTAAACAACCAATCAAAGCGTCGCAAAATTATTATAAAAATCGTCGAATTTTGGATTCAATCAGTTCGCCATTTGCTACCTCACAGACCACATTTAATTCTTCGCCGGCATCTTGGTTACTGATCTGAACTAGGCTGCCATCTTTGTTACTGATCTGAACTACGCCGCCATCTTTGTTCAACATAATATCTCAGAACTTAAGAGGTTATCTACGCGACGGACTGCATTTGATTCTTGGTCGCCATTTTGGTTACTGATCTGAACTACGCTGCCATCTGTGTTCAACACAATGTCTCAAAACTTAACATATTTTTCCTCTGTAAGGCAACAAAAATATTTTTTATGGCCCCGTGGTTGAACACTGGAAACTTTCGGCACCTTTTCCTACATGTTGATCTGGTAATGATGTCACGCTGTCATGTTCACTGAACTACTCAATTGGTAGCCGTGATAGGATACTCTCAAGTGCATGTGCTAATGTGAGCTTTGGAAACTTATAGGATACTTTCAAGCCTACATAATTGTGTTCTATTAAGTAGCAGTTGTCATGTTCTGAAAGTATTACTAGTGTTTTTGCTCATAAAAGACTAACAAACGGTACATAGTAGTTTTTCCTTTTTGTAGTTTTCACAAATATACATTGATTGTACGATTCTTTTTTCGTCGTTTGAGATTAATTTTTATTGAATGAATTGATCTATAAACGCAGAAACCAGAATGCCATTCAGTATAAAAATAAAGATTGAACATTTGTATAAAAACAGTTCTGTCTCTATTAATACTTAAAAAATGTAACTTTATGTTTTCCACAGCAATAAGAAACTGTTCATCTTCATTTAAGATATCATATTTGAGGATTTGTTAGAGTTTGCACAGATTGTCATACTTTTGGGTAATTATCTTGAGATGAGACTTCCTTGGCACAGTCTTTACCTTCCTCTGTTCTGTGTATTTTCTGACGTTGTTCTGCCAAATTATGTGGCAGTATTCTGGATAGAGTTCGATTTTAACGAAAACAATCTGTTACTGGTTGCATGGTTAAATTTTAGTCGAGTGAAAGAATTTCTACCACGATAACATATTCGACTTTTTTTTTTACTTCTTTTTTACTTACAAGTTTTTAGTTGCACATTGACTAAATTCAACTTTTAATGACGATTTTTTCAAGTCTTTCAAAGAACTAGTTTATTTTCGCCAATGAATGTTACATTTCTCTTTGTCTTGAGTAGTTGTGTATTCTCCTGAAGTTCACATCTGACATTTTTGTGCCTTTTCAAGACCGGATGAAAAAAACTTCAGTAAAACTTTTAATTAACTGCCTTTTTTTCCAAGATAGAAAATATCCGGGTATTTAACTAATGCTTTTTATAGGAACTTAATCTAGAAGTTGTGAGTTCAATCATATAAAACTGACAGAAATAAACTAACAGATTACGAATATGTCAATGTAAATAGTAAAAATATTAACTTTCTTTTCTTTCTTATTTACAGAGGTTCCTGATTGAACGCTATTATTGAATTTTAATGGACCATTTTTTAAACAATATATTAAACTTGCTGCTATATATGGAATTATTGGCAACATTTACTTTACTATTTTAGACATTTTTAAAAGTGGTGTTGAAAATTGTTAAATGTATAAAAAAAGTTTGAAGAGATTTAATCAGGAATTGCAGAAAACTATGTGGCTTTTGAAAAAACAGCGTTTCATACAAAAACAACAAAAACTTTTATAGTCGCTGTCGTTTCCTTCATCATAAAATCAAATTTTTTTCTACGTCTTTGAATGAAGATTAAAAATCAAGTATAAAATGGAATATTATCTATAATTATATACTCTTATTTTAAAATACATTTTTATGAAACATGCAGGTATACAGAAGGGAAAAGTCGTATTCTTGTGAAATATGTGGATATTCTTGTTCTCATAAATCAACTTTGGTGAACCATATAAAAACTCACACTGGCGAAAAACCACATTCTTGTGAAGTGTGTGGTTATTCTTGTTCTCGTAAATCAGATTTAGTGACACATGTGAGAATGCATACTGGTGAAAAGCCACATTCTTGTGATGTGTGCGGATATTCTTGTTCTCGAAAATCAAATTTAATGATGCATATGAGAACGCACACTGAAAAGCCACATTCTTGTAAAGTGTGTGAATTTTCTTGTTTCCAAAACTCAAATTTAGTGAGACATATGAGAACTCACACTGGGGAAAAGCCACATTCTTGTGAAGTGTGTGGATATTCCTTTTCTCAAAAATCAGTATTAGTGAGACATATGAGAACTCACACCGGGGAAAAGCCACATTCTTGTAAAGTGTGTGGATTTTCTTTTTCTCGAAAATCAAATTTAATGAGGCATGTGAGAACGCACTCTGGTGAAAAGCCACATTCTTGTAAAGTGTGTGGATTTTCTTGTTCTACAAAATCCGGTTTAATGATACATATGAGAACTCACACCGGGGAAAAGCCACATTCTTGTGACATGTGTGGATATTCCTTTTCTCAGAAATCATCGTTAGGGAGACATATGAGAATGCACACTGGGGAAAAGCCACATTCTTGTAAAGTATGTGGATTTTCTTGTTCACGAAAATCAGATTTAGTGACACATATGAGTACGCATACTGGGATGAGGTCACATGTATGATATTAAATGAAACTGGAATTTTGAAGAGATACCAATCATACTTGTTATTATAGGTGCTACAGGACTTATGAAGAAGACTATAAAAACTCACAATGGGGAAAAGCCATATTCGGGTAAAGTCTGTGGATATTTTTCTACAAAATCATACTTAGTTCACCTGGAAAAATGTGTGGATATTCTTTTTCTTCTCATAGATCGTATTTAGTGTCACATGTAAGAACTCACACAGGGGAAAAGCCACATTCTTATGAATTGTGTGGATATTTTAGTTATAAAATCAAGGTAAATCATTCATATAAGAACTCACACCGACGAAAAGCCACATTCTTGTGAAGTGTGTGGACATTCGTGGTCTCACATATCACATTTAGTGGCACACATGAAAACACACACTTAATGGAACAACGAGGATACTAAAAAGAGCTCTCGGTTGGTTCAATAAAAAGCAGGGCAATGTTAGCAGCTGGTTTGGCTGCCCCATAGCCAGCATTACAATCTTCAAGGAAGAAAATTAATTTTAAAAAGGGGTCAATGGCAGCTTTATTGAAAATTTGGGAGAGGATTCCACAAACAGATCCCTCGCTATCAAGGAGCAGGTGAATTCAAAACATGATAAAATGGTAAGGCAGAACAGGAATATAGAGTACGTCTGAAAAAGATGATCAAATCTGAACTAAACCTTCCAAAAAAAAATTACCACTATAAATCAGGTTGCAATACCTATCACATACAGGTTCAACATTATGGACTGGCCTCAATATAACTTAAATAGGCTCTATACAAAGACCAGGAAACAGATGCATAAGATAATGTACTACTATAGTAATCAGTAATTATAAGTTCAACTGACATGACGATAATAATCTTTTTCAACAAACCTCCATTGCAAAGCTTGCTGAGAACTTTAGAGGATCCATACCAGAGAACACTGTAAAATAAAAACCAGAGACACAGATTGCAAAAATGAAAAGAAAAAATACACTTGAATGAGGATAGAAACAAGCAAACACGGAAGGAAACAACGTAAGGAACCAAACAAGGAATACATAGACAATAATAAACAATAGACAAGAAAAATATAAAAGAGTCAGCTGAGGGAGCTTAACCAAGAATATATAGACAGTGATGCTTTACTACAAAAATATAAAAGAGTCAGCTGAGGGAGCTTAACCAAGAATATATAGACAGTGATGCTTTACTACAATGGCTCAAGCCAGACATTGCAATATGGAACACGCCTGAAAAAACTGTCATGGCCTCAATAGATCTGAACGGGAAAAGATAACCAAGTATCAGAAAATGGCATGGTCTTTGAAAGAGAAAGATATACCAGTTTTGATGGGAACAACTGGCCTATTTAAAAAGAATATTCACACAAGAAAACACGGATGGAAAAAACATCAGGAGCTAAAGAAGGAGTACATAGACAAGAATGCTTCACAGATGAAAACAAGGATGGGAACAATATAAAAGAGTCAGATAGGTCCTGGAGGAGCTTAATCAGGGATGTTTTACTACGATGGCTCAAGAGTGGGAGACTTTCAGGGCTTACTCACAAATAATTTTTTAAAAAATGGTAGGCCAGTGGTTTTACCACTCAGTGATTGAAAGTTCAAGCCATTTTATGTTGGGATGCCAAACGCTGTTGGCAGATAGCCTTTACATTGCCCAGCGCAACAAAGTATGTAAATCCCCCCATTGGAAGATCTCTGGGGAGATGTAGCTCGACAGATCGCCGAACATATGAGAAGATTAACCACCATAGATAACATCAAATTGAAAGGTGACAAAGATTTACAGCCGGGCAGATATATAAAAGACAATGCTATCAAGCCAGACGTTGCAATATGGAACAAGTCTGAAAAAACACTGCTCATTATTGATGTCAGCATCCCGAAGGACTATGGCCTCAATAGACCTGAATGGGAAAAGATAACCAAGTATCAGAACCTCAAGAAGATGACATGGTCTTTGAAAGAGAAAGATATACCGTTACATACATCGTTAGTGAGACATATGAGACTGGGGAAAAGCCACATTCTTGTAAAGTGTGTGAATTTTCTTGTTCACAATGGGGAAAAGCCATATTCGTGTAAAGTCTATGGATATTTTTTCTACAAAATCATACTTAGTTCACCTGGAAAAATGTGTGGATATTCTTCTCATAGATCATATTTAGTGTCACATATAAGAACTCACACTGGGGAAAAGCCACATTCTTGTGAATTGTGTGGATATTCTTGTTATAAGAAATCCAGATAAATCATTCATATATAACACTGGGGAAAAGCCACATTCTTGTGAAATATGTGAATATTCCTGTTCTAGAAAATCCAGATAAATCATTCATATAAGAACTCACAGTGTGTGGATATTCGTGTTCTCACATATAACATTTAGTAGCACACATGAAAACACATTTAATGGAACAACGACAAACATATCCCTCGCTATCAAGAAAAAGGTGAATGTAAAACATGATAAAATGGTAAGGCAGAACAGGATTAAATCTGAACTAAACATCAAAAACAAAATTACCGCTATAAATGATTGGCAAGTGTAGGTTTTGCCACTCAATGATTGAAAGTTCAAGCCATTTAATGTCGGGATGCCAACCCCTGTTGGCAGTTAGCCTTTACATTGCCCAGCGTAACAAAGTAGATAAATACCCCCATTGGAAGATCTCTTGAGAGATGTAGCTCGACAGATCGTCGAACATATGGGAAGATTAACCACCATAGATAACATCGAACTGAAAGGTGAAAAAGATTTACAGAAGATGACATGGTCTTTGAAAGAGAAATATATACCGGTTTTGATAGGAACAACTGGCCTATTGAAAAAGAATATCTGGAAACAATTTCTGAAAGACCAAGATCTAATTAATCAATGTTTGTGAAACATTATAACTCACACTGGAAAAACTGCTGCTTTCAGGACTGCCAGCAACCACTGTAAAAGAGTAATAAAAAATGCAAGAGAGCTATATGCCCAGTCTGTTATATCCATATATCAGCGGCTTGGTTCCCACCAGTTTTGGCAAATAACAAATAGGATCCTGAACAGAAGTGTGCGTTCTATCCCAACCATTATCAATGGACCAGAGGTCATCTTGTCAGCGTCAGACAAGGTCAAACTATTTGCAAAGAACTTTGCAGCTAATTCTACCCTATGCGACGAAGGCCATCAACTCCCCATATTTCCTCCTACAACACAGAACATGCTAGGTAACATACAAATATCCGTGCATGAAGTCGCCAAGCTAATCAAGAACCTAGATTCCAGTAAAGCAACTGGATCTGATGGCATCCCAATTATAGTGGTAAAAAAGCTTCAACCAGAACTCGCTCCCATACTTACGAAACTATTTAAGCGCTGCCTTAAGGAGAAGTGCTTTCCGACTCCCTGGAGGACCACATCAGTTTTGCCCTGTATTTAAGAATTCAGGTGATAAGTCATCTCCCTCTCAGTACAGACCAATAAGTCTCCTGTGTGTTATGAGTAAGTTGCTGGAATCCATATTAAATAGAGAAATAGTCAACCACCTCAACAGGAACAACCTTCTTAGTGACACACAATATGGTTTCCGCTTTGCAAGATCTACCGCAGATGTGCTGACGGTTATATCCCACAGGATTAGTGAATCTCTTGACAAAGGCTTCCTTTCTAGGGCAATTGCTCTTGACATATCAAAGGCCTTTGACAAGGTATGGCATAAGGGTCTACTTCACAAGATTTCCAGCTACGGTATAACTGGAAATGTTTTCTCAATCATTAAATCATTTCTCTCTGATAGGATCATAAGAGTAGTGGTAGATGGACAAAAATCGGAGGCCTGCAATATAAATGCTGGAGTGCCTCAGGGGTCAATCCTGGCCCCAACTCTCTTCCTGATCTACATCTATGACCTCCCAAAACACATACTTAAATCATTCGGTGACATCTATGCTGATGACACGACCATCTACGGCAACACATCAAAGGCTGTAAATGACAGTTCTCTCTGATTCTCTCTCCTCTGATCTTGAGCGCGTGGTTCAGTGGGGGAAGACATGGCTGGTTACCTTTAATGCATCTAAAACCAAACTCCTATCCTTACATCATCAACGCTCCGATCCCCATCTGGCATCAATTGGGATGGATGGCTCTCGTCTGGGTGAGGCCCCGTGTTTTGACAAGCTTTACTCCTGATCTGAAATGGAACACGTACATCAAGTCTGTTGCCAAGGTCGCTGGAAAGATGGTGGGATCCTTCTACCGCTCCAGAAGATATCTCACTACTGATGCAATTCTCTATCTATATAAAAGACAAGTACGTCCAAGGATGGAATACTGTTGACATATCTGGGCAGGAGCTGCTAAAAACAGCCTATCCTGCCTTGACAGAGTACAAAATAGACTTCGTGGCTTAGTGGGGGTTGCCCTTTTCTCTACCCTGCAACCTTTCTCCCACAGAAGAGACTTTGCGAGCCTGTCTTTGTTTTATCGTTATTTCCATGGCAGGTGCTCGTCTGAACTCCAATCTCTGGTTCCCCCTGGCCAATCTTTCACAAAAAACACCCGTCTAGCTGAATCCACTGTGAAAAATTTCCCCCACTTTTTATCTGTGCCTAAATCAAAACGTGGATTCCATGAACAAAGCTTCTTTCTTAGAACTGCACGCCTGTGGAGCTCTGTTCCATCTGCCTGCTTCCCAACTGACTACAACTTGGATGTCTTCAAGTCCAACGTTAACAAATTCCTAATGAACCGCCTCCTTAAGTAAACACTTCATCAAATCTCCACACTAACGTAATGTACTTGCAATAACCCTTATCCGTAAGTGGCTTCCGGGCCTTGATAAGTGGTGATCACTGTGTAAAAAAAATATATATATATATATATATTATCTATCTATCTATCTATCTATATATATATATATAATGTATATATATAATCTATATGTATATAATCTATATATATATAATCTCTCTCTCTATATATAATCTATATATATAATATATATAATCTATATATATATATAATCTATATATAAGTATATATAATCTATATATATATTATCTATCTATATATATAATCTCTCCATATATGTAATCTATATATATATTATCTATAATCTATATATATATAATCTATATATATAATATATATAATCTATATATAATATATATATATATATATATATATATATATATATATATATATAAAGAGAGAAAAAGGGTAGAGATGTGTGTGTAATTCTTGACTCCAGTAACTATACATGTTATAATAATCGGCTTTATAACAACGTCGACACCATCGGAAATGATGTCATAATTTCGAGAAACCAGAATACAAATAGTAACATAAAAAACGCTCATATATTGATGGAACCTCATTTAATTAATTAAAGGTTTTGTATCGGAATACCCTCGAAAGAAGCCAATAATCGAAAAACTCAGGATCAGTATGATTTGGACCAAAGTCAACATTACAGGTGTATTTGAGAATTTTTACCAACGCACAAGCAGTAGGATCCGGCGTATAAATTAACAGTAAGTTATTTGCCATGATATAGACGCATTCTAAATGAAGGTTTCTATTTAGAGCAGGCAGTCGATCAAATATATTGAACTGATTTTGATGACAATGAAATTTTAGAACATTCTTTGATCTTCATAAAACCCTTCGAAACTCCGGGAATTAAGGAAAATCCACTTTATTTTTGAGAATTAAATAGTTTGTTTTTTTAATTCTTATTAAATTATTTTAACATGCTTTATTAATTGTATGTTCTTATTATAAGCTCTATTATCTATTTGGTTCTATTGAGCTTCTATATCTGGATGATTACTTTATAAATATTAAGTTTTTAATATTCATAATATATTTTAAGTTTACTATTTTGGATTATTTTTGTGAACTTAATTGCAATTCTTATTATATATATATTATATATATACATATATATATATATATATATATATATATAAGAAAATGTTGTCGTTTCTATGAACCATTGTTCGTAGTGTGGGAATTATTGTAGCTTTTTTATGTAAATAAACAATTTTTGCATATGACACTTAAAGTGTGTATTTGGAATGTCAATGACGGCTGTGTCAGTGCCTGCCATGACGCAATCATTTGTGAGTCCTGATAATCGATCAAAAATCCAAAATTAAACAGATTGCTTAAAGAAACCCATCCAACAAATGTCAGGGTGACACTTTTGCAAGTTTTGTTATGACAAGCTATAATTGTAAATCTTACTTTCAAACTATATATATATATATATATATATATGTATATATATATATATATATATATATATATATATATATATATATATATGATGAAAATAATGGAAATAGTATTCCGACAAAATAGAGAAAATAAAAAAGGAACAAACCGTATTATGTGTTCACCAACGTTTCGTCTTTATTTCACCCAGAGGAAGTCTCGAAATAAAGACGAAACGTTGGTGAACACATAATACGGTTTGTTCCTTTTTTATTTTCTCTCTCTCTCTCTCTCTCTATATATATATATATATATATATATATATTTTTGTATAATATATACAGGAATTTACATCGGTAGTCGGTACCGACGGTTTCAAGCCCGGTAGTTGAGGACTGCTCTTAATGTCCGCCTCAGGCTCTCTTAAGCCGACTCTCATCTGTCTTTAACCGGAACCGGAACTCTATATATGCACACCGTAATTTTTTTTTGTGTATGCTACTTTAATAAGGTAATAAATTTGAAGCAATAAATTAAAAAGTATGGGATGATGCCTTCTATATTATTATTTTTCTTTAAATACCCTCGTATCATTCAGTTTAAGTCTCGTTTAAAAGCGTTTTAAAAATTCATTTTAAATTATGCCTAATCTCGTTTAAAAATAGGGTAATAAAATTTAGATTGAAAAAGACCTAAAAAGTGCCCAGGGGATGGTATATACTAATATTTAAGTATTGCTTTGCGTTTAAAAACGTTTAATATTTAAAATAATCTCTAGTTTCGTTTTAATTACGGTAATAATATTTAGTTAAAATAAACTTAAAATGTGTAAAAATTTGGCATATGTTTACATTTAAGTAACGTTTCACGTTTAAAATTATTTAAAACGTTATTTTAAAATTATATGTAATTTCGTTTTAAAAACGGTAATAAATCTTAAATTGAAATAGGTCTAAACGGTGTAAAAAATTGGCGTTTTTATATTTAAGTATATTAAGTATAGCATGATCTCGCTCTATTTAAAAACACGTTTTAAAACAATTAAATTTTTTTAAAATTTTTAACTTAAAAATTCTCTCTAGATCTCGTTTAAAATGGGTGATAAGATCTACAATAATATAAAATAAAATATTTTGACATGTCTATAACTAAACTTTTTTTTTATCTTCACGTTTTATCTTTTTTTCTATCCCAATTTATAAGAAGCGATCCTCTTCTATGTATACAGTCCTTCAAGCATTCATTTTTTACATTTAAGCATCCATCTTCTTGGGTTGCTTTTAAAATATAATATTTTTCGGCATTGCAGAGCGAGCATTGTTTTAGTTCTGGGGAGTATGAAGGTTTTTGCTCGATTTTTTTCCATTTCACCGTAAAAGGTGCACCTTATATATTATTACCGTAATTAAAACGAAACTAGAGATTATTTTAAATATTAAACGTTTTTAAACGCAAAGCAATACTTAAATATTAGTATATACCATCCCCTGGGCACTTCATAGGTCTTTTTCAATTTAAATTTTATTACCCTATTTTTAAACGAGATTAGACATAATTTAAAATGAATTTTTAAAACGCTTTTAAACGAGACTTAAACTGAATGATAGGGGGGTATTTAAAGAAAAATAATAATATAGAAGGCATCATCCCATACTTTTTAATTTATTGCTTCAAATTTATTACCTTATTAAAATAAATGTAAATTCCTGTATATATTATACAAAAAAATATATTGCTCTTATTTCGAGAAAGGTTTTTCCCTAATAATAGATCACTGTATGGGATTTCTTTTACTACAAAAAGTACAAGTATATATATATATATATATATATATATATATATATATATATATATATATATATATATATATATATTGTTCAAGATATGTTTTATCAATCCATCCCTGACGATGAATCCTGAGGGATTGGAAAGGAATCGGACTCATGAAATATGTCGATTACATCAGCCAGTTCCTGCCAGAAGGGAAAATTTGTTATTCAGAAGTATGAAAGGATTGGAAATAAAATTAATAGAAAACAAACCGTCTATTTAATCAGAAAAAATCTTTGCCTAAATATACACATTCTTTAAATATAAGGTGTGTTTAATTTCAAAAGTGTTTGCGATGTATAGTTATTCTATGCAAGTTTTGGTGATGAATAATTCTTGTTGGGCAGCTATTCTGTAGAGGTTCTGGATTTTTAATTTTTTTTTCCACCAAAGAGCAAAATATCCTCATGTTGGCACGAAAAAAGTATATGCTGGAAAGCTAAAATGTGTATTTATTATGGAAAAATTATGGTTTCTGATTGGCTGATAGCAGAACGTGAATTAATTTAGTTCGTCAGTTCCTATCCGTCAGTTCATAAATAGAATCTCCCCAATTTGAGGGAGTGTACCCTATTACATGTCAAAATATTTCCACAGTTTCTATTTGTTATATAATTGGAAAGTTTATTCTGTTCAACTTGGAGGCAGCTCAAAACAGTATATTCAAATATGTGAAAGTAACGTTTCAATAAATAATAAAAACATAACTCTTTTAACTTTGACAATTTGAGCATGTGAAAAAATTCAAATGTCAGAATCTGCTAAAAGGAGAAATAAGAGAAATGCATTTTTATGTTTGAAAACGGTAAGTTTGGGAAACTAAAGCATTTTTTTTAATATTATTACATGTTCACCCCAAACAAAGCACATTGCCACTTTCATGTACTATGTAGGGAGTTGAGCAGCAAGATGTCGGTTCATGTTAAACTTGAACTTCTGCATGTCAGTACAGTTTGGGAAGCAGGAACTCGGAAGGGAATTCCAAAGTATTGCGGTTCTGGGGTTAAAACTATTCTTTACATCTAGGGGTTTCTACTGTGAAGGGGTGAGATTTAACTGCTTGTCAGGTTTGTGAGAGTATTTAAGTCGAGGAGGTACGAGTGGTTGCAGTTCGTTGGAGTATTCACCGTTAATTACTTGTATAACAGGCAGAGAGATGCAACATTTTCGTCGATGGGACAGAGGCTGAAGCATAGATGACAGTTCAGGACTTATCAGGTTGGAGACTCTCTTTTGAATCTTGTCTAGGAGCGAGAGACTAGTAGCAGATGCATCAGCCCAAATATGACAACAATACTCCATACATGGGCGAATGGTGGCTTTATAGAGATACATGATACTTTCGGGCGTTAGTAGCTTTCTAGCACGGTAGAGTGAGAATCTACTTTCTTTGCAGCAGTCCTGGCTATGCTCCCAATGTAATTGTTCCAACTCATGTTTCCTGTGACGGTTAGATCGAGGAGTTTAAAAGATATACTTTCATATAAGGAGTCTTTGGTCATTGCTATTGGTGGTACAGAAGGTTTGTTGTAATTATTGAAGGAAACAAATTTAGTCTTGACAGCATTAAATCTGTCCATCCATTTTTGTCCTTTCTTTAGATATGTGTTCATTTGTTTTCCTGTCGTATCTGCTATAGAGCGTGATTTCATCAGCATATATACCCATCTCACAGACAATTTTGTCAAGGAGGTCATTTATGAATATTAGGAATAATAAAGGCTCAAGGATAGACCTCTGAGACACTCTCGCATTTATATCATATTGTTTAGATGTACGAGCGTCGAAGACAACCTGGATTTTTCTCTTATCTAAGAAGGAATTAATTATGTTTAGTATTCTTCAAGTGATACCGTATTATCTGATTTTCCTAAGAAGATACTCGTGCCATACCCTGTCAAAAGCCTTAAATATATCTAGAGCTACCGCTCTACCCTCCCCTGCTTTGTCCAGTGAATGGTATATCCGTTCAGAGATTACAGTTAAGATGTTAGCTGTGGAACGGGCTTACCTAAATCCGTATTGTTGGTCAGTTAGAAGTTTAGCATCTGTAAGGTGATGGACTAGAGTTTGATTAAGTATGGACTCAAATATTTTGGCGAAAACTGGGAGGATGCTAATGGGGCGATACTTTGCTGGGTCAGTTTTTTCGCCAGAATTCTTGAAAACTGATACCTCAGAAGCAGTTTTCCAGCAGGCAGGAAAGCAATGGAGCTACTTCGGCAGAGCACTTTTTTAATAGCACAGCCGGGATGAGATCAAGTCCACATACTTTTGAAGTGTTTTTATGATAACATGCACCTGAGTAGGGGTGATTTTCAGATCGACTAGTGTGACGTCTGTCGACAAAGGAATATCAGAAAGGGGGTGATTAGCAGGGTCCAGTGTGGAGTTGAAGGCAAACCGACTGGCAAGCATGCTAGCCTTCTCAGTTGCTGAGCAAACAACCTAATGATTGTTTGATAGTGGGGGAATTGTTGATTGCCCATTATTTACTACACTGTTGTAGATTTTCCAGAAGTCACGGAATCCTAATTTCTGTGCTTCGGTGCGTTTTTTGGTGGTTTCAGTAAATTCGCTCCTAGCTGTTTCTATTTTTTTACAGTTACTTCTGGCTTCTATATAATTATGTCTGTTTGAACTGGACTTATGTCGGTTTACTCTGCGGTACATATGCTGCCTTTGCGCTATGGCAGCTGCACAAGTAGAAGTAAACCATTGGTAGCTTGTTATAAAATTTCCGCACTGTTCAGCAGCAATGAAAGATATGAGATCCCTGTCAGTTTAGGGCGATTTCAACCATTATCACTGCATGATGCTTGGACTTTGGGTATTTGTTACACAATCATTGAGAACTGTGGTCAGAAACAGATCTAGAAGTTATGCGTGTTGTTCTTGCTGGTCTAGTGAACTGGTTGGAAACGTAACCATCTGTGATAGGGAATGAGATATATAGAAGCTATGTGTTGTGCTACCAGCTGAGTCTAAGTAGAAAATCCAATTCAGTTGCTGTGGTGAAGATTGAATTCAACAAATACATGTACTTGTGCGCTAGTGTCGAGGGAAAGTGCTGTATCTATGCTGTCAGAGACTTTGTGTATCAGGGTGCAGTCATGGGTCGAGGGAGAGCGGTGGAGAAAATAAAGTAGCTAATGTTATGTTGCATGTTAAGTCTAAAGCACATAAAGGCTTGATCGTCCGATTCTAGTTTCGTTTCTCTAATCAAGGGGAGGGTGTTTCGAATATAGACTCTAAGCCCGTGCACATGTCTGTCAGAATCCTTACGGCAGATTGGGAGATATCCGGGCATGTTAAAGTAGTAAGAGGGGGTGGCGGAGTGTAGGTTAGGCTCACTTAGTGCTAAGATATCCGTTAGGATATTTGTTAGGAGAAATGCTTCAACATCATTTAAATTAGTTTTAAGCCCATGGAGGTTCGTAAATGCAAACCACAAATATTCCCAATCAAATTTTAGAAAAGGTTTTCTAAAATGTATAACTTTCCATTTCTTTAATTTTGCGCTTTAATCAAGCTATTATACACAAGGATTTCAAAAGGCGCCGATATAAGACGTTTTTTCTCTTCAAGATGCTTGATCTCTTAAAATAATATTATGAAGAAAAAGAAAAGAAAACTACATCGTACCCATTTTTTGTGGAAATTTGGATTTTACAAAAACAAAAAATAAATAAAAAGGATTTTATCATTTCATAACATTTTCAGGTGTTTAAATTTTCTCATTTAAATTTAATATTATAATTTGAATTATACATTTTTGTTTTGATAAAAATATTTGATTTCTTTTGTTTCATATTAACGTTTACATAATTCCTTTCAGATTAATGTTTACATACTTTTTATTATTCAGATTATTGAAAAGAAATTGTAATGAAAATAAATATTTGAGGGCTCTTTGGAATTTGGAATTTTATAACAGGTTGTCATATGCCAGCAGTAGGCGGGGTGGCAGCAAAACAGGTAATCATATCCCAGCGTGTGGGGCAGGTAATCATATGCCAGCGTGGGGGGCAGGTAATCATATGCCAGCGTGGGGGGAGAAATGTAGTTATATGTCAGCGGGATGGGGGGGAAAAGCTAATTATATACCAGCGGGTGGGGGGCAGTGACAAAACAGGTAATTATATGCCGGGGGGACAAATTTTCGACTGCCTCGGGCGGCAAAAACTCATGCTACGCCACTGGACAAACCCTACTGTGTATGTTAAAAATAAAATAAGAAGATTCGGGTATGTGTCGATTTTTCTACAGGTCTTAATGACTGTCTGATGTTATCCACTCCCATCTCCTGAAGACATTTTTACAAAGCTGAGAGGAAAATAACTTCTCCCACATTGATTCAGGTAGAATCAGTGAAGAATGTTCAAAGTACCAATTGCAGACTCTTGAGACTCAAAAGGACCCCTTTTGATTTCAACATAGCGCCAGCGTTATTTCAACAAATAAGGAGCACGATGCCTGCAAACTTAGGTTTTGCAATGGCATATCTGGTAAAGAGTAAAAATATACATGTATTTTTCATAAAGAATGGAGGAATTTGGCTTTAAATTGAGTGCAAAAATTTTAATTTGAATATTTTGTCAAGTGTACCTATCATATATAGATTATATTTATAAAATTAAATTTTTGATATTTTATAATGTGTAATTTTCTCATTTAAATTTAATATTAATTTAATTGAGTTTTGTTATAATTTGAATTATATTTTATCTACTGTACTTATCATATGTAGATTATTTTTAGAAATTAATTTTTGATATTTTATCTAGTGAACGAATCATATGTAGATTACTGAATTTAATTTTTATGATTTGATTTTGTCTACCTGTCACGTGAAACTATTTTTATAAATTCAATTCTTATGATTTTATCTGGTGTAGCCATCATATTTATGAATTTAATTTTTTTATAAGTTTACTACATTATTACTATTTTATCTAGTTTAGCTAAAATATTTAAATTATTTTTATAAATTGAATTTTTATCGTTAAATCTCGTCCCTATATGTAGACTCTTTTTATAAATTCAATTTTTGATATTTTATAATGTGTACCTATCATATGTAGATTATTTTTATAAATTCAATTTTTGATATTTTATCTAGTGTACATATCAATTTTTGATATTTTATTATGTACAACTATTATATGTAGATTATTTTTATGAATTTAATTTTTAATATTTTATCTAGTGTACCTATCATATGTAGATTATTTTTAGAAATTCAATTTTTATTTTTATCTCGTTCAACTATAAAACATAGATTACTTTATGAATTATATTTTATCTAGTGTACCTATCATAGTAGTTTTTATGAATTCAGATTTATTATATTATCTAGTTTACCTTTCATATGTAGATTATTTTTATAAATTCAATCTTTATGATTTCATCTAGTGTAACTATCATATGTAGATTATTTTATAATAAAATATTTGATGTTTTTTCTATCGTATATAAATATTTTATTAACACAAATATGTAGATTTTTTATGAATTTAATTTTTAAAATCATATCTAGTGTACTTATTATATGTAGATTTTTTTAATTTAATTTTTATATCTAGTGTACCTATCATATGTAGATAATTTTTATGAATTTAATTTTTGATATTTTATCTAGTGTACCTATCATATGTATATAATCTTTATGAATTTAATTTTTGATATTTTATTATGTGTAACTATCATATGTAGATTATTTTTATAAATTCAATTTTTGATATTTTATCTAGTGTACCTATCATATGTTGATTATTTTTATAAATTCAATTTTTTATATTTTATCTAGTGTACCTATCATATGGAGATTATTTTTATAAATTCATGTTTTGATATTTTATAAAGTTGTAACTATTATATGTAGATTATTTTTATAAATTCATTTTTTGATATTTTATAAAGTTGTAACTATTATATGTAGATTATTTTTATAAATTCATTTTTTGATATTTTATAAAGTTGTAACTATTATATGTAGATTATTTTTATAAATTCATTTTTTGATATTTTATCTGGTGTACCTATCATATGTAGATTATTTTTATAAATTCAATTTTTGATATTTTATCTGGTGTACCTATCATATGTAGATTATTTTTATAAATTCAATTTTTGATATTTTATCTGGTGTACCTATCATATGTAGATTATTTTTATAAATTCAATTTTTGATATTTTATCTGGTGTACCTATCATATGTAGATTATTTTTATAAATTCAATTTTTGATATTTTATCTGGTGTACCTATCATATGTAGATTATTTTTATAAATTCAATTTTTGATATTTTATCTGGTGTACCTATCATATGTAGATTATTTTTATAAATTCAATTTTTGATATTTTATCTGGTGTACCTATCATATGTAGATTATTTTTATAAATTCAATTTTTGATATTTTATCTGGTGTACCTATCATATGTAGATTATTTTTATAAATTCATTTTTTGATATTTTATCTGGTGTACCTATCATATGTAGATTATTTTTATAAATTCAATTTTTGATATTTAATCTAGTGTACATATCACATGTAGATTATTTTTATAAATTTTATTTTTTATCTTTTATCTAGTGTACATATCACATGTAGATTATTTTTATAAATTCAATTTTTGATATTTTATTATGTGTGCATATCATATGTAGATTATTTTTATAAATTCAATTTTTGATATTTAATCTAGTGTACATATCACATGTAGATTATTTTTATAAATTTTATTTTTTATCTTTTATCTAGTGTACATATCACATGTAGATTATTTTTATAAATTCAATTATTGATATTTTATCTGGTGTACCTATCATATGTAGATTATTTTTATAAATTCAATTTTTGATATTTAATCTAGTGTACATATCATATGTAGATTATTTTTATAAATTCAATTTTTGATATTTTATCTAGTGTACATATCACATGTAGATTATTTTTATAAATTCAATTTTTGATATTTTATTATGTGTGCATATCATAATAGATCTGTTGTAATCGCTGAACACTTATGTCTTACAAGTTTGTCTCTAGCAGATCAAACGAAAACTAAAAAGATATAAAGACAACAGATTTATTCATTCCCTGTTTACATTTGCTGACTTCATCCAAAGTTAAAAACAAATAAGCGAAACAAATGTTGGACCATTTACCTCTATCTGGTTGGTAAGAATATTAATAAAATATTAAAAGTCTATATATTTCATGAGAGAACGAAAGTTTCATTCATCAACTGTAAAAAACACACTATAATCATCTTGCGTATGATTTTCACGTTTCGACCTTCTTCGGGTGTATCTTGTTGAACTCCTGAAAAAAAATTCGATATGTAAAATAAAAAAAAATGTTTTCCTTAACCAGTTTCTTTCTAACAAGATTTGTTAATATTACATATCGAATTTTTTTCTTTCTTGAAATCAAATTAAAAATGGAAACAAGAAGTTTCGACAAATAAGACTTCTATCCAGTCATGGCTGATGGAACAAGAGCATGCTATTTCCGTGAAGTAAATAAAGGGTTCCGCTCGAAATTCGGTCCAAATTCCAATTCGACAGAAACATTCATGAGTTCGATAAGATACACATGAAGGTCAGAGGTTACATCGACCGAAACGTTGTTACAATCACACTCAAGATGAGACCAGTAGTCCGATGGATCAAAATATTACGAATAACCAATCCTCATCTCAAAAGTTCAGAAACGTCACACTATAATTTATCTTCAAAATATTTTCTGTTAAGATAGACGTTGTTGCTTTTATAGCTGCTGAATGCTTTTTGCAAAAGCTTAGTCGTCCAGTGTTGGTATCTAAGTATTATTCTTAGCGATTTGCTCATTCAACAATGTTTATATCTTTCAGAGACACTGGCGTTTTTAAACCAGTCTTTACTTCTTTACAATTTGATGTATTCTAGGCACCGCCAAAACTGGGGGGGGGGGGCGGTAAGTACTTTTTGATGGACCGTCTTTTTAAAAATCTACTAAAAATCAGGTAATTATCCAATCAATACAATTTTCAGCGATTATTAAGAGAAGAATGAACTTTATAACAGTGTACTTATTTTTCGTAAATGATATTTATATGTATACTTTTTTCCTTACAAACCCCCCCCCCTTGTTTTGGGGGGGGGGGTACCAAATATGCTTAAAATAATCATCTGAAACTGAACAAAACATATTCCGTTGTTGTAAGCAACAGGATTATAGATTTAAAAAATTGCTTACATACCTTATTTTGACGTATGAATATCAGAACTTTGATTGTGTTTAATTATTCCGCTTTTGACTTTTGGAGTGTGAAATTCAGTGAATATGTTAAGTAAAATAATTAATTTAAGTTAAGCAAAAGAAAAATTTTTTTAATATATTTATACGAAAAAAGCCATTTTAAAATCTTTGATAAATAAATTAATAATTTTTTTAGCGAGCCGAATAATGCATGACCATTATTAAACAGGGAATGCTTTGAAGAATCGATACAAAAAATCGATAAATATTGTGCCCTTTGTGTTAAAAAATATCATGTTTTTTTATAACGTTTGCGCGCTTTCGACTACGGTGGACCATACGCGCTGAAATAATTTTGTGGGATCTCCGTGACTGCCAAAACCGGTGTCAGTGTGAATCAGTACACTCGTACCCAATTTTGGTTGGTGACACTCACATAGAAACGAGACGCTTCTCTTTTCATTGCGAGACAAAATTATGGATGGTAAATAAAAATTTATTATTATTTTTATTATTACACGTGTTTATTTTTATTTTACCGAAACTATAGCGGACATTTGTTCGTCCGTCTGCCATAAACGAAACTTTACAGTGAAACATTAATTTTAAACTAGAAACAGTACTTTTTTTTATACTGCGAAAAATACGCACCGTAAAAAAAATAGTTACACCTTCATTGAATTATTAGGTGAAAGTGCAGAATAGTTGAACACCTCCATGTTTAGAATGGCTTTCTAAATAAAGTTATTATTTTAGTATGGCCCGTACACTTGCAGCCTCAGGGTTGCTTATGTAGTTTAGTTTAATTGTTATTCTGCTTTAGATCCCCCCATTTGGGGGAGCCTGACTCCCCACACACATACACATTAAAAACCAAAAATCCAAATGGTCACCATCTGGTACTGGCAAGCCTCGGGGTTGCTTATGTAGTAAAAAACCCTACAGTTCTTCCTCGTTCAATGAAGGAGAAATCTTTCTAGACTGGGTCAATTTTAATTTTTATTCTGCTTTAACCCCCCCTCCATTTTTGGGAGCCTAACCCCCACACATACACATTAAAAACCAAACGTATCAAAATGGTCACCCATCTGGTGCTGGCCAGCCTCAGCGTTAATCATACATTGAAATTTCCCTCAGTGAAAAATAAGTTTTTTTGTGCAAGTTTGGTCTTCTGTAGTTTGCTTTTTATCAACTACAAAAATAAATAGGAACGTAAAGACTATGAATTCGATGCGAAGTAACTGGTTGCCTATATGAATAAGTGGAATTATTTGAAATCCAGGTAATATTTTTGCATATTCTCATAGAAAATAAACCTAAATCTTAGTTAGACTAAAAATAAACAACTTAATTCTTTCAAAAACCTTTTTTTAAATATTTATATACGCTTTTTGTGCAAGACAAAAAATGTCAATTGTTAACTTTTGGGGAAAATTTAACATTTAAAATTTAATTAAAAATAGTAGAAAAAGTTTTACATTATTCAGCTTTCTATATGATAAAATTCAGGGTTTTATCTTTCTGGAAAAAAAAAGTTACTCAGAAATCATGGTTTTTAATAAATGTAATTTCGTTTTAAAAAACAACAACTTGATTTTGCGGCCATTTTTGGCGGTGCCTAGATTAAACTTACAACCTCTACATTCTATAAGTTACTCAGAAATGATGTAATGTAATTTCGTTTTTAAAAACAACAACTTGATTTTTCGGCAATTTTTGGCTGTGCCTAATGTATTCTCTTCATTCGCTTTATGGCAATAGTAATTTAGAAATGTTGAGTCGATTATGAATCCTTGCTAGTGTGTTCCACGTCACACTATCAATCTTGAAATGATAAATTAATCGTATACACATATTTTACATAAATGTGGATTTTTTTCCTTTGAAGTTTGTAATGATGGGTATGGGGCAGCCAAACCAGCTGCCAACATTGCCTCGCTTTTTATTGAAACCAACCGAGAGCTCTTTTTAGTATCCTCGCTGTTCCCTTAAGTTCAATTGTCTGGATCTATTTTACACTTGGTTCACCAGGAATATTAGTTAGGTAGGACTTCAGGTTCTTCTTCATAAATCCTGTGGCACCTATGATAACTGGTATGATTGATATCTTCCTAAGATTCCAGTTTCTTTTCAGATGATACATGAGACGTTGGTATTTGGTCTGTTGTATGTTTTTCCAATTTACTTAATTTGATTTTTGAGAAAAAGAATATTACATTCTGTGCAAGAATATGGCTTTTCATCGGTGTGAGTTCTAATATGAGTTTGTAAATATGCTTTTCTAGAACAAGAATATTCACACATTTCACAAGAATGTGGCTTTTCTTTTATCTAATTCTCTTCCTTTGAAGATTATAACGTTGTTATAGGGCAGCCAAACCAACTGCCAACATTGTCCAGCTTTTTATTGAAACCAACCGAGTGTTCTTTTTATTATCCTCATTGTTCCTTTAAGTGCTGTCACTGGATATCTTTTGCACTTGGTTCACCAGGAATATTACTTGGGTAGGACTTCAGGTTTTCTTCATATGTCTGTAGCACCTATAATAACTGGTATGATTGATATCTCCCTTCCACAAAGATTCCAGTTTCTTTTCATATCATACAGGAGACTTTGGTATTTGGTTTGTTTCTCCTTTTCAGTTCTGTTCAACCCTCCATCATTATAGACACTCACTTCAACGAATGTTGCAACTCTGACTTATTCCATATAACTATGCCTCGCTTTTTTTTTCATTTTTCTTTAACTTTTTCTTCTAGGGGATGGGACATCCAACCAGATGTCTGACATTTACCCCTATTTTAGTGAGTCCAACCAAGAGATTTTTTTTCCTTTTTTGAAACTAAATTAAAAATGGAAACAAGAAGTTTCGACAATATAAGACCTCTATCCAGTCATGGCTGATGGAACAAGAGCATGCTATTCCCGTGAAGTAAATAAAGGTCAGAGGTTACATCGACCGAAACGTTGTTACAATCACACTCAAGATGAGAGCAGTAGTCCGATGGATCAAAATATTACGAATAACCAATCCTCATCTCAAAAATTCAGAAACGTCACACTATAATTAATCTTCAAAAGATTTTCTGTTAAGATAGACTTGTTGCTTTTATAGCTGCTGAATGCTTTTGCAAAAGCTTAGTCATACTCATCCAGTGTTTGTGTCTAAGTATTTTTCCTAGCTATTTGCTCCTTCAACAATGTTTATATCTTTCAGACACAATGGGTTTTTAAACCAGTCTTTACTTCTTTACAATTTGTATGTATTCTCTTCATTCGCTTTATGGCAATAGTAATTTAGAAAAGTTGAGTCGATTATGAATCCTTACTGATGTGTTCCCCGTAACACTATCAATCTTGAAATGATAATATAAATTAATCGTATGCAGATATTTTGCGTAATTTTTTTCTTCCTTGGAAGATTGTAATGCTGGGTATGGGGCAGCCAAACCAGTTGCTAACATTGCCCCGCTTTTTATTGAAACCAACCGAGAACTCTTTTTAGTAGCCTCGCTGTTCCCATAAGTGCAATTGTCTGGATCTCTTTTGCACTTGGTTCACCACGAATATTAGTTAGGTAGGACTTCAGGTTCTTCTTCATAAGTCATGGGGATAACTGGTATGATTGATATCTTCCTAAGATTTCAGTTTCTTTTCAGATGATATTTGGTCTGTTGTATGTTTTTCAATGTGCTTTACTAAATTTGATTTTTGAGAAAAAGAATATTACATTCTGCGCAAGAATATGGCTTTTCATCATATGAGTTTGTAAATATGCTTTTCTAGAACAAGAATATTCACACATTTCACAAGAATGTGGCTTTTCTTTTATTTAATTTTCTTCCTTTGAAGATTATAACATTGTTATAGGGCAGCCAAACCAACTGCCAACATTGTCCAGCTTTTTATTGAAACCAACCGAGTGTTCTTTTTATTATCCTCGTTGTTCCCTTAAGTG
The DNA here is from genome assembly GCF_053919585.1 of Euprymna scolopes. NCBI lineage: Eukaryota > Metazoa > Mollusca > Cephalopoda > Sepiida > Sepiolidae > Euprymna > Euprymna scolopes. The sequence goes on from NC_136527.1 coordinate 191,395,790, forward strand.
CTGTCACTGGATATCTTTTGCACTTGGTTCACCAGGAATATTACTTGGGTAGGACTTCAGGTTTTCTTCATATGTCTGTAGCACCTATAATAACTGGTATGATTGATATCTCCCTTCCACAAAGATTCCAGTTTCTTTTCATATCATACAGGAGACTTTGGTATTTGGTTTGTTTCTCCTTTTCAGTTCTGTTCAACCCTCCATCATTATAGACACTCACTTCAACGAATGTTGCAACTCTGACTTATTCCATATAACTATGCCTCGCTTTTTTTTTTCATTTTTCTTAAATTTTTCTTCTAGGGGATGGGACATCCAACCAGATGTCTGACATTTACCCCTATTTTAGTGAGTCCAACCAAGAGATCTTTTCAGGATTCTAGCCGTCCCTTTCAGTGCAATCGTTTGTATTTCACTTGCACTTGGTTCACCGGGTATGCTTGCTATGTACTTTTTAAAGTTCTTTTTCATAAGCGCAGTTGCACCTATGATGACTGGTATAATTGAAACGTCTTTTAATTTCCAATTTCGTTTCATATCATACATAAGTCCTTGATACTTTGTTATCTTTTCCCTCTCAGCTCTGTTAAGCCCTGTATCATTGGGTACACTGACCTCTATTACGGTCGCGTTTTTGTTTGCTCTGTCCCAAATCACTATATCTGGTTTAACAGCTGCATTTTCAAGATATGTAGCAGTAGGGATTATGTAGTCATAGTGAATAGTGTAGTTGTCATTCCCAACTGTTCGTTCGGGTATATGTTTCCAGGAGTTTTTACTACACTGAATGTTGAGTTTCTTACATATCTTCCAGTGAAGGTATTTGCAAACTCCGTTATGGCGATCTGTATAATAACCGTCTCCAAGTAGGACTTTGCAACCAGAAATCAGGTGGCCCACACTCTCAACCTCAGTGCTACAGAGCCTGCATTTATTATTGTTGCTTAGATCACACATCTTTTTGAAGGCGTTTGTCATGAGGCCCTGGTCTTGTGCAGCCAATATCAACCTCTCTTGGTCGTAATGGAGGGATCCTCTTTTGAGCCAGTCCAGGGAACCATCCCTATCAATATATTCTTGGGATAGTTCAGTCGGTAGGTATTTTGCCCGTTTATGGTTGGTCCATTCTTCTGTTTTAACACTATGGAACTGGCTAGTGTATTTTTCCGACTTTTCTGGGCTATGTCAGTGGCAGGCTTGTTTGGGTTCTCAGTATCATTTGTAAGGCAATCTTTTCCAAAATGAGTGGCAAGTTGTGTTATAGATGTTGTGCTACTTGCTCGATTCTGATAATGGTCTTTAATTTTCATAAGCTTGGGGTCACAGGAACTTATTATATACTGACCTATTCTGACGATTGTGGTTCTGTGTTGATGATTGACTTCCGAGAGTCTCATACCTCCTTCTCGCCTGGGTAGGTACAAACGAGGTATGCACTGATTTCGATAAATAACTCGGTACAAGGTTAGCATTTTCCTTGTCTTTGTGTCAAGCCAGTTTATGTCTTTCTGAGGCCAGTCAATAATGCCAAAACTATATGTTAGTACTGGCATGGCAAGTTGGTTAATTGCCGTAATTTTGTTCTTGTTTGTGATTTCAGTTTTGCAGATTTTTCTTACCCGGCGTAAATATTCTTGGCTTAGTTTCTCTCTCATCTTTGAATGCTGGATGGACTCATTTTCATCAATGCCGAGGTATTTGTATGTTTCCTGTTCATCCAGTTCTCTGATTACACTATTTTCATCGTGCTGTATATTTTCAGTAGATATCTTCTTGCCAGCTTTCAGAGTACACATAGCACACTTATCCAGTCCGAGCTTCATTTTGATGTCATTAGAAAAAGTGTGGACAATTTTCAGTAGATTATCTAAATCCTTATCCGAGCTAGCATAAAGCTTAAGATCATCCATGAAAAATAAATGGTTTATTAACTTGGAGGATTCTCTTTGGCGGCTGTAGCTTAGATTATAAGCACCGTGGCAGTTCTTTAGAAGCTTACTTAGAGGATCAATTGACAGGCAAAATAGTAGAGGAGATAAACTGTCTCCTTGGAAGATACCTTTTTTTATTCTTATATTTGGGATGGATATCCTTCCACCGTTATGGTTTAAGGTAATGGATGTTTGCCACTCCTTCATTTGGGCAGCTAAAATTTCTCGTATGGTCGGGTGGATTTTATATAATTCAAGGCATTTTAGTATCCACGAATGGGGTACACTATCAAATGCTTTCTGATAATCTATCCATGCCATATTTAGACTTCTTTTTCTTTTCCTGCAATCTTCCAAAATGGTCTTATTAATGAGCAACTGATCTTTGGTGCCCAGGCAGTTTTTCCTACATCCTGTTTGTTCCTCCTCAAGATAATCACCGGATGAAAGATGGTCATATATGCTGTCAGCTATTAATCCAGTGAACAGCTTGTAAGTCGTGGTTAGGCTGCATATTGGGCGATATTTGCTAGGGTTTTTGGTTTCTGTGCTTTTAACTATTAAGCTTGTATCGCCTTTTAATAGCCATGATGGTGTCGCTTCATAAGCTTTCAACATTCTGGTGAAACATCTGCTATAATGATCATGCAATGCTGTTAGCTGTTTTAACCAGAAGTTAGATATGTTGTCGATGCCAGGTTTCTTGTGATTTGAAGCTCGTGCCAGCTTTGATCTTATCTTATCTGGCGTTATTTCTGGCTCTGGCATTTCTCTTTTATTTTTGTTTGCATTGATAATATCCCCGATCCACTGGGCCTCTTCGTTATGTACTTCCTCTTTTTCAAATAAGGGTCTCCAGTAATCGTCTAATTCCTGTTTAGATGGGGGATCTTGGATTTTAATTTCCTCTCTTATTAGATTCCTGTAGAAAGTTCTGGGATTGTTTGCAAAAAGCTTATTCTGTGTCTTTGCATGAATCTTTGCCATGCGATGTTTAATTCTTTGGGCAATGGCTGGTATTTTGCCTTCCAGTTCCTTCACTATGCTTCTGATATTTTTACAATTTGTTTTAAATTTCGCACAGATTCTTTTGACGATGTTTCTGAGTCTACCTTCCACTGTGGGATTATTCATGAACTGCTTTAATTGGCTAAGTTCCTTTCTACAGGTGTTTATTTTTTTTTATCAGCTTGGCTTTCCATTTTGGTGTTGCTTTGGTTACATTAGGTATTTTATTTCTATTTTGGTGTTTATTCAGAGGAAGTATTTTGTTGCGAATGTACAGCCCAGCTGCATATGTGATGTTATTTAGCTGCCTGAGGTCTATTTCTTCTGGAACAAGCCTTATAAGAGCAATATTGACTTTGATGATCAATGACTTAAAGAATCTTGAGGCTTGTATTTTAGGTAACCTAGGCCTTTCTTCCATGCTCATATTGTTGACTTTTTCTATTGTGTTACAGAGTTCCTCTTCTATTTCCAATTGCTCACCATCTGGTTCTGGAAGCAAAACACAAGGTGGAGGTTTTCCTGGTGAAGGAGTTATTTCACACGTTGATGGAAATGCAGATGTGTTACCTGCTTTATAGTGAGAGTGAGCTGGTGTAGAGGATTCTGTAGGCATTTGAGTTCCTGATATAGAGTGATGCACTTCTGTTGGACTTTGTGCTGTAAGGGTTATCTGTTGGGTAGCTACCGACAACTGTTGCACTGATCTAAGGTGGTGGTGTTGCAGGCTCACATTTGCGGTCTCATCAAATTTGGTGGGATACAGAATAGGTTTCTCTAGTGGGTTAGCCTGTGTGCTTATTAGGACTGTTATTTCATCTATCATGTATTTTAGTTCTTCCTCATTAAACACTCGTTCTTTTAAAATATTATATTTTTGAGAGGTTAAATTACTTCGTGGGACATCCTTCTTCCATGGACATAAATAGAAGAAGATTTCCCTCCAGGTTTCTGTCCTTTGCTTTTGTTTTACACATTTGCTCTTGGCATATTCAATGGCCCAAATTTAAGTCCACTTTTCATCCTTACTCCATCTGGACTTTAGTCTTTTTTCAGTCTCCTCTTCCTGAATAGGGAGGTAATCATATTCAGCATCTTTTAGGGCTTTATGCTTTATATTATTTTCGTCTTCTTCTGTTATGTATCTCGTCATTTGTGATACAAGGGATCGCAGTTTTGCAACTGTTGTCTGCTTTTTGTCTTCAGGGAGGTCAGAATTCTTGATTTTCTCTTGTAGGATCTCATTCGACGTTTTGCTCCATTTTTCAAACTTTGAATAATGGTAGCAATATAATAATACCTTCTTTTGTGCAACTGTCCAGGGTTGGGTTTTTAGGCCTCTTCTGTTTCCTTTTCTTGTAGTTGCACATGATGGTTTGGGGCCAGGATTTAATTCACGATCTGTTGGCTGATCCAAGTGGACCTCTGTCATGGTAGTGCCATTATCTGAGGTAAGAGGGTTCACACGTGTTCTCATATGTTTAACTAAACTTGATTTTTGAGAAAAAGAATGTTTACATTGTTCACAAGAATACGGCTTTTCGCTTGTTTTTAATTATTTTACTTCAGTAAGTATTAAGAGATCAAGGGGCTCCCTCCTGGAGCTAACACTTGATTCTGTTATGATTTAAATTTATATCCGAGGGCTCTTTTAAGAATAGATGATGTTCCCTTTATGGCTGCTATTTGTATTTCGTTACAGCTTGGTCTTCCAGGGATTGCTTCTAAGTATTTAGGAAGATTCTTTTTTTTTTATTAACCTAGTTGCTCCTATCACAACCGGTATAATGTTTATTTCTTTCAGAGACCATGTCGTTTTTAGATCATTTTTTAGGTCCTGATATTTTGTTATTTTTTCCCGTTCAGCTCTGTTAAGGCCAAAATCATTTGGGACTGTAACATCGATAATGAGCGCAGTTCTTTCAGGCTTGTTCCATATTACAATATCTGGCTTGATGGCCTTGTCTTTTATGTATCTCCCCGCCTGTATGTCTTTGTCATAGAACACGGTCACTTTTCCATTTGATGTTATTGGTGGTGGTTCATGTTCCCAGATGTTTGTCGCTCTGTCAAGCTGCATCTCTCCACAGATTTTCCAATGAAGGTACTTACCTGCTTTGTTGTGGCGGGCAGTGTAGAGGCCATCTGCCAATAAGATTGGGCATGCAGACATTAGGTGGCTTGGGCTCTCAATTGCTGAATGGCAAAACCGGCATTGGCCATTTGCTTGTAGGCCAGCCATTTTTTTTAATCCATTTGTGAGTAAGCCTTGGTCTTGACTGGCTACAATGAGTCTTTCCTCATCAAATGGAAGTCTCCCGCTCTTGAGCCATTGGAGTGAAGCATCCCGCCATTGTGTGTTTTCATATGTCTAACTAAACTTGATTTATGAGAAAACGAATGTTTACATTGTTCACAAGAATATGGCTTTTCGCCACTGTGTGTTCTCATATGTGTAACTAAATTAGATTTTTTAGAAAAAGAATGTTTACATTGTTCACAAGAATATGGCTTTTCGCCACTGTGTGTTCTCATATGTGTAACTAAATTAGATTTTTTAGAAAAAGAATGTTTACATTGTTCACAAGAATATGGCTTTTCGCCACTGTGTGTTCTCATATGTGTAACTAAATGAGATTTTTTAGAAAAAGAATGTTTACATTGTTCACAAGAATATGGCCTTTCGCCAGAGTGTGTTCTCATATGTGTAACTAAATGAGATTTTTGAGAAAAAGAATGTTTACATTGTTCACAAGTATATGGCTTTTCGCCACTGTGTGTTCTCATATGTGTAACTAAATGAGATGTTTTAGAAAAAGAATGTTTACATTGTTCACAAGAATATGGCTTTTCGCCGCTGTGTGTTCTCATATGTGTAACTAAATGAGATTGTTGAGAAAAAGAATGTTTACATTGTTTACAAGAATATGGCTTTTCACCGCAGTGTGTCTTCATATGTTTTGTTAACTTTTGTTTCTCATGACAGACAAAGTCACATAATTCACAAGAATATGATGTTTCCTCAGTGTGGCATATCATATGTCGCATTAGAATTGTTTTCTTAGAAAAAAATAATCCACATATTTTACAAGAAGGGGTTTCTCTGGTACGACTCATAATATGTCGCACTAAATGTCTTTTTTAGTAGAAGTATATTCACAAACTGAACAAAAATACGGTTTATATTTAACGTATACTTCTATGTTTAAGTAATTATGATTTTGTGAAATAAGAATAGCACGATAATTATGAGAGATTATACAGATTTTTTTCTGAAATATTAGAATCTGAGATATTTTTGAATTTTTTGTAGATGTTAGACAAGATGTTTATTACAAATTATTCAGATTTTTTCTAAAGATTTGATGAAGATTAGAATTTGTGATATCTTTGCAACAGACGTAAGTTTATATGTTTTCCCTAAAACTATATGATCTTCTCTGTAGCAGGTATTAAAGAAAATATTGGATCGTTCACATTACATGCAAGCGTTCAAGCAGGAACATCTGCAAAGGAAAATAAAATATTAAATTATTTTTTATTTACATTATTTTATTATATTGATACAATCATAACTATGATAATTATCTTTTATATTAATACAATCATAACTATGATGATTATCTTTTATATTGATACAATCATAACTATGATTAATATCTTTTATATTGATACCATCATAACTATGATGAATATCTTTTATATTGATACAATCATAACTATGATGAATATCTTTTATATTGATACAATCATAACTATGATGAATATCTTTTATATTGATACAATCATAACTATGATGCCTATATTTTATATTGATACAATCATAACTATGATGAATATCTTTTATATTGATAATATCATAACTATGATGATTATCTTTTATATTGATACAATCATAACTATGATGATTATCTTTTATATTGATACAATCATAACTATGATGAATATATTTTATATTGATACAATCATAACTATGATGATTATCTTTTATATTGATACAATCATAACTATGATGATTATCTTTTATATTGATACAATCATAACTATGATGATTATCTTTTATATTGATACAATCATAACTATGATGAATATCTTTTATATTCATACAATGATAACTATGATGATTATCTTTTATATTGATACAATCATAACTATGATGAATATCTTTTATATTGATACAATCATAACTATGATGAATATATTTTATATTGATACAATCATAACTATGATGAATATATTTTATATTGATACAATCATAACTATGATGAATATATTTTATATTGATACAATCATAACTATGATGAATATATTTTATATTGATACAGTCATAACTATGATGAATATCTTTTATATTGATACAATCATAACTATGATGAATATCTTTTATATTGATACAATCATAACTATGATGCATATCTTTTATATTGATACAATCATAACTATGATGAATATCTTTTATATTGATACAATGATAACTATGATGATTATCTTTTATATTGATACAATCATAACTATGATGAATATATTTTATATTGATACAATCATAACTATGATGAATATATTTTATATTGATACAGTCATAACTATGATGAATATCTTTTATATTGATACAATCATAACTATGATGAATATATTTTATATTGATACAATCATAACTATGATGAATATATTTTATATTGATACAATCATAACTATGATGAATATATTTTATATTGATACAATCATAACTATGATGAATATCTTTTATATTGATACAATCATAACTATGATGAATATATTTTATATTGATACAATCATAACTGTGATGAATATATTTTATATTGATACAATCATAACTGTGATGAATATATTTTGTATTGATACAATCATAACTATGATGAATATCTTTTATATTGATACCATCATAACTGTGATGAATATCTTTTATATTCATACAATGATAACTATGATGATTATCTTTTATATTGATACAATAATAACTATGATGAATATCTTTTATATTGATACAATCATAACTATGATGAATATATTTTATATTGATACAATCATAACTATGATGAATATATTTTATATTGATACAATCATAACTATGATGAATATATTTTATATTGATACAATCATAACTATGATGAATATATTTTATATTGATACAGTCATAACTGTGATGAATATCTTTTATATTGATACAATCATAACTATGATAAATATATTTTATATTGATACAATCATAACTATGATGAATATATTTTATATTGATACAGTCATAACTATGATGAATATCTTTTATATTGATACAATCATAACTATGATGAATATATTTTATATTGATACAATCATAACTAAGATGAATATGTGTTATATTGATACAATCATAACTATGATGAATATATGTTATATTGATACAATCATAACTATGATGAATATATTTTATATTGATACAATCATAACTATGATGAATATATTTTATATTGATACAATCATAACTATGATGAATATCTTTTATATTGATACAATCATAACTATGATGAATATCTTTTATATTGATACAATCATAACTATGATGAATATATTTTATATTGATACAATCATAACTATGATGAATATATTTTATATTGATACAATCATAACTATGATGAATATCTTTTATATTGATACAATCATAACTATGATGAATATCTTTTATATTGATACAATCATAACTATGATGAATATATTTTATATTGATACAATCATAACTATGATGAATATATTTTATATTGATACAATCATAACTTTGATGAATATATTTTATATTGATACAATCATAACTATGATGAATATATTTTATATTGATACAATCATAACTTTGATGAATATATTTTATATTGATACAATCATAACTATGATGAATATATTTTATATTGATACAATCATAACTATGATGAATATATTTTATATTGATACAGTCATAACTATGATGAATATCTTTTATATTGATACAATCATAATTATGATGAATATATTTTATATTGATACAATCATAACTATGTTGAATATCTTTTTTATTGATACAATGATAACTACGATATAATATCTCTTATATTGATACAATCATAACTATGATGAATATCTTTTATATTGATACAATCATAACTTTGATTAATATCTTTTATATTGATACAATCATAAATTTGATTAATATCTTTTATATTGATACAATCATAACTATGATGAATATCTTTTATATTGATACAATCATAACTATGATGAATATCTTTTATATCGATACAATCATAACTATGATGAATATATTTTATATTGATACAATCATAACTATGATGAATATATTTTATATTGATACAATCATAACTATGATGAATATATTTTATATTGATACAATCATAACTATGATGAATATATTTTATATTGATACAATCATAACTATGATGAATATATTTTATATTGATACAATCATAACTATGATGAATATATTTTATGTTGATACAATCATAACTATGATGATTATCTTTTATATTGACACAATCATAACTATGATGAATATATTTTATATTGATACAATCATTACTATGATGAATATCTTTTATATTGATACAATCATAACTATGATGAGTATCTTTTATATTGATACAATCATAACTACGATTAATATATTTTATATTGATACAATCATAACTATGATAATTATCTTTTATATTGACACAATCATAACCATGATGATTGTCTTTTATATTGATAAAATAATGACTATGATGAGCATCTTTATATTTATACAATCATACTTATGATGAATATCTTTTATATTGATACAATCATAACTGTGATGAATATCTTTTATATTGATACAATCATAACTATGATGAATATTTTTTACATTGATACAATCATAACTACGATGAATATTTTTATATTGATACGATCATAACTATGATATCTTTTATATTGATACAATCATTACTATGATGATTATCTTTTATATTGATACAATCATAACCATGATGATTGTCTTTTATATTGATACAATAATGACTATGATGAGCATCTTTATATTTATACAATCATAATTCTGATGAATATCTTTTATATTGATACAACCATAGCTACGATTAACATCTTTTATATTGATACAATCATAACTATGATAAATATCTTTTTTATTGATACAATCATAACTATGATGAATAGTTTTTAGACTGATACACTCATAACTTTAATGAGTATAATTGATATTAATAAAATCATAACCATGATTAATATATTTTATATTAATACAATCATAACTATGATGAATATCTTTTATATTGATACAATCATAACTATGTTGAATATCTTTTTTATTGATACAATGATAACTACGATATAATATCTCTTATATTGATACAATCATAACTATGATGAATATCTTTTATATTGATACAATCATAACTTTGATTAATATCTTTTATATTGATACAATCATAAATTTGATTAATATCTTTTATATTGATACAATCATAACTATGAATTATATCTTATATATTGATACACTCATAACTGTGATGAATATATTTTATATTGATACAATCATAACTATGATGAGTATCTTTTATATTGATACAATCATAACTATCATGGATATCTTTTATATTGATACAATGATAACTATGATGAAAATTTTTTATATTGATACAATCATAACTATGATGAAAATTTTTTATATTGATACAATCATAACTATAATAAATACCTTTTATATCGGGAAATTCATAACTATGATTAATATCTCCGTTATTTTTGTACAAATTGGAAATATTTAACATTTTAATGTTAATTATTATATATAAACGGATACTTCCACTGATATATGGATTCTTTAGTAAAGGCAGAGAAAGTAAATGCTGACAAAACAAGATTGAAATATAATTTTATATTATATTAGCTGTAACCTGCCACGCGTTGATGTGGATCAAATTGGCGCAATTGAAAAAATTCCGAAATGAGGAAATGCATGTTTCTTATAGGTTTGATTTCCCATTTCGTATGGGTACACAGTTTTTGTTGTTCCATTTTCTTAGTTGATATCGAGATTTTCTGGTTTGGCGACTCTTGAACATGTAACATTAATTGTCCACGTGAAAAAACAGTCGGTGCATAGCTGTAAGTCACACAATTGTAAAAATTGTTTCCTGAGCTTTGTTGATGGTTATTGCAAATGGCACTAAAATTGGAAAGTGCAATTTCCATAAGGGTAATGTTGTATCCGGTGGAATCATAGGAATGTGTTGAATGAAGATATATTCACCTGTGAAATGCTAAGATTGTTGTTTATATGATATTGTTAGTTAATTCTTTTTACTGCAATTATTGCGAAGTTTAGAATGGTTTATATTTCACAACATGATAATTAGTATACCAGTTTTCAGTTGCAGTACATGCGTTGGCATCCCTGGCAAATCTAGCTGTTGGATAATTAACCACTTTATCTGCTTTCTCAACAGCGTCGATGGATTTGTATTTGACTAACTCACTTGGAATTATACGTTGAATAATAGGATGGGCGCCTTTGTATTGAGCTGCAGGAATAGCTCGTTCACTCATTCAAGTAGAATTCATATAATTAATTTAAATATCTGGAAAAAACATTTTAACTAACTCTTCTTTTGATATAATTAAATTACAGAAGTAAAGAGTCAAAGAATTTCGCCTTAACTTCACTTTTCCATACCTAATTCTCCACAAGTGATGGAAAAAATTCTGTGCAAATCGAGTAGTCTGCAACTGGATACGCATATTTTGAGTTAAGTTTAATGTCTTCACATGGCACCAAAAAGTAGAGTATTTGAGATAAGCATTTATTTCATCTGCTGGTATTGATTGAGGAATTGCAGGTAACATTTGTCTAGAATCGCCAGCAAGCAATATTACTGCATTCCCGAATGGTCTGACATTACCCCAAAAATCTTGCAAGGATCGACCAAGAGCCTCAAGTGATTTTGTGCGTTTTATTATGCATTCATTCCAAACAATAAGTTTGCATTTTTGCAATATTTTTCCCCATACTAGATGTTTACGAGATGTTGGACATGAGATTATTGTAAAATTGAATGTTTAATAGTAGTTTCAAAGTAGAATAAGTAGTTCTCCTACTTAGTCGTAAGGTCGCCGGTATACCGCATGCAGCAAGGGCTAAGGCCATGTCATTTTATCACCGAATGGCTGCAAAAATCAATGTAATTAGAAAGGTTTTACCAGTTACTCCTGGTGCTGTTCAAAGTAGCAGTAATTTCTAAATAACTTATAATCTTACAGTAAATAAATTAAGCGACTAAAATAGAATTTATCCATGTTTTGACAATGCCTTAGGAAACTAAAATAGGATGAGGGATTAAAGATGGATAGATAGAGAGGAAGATATATAGATAGAAAAGAGAAAGTGAGAGGGAAATAGAGAAAGAGAAGGAGATAGAGAGATTGATAGACAGACAGAGAGAGGGAAGAGTTTACAACAGAGCGGAAGCGAAATAGAGTAAAGAAGAGAAGGGGAGAGAGAGTGTGAGTTAGAGAGAGAAAGGGGCTCAAAGAGAGATGGAGAGGGTGATATAGAGAGAACGGTAGATTGAGAGACAGAGAGGGAGAGATGAATGGAGAGAGATATTAAGAGAGGAAGATATATATATATATATATATATATATATATATATATATATATATATATATATATATATATATAGAGAGAGAGAGAGAGAGAGAGAGAGAGAAAGGGAGGGAAACAGGATGAACAAAACTTCACGGTTTTTACTCGATCACTAGAGGAGAAATCTTTCGAGACTGAGGCAACTTTTATTTTTGTTTCTATTCAAAGTACCCTTTTTTTTCGGGAGCTTGGTCTTCCACACATTAAAAACCTATCGGGTATTCTGTACTTCTACCTAACAATTTAATAAACAAAAACATATTGTAAAACTTGAACCTAATGCGAAAATATTATTTTAAGAAATAGCACCGCATCATAAGTGCATAATCGCTAGTTTATTTTAAATATTTATTTTCCAAAATAATTGTGTGAATAACTCCACAATGAATAAAATTTTAAGTTTTGTGGAATTATTTCTGCTTTTACCGGCGCATGACGTAAACAGCCGGATAGAGCCGAGGATTGCCGATGTAAAAATAACAAAGCTATGTGAAAGAAATTATAAAGTAAAATTTCAAATGTAGAAACAAAACATCAATAGAAAAAACACACAAAAAAACTACCGTTCATTTGTATCACTTATTAAATGTTTTTACAAACTCTCATTTTTTGTCAAATAAATAAATTCTAAGCAATTTTTGCAATAAAAATAGCAACTTCGTTAATTTTTACAACTTGTCCCAGCGTATTGTAACCAGCCCAACTTCCCCATGTTAAAATCGGCTTTCGGAATACCCCCTATGTTAAGAACGACTTTCGATGTTTTGGGGTGTTTAATCTCAAAGCAGTTTAATCTGGGGAGGCTAGGGTGTTTATAATACGCTGGGGCAAGTCCTAAAAATTAACCAACAACTTTCTTGTTAAACAAACAAAACTGGTGTATATTTGTTTCATTATTTTGTTTTACTATTTTGTTATGCCAGGAAGGAACACGTAAAGAAAAAGCAGGGGAAAAAACAAATTAATGCAACAAGTATACTTATATACTTATCGTATATATGGTATGGTATATTTATCGATATGGAATAGGAATAATGAAAGCAGATTCAATATAAACCGGAAGTATTTCCAGTAAGTAGTCTCGGCTGACATCGGAACGGAAAGTAACGATGTCGAAAAAAGTTTTTTTTTTAATATGGTAATATTTTTAACTTTTTAATATTAAAAAAACACAGTTAGGTTAGATACAATCATTCTTGCAAAATATGAAAGCAAACGGATTTCTAGTTAGTAAAGACGAATATACCAGACGTTTCATTTATATATATATATATATATATATATATATATATATATATATATATATATATATATATGAAATAAAATGGAGGTGGAAGGACCTGGATACTCAACGTTTCTTCAAGAGGCATGGTCATTGTCAGAGAAAAAAAAACGTTGCTCCATTTCTGTCGAAAATAATTATTAAAGAAAACAACTTAGACACCGGTTAAACGCGATACAAAAAAAATCGTAATTTCACTTAATTTTATTTTTATTTTACTTATTTACTGTATTTTATCATTATCTATTTTTAGACTCCATTTTATCACCTCCTATTCTTATTTTTAGACACCATCTTTTAAGTTACTGCGCTATTTTATCCCAATTCAATTATTTCTAATTTAAAAAAAGATTCTTTTCGTAATCTCATGTCATTTTATTTATTTAATCTATCACCGCTATATTTCCAAACACAATTTTTTAAAATCTCTACGATATTTTATCTTTTAAACGTAATCCACTACACTAGTTTACTCTAATTTAGTTTTTTTTTCTCTCATAAAATGTATATACATGTACATATGACATCTAATTTACATAAGGAAAACACGCTGCTCTCCCCCATCATTATATATAGCCCCAATCCTCCGACTATCTCGTCAATGACAATTACAAGGTTCGATTCTAATTATCCTAATCTCATTTTTACTTATCTAATATTCCTCTTATTTTACATGGAAACGGCTGTACCCTTTCCATGTAACATTTATATATATATATATATATATATATATATATATATATATATATATATATATATATATATATATTACAATAGAAAAATGTGAGCATGAAAAGATGGTTAAACTTAAATGTGGAAAAATAAAAGAATAATTATTAAAAATGGAAAAGGGACAAGATATTCTAGTAGAAATTATAATAAATTTATAGCTTAAAATATTGCAGCATTGCCAACTGATTATATAATGTTATAAATTGAGTTTTTTTTTAAATTAAGTATTTTATTATTGTAGTGAATTATGCAGTATGCAGACGGCGGCCATCATTTTTGCGTTTCATCAAACTGGCGCCTGTTGGCGCTTCATGATCCTAAAAGTACCACAATTTTACTTCAATTCAAAAAATGTTTCGAAAAAACTATATCAAATGTTGATCTAAATCAGAAAAAAAGTTTCATTTAAATTAGTAATTATTTGTTGACCCTTCAATGTTGCTTTAATTCGAAAAAAAAAATTCAATTACATTATTTACTTGTTGTCGACCCTTTAACGTTGCTTTAATTCGAAAAAATGTTTCAGTTAAATTTTTCATCTGTTCCGAAAAAAGCCCCCTCCCCCAAAAAGATTTTACTTTATAAAAATCCACTGTTGCTTTCATTACAATACTGTTTCATTAAAATTATATTTTCTTACGCAAACTTTTAAATGATTATTTAGCGCTTCTACACTATGAGGACGCCATTTTCTACTCGATAAATTGAGTTTCCAGATAAAAAAACAATGGTTTCTACTGTTTTTTTGTCAGTTCTGATAAATTACAATGATGGCTTCCAAATTATTCAGTCGGAATTACTTTAAAATTACTGCATTATTAAACAAAGCAACTTTAATTGTGTTAATAAGTGCAATAGTCCGACATCTTATTCAAATCAAAACGGAAAATTATCCCCCTTTTGAGCTCTCTTAAGTCTTACGACCGTTTTCATCCAAATGTATTTTCTATTTTTTTAATAAATAATATTCTACCTTATCGATTTTCGTAATTTTTAAATATAATCATTAGCAGTGTCCGATGACGCCATTAAAAATGAGTGATGACAATCTGAATAATTAGACTCAATATCTTTCGAAGCTTTTTGTGCGTTTCATTAAACTACTTGAAAAATGTAATTTAAACCATAATTTCTTTAAATAAAAGGAACACATACCAAATTTTAAAATCATACAAGTTTCAATAGGTAAAAACCAGTTTCCTTTATATATATAAATCTTAGCTGAGAAAATTAATTATTTTCTTTTTAGTAGACATTTAAAAATGGAGAGTGTGAATTAAAAAAAAAAGTTTTTTTCTAGAATATGATATTTAGTTTATTGGAAGAGCATAACATTTCACATTAAACTTGCAAATATCTTAAAAATTGAACCAATAGGAAAATTTCGATAGATTTTAAAATGAAAAAAAAATTTAATTCGTAAAATTCAATTAATTTTATTACGTAGAAAAACATGGCTGCATGAGCGCGCGCATGCCCTTTGTAAACACTTTTTTTTGAATAAAGAATAATATTTCTATTATTTTTTCAAAAACTTTAATAGTTTATTTTTTAAGTATATTCCATAAAGAAATCAAACAAGCCACTTTACAAAAAGAAATTACGAGTTTTGTATATTTTATTCGCAGTTTTGTGTTAAGGCTGTCAAAAATTCACAACTATATAATCATCTTTAAATCTATTAAATTTGAAATTCACATAGTGACGATTTGGGAAGCTAGAACGAGAAGATGGCCGACATGCAAACATTTAACTGGGAAGTCTCGATAATCGCTTAGATCATGAAAACAAAACACCGATAGAAATTGATCCAATAAATATCACGGTGGTATTTATTGAATCAATTTCTTTCAGTATTTAGTTTGTTTGTGGAGTTTTAAGCCAGTAATGACACTTCAAAGACGGCAGTTTCTTGTTGGTCATATTTTCTTTGAAACTCTGCAACTCGAAGCTTCTTTTTTTTTCAAAAGGAATAAAATTTAAAATACATTAAAAGTACAAAACTTATCCCTATACGTAGAAGAGTTACTTATCTTGCCTTTGGTAACGTTTTTTATTTTATTTGTTTTTTTTTATTAAAAAATCGTTTGTTGGATTCTCTGCCTTTTTATGAACATTTTTTTTCAGCTTAAACATTTATAAATATTTTTGAACATTCTATAAGGTATATTCGTAAATGAATTGTTTATATATATATATATATATATATATATATATATATATATATATGAAAGCATCATAAAAATTCTGAATATATTTCTTGGGTATTCGCCCCCCATCGTACGGATTACATGAACCCAAATTTCCTTCTATGCAGTTTGTGTGTAATGTTGAATAGTCGGAATGTTCAACATTTGATTTGTGGTTGCGTTAGTCGATTGTTATAATCGATTATTATTTGATTTTCTGGCAGAAAAAAAACAGACTTTGTTGTACTTGTACAGTTTAGTCAGGACATTAAAAATGAAAATATCGAACAAAGTTTAATTTGTACGTATCTGTATGGAATGAAGTTCTCCGAAAAAAAAAATTCACTTAATTTCATCAAGTAGTTTTTATTTTAGAGCGAAAAAAAAAACAATTATCTAAGATACCGAGCAAAAGGTTCGATTTTTAGGAAGAAAAGCTAGTTATAAAAGATGGAGAGGGGGTAGCGGCTCTTTACATGGAGTTATCTCCTGTGTCGTTTCTTAAATTCAAACAAAAATTTAAAACAAATCCAAGATGTCTGCCTTCAATGCGCTCTCATAAAAACGTGTTTTTCCGCTGTAAAAAAAAAAAAAAAAAAAAAAAAAAAAAAAAAAAAAAAAACTTTTTTTTTCGGAGGTCTTCATGTCAAAACGGATATGTACAATATAACTTTTTTCGATATTTTCATTTTTTAATGTCTTCATTAAACTGTACAAGCACCGATTTTGTTTACTAACAGAACAAAAAAACAATTGTGTAATAATAATAAAAGAAAGAAGAAAAAATTGTTTAGATATTCAGATTAAATTACATTTTTATGGTATCTGTTGTTTATTAAATTATAGATGAAACTGCAGAATAATTTTTAAAGCCGCCGTTCCCTATGTTAAGCAAAGGATTCTAAATAACCCAATTATTTTAGTATGTCCGTATTTTGTATAAGTACTAAAAAGTTCAGTTGTAATTTAATTTGAAAAAGTAAAAGGGTTGTTAATATTTGTTCAATTTCGAATCAATTCATAACACAAACTGATTTTTATTATCCCAATAAAACTGAAAATAAAGAAAAGAATATTTTTAATAGTAAATTTCTTTCTATAAATTCATGTCGACACCGGCTTAAAATAGCGAAGGTGTAAGAGGACTTCACAGTCGGCAGCCATTTTGAGTGAAATACAAGGGTTACCATTTAAATTCCTTTAAGCCCGGCTCATCCGGCAAAGAGGAAATCGAGATTTTTTTTAGGAATAAAATAACTGATTTTTATTTCCCAATAAAACTTAAAATAAAGAAAAGAATATTTTTTAATAGTAAATTTCTTTTTATAAATTCATGTAGACATATTTGAGGCACCGGTTTAAAATAGAAAACATGCAAGTGCACTTCACAGTCGGCAGCCATTTTGAGTGGAAAACAACATATTTATCATTTAAACTTCTTTAGCATTTAAATTACTTTAAGCAAGACTGTCTTCCGGCAAAGAAGAAATCGAGATTTTTATAGGAATAAAATGAAAATGATCTTATTTAAAATGCAATAAATTATTAAAAGTTATGTAATAAAATAAAAATACATTGGGTTTAAATACATTAAATTGTTAAAAGTTAGGAAATAAAATAAAAATACAATTGTTGGTACTAGTGCACTTATTGATCCGTGCTGAATTAATAACGTTATTATGTAAAAAGCCATTCCTAACACGGGGAGGGTGTTTTGTATATATACAATTGAATAAAAAAATTATCAATAAAACTTTAATTAAACTTGGAAATATGATTTAAAAAATAGCGCGGATCAGTAAGTGCACGACCACACAATTGTTTTATATGCATTAAATTGTTAAAGTTAGGAAATAAAATAAAATATCAAAAAATACAATCTTACCTTTACTTCTAAACAATTCAATACGAAAAAAAGCCATGAAAATCCGATGATTTCTTTTTTGTTTCTGTTCAAAACTGTAAATTCGGTCGGTTTCTTAGGATTTGTTTAGTAAATTCATACAAGTTCGATTCCGTGTATCCAAACAATTAAGAAAAAGCTTTTAAAAATGTTTAAATCAAAAACACGATTGAAACGTGAATTTAAAAAAAATGACTGAACGAATATGAAAGATAAAATGAGATTAAAAAATGAGATTAAAAAGATTAAAAGATAAAATAAATATAAAAGTAAATAAAAAGGATTGAAAAAGATTTTTTTTTAAATTAAAGAAAAAAAGATAAAAATTTATAATGAAACGTTGTAAATTCTTAAAAGTTCGTTAATTACGTTTGAATAAACGTTTTCCAATGATGTTTGCAACGTACTGTCCATTCATAAGACTACAATAATTAAAGGTTAAAAAACGAATAAAACTAATATATCTTTGTTCTGTGTTAGTTATATTATAATGGTCAACAACAACACTGTCATGAAATTTGCATTTGCACTGCAAATCGGCACGACCGAAAGACGAGATAGGCAGGTACGATAGGCAATGCTATATTTGTGTAAAAATAACACTTGTAAATATAGTTGCTAGATTTAATAAATGTCTGTAGCTAAATTTTTCAGGAAAAAAAGGTTAAGTTAAAAACGTTTTAAAAATCAAGGCATAAAAATGTTAAATTGAAAATTGTTTTTATTAATCATACTAAATGAGATACGATAGGCAAGTACGATTGACAATGTTCAATTTATGTAAAAATGGCACCAGTAAATAGGATTGATGGACTTTAATAAATGTTTGTAGCTAAATTTTTAAGGAAAAAGGTCCAAGTTAAAAACGTTTAAAAGAAATAAAACCAGAAAAATGCTTAATTGAAAAAAAAAAAAAATTTGTATCATACTAACTTGTCCTGTCGTAAGATACGCTTAAATATATTTTAGTTTATGCAAATTTCATATCCATTATTCTTACATCGCCATTTCTATGGTGATTATTATAGTATACCTAATCCATAGTACTGGCCCGGTATACAGTACTGATTTCAAACGATGATAAAAAATGACATGGGTGCCATCGGCTTGAATAGAAAGCAAAACATTTAACGGTCCAACTCCAGTCGATATCATTCAAACGATCGTCAAATGGATTAAAAAAATGTTTAAAACTGAAACGATTTTAACATTTAAAGGTATATTTACGCATGCATAAAAAGACAATTTAATTTTATTTATACATGCGAATTGTCAATAATTATTTTCAATTTTAATATCTTAGAAATTATTTTTACCGACTAAATACCAAATCGAATTTGTTTCACAGGTTCAAATCATTTATATAAAATTGTGAAGTCTGTATACCAAACATTGATAAAAGCGTTTTGTAGAGAATATCTGCACACAGTCAAAAGACTGACGGGCTAAACAGGATTATTATTATGAAAATTATTGAATTAAAAAGGTGATATGATTGATATTTGTAAAACTAGAAACAGAATCTAATCAAGACGAAAGATATATTTAGGATAAAAATAAGTTGATGTTCTTACAACCAAGATTTTAGGTCGTACGAATCTTTATTTGCAGTTTTTCAAAGGATTCGTCAAATCACAATCAAACAGATAAGTTGTGTTAAAATTGAAAAAAAAATATTGACAATTCTCATGTATAAGGCAGATTAAATTGTCTTTCCATCCATGCGTAAATATACATTTAAACGTTAAAATTGTTTCATTTTTTAACTACTTCTTATCTATTTCACGATAGTTCAAATGGAGTTGGAGCGCTAGATGTTTTGCTTTCTATTCAAGCTGATGGCACCCGAGTCATGTTTTTGTTAACTTTTGTAATCACTACTTTATATCGGGTACAATATATTAATCAATAGGGTAATGGCTCTATAATATTGAATATTAAATCTGCGTGAACTAAAATATCATATTTAAGCGTAGTTTACAGCCGGGAAACGCCAGGTTGCATTACAATGTATTAGGTGTGAAAATCACTATAGAATTGTTGTTATAAGAATAATGAATATGAAATCTGTATAAATTAAAATATATCTAAACGTATTTTACAACCGGGAAAGTTTGTATGATTAATAAAAAAACTATTTCCTATTTAGCATTTTATGCCTTTATTTGTTAAACGTTTTTAACTTGGCCTTGTTTTAATTCATGAAAAATTTAGCTAAAGACATTTATTAAAGTTCAGCAACAATATTTAGTCGTGCCATTTTTACATAAATATAACATTGCACATCGTGTCTGCCCAGCTTATCTTTTTTATGACTTTGTTTTTTAAGCGTTTTTATTTATTCATCTTTTTCGCATTTTTATGACTTTGTTTTCTTTTTAAATGTTTTTAACTTAGCTTTTTCCCCCTGAAAAATTTAGCTACAAACATTTATTAAAGTCCAACAATCCTATTCACTGGTGCCATTTTTTTACATAAATTAAACATTGCCAATCGTACCTGCCTATCTCATCTTTTAGTCGTGCCGACTTGCAGTGCTAAGGCAAATTTCGTGACAGTGTTGTTGTTGTCGACCGTTAACATATAACTAACGCAGAATAAATATATCTTAATTTTATTCGTTTTTTTTTTCAATTTAGCATTTTTTTTACTTGAATTTTAAACGTTTTTAACTTGGCTTTTTTTTTCTTCATGAAAAATCTAGCTACATACGTTTATTAAAGTCCAACAACCATATTTAGTGGTGCCATTTTTACATAAATATTACATTGCCCATCGTACCTGCCTATCTTATCTTTCGATGGTGGCGAGTCCCAGTGCAAAAGCAAATTTCATGACGTTGTTGTGTTGACCGTTAGCATATAACTAATGCAGAACAAAGATATCTTAATTTTATTCGTTTTTTTACCTTTAATTATTTTCATCTTTTGAATGGACAATACGTTGCAAACATCATCGGAAAACGTTTACTCGCACGTAATTAACGAACTTTTAAGAATTTACAACGTTTCATTATAATCGTTTTTTCGTTTTTATATCTTTAAATCTTTATATTTTATTTTCATTTTAATTTTTCAATATTTGTTCAGTCATTTTTTTATATCTACGTTTCAATCCTGTTTTTGATTTAAACATTTTAAAAAAAATTCTTAATGATTTGGACACATGAAATCGAACGTGTATGAACTTACCAAAAAAAATCCAAAGAAACCGACGAAATTTACAGTTTTGCATAGAAACAAAAAAGAAATCATCCAATTCTCATGGCCTTTTTTTCGTATTGAATTGTCTAGAAGTAAAGGTAAGATTTTATTTTCAATATTTTATTTCATTCCTTAACTATTAACAATTTAATGCATTAAAAATAAGATTTTTAAAAATTTTTCTTCCTATGAAAATTTAGATTTACCGTTTACCAGATAACAGTCTTGCTTAAAAAAATTTAAATGGTAAATGTCTCGTTTTCCACTCAAAATGTCTGCCAACTGTGAAGTCGACTTAAACGTTTGCTATTGTCTCCAAAATGTGTAAATGAAGCAATTTACTATTAAAAAATATTCTGTATTTATTTTCAATTTTAGTGGGAAAATAAAAATCAGTTCGTGTTATAAATTGATCCGAAATTGAACAAACGTTAACAACCATTTCACTTCTTTCAAATTAAATTTCAACTTAACTTTTAAAAACTTATTGCAGAATGCAGCACGGTTCGTATTTTGTATGATTGGTTTAGAAACACATGCTCAACGTAATAAGCGGGGGGGGGGTAAAATATTCTGTCGTTTCATCTATAATTTAATAAACACCAGATACGATAAAAATTAAATTTAACCTAAATGTCCTATCTAAAATATTAGCCATGTCTGTAAAAATAAAAAAGATCCTACTCTAACTAAGTGTTTCTTCTTCTTCTTCTTCTTATTATTATTATTATAATTATTATTATTATTATTATTATTTTTATTTTTTTTTATTAATAATAAACCATTTTTTAGTAATAAAATCTGTTTTTCTGCCAGTAAATAGAATAGTAATCGATGATAACAATCGTTTAACGTAATTCTACTGAAACAACACAAAGTTGTGAACCACAAATCAAATGTTTTACATTCCGACCATTCAAAATTACACACAAACTGCATAGAAGGAAATTTGAGTTCATGTAATCCGTACGATGAGGGTCGAATACTCATGAAAAATACTCAGAATTTTTATGGTGCCTTCATATATCCATAAACAATTAATTTACGAATATACCGCACATGGAGTGTTAAAAATAATTATAAATGTTTAAGATGAAAACAAAATGTTTATAAAAAGGTATTTAGCGGAGAAGCCAACAAACGAAAAAAAAAACTTTAAAAAAAAAAAATATTACCAAAGGCAATATAAGTTACTCTTCTACATAATGGGATAAGTTTTGTATTTTGAACGTATTTTAAATTTTATTTCATTAAAAAAGTGGTGCCGAGTTGCAGAGTTAAAAAGAAAATATGGCCAACAAGAACATGCCGTTTTTTGAAGTGTCATTACTGGCTTATGACTCTACAAACAAACTACACACTGAAAGAAATTGATCCAATAAATGCCATAGCTATTATCGAGACTTTCCGGTTAAATGTTTGTATGTCGGCCATCTTCTCGTTCTAACTTACCAAATCGGCACGACTTCAATTTCAGGTAAAATAGACGCTTTACAATATGGTCAATCACACAAACCTTATCCAGCTATGTAACAGAATAATTTCTCTTGCCTTTGGTATTAATAATTTGTTATATATTTAAATTTTTAATCCATTGTTCATTTGTGGGGTTTTCTATTTAATTCCCAAATATAATTTTACAAATGTTACTTATTTTTAAAAAATAATTAAATATCTAATCATTTCATTACGAAAAGCTTTTTAATGATATGCTATATATTGTACGATTTCTTTTACTCATATTAAAGCATAAATATTTTATAAACGATATATCATTAAATTATTTCATTTTTACAGGAACATTACGAAAAAAGTTCGTTTTACTAAATACCATATAACTCTAAATGTTCGTTTTACTAAATACGATATAACTCTAAGAGAAATTCCTTGAACAACCGATATTATAATTGAATTAAGCATTGTTTATTTAATATTTTCACACAAAAAATTATAATTGCAAAACATATTTCTACTTTTTTTTAGATTACATATTTCGCGTAATTATTATATGTAAGATTCTAATATATTCCTTGCTTTAATGAACGTGAAACTTTTGGTATCACATAATTTGTATATAATCTTAAAATATTTTTTTCTTTTTATTTTAAAAGCAGGAATACATAAAATAATTAAATTAAAAAATAGTAAAATTATGCAAACGTTCATGATAGGCATGTACAGCTGCACGGCTGGAGGAAAAAGAAACCAGCACTCCCCACCTCCCAACTACCTTACGTCATTTTCAGACAGATTTTCGGCTTTTGTAGAATCATCGCTAGACTTCTTTTGCGTTTACTTAAGCGAAGCTAGAGTCTCTTGCTTTGGGGGGGGATGATTAAGCAATTATTGTACTTTTTTCTTTCAATAACGTGAGACTGTACCTTACTAATTCTCTTTTTATATATATCCAGAAAACTAATGTTTATCTTTCGAAGGATTTTTACATTTAATTTATTTAGCTCAATTTGTTAGCTTCCGAATGTCACCGTGAAAACATTTATTTTATTTTAACTATTTTTGCACGTGTACAAATATTTTTTCTTTGGAAATTAACTTTAGTTTTAAATCTTTCAAATACAATAAAAAGTAGTCGGAAACCTAAAAAATAATTAAAAAAAAAAAAAAAGAAATTACGAGTTTTTTTTTTTTTATATTTCATTCGCAGGTTCGTGTTAAGGGTGTCAAAAATTCCCCCCCAAATTCTGATATACCTACAATGTCACCGTGAAAACATTTATTTTATTTTAACTATTTTTTCACGTCTACAAATATTTTCTTTCTTTGGAAATTAACTTTAATCTTTCAAATACAATCAAAAAGTAATCGGAAACATAAAAAAAGATAAACCGGCTTTCAAAACAATGTCCCTTTATCTTTATTTCGTCATTATTGTCTGTACTTAATGAGAACAGTTTTCCTAATAAACCAAACAATCTTCACATAAAAAGAGCAACTCCAATAGGACGTTTTATTGCAATCAAACTATAAATAAAATATGCCATAAACATTGGATTTCATTTGATAATCCTAACTA
Source organism: Euprymna scolopes (assembly GCF_053919585.1). Lineage (NCBI taxonomy): Eukaryota > Metazoa > Mollusca > Cephalopoda > Sepiida > Sepiolidae > Euprymna > Euprymna scolopes. The sequence goes on from NC_136527.1 coordinate 191,420,742, forward strand.
AAAATAGTCTTCTGCAAATACTCAAGAAAACGTATTTTTTACAGAAATTAATGGCGGCATCGTATAAAAAAACGTTTATTCATGAATATATTATATGGGATACGGAACGGCATAACTATGAAGCGACAAGCGTAAGAAAAAAGAAGTACCTTATGATTTTTTTTAATTCGGAAAATGCTATTCATAAAAACATAGATTAATAATAAATTTTACTGCTATATAAATTTAAAAAAAACATAGATTTAATAATAATTTGATTGTTATACAAATTAATAAAAAAGGATTTACTAATAAATTTACTGTAATATAAATTTAAAAAAAACACTATGAAAGAATTTGTTAAATTATAAATTGAAATAATACTGTTATTATTTAGAAACCTAACCTAAAAAGGACGTGAGCTTTGTTAACTATTTCGTACTTTCACCTAACAATAAATACTCTAAATTTGAATTTTACCTAAAACTCTCATCTAAGAAATAACACTAACAGGGTTCGAAAACTGCAGAATTATGTATGTATTTTCTGTTTTTCATCTGAAATATATGGAAATGGTACGCCCTCTGTATTTTTATTTTCTTTTATTTTCAGCGGGTTATTATCGAATGGTTAATAAAACTCAATAGTTAACATTTGAAGGGGTTAATAATGTATAAGATCATCCAAAATAAATAGAAAATAACTCAATAGTTAACATTTGAAGGGGTTAATAATGTATAAGATCATCCAAAATAAATAGAAAATAACTCAATAGTTAACATTTGAAGGGGTGCTCCGTTTCGTTCTAACAAATCGATGCCCCACTTAGGAAGCATTGACTTTTTTGACCAAATTTATTCGCATGTTTTGAAAGTTAAATTTTGCCGTAAAAGTCGATGCTTCCAAAATGGGGGATCGATTAACGAGAACGTTTTATTAGAACTGAAGCACTACTTTAAAAAATGTTGAATGTTGGGTAAATGTGTAGTTTAATGGCGTAAATCATTAGACAGACAAAAAATGATAAAAACTAGTTATTTTACATAAATCATTATTAGACCCAATTACTAAAATAAAACAAGAAAACATTTCTTTGTTTTTCATTATTTTTTGTACGATATTTAAGGCTACCGTATTGCTTTTTAAATTTGGCATTTCTAACTTATTGGCCCTTTTAAGGCCAAATTTGGCCTTTTGTACGCTTTTTCATTACCAAACAATAAAAAAAAAATGGTGACCAAGAACGTTGTTCATGAGCGTAAAAAGGCCAAATTTTAAGTACAACCAATAGTATCTACTTTATTTTTATGTCGCATAAATCAATAAAAAATCACGAAAAACAATAAGGTTGAAAATTAATTATTAATGAAACCAAATTTCGGCTGACGTTGTCGATAGTGCCCGACACCCAGCCTCTAAATTTAACAATTTTCACTTTAAAAAAAAATGCTGTTTGATATCATCGATTAGAGTTTCATATAATAAAATTTAAAAATTGGTCCAGTTTTCAATTATAACGTTGTACTAAATTGAACAGGAAATTTGTGACCACGATGAATAGATAGTTAAACACGTGTAATGACAATAAAGTGTATACTAGTAGTCTTACTTGAAAATCTATTTTTCGAATAAAAAAGAAGCAATGTATCAACTGCAAAAAAAAACACAATAATTTATTATTTTACAATTTTGAGAAAATATTTTTTTAACTTTGAAATATTTTTTGTTTTGTATTTCGGATCCAGTTACGAAAAAAAAATATTTATTATTTTATTGTGAAATAAAATTTAGAAAATGAAAGTTTATCTAATTATTTTATCTATAATCCAAAGTAAACATTTGTTGGTGACAAAACAAACGATTGCCAGCAATTGTGAATAAAACATTTCAATTTATCATTTATATTTCTACTATTATAATTTTTTTTCAGAATTCGCTTACAGCAATAAAAACAAACAAAAAAAACATCTTATTCTTGTGCAGATTAGTGATCCTATTATAAATTTCGTACTGTCTCTCTGTCTGTCTGTCTGTCTGTCTGTCTGTCTGTGTGTGACGCGGTTTTTCTCAGCTTACAATCCACTCAGGCAAGTTAGGTACCGAAACGAACCTTATGACCCAGCGGATGTTTTAGTGATATTTATGGCCATGTTTTGTGTATATATATATATATAAATATATATAGTTCGTAAAAAGTGGCGCCCCTTAGTCTATCATGGCTGTGATAGTTTTTAGAAGAAAAAATATCAGCATGCAAAAATGAAGCGTAATATCCGGAAGAAAAATCTGTCAGATATATCAGGTCTGTCGGAGGATTTCATGCAGACCGACACCTATGATTTATGCGATAAAATGACTTTATCCGGAGCTGGCTTGGCTAGCCGCAAGCGTTCACATGGAGATCAATCTTTCTTTGATGGGGTAATGTTCTGTTTGCTCTGTGGTCTGTTAATCGAGTGGAGGCCTAAAGCGTCACGCGAGCGTCCACATTAGAGCAGCAGCATCAGTTGGCATCCCTCAATCTCAGTTTAAGTGTGACCTTTGCAACAGAATGTGTAAAAGCAGGACTGGTCTGAAGAGCCACCTTCATTCGCACAGAAAATAGGAATTGATGCATTCTTGATCACATCTCCACATGTATATGTGTGTGTGTATAAGTGTATATATGTGTGCATAATTATAATAATAATAATAATAATATATATATATATATATATATATATATTCAAAAATACATGAAAATAATTGAGTAATCAACAATAAAGCAAGGGAAAGATGGTCTTCTTCTGTCAAGAAGTGACAATCACCATCACGACCATATGTATATTCACCGGAAGTTATTATCTCTCTTAGTAAGTTTGATTTACTCTGTGTGTGCGTGGGTGTGTGACTGACGCGCGTGTGTGTGACGCGCTTCGAGATGAATCTTATAAACCAGCGGATGTTTTAGTGATTTTTATATCCATGTTTGGTGTATGGAGCTGCAAAAACAAAAAAACAATAACGATTTACTAAACATTTACTGAATATTTTTTTGCCCAGCTGAGCAAACTTGGGTCCTTGTATATCATAAATTAACACATGAAAACAAAATTACATACTTACCTGTTATGTGAAAAGAAGTCTAAATTCCAAGAATAACGAAAAAATGATTCAGTAAAAAATAATTTCGAATAAAATAGACTTTCTTGAATTATTGCGTTTCATATGTTTTTTAATGTGGAAGAATTATGAGACCAATTCAGTCTGAAAACTGGCTTATTTCACTTGGCATCATTGACTGGAATTAAGGTCCTACCCTTTTTAAGCAGAACGTAATTATGAATAATTTCTGTTAACAATATATCTAGCACATTTACTGTCGTCTGCTATTGGGTATCTAATCTTTACTTGAAATGCGTTGATTTAAAATATTATTAATCTAATAAAAACGGAATAATCGTTCTGATATACATAACCATAACGAAATGAATATATCATATTTTAAAAGACACTTAAATTGATAAAGTAGTTATATTTATATAGAGAAAACTATTTTAGGCGATTAATAGGAATTCGCAAGTATTACAGCACAAAGCTAGAAACTACGGCTTATTGCTGGGTTATCTTCTTTTACTGATATTTTTTAAATAGCGGATCATAGATCATTTCTCCGACACCTATAAAATGTGATTGTCTTATTTAAAAATAAAACTACTTGAAAAATTTACGGGATTTTTGAAACATGATATTTTCGTTTCGTGAAAACCTCGACTGAAACAAATAGTAGTCTGGACTTCCGTTGTTATTGTTAAATACACTGACAAATTGGCATAAAATGAAATGTGAAACTTTTGTAAACAATTTTTTTTTAATTGTGTTTTACAAAAATAAGTAATCCTTGATTTGGTTTTCTTTAAGCTTTGCATTTCCAACGTGTCTTCGAGTCTGTAAAGATTACGATGTTGAGGGGAAATTAATTCAATTAAAAATTTTCCGACCGGCTGTTTTTGAAATTAGATTTTTCAATGTTTTAATCAAACGCCAATGTTAATTTTATTTTTAATAAAAAATGAGGTGTTCTTTTTTTTTCGTTTACATTACAAACTTTATTAGACACACGAACAGAAATATGTTTTAATATCTCAACTTTTACAAACTATTACATGCATAAAAAATACTTTATAAAATTCCGACCGTCTTTTGGGGGACTAAATATTTTTAACGAGATTTCGAATCTGTTTTAATTAAAAAAAAAAACGATTAACATTGACGTTTGACTAAAAACTTTATTTTTTAATCCCATTTCCAAAAAATCCTGTCGGAAAAATAATTCATAAATATATTTTAATTATGTTTGGTAAAAGGAATTTGCAAAGTCTATATATATATATATATATATATATATATATATATATATATATATATATATATATATATATATATATATATATATATATATATATATATATATATATATATATATATATATGCGTGTTATTTGTTTTGTTTTTTTGCGATACATGCTTTTTACTTCAATACCTGAAGATGATTCGTGGACGAATCGAAAGTGCTCGTGACAGCAACGATTATCGAACTTTTATTAATATTTTTTATTATGATACAAAAAAAGAGTATACAGAAAATCAAAAAATTAAAAAAGAATCATACACCATTGCATTTAATAATATTTGCTTGAATGTATATATATATTACTATTTTTCTTATTTAGTCTTATTTCTCACAATGATTATATTATATTATATTAATGTTTAAAATTCATTTCCTAAAAACACTCGTGCGTGTTCTTGAAGAGGAAAGATGTTGTACTGCTTTACCATTCAGCTTTCGAGACTCCACAACGGATTGTTTGTCAGATTATAATTCTTTGCATTTACTTGAGCATCCACAAAGCAGTGGAGCTATTCCACTATAGTTAGAGAAAATTTGACAATATTTCCAACTTTGACGAAAACGACGGAGATATTCATCAAAGTTAGGATTGTATAAACATAAAAGGTGCGGGGTTACTCCATCATCTGACTATCTGGACTTGAAACAGTTTTACCAGAATTTACCAAACCATCCACAAAACGATATTAATCATAGTTTTGATTGTATGGATTTAAAAGGTATTAATTATAGTTATAATTGTATCAATATGAAAGATATCCATCATAGTTATGATTGTATCAATATAAAAGATATTCATCATAGTTATGATTGTATCAATATAAAAGATATTCATCATAGTTATGATTGTATCAATATAAAAGATATTCATCATAGTTTTAGTTGTATCAATATAAAAGATATCCATCATAGTTATGATTGTATCAATATAAAAGATATTCATCATAGTTATGATTGTATCAATATAAAAGATATTCATCATAGTTATTATTGTATCAATATAAAAGATATTCATTATAGTTATGATTGTATCAATATAAAAGACATTAATCACAGTTATGATTGTATCAATATAAAAGATATTCATCATAGTTATGATTGTATCAATATAAAAGATATTCATCATAGTTATGATTGTATCAATATAAAAGATATTCATCACAGTTATGATTGTATCAATATAAAAGACATTAATCATAGTTATGATTATATCAATATAAAAGATATTCATCATAGTTATGATTGTATCAATATAAAAGACATTAATCATAGTTATGATTGTATCAATATAAAAGACATTAATCATAGTTATGATTGTATCAATATAAAAGACATTAATCATAGTTATGATTGTATCAATATAAAAGACATTAATCATAGTTATGATTGTATCAATATAAAAGACATTAATCATAGTTATGATTGTATCAATATAAAAGACATTAATCATAGTAATGATTGTATCAATATAAAAGACACTAATCATAGTTATGATTGTATCAATATAAAAGACATTAATCATAGTTATTATTGTATCAATATAAAAGACACTAATCATAGTTATGATTGTATCAATATAAAAGATATTCATCATAGTTATGATTGTACCAATATAAAAGATATTCATCATAGTTATGATTGTATCAATATAAAAGATATTCATCATAGTTATGATTGTATCAATATAAAAGACACTAATCATAGTTATGATTGTATTAATATAAAAGATATTCGTCATAGTCATGATTGTATCAATATAAAAGATATTCGTCACAGTTATGATTGTATCAATGTAAAATATTCATCTTAGTTATGATTGTATTAATATCCTTCTTAAGAAAAAAATCCAAGTTGGCCTCGATGGTCGTACATCAAACAATATGATATAAATGCAGGTGTACCTCAGAGGTCTATCCTTGGGCATTTATTATACTTGATATTTATAAATTACATCCCTGATAAAACTGTTTCTGAGATTGGTATATTTGCTGATGATATCACACGCTATAGCAGGCACAAAGGAAAAAAACAAATGAATATATTGCCTAAAAGTTATTCCTTTAAACTCTTCGGCTTTATGTTTGAAGTAAAATTAACTGAAATAGATACATTGTGAGCATTGCCAAGACAGCTGCAAAGGAGGTGGACTCTCTGTACCGTGACAGAAAGCTACTTACGCCTGAAAGTATCCTGTTGCTTCCCTCTGCCTGTTCTACAAGTACTTTAATGGTGAATGCTCTTAAGAACTACAAGCAGGTGTACCTCCTCGACGTGACTACCCCCCGAAAACCCGACAAGCATCTGCCCCGCCCCCTTACAGTATAGATCCCTAGGTGGAATGAAGCCGTCTACCCGAATAGTTTCTTCCCCCAGAACTGCAAGACTTAGAACTCCCTTCCGAGATTTTCGTTTCCCTACTGTACTGATATGCTATACATCTCCCTTCCTAATGCCCCTGCAACTTATGTCCCCGATAATAACCCCCTACATCAATGTTTGGGATGAGAATTGATTTAAAAATATTAATATATTCATCGTAGTTATGATTGTTTCAATATGAGATATTCATCATAGTTATGATTGTGTAAATATAAGATATTCATCGTCGTTATAATTTTATCAATATAAAATATAATCATAATAGTTACGATTGTATAAATATAAACGACATTAATCGCAGTAATGATTGTTTCAATATAAGATATTCATCATAGTTATGATTGTATCAATATAAAAGATATTCATCATAGTTATGATTGTATCAATATAAAAGATATTCATCATAGTTATGATTGTATCAATATAAAAGATATTCATCATAGTTATGATTGTATCAATATAAAAGATATTCATCATAGTTATGATTGTATCAATATAAAAGATATTCATCAGCTATGATTGTATCAATATAAAAGCGACATCTCTAAATATTTTTCTTAGAGTCGGGTGAATTCCATTACGCTGAAAATTAAAAATATTGTATTAGAAATAACTTTGGCAATATTGGAAATAAATAATAAAATTTAATTTATTTTTCTTTGCAGATGTTCCTGCTAGAACGTTTGAGCGGGTCTATATTTCTTTAATATTTCCTATTACAGAGAAACTCATATTCGTGTTTCAAGATATAACTGACATCCGTGGCATAACAATCTTATATTTATCAGAAAAAATCGAATAATATTGTTTCTCAAAATAATAATTACCGAAACATGAAAGTACACGATTGGTGTAAAATGTTCTGAAGAATAACGTTCGGTGAAACATATGACAACTCGCATAAGAGAAAAGCTATATTTTTAGGAAAAATATCAAGAGTCATATTCTGAGAGACTAGATCAAGCGATGCATATAAGTACTCACACTGGGGAAAATCCATATTCTCGTGAACAATGTCAATATTCACGTTATGAGTCATATGCTAAGAGGCCAGATAAAGCGATGCATATGAGTACTCACACTGGAGAAAAGCTATATTCTCGTGAACAATGTCAATATTCACATTCTGAGAAACCAAATCTAGCGATGTATATGAGTACTCACACTGGAGAAATGCCATATTCCCGTGGACAATTTCAATATTCACATTCTGAGAAACCAAATCCAGCGATGCATGTAAGTACTCACACTGGGAAAATGTCATATTCTCGTGAACAACTTCAATATTCATGTGCTGAGACACCAAATCTAGCGGTGCAGATGAGTACTCACACTGGAGAAAAGCCATATTCTCGTGAACAATGTCAATATTCACGTTCTGAGAAACCAAATCCAGCGATGTATATGAGTACTCATACTGGAGAAAATTCATATTCCCGTGGACGATTTCAATATTAACATTCTGAGAAACCAAATCCAGCGATGCATGTAAGTACTCATACTGGGGAAATGCCATATTTTCGTGAACAACTTCAATATTCACGTTCTGAGACACCAGATCTTGCGAAGCAGATGAGTACTCACACTGGAGAAAATTCATATTCCTGTGGACAATTTCAATATTCACATTCTGAGAAACCAAATCCAGCGATGTATATGAGTACTCACACTGGAGAAAATTCATATTCTCGTGGACAATTTCAATATTCACATTCTGAGAAACCAAATCCAACGATGTATATGAGTACTCACACTGGAGAAAATTCATATTCCCGTGGACGATTTCAATATTCACATTCTGAGAAACCAAATCCAACGATGTATATGAGTACTCACACTGGAGAAAATTCATATTCTCGTGGACAATTTCAATATTCACATTCTGAGAAACCAAATCCAACGATGTATATGAGTACTCACACTGGAGAAAATTCATATTCCCGTGGACGATTTCAATATTCACATTCTGAGAAACCAAATCCAACGATGTATATGAGTACTCACACTGGAGAAAATTCATATTCTCGTGGACAATTTCAATATTCACATTCTGAGAAACCAAATCCAACGATGTATATGAGTACTCACACTGGAGAAAATTCATATTCCCGTGGACGATTTCAATATTCACATTCTGAGAAACCAAATCCAACGATGTATATGAGTACTCACACTGGAGAAAATTCATATTCTCGTGGACAATTTCAATATTCACATTCTGAGAAACCAAATCCAACGATGTATATGAGTACTCACACTGGAGAAAATTCATATTCCCGTGGACGATTTCAATATTCACATTCTGAGAAACCAAATCCAACGATGTATATGAGTACTCACACTGGAGAAAATTCATATTCTCGTGGACAATTTCAATATTCACATTCTGAGAAACCAAATCCAACGATGTATATGAGTACTCACACTGGAGAAAATTCATATTCCCGTGAACGATTTCAATATTCACATTCTGAGAAACCAAATCCAACGATGTATATGAGTACTCACACTCGAGAAAATTCATATTCTCGTGGACAATTTCAATATTCACATTCTGAGAAACCAAATCCAACGATGTATATGAGTACTCACACTGGAGAAAATTCATATTCCCGTGGACGATTTCAATATTCACATTCTGAGAAACCAAATCCAACGATGTATATGAGTACTCACACTGGAGAAAATTCATATTCTCGTGGACAATTTCAATATTCACATTCTGAGAAACCAAATCCAACGATGTATATGAGTACTCACACTGGAGAAAATTCATATTCCCGTGGACGATTTCAATATTCACATTCTGAGAAACCAAATCCAACGATGTATATGAGTACTCACACTGGAGAAAATTCATATTCTCGTGGACAATTTCAATATTCACATTCTGAGAAACCAAATCCAACGATGTATATGAGTACTCACACTGGAGAAAATTCATATTCCCGTGGACGATTTCAATATTCACATTCTGAGAAACCAAATCCAGCGATGTATATGAGTACTCACACTGGAGAAAATTCATATTCCCGTGGACAATTTCAATATTCACATTCTGAGAAACCAAATCCAGCGATGTGAGTACTCACACTGGAGAAAATTCATATTCTCGTGAACAATTTCAATATTCACATTCTGAGAAACCAAATCCAGCGATGTATATGAGTACTCACACTGGAGAAAATTCATATTCTCGTGGACAATTTCAATATTCACATTCTGAGAAACCAAATCCAGTGATGCATGTAAGTACTCATACTGAGGAAATGCCATATTCTCGTGAACAACTTCAATATTCACGTTCTGAGACATCAGATCTTGCGATGAAGATTAGTACTCACACTGGAGAAAATTCATATCCTCGTAGACAATTTCAATATTCACATTCTGAAAAACAAAATCCAGCGATGCATGTAATTACTCACACTGGAGGAAAGCAATATTCTCGTGAACAATGTCAATATTCACGCTTTGAGAAACCAAACATGAAATCTCATACTGGAGAAAAGCTATATTCTTGTAAACTATGTCACTATTCATGTTCAAATAAATCGAATCTAGCGAGACACATAAGAACTCACTCTGGAGAAAAACCATATTCTTGTGAACTATGTCAATATTCATGTTCAACTAAATCAAATCTAGCAGCACATATAAGAACTCACTCTGGAGAAAAGCCATATTCTTGTGAACTATGTGACTATACATGTACACACAAACAATATCTAACGAGCCACATGAGGTTTCACATTAGGGGAAACCCATATTCTTGTGAAAAATGTGTATTTTCATGTTTTACTGAATACCATCTAACAATGCACATGAGATACCATAAAATGTGAAAACCATATTCATGTGAACAATATTAATTTTAAAGTTCTCGCAAACAAAATATTTCTACACATTTCAGAACTCACACTTGATAATCTTGTAAACAATGAGTTTATTATTGTTCTTATACAGCATATTTATTGAAACAAAAATTTACTCTGAAAAAATAAATGCTTACTTGAAATAACTTAAATGCTTACTTAACATCGTCCTTGGCTTTCTTCAGGCTCTATTTATAATTTATTTTTAGGGGGGGACTTTCAATGCGGATAATGCTCATTATAAAGTCAGCTATTAATCAAAAAGTCGTAAACCATGAGATAATCATATAAAACCTTATATGAAAAAATACAAACAAATGCCGGCACTCAAGATAAAGGACAAAAATGAGACGATTTAAAATATAAAGTATTAATAAAATCTATTTTAATCCGTGTATTTCCATCATTTGTAGCAGCAAAGAATAGAGAATTAAGACCTCATAAAACCCATGGATTTTTGGTCAAAAGAAAATGTTTTGCTATCACTAATCCAAATTCGTGGCAAATAAAATAAAATCCTGGATGGGAAAATGAAAGAAACCGACGTCATTAAAAAGAAAAATAATTCACTGGTTCGTCCTTAAAATAAACTGTCAGCGATGAAAGTCTTTGTTTTTAATGAAAACACAAATATCATTTCTCATAAGTAAAAAAAATAGAATCACAATTGGCTTCATTCAACAATGCATCAGAAACACATCTTAAATTACACTAACATTCATTTGTTGATTCATTCGAACAGTTTTGATCATGGCATCTCATCACTTACAACGTTCCTTATCATCAAAAGTTAATAATGTAAAACTCCCAAACCGTCGCTCGCTGGTTCATCCTCGCTACTTCCAATGGCAAAGCTATTGCAAACAACTGGACAGTAACCTTAGAAATTGCGAAACCCGATTGCCAATGGCCAGAGTATAGGAATATAGAGAAGAGATCGGTTGTAAGTCAAACTATGAGAATTACAACCATTCTACACCGAGTACTTTTATATTTTTACATACTTTTCACGACTACACGTTTATTACACATTCGCATATTCTTACCTCTTAAATCCGAAAGAAAAAAGATTTCTCCCTGTTAAATATCCGGCGCCGCTGATTAGATTAGAACTATTCATTCTACAATACCAACATTCACTTATTCCACCAAATAAACGAACACTTATCAACTATTAAACACGCCGCCATTTTTTCGGTACGTGCACAATAATCTTACGTTTTATTTATTATTAATGGATTTATTCCGCTTTTACACTCTGATCTTCTATTATTTACTTGTGAAAATGTTACAGTCCCAAAACATAAATGCTGACCAGCTACGCGATACAAGTCTTGTTTATAGACACTCGGAGTGAGGGACAGTTACAGATACATACATAGAGTGGGAATGAGAGAGACGGTGTAAAATAAGCCGTTTTTATTTTTAACGGAGCTGACATCAATGTTTACGCTTGTATTTTATAAGAATTGAAATTGAATAATGTTTATTTTTACAAGAATGTTTACACATTTAACTTGCGTTAAAATTCCAAATTATACAACGAGAATGGAGTTGGCTTTTTTCGTAAACGAAACTGACTTTGCATTGATAAAATTTTGTTTGGCGTACCACCGATTTTTTCTTCATAAATAATAAAATTTATTAAAGTTTATTTTTACAAGAATGTTTATACATTTGTGAAGCAAATAAAAATAAAATTATATGGAAAAACACGTTTAGTATTTTTTTTACAAAATCATATTTATGCAACGGGGAAAGTTTATTAAAGTTTATTATTAAAAGACTATTTATACATTTGTAAAGCGAATAAAAATATATTGAAAAAAAACGTTGAATACTTTTTACAAAATCATATGCAACGGGGATAGTTTTTTTTTACAAGAATGTTTATACATTTGTCTATCGATTAAACATAAAAATATACAGGAAAAAACACGTTTACTATTGCGACAAATTCTTGTAATAATTAACTTCATTCCATTTATTTCTTTTTATTTGTGTAGGCAAATATATTTGTGTATTTTTCTTCCGACCTGCCCAAGCGTAGTATATGTTGTACACATACATCATTATGAATGTTATTTATATAAGCAAAGTTTATCTATTTGTGAGTGTGACAATAAAATAAGTTTGTCTTACCGTGCAAATACTTATTTAATATCATTATAAGTTAGTAGAGATCAGGATGTCCCGTAGAAGAGATATGAGGAAAGATATTGACTCCGAGTAATTTAAAACATCTTTTATTTCCAGAACGCCATCTTACCGGAAGCCCCAGCTACTAGAAGTGTCCTCAACTGTCAAGCCGCAGTAAATGTATTTCGTATATATATACCTCCCAAATTCCTTTGCTATTGAAATGCAAGGTTACTTAACATATATAATCTTGCATCCATCTGGGTTGATGTATTGGTCGTCCTGCCCTTGATCAAACTCCTAACTCTGGAGTTGCTGGGTTTGGTGCTCCAGATCTTGGTTGATGAACTTGCTTGGGTAAACCAAATATTGTGTCGGGGTAAGGTTGTGCTGTTGGTACCTTTGAACGAGATACTAGCAGTAGATCTCGGCGGTTTCGGTGTATAGGTCAGAATGACCAATACATGAACCCAAGTGGATGCAAGATTATATATGTTAAGTGAACTTGCATTTTAATAGCAAAGGGTTCCATAAGATGGCGTTCTGAAAATAAAAGGTGTTTTAAACTACTCTTTCCTCATATCTCTTCCACAGGACATCCTGATAATTATTCACTCATAATGATATTAATAAGTATATGCACGGTAAGGAAAACTTATTTTATTGTCACACTCACTAATAGATAAACTTTACTTATATAAATCACATACATAATGATGTATGTATACAACTATAAACATATATTTTTTTATAAAATTTCAAATGAAATAAAAATCTTTTATATTTTTAATTTTGTTATAAAAAATTGCAAATAAAGAATAATCGTGTTACTTTTTTACTGCATAATTTTCAATAATGTCCTTATATTTTTCTTGGTACTTGTACAGTTTAATCAAGACATTAAAAAAATGGAAATATCGAAAAAAAAAGTTTAAATTGTACGTATCCGTTGTGGAATGAAGTTCTTCGAAAAAAAATCACTTAATTTCATCAAGTAGTTTTTATTTTAGAGCGAAAACAAAACAATTTTTTTATGATACTGAGCAAAAGGTTCAATTTTTAGGAGGAAAAGCTAATATTAAAGATGGGGAGGGAGTGCCGGTGCTTTAAATTGAGTTACCTGCATGTGGTGTTTCTAAAATCCAAACATAAATTTAAAAAATTACAAGGTGTCTCCCTTCAATATGCTGTCATTAAAACGTGTTTTCCGCTGCCAAAAAAAAAAAAAAAAAAAAAATATTCGATCAAATTAAGTGAAACTTTTTTTCTGAGATCTTCAGTTCAAAACGGATAGTACAATAACACCTTTTTTTGCATTGTTTTTTTTTTTTGATTAAACATTACAACTACCTTATTTGTCTAATAAATCGGTTTACAATAGAAGTATATTTTTGAGTATATGTTTACAATTTTTATTGTATAATTTTCAATAATGTGCTTATATATATATATATATATATATATATATATATGTGTGTATATATATATATGTATATATATCTTATGATACTTCTATTTAAACCGATTTGTATATATATATATATATATAAAATATATTTTAGTCATCGACATACAGACCTGTTTCGTTGTTTCACAACTCATCAGTGCCGCTCGCTAGACTAACACCTCTCCCAAGCCGAGGATCGAACCTAGAACCGTCGTGATGACAGTCGGCAGTCCTACCCCTTGACTACGGAATCGGTGGCCGAAATTAACTTGTCCGAACGATTATTTTAAATAAACATTCGTCCGCTACTCGTAGAGGGCTGAAACGTTTGTTTGTAAACAAATCGCGAGCTTCGCATTATTTCAGCTAAATTAAGTAGCGAGTAAGATAATTTACGAGAGTGCTCTACCAAAGAGGGGAGCTTTATAAAATATATTTTAGTCATCGACATACAGAACTGTTTCGTTGTTTCACAACTCATCAGTGCCGCTAGACTAACACCTCTCCCAAGCTATATATATATATATATATATATATATATATATATATATATATATATATATATATATATATATATATATACAAATCGGTTTACAATAGAAGTATCATAATTTTGAATATACGTTAACAATTGTATTGTATACTTTTCAATATTATATATGTGTGTATATATATAGTGTCTGTGTACATTTCATTACGCAATAACTCTGTCAATTTTTAGTCTACAGACTCGAAATTTGATATACAGGTTACTGAAATTTGGGAAAATCGATCTGATCGGTGTTTGGCCAGAAATTTGGCGATTAGGAGATCAAAGTTCAACGATGTGCCTTTTGAGAACTCTACCAAATTCCTCCGACAATTTTGGGTCTACGCACTTGAAATTTTAGGTATAGGTTCCTTGGATATGAATCTAACTTAATAACTTGATTTGATTCCAGAAAAATAAATGTTAAGGGGTCATAATAGGGGGCAAATATAAAAGAAATTGACCGCGTCGGTCTCTACCAAATTTCTCAGACAATTTCTGGTTTAAACATTTGAAAGTTTTCATAAAGAGTATTCAGAGATGGGGCTAGTTTTTTAATCTGTTGGGTCGAATATTTATGTTACCAATATATGTATGTATGTATGTATGTTTGCATGTCTGCCTAAAACTTTCGACAGAGGGGACGGATTTTACTAGATTAGTATCATTTAAAGTTCGACCTTTCAGACGACAAATATCGAAAAAATTGGCTAAAAACATTTATACCTTCACCTTCAACTGGGTACTTTTCTACAGGAGGCGCTCTGTTTTCGCCGATATTTTCGAAATTCATCCTCTTCTTTGGATTGTCTGGCCTTAATTAAAACCTACGTCACTTCCGGTTTGGCGGTGGTCTTAACAGTAAAGCCGTCACGTTCTTGCCCTGTTCTTTTTTTCCTTTGCGGTACGGGTTCGAGCCTGCCTTCCTACTACCACTTTTTTTTTTTTTTTTTGCTCAACACACACCTCAAAACACCCCGGGAAATTCCGGGCTGAAATGCTAGTATATATAATAAATCGGTTTACAATAGATATTTTTTAAATCCATGTTCACAATAGAAAGAGCAGAAAACTGATTTGCTTTATCACCGCTTCCGGTAGCGCTCCGCAGAAAATTCGAGAAGTACCATCCTTTTTTTTTTTCATTAATGAAATGTGTCTTTGTTTAATTCCCGCTAGCCTTTATCATTAATATTGATAGTCTAAACTTGATAGGAAAACAATCCGGCATACTTAACTCGTAAAGGGACATTTTTACACGAGGAACGAAATAATGATGACACCGTGTTACGGTGATCTGACTTCATTGTTCTTTTGCAGTTGAATTTCTCTTTAAATAATTTCACGTTTTAATCGTGTTTTTTCAGCTTTTAATTTTGATTATTTTATGTTTTCATATATTTGATTTCTTAATGAACTTCACACACAAAACCAATAATGTTACATTTGAAATGAAACTTTATGAAACTTTAACAAACAAAACAAATATTCTGTTTTGAAAACGAAAAAAAAAACGGATTCATTTTTTTTCCTGCCATACAAGGTAAGACTTTATTACACTTAAAAAATTAAATTACAAAACGTTTTTTAATCAATGTTAAACATAAAAACAAGTTTAATTTTTTTGCTTTCCAATCAAAAATATTGTTTTCGCCTCTATAACAGATGTATATAAAACAATGAATTTCCTATGTAAATATTTAAAATATAGTATTCAATCTGACAATAAGATTTTTGTCAAAAATGTGTTTATTTAAGTTTAATTTACGTGATTTCTGAGAAAATAATAATGTTTACCATAAATTAAATAATTTAATTCGAATTTGGTTGAATTGTTAGACAATTGGGCACAAAAACTGCTTTTTAAGTATTAAATTGTTTTAAAAACTTTTTTTTTTTCCATCTACACTTACATTTTATGTTGATAGGCAATTCTGTTTGTTTTTTTTTGTTTTTTTTTTGTTTTATCCAGTATTATGTAGCTAGAAAATCCCTCCTTTTTTATATATATATTTTATCCAATGTTCCAGATTTTAGAATGGGGATTACTTCATTTTATGAAGTTTACTTAACATTAGCACCCATTACTAATAAGCAGGAACTTAATGTTGAAAAAAATATTGATAAAGTTTTACAATCTTACCCAGCGTGGTTAATTCACTAAAAATATCCAAAATCTACTTTTTTCTTTTTCTTTCTTTTTTTTTCCTAGTGCACTTAAAATCCTTTAAAAAATCCGCAAAAAAAAGCAATTAAAAAAAAAACTTGAAAAATAAATAGTTAAGATTTCCGAGTTGAGATCGCTTTCCTATATAAATCTAACGTAGAATGAGCACCCACTTCATGGCCAGTTAGCGATCAACAAGATATGTAATCATTCAGTTTCCATATTTTAGTAAGGGGGTATAGACTCGTAAAGGTGTTTTGCTTTTTTTTCTGGAAGTGTAGAGCACATTTTCTTTACAATTCTGTACGTTCACCTAACAATTTAATAACATAATATACTGTAAAATATCGTTTTACATAATAAACTTTAAAAAAACATAAACTGTGATATGTATTGGGTTGGTTTCTATGTTGTTTAATTTTCGATTTTTAAGCGATTATCGAGTCTAAAATGATGACCCCATGTCATTCTTTTCTTATTTTAACGTACGACTCAGCCTATATTTGTAAAGTAACTGTAGATATTTTAAGCTTTTTCTAGCATACTAGAAAAAAAGTAGAATTTTTAATGGTTAAAAAACTACGGTGGGTTGGATTGTAAAGAGTAAGTAAACATATGAAAATTAGTTAAAACACAACCCCCCCCAATTTTGTAGACTAGTACTGTATTATCGGGTTAGTTAACACTTATTTGTTTTTGTGCTTATACTACACAAGTCCACTTGATTTATGAAATTCTAAGCTGAAAGTACAAGTACATTAGAACGAACCCATGTTCTAAATAATAATGTAATTATTAATGACAGAAAGCTTAAAAAACATTTTAGCAAGTTGAACACTTCCGTTTTTATATAAACAACATAGATGACACTTTTTCAAATATCAAATCTGAATTTGAATATTAAAAGTTAAGAAATCCAACAGCAATATTGCTTTGGTAACTTTAGTTGATTAAATTGTTAAGTGAACGTACAGAATAGTTAACAACATGTGGACTCTATTCTAGAATAGTGCTGCATCAGATTAGATAACAATTATTTGTTTTTGTTTTTGACCACCTTTTCCGATTTTGTGTTTATACTATAATATTCTTAGGTGAGGTAGTACAAATTAGTTAGTATGAACCCACTTTCCCATGTTAAGAATAGCTTTCTGAATAATAGCGTTCTTATTAATTATGAGCGACTTAAATTAACATTTAAACAATTTATATGAACAAAATCGATGACAATTTTTTAAATATCAAATATGAATTTGAATATTAAAATTTAAGAAAGTCGGTAGGTTTAGTTTATTAAATTGCTAAGTGAAAGTACAGAATAGTTAACAACATGTGGACTCTATTCCCCCATCCCCTCGAAAAAACCAAAGAAAGCCAAAACTGATATGAGCCACTTCTCCCAGGCCCCCCAAAAAACTACTAATGATTACAGGCCTCTTTTAACCAATATTATGTAGCTTGAAAATCTCGTTTGATTTTTTTTAGGTTTTATCTAATGTGTCAGAATGGGGATTACTTCACTAAAAATATCAAAAATCTACTTGGGGGGCCCAGTGTATTACACTTAAATTTAATTTAACGTAGAATGAGCACCCACTTTGTGATCAGTTAACGATCAACAAGACATGTAATCGTTCAATTTCCATATTTTAGAAAGGAGGGTGTATACTCATAATGGTTTTTGCTTTTTTTTTAGCTTTTTCTGGATGAGGTGTAGAGCCTGTGTTTCAAAACAGATATGATCCACTCCCTCCCCTCCCCGCCAAAAAACTACTAATGATTACAAGTCTCTTTGATTGAAAAATGTTCAGTTTTTATAGGAAAGAGACTCCCAATCTTAACTATTAAATAATAATTATTAATTATTTTTTGTGGATATTTTAAGCCTGTTCAAACATAATAGTAAAGAAAGTAGAATTTTTTAAATAGCTTTTTTACTGGATATTTTTAAACCTGTTCAAACATAATAGTAAAAATAAGTCGAATTTTTAAAATTACATTTCGTGAATGTTTTGAAATCTGTTCAAACATAATAGTAAAAAGAAGTAGAATTTCCAATGGGTAAAAAAAAAACATGTTGGGTTACATTGTAAAAGGTTACCAAAATATGTTTTGTTTTTATTTTGATTTTTTTCTATAACAATAAGATTTATTTAGAGTTTTTTATTTGTTTTTTTTTATGTTTTTTTAGCATATATCAACAAGGTTTTTCATTTCTAAAATTTAAAGCACGCTTATATATAATTAGATTGTGCTTTTGTGAAATAGCGACTAAAAATGGTGTTTCTACTAGGGAAAAGTATCCTCATTTACACATTAAATAAATTATTCACGATATTGTCTCAGTACAATGATCATGTACATGTTTTATAAATATTAGGTGTAACAGCCATTACTGGAAAATATGGTCCTGTAGAGGAAGCTGTCAATTTTAGAGATACAATCAACCACATGGGTTGTGTTCTCACAAGTGTTTAAATAGTGGTCTCTGAAGGTAAGCTTATCACGACTTTGCAATTCTTTACTCAATTCGATAAAGAAGCAATTCCTGTTCATTGATATTTCAGCATTGACACACACTTAGTGATTTATCCCTGAAATAACTAAATGGAGTTTGCTTTTACTGTTCTGCTGTTTACTCCATTTGCAGTCGAATCACATTGACAAAGAAAGTAAGATAAATAAAAACCTGGCTATACATAGGTCACTCTGTAAGTTACTTCATTAAAGCCGTACAAGTATGTAAAATTGACAATGTTAAAAGAACAAACTAAAAAAAAAAATTAAACTAAAAGTGAACAGTAGTTACGTAAATCATCAATTCGTCCGATATTTTCCATAAAAAAACTATCAAATCATATGCGATATGATTATGATATGAAATCCAATATTTTCCATAAAAAACTATCAAATCATTTGTGATATGATTATGATATGAAATCCGATATTTTCCATAAAAAAACTATCAAATCATTTGTGATATGTTCATAATATTATGATATCAGGTTTTGATGTTGATCATCAGTTGCTACACTCAAACACCATTTTGCAATTTTGTTGGATATTTTCAAAAAGCAAGTATCGATTCCGTAAACATCTCTGATATTATTATGATATGTTCTTGATCATGACACATATGTGACATCGTCAGCTGCTACACTCAAACAATAAATCATTTTGATGAAAAAAAAAGATCAGGAAGAAACTCATTCGCAAATAATACTGCCATACACAGACTAATAATGCATTCAAAACTGTTTACTGCAGTTTCAGCAGGTTTCCGAAATTTCACTTGAGCTAGTTGCCAAGAAGTTGCTAGAAAGAGGTATATTGTGCAGTAACGCCCCTAAGAAAATATTTGATTCCAGTGGTTATGGTTTAATATGGTGGTTAAAGATTCAAACAAAACAAAAAAAACTTCATAAACAGATGTGGAGACAATGATCTGCCCCACAAGATTTTAAACATGTACAATAAAAATCACTTTTAATTAAAAAATAAACAACTATAAGAAGGTCCTGCATATGACCTTAAACTATATATATATGGTGAGGCTCCACATTGTGGCCTTGGAGAGTGTGGAACCACCCTTTTATTGCCATTGCTCCCAGGTTCACTCTTATCCGGAGTGGTAGTACCTGTTAAGGTCCCGACTATGGATAAAATAGAAACCAATCTAAAAAAAAATATATATATATATATTATTATTAAAAAACTGTTCTTCAAAATAACTGAATTCAGCATTAAATAACCTGAAAAACAACCAAACCAAACATAAGAAAAGAGTATGTTAATTGTTACACATCGCTGGTAAAATATTCGTGTGATACTCAATAGAATCATTGATTCACAGAGTATGATATAAAGAGGTATATTGTGTGGTAAAGTCCCTAAGAAAAGATTCCATTTCAGTGGAGATATTTAAATATGGTGGTTTAAGATTCAAACAAAACAAAACACTTCATGGACTGTTGGTACAGATATGAAGACAAGGGTCTGCCCCAGGAGATTTTAAACACACACAATAAAAAAACACTTTTAATTAAAAAAAAACATAACAAAAGAGTATGTAGTAATCATCGTAAAATTTAATTGTTAAACATAACTGGTAAAATATTCATGTAATACAATAATAAACCTCTTTTAATTTAAAAAAAAAACATAACAAAAGAGTATGTAGTAATCATCGTAGAATTTAATTGTTAAAAATACCTGGTAAAATATTTGTGTAATAATTGAATCATTGAATCACAATGTAGTTTTCAATTGCATTAAAGAATGATAATACTTTTGATACATTGTTGAGTAATCACGAGAGAACGAGGAACACGAAAACAAAGGCTTTTAACTCTGCCAAAAAACATGTGATTATGACATTGATCATCACCAACTAATGTACTAAACAAGGAGTTGTGTTATCCCCCAGTTTTTCATTTAAAGAGATGTTCAATCATGCGTTTGGTGACTTTTCATTCGAATTAACTTCTAATAATAATAAACATATTTGCATATCAAGCATGTGTTTGAGACTTTGAATTCAAGCATGCAGACATCTTAATCTTCTCTTTTCTTATGATGCTGACCTCACTGCACCATCTCAGTCAGTCTTCATTTGCTGGTCAACAGCGACAGAAGCGCTTAGACTGACAATTAAAATTACATCAGCCTCATGTATATACTTGCAAATGCTTTGGGTTACAAAGCAAATTTAAGTAATTGTAATGTCATCAATTATTCAATTATGGGAACAGTGATGATTCTTATTGTCAGAGCCTCCTATGTCGAACACAATGATAGAGGCCATTATATATATATATATATATATATATATATATATATATATATATATATATATATATATATATAAAATATAGCCTGCCAGGACATTATATATATATATATATATGTAATGGAGACACTTTGCCTTATGATTCTTTTTTATTTTTGCGATTTTCCGGTATCAAAACCAAAAATATTAATAAAAGTCCATAGTTGTTGCTATCACGAGCTCTTTCAATTCGTCCATGAATCATCACCATATGTTTAAGTAAAAAGTCCGAAGGAGGGAAAATGAGAATTTAAAGTGAAAAACTAAAATATACAGTAAACAGCGATAAGTTTATAGATGCACTGAGACTAAAGCTGCTTTCAGGTCTGCCAGCAACCACTGTAAAAGAGTAATAAAAATGCAAGAGAGCTATATGCTCAGTCTGTTAAATCCAAAGTAGCTTATCAGCGGCTTGGATCCCACCAGTTTTGGCAAATAAAAAATAGGATCCTGAACAGAAGTGTGCGTTCTATCCCAACCATTATCAATGGACCAGAGGTCATCTCGTCAGCGTCAGACAAGGCCAAACTATTTGAAAAGAACTTTGCAGCTAATTCTACCCTATGCGACGAAGGCCATCAACTCCCCATATTTCCTCCTATAACACAGAACAAGCTAGGTAACATACAAATATCCGTGCATGAGGTCGACAAGCTAATAAAAAACCTAGATTCCAGTAAAGCAACTGGCCCTGATGGCATCCCAATTATAGTGTTAAAAAAGCTTCAACCAGAACTTGCTCCCATACTTACGAAACTATTAAAGCGCTGCCTTAAGGAGAAGTGCTTTCCGACCTCCTGGAAGACCTCATCAGTTTGCCCTCTATTTAAGAATTCAGGTGATAAGTCCTCTCCCTCTCAATACAGACCAATAAGTCTCCTG
>NC_136527.1:191448358-191485858 GCF_053919585.1 Euprymna scolopes
ACTGATGGCAAGACCCTCAAGGCCAGACTGGTTGAACTTAGTGTGTCTTCTGTGCAAATCAATCAATGGATTGAATGCAGAACCTTTTATTCACTAGCTGTTGATCAACAATAGGGAAACCTTGGAGGTAGGCTTATGATCCCAGATGGAACTAGGTTCATGTTGGGCGATTTGAATCTTAGGTAAGCTGAGGTATACCGGAAGTCTAGATGGACAATATTTAGTGACTCAGAAAGCTGCTCATCCCAATGATATGCTTCTCCTCATCTCAAGGAGGAGATTTCCATCTTTCTTTCCCAAAAAGATGTAGCTCTGAACTTACTCAATTGTCTTTCGATCAACAATTATTGACGACTTGGCAGCGTGTTCGTGGATGTCTTTTAGAATGTCATTTAATTCCTGAGGAGAGTGTACGATCAGTACTATATAATCAGCGAAGATGAAATGTGACAAGTGTTTGCCATCAATTGTGACCCCCTACCCTCCCAGTTAATATCACATCCTATACACAGAGAGACAAACATCTGGATCTTCAAAAAACAAAAGTTATTGGCAAAAGTTAACATCCAAACATCCATCAGGACAACGGAATGGACACTTCGTAAACATAAGAAAGGAAGACCAAGAATGAGATAGTCCCACATAGCAGTAGATAACTCGGGATAGAGTTAGCTGGATAAAGTTCAGCAGAGGTTGCTCATTTAGTAATAAAACACTTATAGTTTTAATACCTTCATTTTCTTTCTTTATTATCGAATTTTATACACACACATACTCTATATATGTGTGTGTATTAAATTCAATAAAGAAAATATGAAGGTATTAAAATTATATATTAATATATATAGAGAGAGATTTATTCATTATTTAATAAAGGTATAGCAATGCGACGTATAGCATTTGACAAGAACCTGATAATAGTTTTGGCATTACACCTCTACACGTTGCTTAAAGAACTTTCTCCCACTGGATATTTTTTCAATTATCGAACTTTCATTTTATATTATATTTTTTTAATTGTATTTATTTTTACTTCTTCCTTTTGTCACTTAAGTTACATTTTTGCATTTCTGTATCCAATTTATTTCCCTATTTTTTAGATTCTTTATTCTCCTATATTTAATAACTATTATTATCTATCATTATCTTTACTCTATAATTCTTTCATTTTTACAACCACTTAGTATTTTATCCTCTTATTCTCCCACCTGTTTATCCTGTCTTAAAATCTTTGTACACTGCAGACCATATAATTCACCTCTGACATTCATCATCCTACTATTACTTCTAAAACTTATATTTCGTTTAAGTACTGCTACAATTTAAGACACTTCTAAAAATATACCGACATAACATAAATCCCTATTTCATATAAGACCCTTCCATACTTACAAGATAGCCACACATGTTTAAAAATCAATTTATTTCAACTAATTTACTCTATATTTTTATAGAGTTTAAACACTCGTGTAATCAACATTAAACCTACTATGACAGCTATGCTATATACCGACATTCATTACATAATACACTCTTTTTATGTCACATACAAAAACGGCCTGAATAGATTATTTTGCTCTGTATGTAACGATCTGCAGGTGTAGCCTCTTTATTACGTTACCTAGCATCTTCGCTACTCCTCTAATAAAAAGCATTAGGCTTTGAGTATTGTATATATATAAATATATATATATATATATATATATATATATATATATATATATATAATATGGTATATAGAGTTCTCATCCATCATTCTTATTGATGTATGCCCTAATTAGACAAATGAATAAATTCATAATAAATTTTGCATCTTTTTCGTATTCTCCGATACAATTTGTTCAGCTGTATAATCGAATAAGTCTCTTCTAAAAGAACTGATATTATTCTTCTCATTTATCTCTCCCGTGTATATATATATATATATATATATATATATATATATATATATATATATGTGTGTGTGTGTGTATATACATATATATATATGTGTGTGTATATATACATATATATATGTGTGTGTGTATGTATACATATATATATACATATATATATGTGTGTATATACATATATATATGTGTGTGTGTGTATATACGTATATACAGTGTGTCAGGTCATGTCATATGCTACTGGTATCATGTAACCCAGTACTCCCTGCCTCATGGTCGGATCACCGGCGACTAAACTGGTTCCCCCACCAGACTTGTTTGGTGAGTAGGGTGGCTAGTCTCCCTGAAGGATTAAAAACAAGACCTTCTAAAGGGCGAATGAACCCTTTTTCGGGGTCAAGGGCCAACTAGCACTATGTGTGTTTGTGTGTATGTGTGTGTTGGGGTGGAGAGGGCTCCCGTAAGCCGTGGTGAAGGCAACCTTTCTAGGAGAACCAAATCTCTGATTTAAAAAACCATAAAACCAGTACCCACATTAAGCTGGTCAGCAGTTTAATTTGTTGCTGGCTATCTTGCTATTGCTTGTTGCTGAATCTCAACATTTTTAACCGAGAGAGAGACTTAGCTGTCGTACAAAGCTAAGACTCTGTAACATCATCTGTGTATAGATACTCCCTCAGGCATTTGTCTATTAAAATGGTCCTGTGGCGATGGAAGTCATTTTTGGGCTCATGGACTTTAAGTCTCTGAGGAGTGGCACTCGTCTGACAAGACGTTGCAATCATCATATATATACATATATATATATGTATATACGTATACATACATATATATATGCATATATATGTATATATACATATATATCTGTATATATATATATGTATATGTATACATATATATTTATGTATATATATATACATTTATATATGGATGTATATATGTATATACATGTATATATGTATATATATACATGTATATATGCATATATACATGTATATATGTATATATACATGTATATATGCATATATACATGTATATATACATATACAGTGATGATCATATTTATTGGCACGGTAAAATAAAAGTTAAATTTTGTCTAATAAATTCTAAAAAAGGGATTAAATTAAAGAAAATAACAAAGTATATTATGTATTTTAACTGGCCTTTCCGATGCAGCAATCGGATTTTAGAAAAAATAAATAACAAAGGAACAACAAACATAATTGCAAAAAACCCTTGTTCAAAATTATTGGCACGGCTTTGTTTTTCTTTTAGTATCAGTATAATATCAATCAATTTCCGGTTTACGTGCTTTCTGAACTTTTTTATAGCCATATTATGCTTGTTTAACGCTCATTCAGTGAATAATTTTTTTCAGATAATTTTTAGATAGCGATTTATTTAAACTATTATAAGTGACTAAATTATAATTTTCAATCGCCATGGTTAAAACTAAGGAACACAGCGAAGACGTCAGGAAGCTTGTTGTAGCATGCCATACCAATGGGGAGGGCTATGATTAGATTTCAAAGAAGCTAAACCTTCCCAAATCCACTGTTAGAGCCATAATAAACAAGTTCAAATCGCAAGGCCACGTTATGAGTTTAGAGGGTAGAGGGAGAAAAAGGATGCTTTCCCCAAGAGATGAACGCAAAATTGTTCGACAAGTAAAACAAAACCCAAGGATCTCTGTTGGGGAGATTGTTGATGAACAGAGCACCTCTGGAGTGAATGTATCTCGACATACAGTTGGTAGAGTTTTGAAGAGAGCTGATTTAAAAGCATGTCGTCCGAGAAAGACTCCCTTATTGAAGCCTATGCACCTGAAAGCAAGGCTAGCCTTTGCAAAACGTCATATTGATAAAGATGTTGCATTCTAGAAACGTGTTCTATGGACTGACGAAACGAAAATAGAGTTATTTGGCCATAATAAAGTGTCTTATATTTACAGAAAATCTGGCGAAGCTTTCCTGCCTAAGAACACCATACCCACAGTGAAGCATGGTGGAGGCAGTTTGATGTTTTTGGAATCCTTTGCTGCCTCTGGACCAGGGCGACTTGTTAAGGTCACAGGTAGCATAAAAAAGGAAGATTATGTTAAAATATTGGATGAAAACCTGCAAGACTCTGCTAAAGAGCTCTCACTTGGTCGTCGTTGGTGGTTCATGCAAGATAATGACCCAAAGCATTCGGCTAAACTGACTAAGAAATGGCTTGAGGACAATCATATTAATGTTTTGGAGTGGCCATCACAAAGCCCAGACCTTAATCCAATTGAAAATTTATGGAGAACATTAAAATTGAGGGTAATGCAAAGGAAGCCTAAGAATCTTATTCAATTGGAGGATTATTGTCAGGAAGAGTGGGCTAAAATTACTACTGAAGAGTGCAACAACTTGGTTGTAAACTATGAAAAGCGACTGAGGAAGGTAATCAAGGCCAAAGGCTATACAATTGATTATTAAATAAATCGTGCCAATAATTTTAAACAAGTTTTTTGCAATTATGTTTGTTGTTCCTTTGTTATTTATTTTTTCTAAAATCCGATTGCTGCATCGGAAAGGCCAGTTAAAAATACATAATATATAATATACTTTTTTATTTTCTTTAATTTAATCCCTTTTTTAGAATTTATTAGACAAAATTTAACTTTTATTTTACCGTGCCAATAAATATGATCATCACTGTATATGTATATATATACATGTATATATATATATATATGTATACATATACATGTATATATACATATATATGTATATATATACATGTATATATATATATATGTATACATATACATGTATATATATATATGTATATATATACATATATACATACATATATGTATGAACAAATGTAAAAAAGAAAGCACAAGATAAGTGGATAGTCCTTAATTCGCAGAGTTTTGAAGAAATACTCTCCTTCTCATCAGAGGGCAGGAATTAGCAAAATGCAGGATCGGATTTTGCATATAAAAGTATTTAATTAAACTACAAGTAAGTCAAAGATCTTATTTGGTTAAAAAAGGGTGAGGTAAGGGGAACAGGAGGCAAAAGAAAAATGATAAAAAGATTTCACATGAATGAATAGTCCGGTGAAGGGTAAAAATCCAAAAATGGTAAAATCCAAAACGGTCGAATTTAAAATTCAATCCAATGGGTAAATTCCAAATGGTCCAAAATCATCCAAAAGGCAGAGTTCCTTGGAAAAAAGCGCAAATGGAATGAATTCCAAATCATTTAAAGAAAAGCAATAGAGATAATATTTAAAACACGTCTGTCAAGGCTGGATGAATCCAAAAAAATTCATACATATATGCATATATACATGTATATATACATACATATATGTAAATATACATGTATATATGCATATATCTATACATATATATGTATATATATACATATATATATGTATATATATGCATATATATATATATGTATATATGCATATATATGTATATGGCTATATATATGTATATGCATATATATATATATGGCTATTGTAATATCACATTTTCTAATTTTATTGTAATTTTTCAATAGTTTGGCAAATTTTTTTATTATGTATTTTCATGTAGACTGTTTGACTATTGTTCAGTTGAATAACATCGATAGTTTGAAAATAAAATTGTTTGATCACCGTATAACTCTGTTCTTTTATTAAACAAAAAATAATTTAAATGCGGTTATATTTGTTAATGTTTATATAAATAAATAATAGTGATTTATAATTTGTTATACATGTATATAAGACAAATGATTGCATTATAAATTAGTTTATTTTCAGTTATTCCTGCTTGAACGCTTTTATTGAATTTCAATGGATCATCATTTTTGTTAAACAATATTGTATAGAAAATTACTGCCTGATGAAACAGATATTGACAACAATAAACAAACAATACAAATTAGATACAATAAATTGAATTTCGTTTCTTTTTCGTTTTCAGATATTCCTGCTTGAACGCTTTTATTGAATTTAAATGGACCATCATGTTCGTTGAACATTATTATATAGAAAATTACTGTATCATGTTGAAGATAGCAGATATCTGTACAAAAATAAAATTATTTCCTATATTACTAATAAATAATACAGTGGAATAATAACAAAAGCTCATATACCACATGTTTGTGAAATATGTGTTTAATGTTCCAAGGAATATGAATTTATGAAGACAATCACAAATTGCAGTAAAGTAGAAATATACCTTACAGACATAACACTTTCTAAATGAGATATTCTTGCGAAGTAGGTGGCGCTTCTCAAGTTTGCTGGAACATTTTTGCTCTCACAATGTTGCTCTCCCAAAAGATAAGGCCATCAAGCCAGAAATTGTGATATGGAACAAGCCTGAAAAACTGCGGTCATTATTGACGTTGCCGACCCAAATGATTATGGCCTTAATAGAACTGAATGAGAAAAGGTGACCAAGTATTAGGACCTAAAGAATGATAAAGAGATAGACATTATACGGTTTGTAATAAGAGCAACTGGCCTAGTGAAAAAGAACTTAAAGAAATACTTGGAAGCCATCCCTGGAAGACCAAACTGTAAGGAAATACAGATTACAGCCATAAAGCGAAAAATCACAGTAAGACATATGAGAACTCATACTCCGGAAAAAGCCATATTATTGCAAAGTGTGTAGATGTTTTCGTTCTAATAATCATCGTTTGTGAGTCATATGAGAATTCTCACTAGTTCTAGTTCTGAGAAACCAAGATTAATCATGTATATGAGAATTCAGGCTGGAGAAAAGCCATATTCTTGTGAAGTGTGTGGATATTCTTGTTCATATAAATCACATTTAATGGCACATATAAGAACTCACATTGGAGAAAAGCCACATTCTTGTGAAACCTGTGGATATTCTTTCCCTGCAAAATCATATTTAATTCAACATATGAGAACACATACTGGGGAAAAGCCACATTCTTGTGAAGTGTGTGGATTTTCTTGTTCTCGAAAATCATCGTTAGTAAGACATATGAGAACTCACACTGGTGAAAAGCCACATTCTTGTGAAGTGTGCGGATATTCTTTTTCTGAAAAATCAAATTTAGTGGCACATATGCGAACTCACACTGGGGAAAAGCCACATTCTTGTGAAGTATGCGGATATTCTTGTTCTGATAAATCAAATTTAGTGGCACATATGAGAACTCACACTGGTGAAAAGCCACATTCTTGTGAAGTGTGTGGATATTCTTTTTCTCGAAAAGCACATTTACTGACACATATGGGAACACACATTGGGGAATGAACTTGAATGCATACTAGACATTATCCTCGAGTGTCAAAGGTTTTTCTGTACAAGGATTTGTGAGACAATCTTGCAAGTAAACCCTGATCAAATACTAAAAATTACATAGTATTCACAGCCCAAGTAAGATTTCCTTTCTATGGCTAACCCACATTAGCTTTTATGAGAGATGATTTACCTTTTCCAAGTAATAACTCAAAGCGAGATCCTCCACCAGACTAGGTAAATTCTAGTCCTGGAGATCAATAAGACCAAGAGAGCAAAGCAAAACATATACTACAACATATAAAAATGGTTATTTATTTTTAGTAATAGAGAAGTATCTGGTTTAGGTCCCAGGCGCGATGATAAAAATTATGCTCTCAATATCTTTATTTTATTTTTCAAAAATCTTTTCATCTGTTTACATTACAAACGATTTTTTAAATTTTTATTTTGTACTCAAAGTATACATGAAAAACTTTATTTATATATTTAAATCACCTTAGAGTCTACTTGAGAGAATGGGAAAAGAAATAAATAATTATGCATATAGATATGTGCCCAACTACATGCACACAAACATAGACACATAAAATCTTGCTAGTGTATTATCCCACTAATGGTCAAATCAACGAGCGAGATCCGAGTTATTTTTTTGGAGGAACGCATGCAAACTGGATCTTATGAGTTTTTATTTTTTTTATTTTTATTAAATTTTATTTTCCAGAAATCTACTTCCCAAACATTACAAAGAGATTTGAGGGGAGGGGCGTAAATGGATGGTGACATGTTATGCTAATAAGACTAAGCTGCATTTCTTTAACAATTACAAGAAACTTCTCCAATCACAGATATCCATGAAAAACACCTTAGACTTCTTCCTTCGAACTCCGCAGCTTAACATTCGCAGGACGTAGGAACTGGAATAAATACATGGAGGACATTGTAAAGGCTGCTGCAATGGAGGTGGGCTCCCTCTACTGTGCTAGAAAACTCACACCTGAGAGTATTCTGTACCTTTTAAGGCTACGATTTGCCCATGTATGTTGTATTGTTGCAACAACTTGGCTGGTGCATCTACCACCAGCTTCTCTTCCTTGGATAGGGTTCAAATATGGCTCTCCAATCTAGTAGGTCCCAATTTTCAACTAGGTTCTAACACCTCTCCCATCGTCTGTTTTACAGGTAAGTTAATGAAATGTGATTTTATGAACTCATTGCTCTTGTGCTTCCTCGACGTATATACCCCCACAAACTCGCCTGGCAAGAAAATCAAAGTTAAAATTTGGAATTCTTTTCCTGCTTCTTGCTTCCGAAACTGTATTGATATGCAGAAATTCAAATGCAGCGAAAACCAACATCTTAATCATTCTTAAGCATGATCCCAATTAGTAACTTCAGAGAAGTACCTGGTTTAGGTCCCAGGCGCGAGGATAAAAATGCACTATTATTCCTACTTCAAACTAAACTTCTGAACGATAAATATTACAAATCTTATTATTTTTTTCTATATCCTGTTCTATCTACTGTCATATTACTCTTTGTTTCCAGATTTCCGTCTCTCAAGTCAGAAAAATATGTGTTTGCTACGATTTATTAGTTTTGGAAAACGAGTTTGTATTAGAAAAGAAGTTGAAACTTATTCTTCCAGTAAAATACAAAAATAAATTAACAGTCAAACCTTGAAAAGAATGCAACGTCTCCAAGTGGAATGATATGCAGACGTTCAAATGCAACATAAACCAACATCTTAATCTTTCTTAAGCATGGTCCAAATTAGTAGCCTCTTATGTCCAAGTCGTAATTTGGCTTGTTTGGGGTGAAGGTGACTTTAAAAAAATGGACCAGTTTACCAGCACAGAAATAATCTCAGTGGCTAATATTTATTAAATGTAAACCTCTTGGCAGAAAATTAAAAACCATCGATGCAGTGGAATATATATATATATATATATATATATATATATATATATATGTTCAGAATGTGAGACATGATACAATTATTTACACAATCAAGCAACGTCACAAGAGACATGACAGGCAAAAAACTAGAAGTCCAAGACTTAAGTTTCGCCCTCATTTAGGCTCATCGGTTGAACACATCCGAACTCAGCATTCTCTACCAGTTGGGCAACCGGGCACACACAAGAAAGTCTGTTAAGAAACAGATCAAGCAGCCTGCGTCAAAATCCGAATATGTGTAAAAAAAAGCATGGATACGGGGGTGTAAATGAATGATGGGAGAAATAAGACTAAAAAAGAAAGACAAGGATCGTGACAGAGACGAAATTACATTTTTAATCTTGGAAAAGATGTGAAGAACGTTCTATATTGGATGGGTAATGCCATAACTGTAACCAGGAAGAAATAAATGTCGTTGTACAACCAAAAAGCAAGTCGAAGTTATGTTCTGTTTGTAAGCTGAACGTCAAAAAATTATTTTTGCACCAAACTAATCTATACTAATGTAAACATTATATAAATATAATTTTACTGCTATATTTTGTTCTATCCATACTTCTACTAGAATGTATTTATGTATTCCGTAATAAGTAACATATAATAAGCATATATCATATCTCAACACATGATTATATACATGTATATATATATTTATATAGATATTTATATTTATATATAAATAAACATATATTTATATATATTGATATATATATATATTATATGTATATATTTATATATATAGTTATATATATATATATATTTATATATATATTTATATATATGTGTTAGAGAAGAGAGAGAGAGGGGAGAGGTGAATTATAGTGTAGACACGTTTATTGGAAGTAAAAGATCAACTGATTTGATTGCGTGTGAGTCATGTGATCAGATTAGCTGAATCGGAGATTTGATTTGAACTCAGAAGATAACGGACGGCTTCCCGTTGTCTCCTCCTCTTCACTGGGGGGACGAATGCTGACCTGTGTAGAAGAAGAACCCACACAGGCCGATTTCACTTTCCACCTTCTGCAGAACATCTGAGAAAAGTGAAATAAACTATAGAACTAATTCCTTGTCTTGGAGTGATTTAATCTTCATCCAAAAACAGGTATAAAGTCTCCCTCCAGGACGAGAAAATTCCAGATGGTCCAACATCGAAGAAGCAGAGGTAGGTTCTGAAAATGCATGCCACTCACACACGATTTCCTTTATGATACAACATAAATATATAATATAACACATCATCTCTTCTAATCCATTATTAGAGATGACGCAACAAACACTCAACCCTTTATCATAGAGCAACAACACTCAATTTGGTATCCGTTGACCAGTTCGCACACACGCTGTGATCCCGAACCTGGGCTGAAAATAGCAAACGCTCATTTGGTGTCGTAAGTGTGAAAAAAAAGAAAAATCTCGAACCTGGTGGTTACCATAAATATATATATATATATTTATATATATATATATATATATATATATATATATATATATATATATATATATATATATATATAGACACGACGAAAAGAAAGAAGAAAAATATTTAACACTACACATAAAAAAAGGAAAAGATAAAGAAAATTAAAGAAAAAAAACAACAACGTAGGGTCCTTTCATTGAACAACGATGAAAAAAATATAGACACAACGGAAAAAAGACATTAAATTATGTATAGTTAGATATTATATGCTAAATTAAGAGAAATAAAAAAAACAGATAGCTAAATCGACATACTGATAACAGATTGGTGGAAAACAAAAAGAAAAAAGAAAAGAAGAAAAAGAACATATAAACTTTAGTTACAGAGTTGAATGAAGTGAAGAGAAACACATCAATCAATTTGTTTGTTTGTTAAGAAACAATGGATACTTTCTGCTAATGACGAATTGTTTTTTTTTCACTAATTGTACGTTTGTTTTACGTGAAAATTTTTTTTCTGGTGTGGGAAAATATTTTTGCATTCAAACTGTTTTATGAAATGGTAAAATGTGTTTTTTTAGATTAAAAAAACAAGAAAAAACAGGTGTTGTCATAGGGTGATGGGATTCTGTGATTTCGAGTAGGATCAACATGGAAAATCCATGGATGAAATCCTGATATTTTTCGCTGAGCTATATGCCTTGAAATGCAGTCGCGGTTACCGACCTGGGAAAAAAGTTTTTTCCGATATAGCAAAGCGAAATGTGTTTCTGTCCAGCGTCAGGGAGCAATTGGAGTTCCCCTGACGTGGCGTAAGTGGCAGTAGAGAAAATGGCAGAAAAATAAATAAAAGTCACTCGGATAAGTAAAAGGTGATATTTTTTTGCAGAAAACCCCAAGTGCTGGGTGACGTGGACAAATTTAGTTTCCATCTATTGTTATTTTGTTTTATGAAGGATTGTCTGAAAATTTTAAGTGAGTCGGTTTTTTTTTGTTTTTGGAAACGACTATGTATTTTAATGGTAAATGTCTATGTATTTTTTGTAAACAACTGTGATTTAAAAATAATTATTTGTTATTTTTGAGATTCTGTGAGGTGGGCAAATGTTATATAACCTGACCTCAAAATGTGCTGACGTGGACAATTTAGGATTTCCACGAATCTATGTTTTGTTATTTGTAACGTTTTATTGGTGAGATGAGACTTTGTGAATGATTATAAGAATTTTTTTAAATTTATATTTTCATGCGATTGATGTTTTCTCACATCAGAATTGTGCAGGTTTTTTCTTGTTCTTGGACATGTATTTTTGTTTTTCGCAGAAGGTGGAGGAGTGAATTCTTGCCTTATGGGATTTATTCAGATAATGATTAATTTATAAGTAAGAACATGTTGTTAATTAATTAATAATGATAGTAATAATAATGATAAAATGTTAAAAAAGAGAAAGAAATAAGATTTAAGCAGTGTAGGAGAAAAAGGATACACTACTGGGTTGAATAAGGGGTCAACTAGTTCTTAAGTTTGGAAGAGTCAAAGGTTCAGTCGATATTTATTCTAATTTTCGAAATGGTTGTAGAATTTTTATTTTTTTGTCGTTTTTCGTGGGATTTTTCTCCGGATGCGTAATTCGGCGGGAGACATAGGAAAATACTCTCGTAATATTATAAGAAAAATCTTTTATCTCGTATGAGGCATGTGCTTGTGGAAATACGTTATAGCGTGACGAGCGATATCGTGATCTGTGCATGATCCTAAGATGCGAGATGAAGGCCATTGGGTTACAGAGAGTTGTTGACCTTCGAGGGCACAAGGATTTGCGTCACATGGATTTGTAGATGTAATTTTCTTTATTTGATTGATGCTTTACTGAATAATGGTATGAGCTTAGGATTCCCTTAGTAAAAGTGGGTAGTAAAAAAATGTATGTCTTCGTCATACATTTTTATAAATAAGGGGGAAAGGAATGTTAGAGAATGGAGAGAGAGAGAGAGAGAGAGGTGAATTATAGTGTAGACACGTTGACCGGAAGTAAAAGATCAGCTAATTTGATTGCGTGTGAGTCATGTGATCAGATTATCTGAATCGTTGAGATTTGGTTTGGACTCAGAAGACAACGGACGGCTTCCCGTTGTCTCCTCCTTTTCACTGGGGGGGGACGAACTCTTACGTGTGTAGAAGAAGAACCCACACAGGCCAATTTCACTTTCCAACTTCTGCAGGACATCTGGAAAAGTGAAATAAACTATAGAACAAATTCCTTGTCTTGGAGTGATTTAATCTTCATCCAAAAACAGGTATCAAGTTTCCCTCCAGGACGAGAAATTCCAGGTGGTCCAATATCGAAGAAGCAGAGGTAGGTTCTGAAAATACATGTCACTCACACACGATTCCCTTTATGATACAACCTAAATATATGATGCAACAAACACTCAACACTTTATTATAGAGCAACAAGGTAACACAAAGATGTTTTCTGTTTAAAAAAATAGAAAAGATTATTTATTTTGTTGAACTATTTGTTTTCTTTGTGTTTTTTTGTATTAAAGTTATGAAATATTCAATGGTTTACTTTTGTTTTTACTTATTATAATTAAAATAATGCTGTGTATTAATGATGGATTTTTTGTAGTTCGTTCATTTTTACGTGTAATTGATTCGTATATTCTTTATATATAGAAAGTCAATTAAATAGAAATATCATTTTTATTGAAGGGAGGACAGCAACGCATGAGATGCAGTTACACAAGTCATGATATGAGTTCCATTTTTTATTATTCTCAAAAACCGCCTAAACGGAAGTGGGTCTATATTTAAAACTCTGTTCGTTAGAGAGTTCGCTAAGGGGAGAAAACTGTTCATACTATCACACCTCCTTCTTTAAATAATTCGATAAAAAGATGGAAAAGGGAAAATCGGTATAAACCGATGAGCCAAAATCAAAGATAAATAAGAAAAGTCAATCAGTAATTGTTTCATCTCTAAATCTTTTTGGGGGTCTGATAATACGTCCAGATCTGGTGGTTGTATGGTTGTCTGAGTCTGTTACCCCATAGGTTATTTGTTTACCAGGTGACTGTTGTCATTGTGTGTTGTATATTTCTATACTGGACGAACAGTCTCTGGCAGGCTCCTGAGAAACCCCAGTGGAGTGTACCTCTGGACGTGATGTGCTTCTAGAGGAGCCTACTTTAAGGTGCTGACGATTTCGACGTAGTTTTTCCAGAAGGGTTTCTATTATGTACAACCTCGGTTCTCGGCCCATTTGTGTAACAAGTGCAGGGAACAACTTGTCTGCTTCTTTATCTAACACACGTACAGTTTTTCAGATGTGCAGTCTGGGCAGATATTTTGCATGTTAATCGTGGCACATCTGATTTTCTTGCTTCTGATACAGCCGTGCTATTATTTTCTCTTTGTTAGCGTTCTGGTTGGTGCGTTTGACTGGGATGTTCCCAGCTAGCTTCCTTTAGTATAGGAATAACCCTGCTGAGTGAATCGCATGATCTAGAGGAGTCGAACGCAGCCATATTAATACTATGTCCAAGTCAGGACCACTTGAAGCAGTTTTTTAATGCAGATTTCCCTGTCTGGATATAGCGTTCTGCGAAGCCATTTTACTGCGTGAACCTGGGTGAAGACGTGTAATTTTCAAAGACCCATTCTTTTGCGAATTGCTTGAAATAATAGAGCTGAAGTGTAGACCATTGTCACTTATCAATCTCTGAAATTCCTTGTTCTCCAAATATCTGCTTTGTATTTTTGATGACGTCATGACTGGGGAACTCCTTTAGATATCCTACAACCCAGCCAGCCTGAATGATCGGCCCATCATCGGCCCATTACATAACCGACGATCAGCCGACAAACACTGTAATGGGCCGATGATGGGCCGATCATTCAGGCTGGCTGGGAAATGGGAACTTGGAATAATAGTCCACAATGAGTATAAAGTTGAAATAAGTCAATGGGCATTATCTGCTATGGCCTCACCGGAATCTCGTGGGGCATCAGGGGTTCAGCACTCTGCGTTTTTGGTGCTGCTGACAAATGGTACATTGTTGTACCATGTTGTCTTTGTTAATCTTGTGCCAATAAAAAAAAAAAAACTTTTTGCTCGGAGTTTACATTTATCCATCCCCTGATGTCCATAATGTATTTTCTGTAATACTTCTTGTTGCATTGATTTAGTTATTATTATTCGGTTTGATTTTAATAATATGCCTTTTTCGATATGGCCAATAAGGTCTTATATTTTTGTCAACTTCTCTGAGTGTGTCGGGCGATCCTCTAAAAATAATCTCCCTCAATTCCCATGGTGTGGATCCTCATTTGTTGCTTGATTTAACTGGTCCAGTTTTCGGGTTGAAAATTGTACAAAATCTACCCTCATGTCCAAGTCAATAGCTTCTTTAGCTTTTTTGTTTGGTAACCTTGAGAATCCATCCAGCAGTGCCATGTCTTTCCCAGGGCGATATACGATTTTCATGTAATATCCCTGCAAACGGAACAGCATGCGTTGAGAGTTGAGCTGCAACCAATTTTTTTAAGTTGATCATTTCCAGAGGCTTATGATCACTTTGCACCTGGAACGCACTTCCATAGATATAAGTCCGGAATCGTCCACGGCCAAAACCAACTGTAGTGAGCTCTCGCTTTATGTTGGGATATCGTTGCTCAGTTTCTGTTAAATATTTGGATGCAAATGCTATGGGCTTACGTTCTTGAAGAAGAGCAGCACCAAGCGCTCTACTCGATGCATCGAACCGGATAACCGTTTGCTTTGAAGGGTCAAAGTATGACAGAAGCATATCTTTGCAAATGAGATTCTTTACTCAAAGTATGATTGATCTCTGGGGATTTTCTGTCCACTGTTACTCCACTTTCTTTTTAGAAGATCTCTTAAATGTGGTGTGAGATCTGACAGGTGTGGAGTGAAAGGTGCCATATATGTGATGATTCCCAGCACCCTCTGCAGGTAAGTGGTGTTCAATGGACTAAATAACCATTTTATTTATGTTACCTTGCTGGAATCAGGGTGCACACCATTCTGGTCGTAGTTTGCACTAAAAATTAATTTGTTTCTCATTGATGGCACACCTTCTACGGTTGAAACAAAGTCCTTCCTTCTATTCAATTCTTATTAAGGTTTTTTGTCATGGTCTGCTTGGGTTTCTCAAAAGTCAATGAAATCATCGATCATCCCTAGAGTTCCAGGACACTTTTCCAGGATCATGTTCATCTTCTGAATAAACCATCCTGAGACATCACCAAACCAAAAGGCGTTGGAAACAAAATCTTTCAAAAGGGGTTTGAAGTAGTCAACAGTTGTGAGGCTGCATTATTTTTGTCTTTCCATGTTGTGCGTGTCGGTAAATACCTGCCTTTTCATTTTTGTTCTTGCAGACTTTGGCCCAATGATTTTTTTCGTCCACAAGCTGAACATATGGTACCCCATGCCGGAGATTTTCCGCTTGGGTGGGAGCCCCTGCATAGTTTACAATGCTGGCATCGCGCTGCATCTATTTTGTGCTTTTTCCGTTCGTCTTGTTCAGCAAGCTGTCTCATATTGTCTATGGAAGCTTCATGTGTCCTGCCACAGTTTATAGCTTCCTGCAGTGTTAGATATTCATCCTTCGCTAGAAATTGGTTTTCAAGTTCTGCGTGTTTCGTTCCATGTATAACTTGCTCGATGAGTCGTTCCTCTGTTTCCTGGAGATCCCGGAATTTTCACTTT
The DNA here is from genome assembly GCF_053919585.1 of Euprymna scolopes. Lineage (NCBI taxonomy): Eukaryota > Metazoa > Mollusca > Cephalopoda > Sepiida > Sepiolidae > Euprymna > Euprymna scolopes. Next base: position 191,464,621 of record NC_136527.1, read on the forward strand.
AATGACTGCAATTTGCATCGAGCTAAAAGTCATCGAAACTCTCTGACTCCCATTGTTTATACTGACGCAGATAAAAACGAAAATTTAATTGTGGCTGCAGTTTTTCTTCGAATTTTTGCCAAATTATTCCTAGATTTCTGTCGACCTCGTTTTCGAATGACCAAGTTTTGTATTTTTAAAGGCCTTCCTTTCCCGACAGTAATAAAATGTGGTCAACCTGTTTTTCCAACGGGATATTTTGGACCGAAAAATAAAGGTTACAACGCTGTTAAAATAATCTAAATGTTTAAGTTAGGTCCACGGATGTTCAATACATAGACGGTCCGTTTGTAGCCACTGCTTTACTGTTTTTATCCCGACGATACTAAATCCAATTTTTTCTTTTTTTTGCGGGCTATGCACTTTAAGACTCTTCAGGCTTATGCGCACAAGCCTGAAGAGTCCTAGAGTGGAGGAAACGCGGAATATTCAGGATAGCTTAATCGCCATATATATTTTATAACTTACTGTATATATATATATATATACATATATATAAATATATATATATATATATATATATATATATATATTGATTTACTTTTTTTGTTTTTATCCTCTCACAAAAGTTTTACATTTGAAAGACGAAAATAAAGTTTACTCACAGTTCATAGCATATTTGTATTTTCTTTTCTTTTCACCATGTGGTTCTCTCGCGTGCCGTTTCATTTCATTTGTTTTCTGCTTTTTTTAGGTCGCTCGTATGTTTGTAACATATTCATCTGTTCAGTAGGATATCGCAAATATAACTATCGTTGCTACCATGAGATAAGATCATTTTTATGGAAGGACAACAACGCATGAGATACAGTTAAAGGAGTCATATGATTTCCATTTTTTATTCTTCTGTAAAACCTGTCTAAACAGAAGTGGTTCTATATTTAAAACTCTGTTCCATAGAGAGTTCGCTAAGGGGAGGTAACTGTTCATACTATCACAGACTCCAAAGAATTGTTATTATTAGTTTATATAAACACTGGATTCGCATAAAAATTACAAAACGTTTGAAATAGTTACTATTACAAATGTACAAATATCGATTAAACCCACCAGAATCTTTAATATATGTGTGATATTTGTCGAGAGAAATATCAAATCAGATAATATTTCAATGCTTTTACAATGAATAAATTTATGACAAGAATGTGTAATTTTCAAAATACGTGCAACAAACATATCTATTCATGGTTTAATTACGTAAATGAAGTCCTTTTTTAATATTTGTAAAAAATAATTGCTTTAAACAGTATTTTTGTGACACGGTGGTCACCACTTATCAAGGCCCAGAAGCCACTCAGGGATAAGTGTTATTGAAAGTACAGTACGTTAGTGTGAATATTTAATGAAGTGTTTAATTAAGAGGGCGGTTCATAAGGAATTTGTTTACGTTGGACTTGAAGACATCCAGGTTGTAGTCAGGTGGGAAGCAGCCAGACGGAACAGAATTCCACAGGCGTGCAGTTCTAAGAAAAAAGCTTTGTTCATGGAATCTATGTTTTGATTTAGGCACAGATAAAGAGTGGGGAAATTTTTTGACAGTGGATTCAGCTAGACGGGTGTTTTTCGTAAGAGATTGGCGAGGGGGACCAGAGAGTTGAGTTCAGACGAGCACCTGCCATGTAAATAACGATAAAACAAAGATAGGCTCGTAACGTCTCTTCTGTGAGAGAGAGGTTGCAGGGAAGAGAAAAGGGCATCCCCCACTAAGCCACGAAGTCTATTTTGTATTCTGTCAAGGCAGGATAAGCTGTTTTTTTAATGTTTTTATTATTAAGATTATCAGTATTGGAGTATTTTTATTGTTACATTACTGATGTCAATATTAAATGAGGTTCATACGGTGACGCTGACGTGTGTAGAAATGAGACAAAGATTCACTTTCCATCATTCTGCGAGACATTTGGAAAGTGAAATAAAAACTACAAAACCAATTGATCGTGTTGGAGTGAATGAATATTCGTCTAAAACAAGTTCCAGTGTCCCCTCCTAGTCGAGAGATATTCCAGATGGAATAAAATCCAGGACGCAGAAGGTATGTCTGAAAAATACATGTATCACACACACAACGGCATATGAACGTATCATTTAATAGACTGGACAACTAGACGATCACACACAACATTAAGGCTGATTAGACGATCACACACGATGCTCTTTATGATACAACAAATATAAAATATACGTCATCTCTTCTAATGCCTTATTAGAGATAACAACGCAACACTGATGCCAATATTAAATGACGTTCATACGGTTTATTTATTCAAAGTTCATGAAAAATAAAGAAGTAAAGACAAATAAATATTAATAAATTGATGAACACTTGTTTCTAACAATTTTGTGTCCTGCAGATAAAATAATAACTAAAAATATAAACAAGGTTGTGTCCTGCAGATGAAATAATAACTAAAAATATAAACAAGGTTGTGTCCTGCAGATAAAATAATAACTAAAAATATAAACAAGTTTGTGTCCTGCAGATAAAATAATAACTAAAAATATAACAGGTTTGTGTCCTGCAGATAAAATAATAACTAAAAATATAAACAAGTTTGTGTCCTGCAGATAAAATAATAACTAAAAATATAATCAAAGTTGTGTCCTGCAGATAAAATAATAACTAAAAATATAAACAAGTTTGTGTCCTGCAGATAAAATAATAACTAAAAATATAACAAGGTTGTGTCCTGCAGATAAAATAATAACTAAAAATATAACAAGTTTGTGTCCTGCAGATAAAATAATAACTAAAATATAAACAAGTTTGTGTCCTGCAGATAAAATTATAACTAAAAATATAAACAAGGTTGTGTCCTGCAGATAAAATAATAACTAAAAATATAAACAAGTTTGTGTCCTGCAGATAAAATAATAACTAAAAATATAAACAACGTTGTGTCCTGCTGATAAAATAATAACTAAAAATATAAACAAGGTTGTGTCCTGCAGATAAAATAATAACTAAAAATATAAACAAGTTTGTGTCCTGCAGATAAAATAATAACTAAAAATATAACAAGTTTGTGTCCTGCAGATAAAATAATAACTAAAAATATAAACAAGTTTGTGTCCTGCAGATAAAATAATAACTAAAAATATAAACAAGTTTGTGTCCTGCAGATAAAATAATAATTAAAAATATAACAAGTTTGTGTCCTGTCGATGAAATAATAACTAAAAATATAAACAAGGTTGTGTCCTGCAGATAAAATAATAACTAAAAATATAAGCAAGTTTGTGTCCTGCAGATAAAATAATAACTAAAAATATAAACAAGGTTGTGTCCTGCAGATAAAATAATAACTAAGAATATAAACAAGGCTGTGTCCTGCAGATAAAATAATAACTAAAAATATAAACAAGGTTGTGTCCTGCAGATAAAATAATAACTAAAAATACAAACAAGACAGAAAGTTTCATTACCAAATATTTATTAGTTGAAAAGACAAAGACACACTACAAATAATATAGTTTATCTAAAATAGTTTTGATACACTTGGAAAGATTCTGCATAATTTCAAATATTTTTCATTAGTTTAAAAGGCAAAAACACACTACAAATAATATAGTTTTTCTAAAATAGTTTTGATACAGTCGCAAAGATTCTGCATAATTTCAAATATTTTTTCATAAAGACAATTACCCTACCACAAGTATATTTCTCCACAAGTGATATTTCCAATGTGATAATTTCATTAAGGCACTTTATATAGTTTAAGTGATATATCCAATGTGAGAATTTGATTAAGGCGATTTATATATTTTAAGTGGTATTTGATTGGTTATCTATGCAGGAATTTGTGAATAAGAATCGCTCCAACAATATATTTAACATTAGGCTATATTCTAGGACGATGGGTTTCTTCGGTCTTGGGAAGGAGATTTGTGATGCCGGTAGTTAACCATTCTAGTGTCTCCTCTTCTTTTTTTTTAAGTTAGTAGATAATGTGGATATAGCGATATTACTTGCTTTAAGCAGATATTTGGTAATTTATCAATGCCAGGGGATGTGAAATTGCAGAAATTTAATTTTTCTAAAGTAAAAATAATTTCTGACAATTTTCTGGTTGATTTCTTTCACATTTTTAATCGACTGTGTTTTTTATGTTGCTTTGGGTCTCCATAGAGTGTATGTCTCCAGAATCATTCTTCGTCTTCTTTGCTTGGTGCTGTTTGAACTGTGCTAGACTGTGATTCTCGTTAGATTTCGGTACACTAATCAGGGGTTTTGATCAAACTGACCATTGATTTGTTTAGCTTTAATTTTATTGTCTTTACCCCTGGTCTGTTCAGCTAATCCATTAATTAAAGTTTCATATCCTGCTTTCTTTTCTAAAAGCTGATGATCTTCAATGTGATATTTTCTCTTTATTCTATTTATTGTTTTAGGAAATGTGGGGATCTCGTTTGGTTCACAGTATAGGAAATTATTTGGGAGCTTCTTTTCTGAAAATATCTATTTTTCTTTGAAGCTTGATCTTCGACTTTGGTGTTACAGTTTTGACTCTCTTTCTCCTCATTTCCTCTTTCGGTCTTTAAATTTCTTCCCAGTTTTGATCTTGATTAATTTGAGTCACTCTTCAATCTCCATTTTTTTGGTCAGTTCAATTTTATTTGCAAGCTCTTCTATTTCTTGTTCAGTTGATTGGTTAATAATTAGCTTTTGATTCAAAGATCATGGAGGTGATGTCCTCTATTAAGTCTTGGTTGGGTTCGTCTTCTGTTAAGTAGACTAGGTTTGGTGTCATCCGTGGCATCTTCTGATGCATTAGCCAGATTGCTGCTGGTGGTAATATATCATATTTATGATTTTCATGGAAGTTTTGTTCGGGTTCATATCTTGTGATATGTCCTCATACTGATAGTCAGACTGAGAACACCAAGAAGCTAATCAGAAGATACTCCTGCGAGTACTCATATGGTTAATTTAACTAGATTTCATAGCCATATTGAGGATATCCTATTTGACAGCATTTAATACTTTAGTAAGTTTTAAGGAATCAAGGGGCTAACTCCTGGAAATAAACTTGATTCTGTTATGATTTAAATTTATATCCGAGGGCTGTGTGTGAGTTCTTATTTGGCTAATTAAACTAGATTAAAAATAGACTACAATATTTTCTTGAGTGTGATTACTCATATGAATAACTAAATACGACTTTGCAGAAAAAGAATATCCACTTGCACATCTCTTGCAATTGGTTCACCGGATATATTCGCCAGATAGTTTTTGCAATTCTCTTCCATTAGTCAACTTGCTCCTATAATAACTAGTAAAATGGATATCTTATTAAGATGTTAGTTTCTTTGCATGTCGTATATAAGTTCTTGGTATTTTGTTTTTCTCTATCTCAACTCAGATCCATTAGGGACGCTTACTTCGACTAGGGTTGCCACTTTCCTCTCTTGTCCCATATCACTATGTCAGGCTTAATAGCCCCATTTCTAGGTATGTAGCTGTAGGTGTTTAATAGTTATAGCAGATGGTGTATGACTTATTTCCAACTGTTTCTTTCTGGTAAACATATTACCAAGACTTACTACAACATTATATATTCAAGTTTTTACAGATTTTCCAGTGGACATATTTACACACACCATTGTATCGCATTGTATAATAGCCCCCCCAACAGGACTTTACAACTGTGTGGCAGCGTGAGTTCTCATATGACTCATTAAAATAGATTGTTGACGAAAAGAATATCCACAGACTCCACATGAATAAGGCTTTTCTCCAGTGTGCGTTCTTACATGTCTAGCTAAATTCGTTTTTTCAGAAAAAGATTGCCCACACATTTTACAAGAATGTGGCTTTTCCCCAGAGTGAGTTCTCATATGTCTTACTAATTTTGATTTTTCAGAAGAAGAATATTCACACAATTCACAAGAATGTGTCTTTTCCCCAGAGTGAATTCTCATATGTCTCACTAACGTGGATTTTCCAGAGCAAGAATATCCACACACTTCACAGGAATGCGGTTTGGCCCCAGTGTGAGTTCTCACATGTGTCACTAACTTTGATTTTTTAGAACAAGAATATCCACACACGTCACAAGAATGTAGCTTTTCCTCAGTGTGAGTTCTCATATGCATTTTTAATGAAGATTTTACAGAAAAAGAAGATCCACATACTTCACAAGAATGTGGCTTTTCCCCAGTGTGAGTTCTCATATGTATGATTAAATTCCATTTGATAGAAGAAGAATATCCACACACTTCACAAAAGTGTGGCTTTCCCCACGCGTGACTTCTCATATGTCTCACTAAATTCGATTTTGTAGAAGAAGAATAGCCACATACTTTACAAGAATGTGGCTTTCCACCAGGGTGAGTTTTCATATGTCTCACTAAATTCGATTTTTGTGAAAAAGAATAGCCACACACTTCACAAAAATGTGGCTTTCCCTCAGCGTGAGTTTTCATATGTTTCATTAAATTCGATTTTTTAGAACAAAAATATCCACATACTTTACAATGATTTAGCTTTTCTTCACTGTGTGCAGACATATTTAAATAGAATTGATCCTTGAACAAGATGAGCACTACTTACTTATAAGCAATACTGAATTTTTTCCTCACTTATTCTATTGTAATTCAGTTGTTGATGCGAGTTTGATTTTATTTTAAAGAAGCCTTAATTTGTATCATTTATCGTTTAATTGATGAGAGATATTTCATAGTGTAAAAGTTAAAATATTGACTTTTCTTACATTTGTGTGCATACGTTTTTTGTTGTCTTCCGTGTAAGGCACAAATTGTCTATAGAATAATGTTTTAGGAAAATGATGATCATTAAAATTCTTTAAAAACGTTCAGGCAGGAACATCTGTAAAAAAATAAAATAAAATTTTATATTTTAATATCATTTTTTATTTTAATCGTGCCAACAAATCAATAAACATAACTTTATAAAGCATTTAAAAATCGCAGAAATAAACATTTAATTCACATTCATCTTGTTTAAATGTTTAATGCTATTCATAGTATTTTGTAATAGATAAAGAAATTATGCAACTAATAAAGTAAAATAAACAATAATATTGGCTTATTCCATGTCAAATCGATAAATTGGGGGGGGGCACAAACCATGTCCGACACGGATTGTTTTTTTCAAATTTGCTACACTTATAGATCTCCATGAAAGGAATTGAATAGCACCTGTTACACATCTCAAGGTCAAGGGATTTATGCCATATGACCTTGACCTTCATACTGAGACAATTACTATTCATTTGTATACTGCCAGAGTGCCTCCTTTTTTTTTAGGAAGTCCTGACATTAAAAACAACCTTGTGTTTAGTTTGCTTTCGTGGGAAAACAAATAAATAAAATGACAGAAAGCGGGATAATTAACTGGCTTCTGGACAGGTTTAAAATCACTGTTCATTCCTGTGCATCCGTGGCGACTCCTTAGATCCTTGACTTAATTACCAACTCATTGAATAATTCACAGTTCTCTTTGGCGAGGAAAACTGATTACCATGCATTTTTGAGTACGATCCAACCTCTCTTCCTATCTTTTTTTTTATTTTTATTAACTATCCCCTTTTTCCACGTTCTTGTCTTCCTTTGCAGGATAGCTTTTAGCTCAACACTCACCGCCAAATACCCTAGCAGGATCAGGCATCCCGCTAGTTTTATAATAAAAGAAAAGGTTAATAGAAATATTGCCCATACCATTTAAAGTTAATTAATGTGATTAATAAAGTAAAATAAACAATAATATAGAAAGAATTTCTAGGAACAATAATCATACTACTACCATAGGTGCTACTAATAAAAAAAATCATAACAAGAAAAGGTGAAAAGAAAATATTAAGTATCTAAAGTTAATAAACCAAATCAATATAGAATCCAATTACTTTGTAATGGATAATAACAGCCGCGTTTTTTTTATTTTAATCATGTGTGTGGAAATATAGTCTTGTTAAATTATTGTTTTCGATAACTGTATTAAACTGGTCATTTTCATAACATGTGTTAATTCTGGTGATAGCAATCTAATACAACAGGATTAGTTTCTTCTTTTTTTAATTTTTATTTGTAGAATTAAACTGATTTTTTTTTCATTCAACGCTTTTGCATGCATTATCATTCTCATATTTTATTATTCAAATAATATGAACAGTTTTATTAATCGATTATCACGATTTAATTTTGTTAATTGACTGCGAAATGGGTATCTTTTCTATCATTACAAAATTGATATTCTTAGCAGTTTTTTTTTTAAATTTTAAGTAATTTTATTTATTATTGGAATTAAAATATTTATTACTAATATTCAACGAATTATTACATCCAACATTTTGTACATATTTTTAGTATTCTTATATTTTTATAGTTTCTTTACAATTTTTAATCCGTTTTCTTTTTCCAGTTCCCAATAAAATGATTGCATATTGTTATTTTAACATTTTTATAGTATCTTTATTATTTTTATCTTTATTTTTTTCTCTTCCTAAAAGTATAATTGCATATTGTTGTTTAAAATTTTTATAGTATGTTTATTATCTTTATCTTATTTCTTTTTTTCTCTTCCCAATAGGAAAATTACATAAAATCTAGTAATGTTGAAAGCTCAGTATAAATTGAAATATTGTGTCAAGAATGGGTCTGCGCCACTCGTGGTGTATGAACTGAATGTCTTTATTTCTAAATATATACTAATATGTCTTCAATATTTTATCTATAACAAGTTGGTTGTTTTTACTAGATTTCGGATATTTATGTCTTTTAAACCTTTCTAATTCGCATGAAAAGTACCTGTCCTTTTTAAATCAAGAAAAAAACTACATTTTCTCTGCCAATAAACTAATGAAAAGTCTCTGATGATTTGTTTGGTTCATGCCAGTCAATGAAACATATGTAAGACGCAGTAAATGTAAGAATATGAATTAAGTTTATAATCCCGTTATTTTAAAATGTTTAAAATTACGTATGCTTTGTAAGTTTAAATCTTTCAATAAACATAAATAAACTGTTGCACATTTTATAGCCGTATTGAGTATATACATTATAATCGTGTATCAGTTTTAAGGAAAACGCGCATATATATATATATATATAAATATATATATATATATATATATATATATATATATTTATATATACACGTTTTGTGGCATGTGTGTGTGAAAATTTTAATGCAATATTGACTATTGTTATAACGATAGGATTTTCTCTCTATACATTTATTTTTTTTTAATAATTGTTTTGTTTTTCTTATATATTTCTCAAATTCCAAGCATATTATAAAAATTTATAAATTGTTTATTCCTAATTCATCTGAACGTAGAAATTATAAGCGAGTTAATGCTTGATCTTTATTTGCTGTATTCATACCGATTAATGCAATAGTCTCTCTATTCCTCATCAATCTGACATCAAAATCCAAACCATTCTCCTCTATTAATGCTTGAAAGTCTTCTAAACCTTATCATAAAATTGGTAATGGTGTATAAGATTTTTAGAGGATAGACCGGTATCTTGGATAGCCTAGACTGGGGTGACTAATGCCAACCGGGGTGACTAATGCCAACCGGGGTGACTAATGCCAACCGGGGTGACTAAGACCAGGAACAAGAAAAAAAGTTTTACCTTTCTTTGAGTTTGAATGACTTTTTAAAAATTATTTTCAGCCCAGTAAATATTTGTTCAATCATTAATCTATGTTTTATAATTAAAATAATAATAATGGGTCTGCAGATAATATTTTGTGCAGATCTACACTTGAATCCAAGATGTCTACCCGTTCACGCTTACAATTTACACTACATGGGCTTGTCAAACTTTGATATTTTTCACATTTCTGCTATAACTTTGATGATATTCTGTACTTGGTTGATTCAATTGTTTTTTTTTTCCTGTCAATATGTTTTAGAGGTTGTCTTTGTCATCTGTAATCAGGCTGAACCAGGCTGACTAAGACCTAAGACAACCAAAAAACCTTATAATTTTAGCCAAATTTACTCATTTATTATTTCCAGATTTCCTTCATTTTCAGAACAAGTAAATATAATTACTTATTCCTATTAGGAAGTACTTTTTTTGAAAAATCCTACCCTTACACTACTGGGTATGTCTGACCCTTACGGTACCCTAAACCTAACGTTTACCTTAGCCCAAATCTTAGACTTAACTCTAAGCCTAAAACAAACGCTAGTCTTATCCTAACCCTATCCCTACCAAGGCCTAGTAATTTCAATCTTCATATTGTACTAATGATGTCATTTAGATGTGTTTATTTTTGGAATCTAATAAACCGGATATTCTTTTCTTTTATATTCTCAGCATCGTCATTCCAATTCAAATCAGAAGAACTGAACAACTTACCGCATGACCTTTATCCACTATGTCGAGAGATTACAAGCTAAAACCTGGAGCAAGGGTTTACAACAAAACTTCTGACTCCGAAATCCCCATCAAGACTACAGCAGACATCAAGGAAGCCAGAGTCGTGTATTACCTTCAGGTGACTGAGGGTGAAAGACCATTTTGATCACCAGGTGGACAGACCATCATTTCACCCGTAATGGAGTACGCAATTGTCAAGCATCTGTGTCAGAGTGGGGATTCCCATTTGACATCATTGATCTATGGATGACCGTGAAAAGAGTTCTTGACAGAGATGGAATGACTGTGGATAAGTTAAAGGACAATGTCCCTAGTGAGGATTGGGCATAGTTGTTTATGAAGTGGCACAAAGATCATATAAAGAATCGCATGTGTCAAAATATTTCAAAGAAAAGTGTAGGCTTGATCAACAAATATTTTGCAGAGTTGGCCAGGATACTAGGAGGAGTCCCTCCAGAGAATATCATCAATTATGACAAGACGAACTTAAGTGATGATCCTGGCCGCAGGCATATGATTTTCGAAAGTGGTGCAAAACACTCTGAACGTATCATGAATGGCACAAAGTCATCCACCAGCTTAATGCTAGCTGGCAGTGCTGCAGGGGATTTGCTGTCTCTGTATGTCGTGTAAAAAAGTGAAAACTTGTCGGATACATGGAGTCAAGGTGATCCCCCTAACACAAGGTACAACCAGTCAAAGTCAGGACTGGTTTCCTGGTGTTGCTCTGCCCTACTGCAGCAAATTGTCAGGAAAGAAAGTCTTCATTGGCGACAAACTGTAATCCAACTTCAGTAATCAGATTTTACATGAATACGCTGACAATAACACAGTATAGTTTTTGTCTGCCTCCCTCCAAACGCCACACATCTGTGCCAACCATGTGCTGTGGCATTCTTTGGTCAAATGAAAATGAAGGGAAGGTCTATCCTCACTGCGTGGAAACAATCAGAGAGAAAAACTGCAGTCACTGTTCCTAAAGACACGTTTCCAAAACTGCTCTGTAAATTAATGATTGAGCTCCCCAATCAAAGGGAGAACCTAATGGCAGGTTTTTGCAAATGTGGCTTTCACCCCATGGATCAACAAGCAGTTCTCAATCGCCCGCCCAAGACTGCAGAAGAAAGATCTGAAGAGATTAACAGAGTTAACACTTCAGTCTCAGAGGTATGTCTAAACCACCTGAGACTTCTGTGTCATGGTGAGAAGGGGCCAGTCACGAGGGAAAGGTGAAGACAGATAGACGTCATTCCCGGGAAAAGCATTGGAGCACTGGAGGATGAGGAGGAGGTTCTAGCAGCACTGGAGGATGAGGAGGAGGCTCCAGCAGCCTCAGAAAGTGGAGAGGCTGTTGACGAGGCCAACAAAACTGTGAGTGACTCTGAGGGGGAGGGGACTGACTCTGAGAATGAGACTGAAAAGCGGAACATTTTTTCAACTTTAAATTTCTGATACCATCATGAAGTTCTAATTCCTTACAGTATAAACGTTCTTGTATTTTCATTTTATAATCTGATTTGGTTTCTGTAAATTTGTCAGAAAAAAAAACCCCTGTATACGTGGTTTCATTTTCATTTTTGTCACGGTATCCATATTGGTTTACTTTTTCAGCCATTTCTGAACCTAACAATTCTGCCAGCCTTAATGCCCATAAAAAAAAACTGTTCATGTAAAGAGCCCTTTCAGTGGTCTTTGTCACCCCACGTCGGGGTGGGTAAGGTCTTTGTCACCCCACGTCGGGGTGGGTAAGGTCTTTGTCACCCCATGCAATTTTACTGAGATTTATAAGAGAATTTGACAGTGATAATTTCAATTATTGATGCCATCTTATTTAAGTATTAAAGTTCTTGTACTTTCATTTTAAAATTTAATTTGGTTTCTGTACATTTGTCAGTAAAAACCCTGTATACGTGGTTTCATTTTTGTTTTTGTCACGGCATCCATGTTGATTTAGTTTTTCAGAAATTTTCTTACTCTAACAGTGCTGCCAGCCTTAATGCCCATAAAAAGCTGATCATGTCAAAATATTACTATATTATTACACTAATTGGGTCTTTTCAGTGGTCTTTGTCACCCCATAGGGAGGAAGGGTTACTAAAACCATGCAATTTTACAGAGATTTATAAGAGAATTTGATAGTGTGGTTTTACTCACACCATACCGGGGTGGCTAAGACTGCACCAAAATGGGCATGTGCTACATAAAAATAAAAGAAGCTATGCATTTGATGCACACAATCAGACCCCCTAATATATATTTTAAAAATCGAGTTTACAAGTAGTTTTGTTGATCTAGCACAACTATGAAGTTCAAAATGTGGTCTTAGTCACCCCAGTCTATAAGACATTGATAAATCGTTTGAAGTTTTAACTTATTTTGAAGCGTTTATTTACTTTTAAAATAATTACTACATTAGAACCTTGATAAGTCGTTTTGAGTTTTAACTTATTTTGAAGCGTTTATTTACTTAAAAAATAATTAGTACATTAGAAAAAATGACTGATATGAAGCAGTCATATGTAGAGTCTGATAATCACTTAAAATCGAAAATGAAACAAATATTGGTTAAAACCTAATTAATAAATAATATGGTAATATTTTGACAAAGTTTTGGATACTTATGCAATTATGATACCATGCTAAAATATTAACGTTATCATTTAGAAAGCCATTCTTAACATGTAACTATTTTGTATTATCACTTGGGAATTGAAAAATAAATAAATAAAAAATGATATCGTAAAACTCGAATTTAACTTGAAAATAGGGTTTTAAAAATAGCATGGCAACATAAGATTTCTTATGACGAACGATATTTTTACAGTCTCTTTTGTTTATTTAATTGTTAGGTGAAAGTACAGAATAGTTAACAACACATGGGCTCTACTCTCCATTCCCGATAAAAAAAAAACATGCTGGTTAAATTGTTCCTTGGTCAATGTAAGGGAAACCCTTCATACTGAATCAGTTAGTATTTGCTTGGAAACTGCCAGAGTGTTTGCTTTTAGTGGAGCTGGTTTTTCCCCACATAAAAAAAACGATCTTGTGTCTAATTTGCTTTCATGGGGAAACAAATTAATAAAACATTGGTTATATTGTAAACATTTACTAATATTTTCTCTAGATTTACTTTCTGCTAATCGGTGACGGACAATAAATGGGTGCTCAGTTTATGTAAACTTTATAAAAGAAATGGATCCCTATTCAGAAATATAAAATATTAAGTAAAACAATAAAAATCAAACGTGATTCTCTAGCGACATAACAGGTAAATGCAGACAAAAAATATTTGTTAAAAATATTTAAACAATTAAATACCGAAAAAAAACAGTTTTTGTGCTCAGTTGTCTAACAATATGATCAACTTTGAATTAAATTATTGTGTTTATGATAAATATTATTATTTTTTCAGAAACCACATAACTTTTACAAAAATAAGCAAATATTTAAAAAATATATAAATTTCAGATCGAATAATATGTATTTAGATTTTTGTTAATCAGCGATTTATACTTTTATTTTATTCACGTCTGTTATAAAGCATGGCGGAATCAATATTTTTATTGGATTGCAATAAAAATAAACTTATTTTAATGTTTAAGATTATTTTTAACATATTGAATGGAAGTTTTTGGAAAGTGTAAAAAAAAAGAAAGAAAAAAAAACTTAATTCCAAGAATTCAATACGAAAAATTAATCGAAATGAATTCGTTTTTCTTTTGTGTTCAAAACAGAAATTTTCATTTGTTTGTTAGGATTTCTCTATTAAATTGATACGATTTTGTTTTCTGAGCTCAATTTTTAAAGAAATAAAATACATGAATATATATAATATAATCAAAATTAAAAGTTGAAATACACGATTTAAAAGTGAATTTAAAGAGAAATTCAACTGCTAAGGAAGAATGAATTGAGATCACCGTAACACGGTGCAACATTATTTCGTTCCTCCTGTAAAAATGTCCGTTTATTAGTTAAGTCTGTCGAAATGTTTTCTATCAAAGGTAGAATATATTTCTCAATGTTTAAGACTTGTTACGATTTCTTATGTAAATTTCACTTTTGTGTGTGCAATTTGTTAAAAAAAAAAATACGTGAAGATATAGAAAGCAGTTTTTTTATTAAGACAAAACAAATCATTATTATTAGTCGAACAATTGTTAACATTATTGTTTATAATTTACATTCAACATGAGAACAGAACTCAGCAGCCCGAACAATTCAAATAAGCCTCATATAAAAATTGCAAAACGGAATATTTCGTATAAACAACTCAAATAAAAAAAAAGGAATTGCACAAACGGCGAAGTCAGTCAAATGATGTTTTATTACTTTTTCACCCCATTTTGGTTGGTTGTTTTTGTTTTACGGCATATCAACCTTTTTCAGGTTATTTAATGCTGAATCTAGTTATTTTGATGAACGATTTTTAATGGATTATATTTGTTTTTTAAGTCGGATTCTATTTAACCCATAGTTGGGGCCCTAACAGGTATTACCACTCCGGGTCAGAGTGGACTTGGAAGCAATGGCAATTAAAAGGTGGCCCCACACTCCTCAAGGCCCGCAAGGTGGGGTCTCACCATCAGATATAGTTTTAGGTCATATCCAGGACCGTTGTATAAAGTGTTCTTTTTTAAATTTTTTATAAAGGCCATTTTTTTTAAAGATATGAGAGTATGGTGTGGGGATTGTTTTTATCAAATAACTCTTTAATATTGTTTTCTTTGCAGAATCGATTTCTTACGGTTACAAAATCAGTACATTCAATTAATATGTGTTTGATTGTGAGTTGTGTTTGACAAGGTATACAGATGGGGTGGCTTTCTTTTTTTAGGAGATATGAGTCGGTTAAGTGAGTATGGCCTATTTTTATTCTTTTTAGTTTGACTTCTTTTCTATTTAATTTCGTATTTTGTTCTTGTTTTTTGATTTTTGGCATTTTGTGAAGTTTGTTGTTAGGGTGTTCATTCCAGTAGGTTTGCCATTTCTCTGTTTTATATGCATTTATACGTCTTTTTGGATCTATGCATGGAATTTTAAAATTTACATCGATTGGGAGATTTAAGGCGTTTTTTGCTGCAGAATCTGCTAATTCATTACCTTTAATACCGGACTGGCTCGGTATCCAGTAGAAAATGATTTCTTTTTTACTGTTTAGTTCAGTTAATTTTTGGAGTAAATTTGCAATTAGGGGGTTGTCCATCTTTTTATTTTTAATCGCTTTTAGAGTAGATTGGGAGTCTGAAAGGATTAGATTTTTTTTGTTATTGGAGACTAGATTGAGAGCTAGGATTAGAGCATGTATTTCAGCACTGAAGATTGAGGTTTCTTTTGGGAGGTTTGATTGTTTTTTTTATTGATTTATTGAGTATTGCTGCACTGGCTGTTTTGTTCTTTTGTTTAGACACATCTGTATAGATGTGTATGTGGTCTGGATACTTTTCTTTGATTTTATCGAGATCATCATAAGTTATTGTATGGGTATGTTTCTTTTCATATTTACTTAAACTTAGGTCGATGTTAGGGAATACGATTTTCCAGGAAGGGGTTTTGGGTAAAACAGTTTCGTGAGTTTTAGTTATGGATAGACTTGCTTCTTTGGAAATCGATTTTATTCTAAGCCCAAAGGTTTTGATTGCATTTTCTTTTTGGTCGAAAAGGTGTTTACGGTTTGGATTTAAAGTGCTATTGTGTGCTGGGGTTGTGGGGTTGGCTGTAAGTTTTGTGTAGTATTTTAAACCAAGGTTTTGATTTCTGAGCATTGCAGGAATTT
Source organism: Euprymna scolopes (assembly GCF_053919585.1). Lineage (NCBI taxonomy): Eukaryota > Metazoa > Mollusca > Cephalopoda > Sepiida > Sepiolidae > Euprymna > Euprymna scolopes. The sequence continues at coordinate 191,480,789 of NC_136527.1, forward strand.
CATGTGCTTCTGCATACAGGCTTTCTACAGGGGAAGTTGGAAATGCTCCTAGTGCTAGTCTTAGTCCGGAGTGGCATATTGTGTTGAGGGTTTTTAGATATGACTTTCTGGTGGATTCATATATGATGCTACCATAATCTATTTTTGACCTAATTAATGCTCTACATAGTTTGAGTAGTGTGTTCTTGTCAGCTCTCTAATCTGTATGGGCGATGAGTCGTAGGAGTTGTAATGCTTTATTACATTTGGTTTTGATGTGATTGATGTGTGGAATGAAATTTAGGTTTCTGTCAAAAATGTTTCCCAGGTGCTTGTGTTCATTTACGAATGGAATTTTTTCGCCTTCAATCTGTAAGGTTGGGTCAGGGTGGAGTTTGTGTTGGTTGCAGAAACGGATGCATTTTGTTTTAGTTTTGGAGAATTTGAAACCATTTTGATGTAGGAGGCTACTATCAAGGAATAAGTTGCAGGGAAACTATGTAGGGGGTTGAGCAGCAAGATGTTTGTTCGCACACGGATGTTTGTTCACTACACTTGAACTTTTGCATATCAGTACAGTTGGTGAAGCAGGGACCCAGAAGGGAATTCCAAAGTCTACCAGTTGTGAGAAAGAAACTATTAGAATAGACAGCTCTCTTACATCTAGGGTTGTCTAATGTGTAGGCGTGGGACTTTGCTGCTTGTCGAGTTTGTCGGAGTATTTACGTCGAGGAGATGGTAGGGTTTGTAGTCCGTTGGAGCAACTACTATTAAAATATTTGTATAACTGGCAGAGGAATGGAACCTTTCATCGATGGGACAGATGTTTAAGTTCAGGACCTATCAGGTTTGCGACTCTCTTGTGAACCCCTTCCTATAGCGAGAGACTAGTAACAGATGTCCCAGCCGAAATGTCACAACAATACTCCATACATGGCAAATAGTGGCCTTGTAGAGGGACAGGATACTTTTTTTTTTTTTTTTTTTTACAAAGGCATCACCACATTATCAAGGCCCAGAGGCCACTCAAGGATAAGGTTTAAAGAGTGTACAGTAGAAGTTGGTCAATATAGTAATCATTAGTAATGAAAATTTGGTAAATTTAATAACTTATATGGAACGGCTCATCAAGAACTTATTTACCTTAGACTTGAACACAACCATATTGTAGTCAGCCGGAAAGCAGGAAAACGGAAGACAATTCCACAGGCGTGCAGTTCTAAGAAAGAAGCTTTGTTCATGGAATCTATGTTTAGGTTTAGGCACAGATAAAGAGTGGGGGAAATTATTGATAGTGTTTACAGCTAGACGAGTGTTTCTTGTGAAAGTTTGGCGAAGGGGGACCATAGATTGAAGCTCAGTTGAACACTTTCCATGAAAATAACGATACATCAGAGACAAACTCGCAACATCTCTTCTGTGAGATAGAGGTTGTAAGGAGGAGAAAAGGACATCTCCTACGAGGCTACGAAGTCTATTTTGAACTCTATCAAGGCAGGACAAGTCCTTTCTAGCAGCTCCTGCCCAGATGTGGCAACAGTATTCCATCCTTGGACGTACCTGGCTCTTATATAGGTAGAGAATAGCATCAGCAGTGAGATATCTACTGGATCGATAGAAAGATTCCACCATTTTTCCAGCGGCCTTGGCAACAGATTTGATATACGTGTTCCATTTAAGATCAGGAGTAATGGTCAAGCCCAGAAGCTTGTCAAAACTTGAGGCCTCCTGAAGACGAGAGCCATTCATTTCAATTGATGACAAATGTGGATTAAAATGTTGATGATGTAAAGAGAGAAGCTTGGTTTTAGATGCATTAAAAGTAACCAGCCACTCCTTTCCCCATTGTACTACATGCTCAAGATCAGAGGAGAGAGAATTGGAGAGTACTTGCTCGTTTACTGTCTTAGATGTGGTACCATAAATGGTAGTGTCGTCAGCATAAATGTCTACAAATAATGTAAGGATATGATTTGGAAGATCATTAATGTAGATCAGGAAAAGAGTTGGGCCCAGGATGTAAGTAACTTTCTAGCATGGTAGAGAGAGCTCACATGTTTAGCAGCAGCCTTGGCAATGCTCTCGATGTATCTGTTCCAACTCATGTTCTAGTCAGGAAACTAGGCTATGTACTTGGCGTATCTAATGAGTCCCTTGGTTTGATCGAGCCATCAGCTCTAGGGAGGTTGTTGCCCAGGACTGAGGAGGTCTTCTCATCCTCGTGTGGTGTTAAGACATATGAGATCAGTGGCACAGGTTTACATATCGGAGTATTCCTTCTAGATGGATTACTTGACCAGATCTACGCGTCCATCAGCACCGAGAGGGTTATCCCCCCGCCTGGTTTCTACGCCTCCAAATGGTTATTTAGGATTAATAGTGTAAGTATACAAGATAATTAATATCTGCTTTGGAGTTACATTCCTCAGAATAGGATTAAGATTGGAAGACTATTCACACGTTTTAAGTGGAGGAGTGGAATAATGTATGAATATGGGTGTACATTTACAGTGAATATTTCTATAGGATTAAATATTGTTTGTGAGTTAATGAATACATAATAAATTATAGTATAAAGAGTTAGAGTACAATTCGAAATGTGCTTTAGGTGTTAGTTTTCATGTAAAGACAATCACCAGTATTTTCACTCATCTAAGGGAAAGAAATTTATAAAGTTTATACTTAATATAGATCACTTTAAATCTAAGTACAAATTATGGCTAATAAGTATTTATTTTATAAACTGTAGAATATAAATATAAGTTAAGTTAATGTATGCTTAACAATAGAAATCTCTTGATGCTTAGTATTTACCAGTTTTTAAAAGTGTAACTTTCCAAAGTTAAGGACCCGAAGACCCCCCCTCCGACGTTAGATGGATTACTTGACCAGATCTACGCGTCCATCAGCACCGAGAGGGTTATCCCCGCGCCTGGTTTCTACGCCCCCAAATGGTTAGTTAGTAGTTAGGATTAATAGAGTTAGTATTCAAGATAATTAATATCTGCTTTGGAGTTACATTTCTCAGAATAGGATTAATATTGGAAGATGTGGGCATTCACACGTTTCAAGTGAAGTAATATATGAGTATGGGTGTACATTTACGGTTAATATTTCTAGGGCAAGGATTAAATATTGTTTTGGGTTAATAAATACATAAATTATAGTATAAAGAGTTAGAGTACAATTCACTCATCTAAGGGAAAGAAAGTTATAAAGTTCCTACTTAATATGGATCACTTTAAATCTAAGTACAAATTATGGCTAATATTTATTTTATAGATAAACAGTAAAATATAAATATAAGTTAAGTTAATGTATGCCTTAACAATAGAAATCTATTGATGCTTAGTATTTACCAGTTTTTAAAGTGAAACCTCCTAAAGTTAAGGACCGGAAACTAACCCCCCCCTCCGACGTTACGTGCAAATTATGTAATTTTATAGCAGCTTGGGTAGAATAGCAATTAGTTGTCCAGTTGGAACAGGAGAGATGATACAACTTAAAAGAATACAGTATTAATATACATTAGGATATATAGAGTTGAAGTAGAGTTTAGTAGTAGAACACAATTGCAATAATGTTTATCATGCAATACAGACACGGGCAGTCGTCTTGAAGGAAATTTAACTTTAGCCTTTTTTCAACTAAGTAAGTAAATAATGAAACTTGTTTCGTTTTTAAAAGGATTTGCTATTTACGGTCTCCACAAAACTATTCAGAAAATTTTGAGTGTAAACATTTGAAACTTTACATAAAGGATATTCAGACATGCAGAAAGCTCTTTAATCAGATTTTGGGCGAAATTTTGTCTGCAAAGTTGAAAAGTTTATATTTGCCGACTTTATCAAACTCCACTTCAAATTTTGGTTCTAAACACTTGAAATTCTAGATGTAGCTTACATGGACCAGAGTCTAACATTTTAATATATATATCTATATATATATATACACACACAAATTATGAACAATACATAGGGCCAGGACAAAGCCGGTCAGAACTGCTAGTATATATATTTCAACTAAGAAAGTAAATAATAATCATATGATTGCATTATCACACGTTTTTCGTTTAAACTTATGATGACCTTCGGTTATGATTCCACACTTGTGATTGAAAATTGGTGCAAGAAGAAAATAGAAAATAATGGTCACCTTTTTCTTTATATGTTTGTAATGTAGTCACATGACATGCAAATTAGATGCTTCCGCTTCTTTTTCAGAGACAGAGTTGATACTAGTGTTGTCAGCAATGCGTCGTGTTCAACAGTTTGAGCGTTGACAATAGAGTATAAGGATCTGGAGTTGAGTTTTGATAGCAGACCGTCGAGATTTGCAGTTGAGTTTTAACAGCAGATCGTCAGGATTTGGAGTAGCGCCTTTTTGGTAGGAGTTTTTCGGATTTATCATTTTTTAATTGCAAGAGGAAGAAAAATGGGAGAACGAGTAAAGTTAAGCAATGACATTCTGAGGCTGTTCATTGGAGAAAGCTAAAAATATCTGTAAAACTGCAAAAAAATCGAAAACGTAGCAATGTATTTGTAAGGGAATGAGTTAGCGATCGACCTGGAAATAGAAATATACCAGTCTGATGAGTAACCAGAATAGATTGAAGACCGGGGAATCGGTGGACGTATATGCAACAGAAACAAGGAGCTTTGCAGGATTGGATGGATATATTGGACGCAGCGTTGCGAAGACTGTTAAGCTGGCTATCGTGAGTTGTTTTCTGGCAGCATTTCTATAGAACTACAACGACTAACTGGGATAGAAATCATGGAGGCAGATGAGATTTTTAAGCATGACAGAGTGAACTAAAGTCAATTTCAATCTCTACACTACACAATCCCAGTAGACAGGAGCAGACGGTTAGAAGACAAATTCGTAAATTTACCGGTAAATCCTTACATGTCAAGAACCTTACTTGATCAGAGACTGTAAAGAGCTGTGACCGGGCATTATCTGATTTCAGTGTAGCCAGGTTGAGCACATTAGTAAACCAATAAAAGAAGTGCCATTGTGCCAGTAGTTAACCCTTTTATTGTGGAGAGACGTATGATGGTTTCTTTCTATAATTCAATAACGTGAGTG